>NC_081413.1:342064791-342757291 GCF_030272615.1 Cryptomeria japonica
GTAACCGTATGAAGCTATATTAAGATGGCTTCGGCCTCTAGCACAATTGCCACCAAATCTCCTAACAGTGGATCAAAATGGGAGAGCCTGCAACCGCTATTCAGCCCCATGTTGTTGGTAGCAAACGACCCATTACTTTGAAAGTCGTACCAAGGTCACCCATCGGTTGCTTCAAATGCAACATGGCAGCAAGAGGGAGTTCCCTGGTAATGAAACAAAAATGCATAAGATGCCTCACAAGGATCTGCCATGTAGCATTGTCGCCAACACCTTTTAGAGACATGGGCCCACCAACAGAGAGCGACAAAGGAACTTGCCACATGTCAGCATCTCTCAACACCTTGGCAATGAAAAAAAGAAGACCTGAACAACCTGAGCTGAACTACCATGTGGAAGATGCGAGGAAGAAAAAGGGCAAGTGCAAGGTAATGAGTCACAAATTCGCGGAAGTCTGCGCATTGGAAAATGCGCTCTTATAAACGGGGGCCCGTTTTCAAAAAACGGGGGCCCGTTTGTGCTTCGGGCTCCCGAGCCGAAAGGTAACGGGGGCCCGTTTTGTTTAAAAACGGGCCCCCGTTTTGTTATAAAACGGGGGCCCGCTTTTAAACAAAACGGGGGCCCGTTTTTTAGAAACGGGGGCCCGTTTTAAAAAACGGGGGCCCGTTTCTAAAAACGGGCCCCCGTTTTGTTTAAAAGCGGGCCCCCGTTTCTAAATGGCATTTTTCCTTTTTTTCCACAATCCGCCCTTGTTTGAAAACGGGGGCCCGTTTTGTGGAAGTTGATTCCACAACCCGCCACTTGGCTCGGGATTAGGCCCGGGATAGGCCTGGGATGGCCACACCTGAGACATGGACCTGCAAATTCAAATCTCCATGAATGAAAGCACAAATATGAACTTCAAAAATAGTTTACGCGCCTCTAATTAGAGAATTTTTATACGAAATTAAAACCCATTTCAGATTATACTGTCTAGATTCTAAATATGTAAATTTATTTAAAAATTGATTATTTTAACTATTTTTCATTTAATTTATACTAAATCGGGTCCATAAATTTGAAATATTAACTAATTTTGTTAATTTAATAACTTTTTTATTTTAAAGAATTTTGGAAAAAAAATTATATGTCATCAATCTACACAAAAATCTTTTGTATTTGAAAAAAAAAAAAATCAAAAAATGTTAAGTTTACATCAAATTATGTGGGTCGTACACGTCAAATTTTTAAAAAGATAATTACGGCCATTAAAAAATTAATTAAAAAAAAAATATTAGAAAAAAAAATACAAAAAAATATGCTCATCAATCTTCAGTGTGTTACAAACCATTTTCCAAAACGGTTTGAGAAAATAATTTTAATTGTGTCAAAAAGTGTGGGTCGTACACATGCATGGTATGGTCCTGAAACAGGCATTTTTAAAACATAGTTTTCAGAACTCCATTTAAAAAGTTATTTTTTATTATGTGGGTATTAAAATAAATTATATATTTGGAAACTACACTCAGAGGGCTATCTTTTATATTACTGACTTTTTCCAAGATTCAATCTCTAAGTGTTTCAAAATTTAAGCTCAAATGAGACAAAATCTGAAAATCAGGGAAAACACTTCCACTTTTTGGCCAAAAAGTGGACTCATCTTCTTGCACTGACCCAAAATAGAACTCTCGCCAAGAAAAAAATAAAAACCACCACCCAAAACAAAAATGGTAGACAAAAGTCTTCATTTCTTGGCACACAGGGAAAATCTCGCCCGTGGGATGCCGATACCCAAAATCCTAGTTCACAAACCAAGCTTATATCTTTATTTTCTTGGAAATCTTGTTGAAAAGATACTGTAGGGGAGACCAATCTTCCTCGAAAGGAATATCCTAAACCTTGAGAGCTTGAAAAAATCAATCTATCTCGCTAACATCCTTGAAAGGAACTATTTCTGGATCTTTGTAGGCTAATTAGAGCATAGTAAGGAGTTTAGCCAAAGGATGAAATAAGGCCTCGAACTCGACTAGTTCGGGGGGGGTCGCACAATGCTTGGAGAGGTGATTGATCTTGTTACTTCTGCACTATCAATCTTGAGAGTTTCTCAGCTCCCATGATTGTGCCATCTGGAAGAAAAGGGGAGGGTAGGCCGAGCTTGACAAAATCTTCGAGGCGCTCTATAACAAGGCTGATGGAATCTTTTAAAATTGACAGACTTGAAGCAGTCTGTTTGACCAATTTGCCACAATTGATGAGATAGTTAGTCTTTTGAATTGTTCCTTCAAAATCTGTCACACTCGATTTAGTTAACTCCTAGGGAGAGACAACATAAAGCCAATCAACTAACTTCTAAGTCTCGGAGATTATAGGGGCCAATACCTGCATGGCATGCCCAATGAAAGGATCAACCTTAGCGTGAAAACTTTGAGAAACTTCTAAGAAACACATAGTTGGTTCCAAGAAGAGAACAAACTGCTTTATCTTTTCCCTATATGCATTATGAATCCCTTACACTAGATAAGTGAAATTTGGAGGGGTAGCAGGCTAAGAACCTGATGTTTTCAAAAGTAACTCGACCTATGTCTCTTTAGATTCTAACTACTTGTGCATTTCCTTGAAATCTTGTGCTTGCCTCACTACCTGGTGTTGCAGCGCTATTATCCTAGTCTTCTTCCTGTTGATTTGCAATGGCCACTTGAGATTCACGAAGCTCTTGGGTGGACTAAGTTTGTAAGGTCCGGAAGTCTTGCAAAACTTTATCTTTTTCTTCTCTTTCCTTTGCTAGAAGATTTTGAGTGCCAACCAATTCTTGATGTCTGAAGTGGTCACCGACAAAGAGGGACCTCAAAGAGATTAATCCCGACCAGTTAGCAAGAGTAAACACAATGGAAACACAAAGATATGATGGAGGCAATGTAGAATAGATTGTTTTATTGCATGATAATTGATTACATCCAACCAGTAACAATTAGGTTACAACATATCGGCTCATAGGCCTAGTAAAACATACAAAATAGGTCACAACCGAGACCTTGAATCATGAAATCTATCTTCTATGCACAGTCTAGCTACTTGATTCTCTAATTGATTATATTCTAATGTGCAATTACAATTATATATATCGATCCAAAGGATCCAGTCGGCCCAAAAGGGATCAAAACACGAAGAACAAGACCTAACATGCAAATAGACATGGTCGGCCTATGCCAAGAGATTCCTCTAAAAAATCCAAAGGATGAAATGTAGATCATGGGAAAAGGTCAGTCATGCACCAAGGAACATCAGAATCAACACTTGAGGCTCTGCAAGCTACCGAATGGGTTCCGATAGATTACCAATATAGGTCTAGGCAACCGATAACAGGAAACTGTCAAGGAAATCGGTAGTGATATCAAGCGGGAAAATGGTCCAAATGTGTTTCATTCTAGAAGAAAAAAAGATGATCTAGTCTTCAAGTAAAATCCAACTCCAGAGGATCTGATGAGCCAAAACTAGGACACACATAAAGGAAAACTGAAACTGAAAACAGAAAGGAAAATATTTTTGGTTGATGCAAGATTTCTATGAACTGGGGATGCTCTTGCATCAATGTCCCTTCTCTTTCTCTGCAATGACTTCCTCCAACTGAGATTGAATTTTAGCCATATCAGAAGAAACAAATTGGATACGCAATAATTCTTGTGTTTTATCAAGTAATTCTTTGAAAATTGTTTGCTTAGCAGTCTACTCTGCTCGCAACTAACCCTCAGATATCTTTAATGCATTTTGGAGTTTGTCTCTGTCGGCCTTTTCTTCAAGTATTGCAAACTGTAAGTGTGTTATCTTCAATTCTTTGGCCTTCCCCTCCTTCATCAACTGCTCATTTGTAGCTTTTACTCTCTCCAACTCAACCATGAGTTTCTCCAAGCGGCGAGAATGTTTTAGATAGTTTGAAGAGACCACCTTGTGGGATTCTTCTAGGATTTTCAATCTATCCTATGGTTGAGATCAGTTTAAATTAATGCCAATGGCATGTACATAATTGTCTTTGTGCCGCATTTGATTTGTTGGTTTGATAACGTTTGGGGTCATGGTTGCAAACACTAAATTCTAATGATCCTCCTTGAAGATAGTCTCAATGCAAGGCTCTGCAAGCTTCTGAGAATCTTTAACCTTTCTCTTTTGTGCCCTCTTAGAACACATGAGCTTACCTAAGTCTGCATACTGATGGAAAACTAATGAGGAAGGGATCATTTGCCCTACGAAAGGGGATCCTGCAAGTGGGACAAAAGGGATGGGAGTCACACTAGCTTGCAATTGAGTTGGAGCTATCAAAGAGAGAGTAGTTGGGGAAAAAGGAGAGATCCCAAGGAAAACACTGGTGGGCAAGGAAAACAGTGACCCAACACTAGATGAGGTGGTGGGTGAAAAAAATGCAAACCCGAGAATGTGCAAAGTAGAAGATATCTTGGTTGGTTGGCTTAGGGTCTGAAAAGAGTGGGCCATGCTAACCAAGCTATGAAAAGTGCTAATGCTAGGTGCAGAAGATGAAAATGGGCTTGCAAAGGCTACAATTGATTGGGTTTGCACATACATCATGGAAGACGTGATTGTTTCAGGATAAATTAGCACAATAACAGGGTTGATAGAGGACGATGCTGACACAAAAACCAAAGATTGAGAAGAAAGAAGAGGGGCAGAAAAAAGTACCTACGCTAGAGAGTTTGTTGATGCAAGTGAGGCTTGCATTGATATAGGGGCTTGGGTCTACAAACCCTCCATGCTGCTAGAAATTCTCTTCTACTTCTTCTAAGAGGCTACAACTTATTCTGGAGAATCCTTCTGCTCCGCTGGACTTAACCGCTTTTTCGAAGTCTAAGACCTAGGCCTACTGATAGGCTTCTTTATAGAGTAAAAAGTAGTGTCAGGCATGGTGCCCAGCGAAATGATATTGATTTGCTTCCCTTTCCCTCTGGGCACCTCAACCACTTCTACCAAATCTCCTTCATCAGTGGCACCTAGAGGAGGATCATAATCATCATCTTCATCGTTGTTTTAATTTCGCCACTCTCGCTCAAATTCCTCGTCATTGTGGAGATTTCCTCATCCCAATTTTTTTCTTTGACCTCTTGCCTATATCTCCAAAAGGCCTGCCTCTTATCTTTGGGCTAGATCTCTTCCTGCATCTTTCTGTATAAGTGGAGTGGTAATTTATTGGTCGGGTCATACTTTTCTTTCACACAATAGAAGGCCAACCAAGGCGGTCTTTCTTCCTTGGGAATGAGATGCAGGTTCACATATACTATCGGGCTATCTCGTTGCAGGTTTCTCCATGAATTCCAAACAGGGCCATGTAGAACATGCACTATTGGGTTCTTCCTTGTGGCTAGACATTCGTCTAGGTCATAATTCCATTTATCATCAATAACCACCAGGCCTAGCTGAACCAGCTTTGAGGTGAGTATGCTTTCTGCTTCACATCTTTTGATAACAACAATGGGTTTGATTATCGCATTGTAACCCCATGCTTTCCTGACCCTATGTGTTGTTCAATAATGACCAACTACCTGAACATTTCTAGAGCCAGAGTGTGGTCTAGGATGGATTGCGGGAGGCGAAAAGGTTCTTTAGTGAACCCATGAGTCCTGATGAAAGAAAAATATGAACCCAAATACCAATCACATGGGAGAAAATTGGATGTCATCCAGGCAATTTGTGTAAGCATGTGATTAAATCTGTATCTATCTTAATCAAATCCTGCATTGCAGGATCCAAGAAGGCATCTGAAAATGCATAAGCATCGTATGTGGCAGATAGCAATGGGGACCACACTATTACCGGATTATTTCTATTTCTATTGTCATACATGGAAAGCTCCATGGAATCTATAAAGAATTCAGGGTTCTAGTGTTGAAACATATGGACCAGAAAAGAGGTGTACCTAAACCTACGATGACTTTTAAATTTTGCCAGCTAGTCCACTATCTCATGTACCAAAACGTCTACAAAGTCAAAATGGAAAACTTCCTTCTTCTTGTGGAATTTGAACAAGAAACCCATTTCAAATGGGTAAATATTTTGATCATCATCTAGGCCAAAAATTTATGACAACATAGATGCATCATTTTTCACATCTTGATGTTGGAGAGCGCCACAAGCTATTGGGAATTAAGGAAGCTTAGCGGTCTTTGGATCTCTATTCATCAAGTCGTTGCAAAAACTAATAGCAGTGTCTATGTTTGTCCAATAACCCTCTGAGATATTTTTCTTAAAAATTGTTGTATTACTATCAACCTAGGGAATACACAGCATATCTTTGATGAATTCAACACTTATCACCACCTTTAGTTGTTCTCCTTCAATTATAGGAGGTGATGTTAAATTTTTTAGCGCACTCGTTAATGAAATCAAGGCAATGAGGTACCATAGGAACCATGTACTATGAAATATTAGAGTTCCAAAGTTGAAAAGTAGGCCTACTTGCACCACCCTTCTTCATCTCTGATAAGTAGCTTCTCAGAGGGTTTTTGGCTAAACGTGGAGATCTAGGTCAAAAACATCTTTGAACCTATCTAGGACCATGGTTGTGTCCTTGAAAAGGCTCTTTTCTTTTGGTTTTGTGAAAGGATGGTTGGTCTTAGGAGGTATAGCATGGGTAGAAAAGGATGCCTCTCAAAAAATGTCCGCATACTAGGTGTTGAAAGAAATACCAAAAACTCCTACAGATGATGCCATTTTTGTGTTTTCTTAGGGTCTACACTTAGAGGCTGAAAAACTTTGTTCTTACTTCACATCATTGTTACATGCACTCTATTCTTGATAAAACTACATTCATGAATATGGGGTCCTCAAAAATTGTGTTGCACGATACGTTAGCTGAGAGTTAACTTGATGGAACAACCAACTCACATATACGTGCGAGATTAATTCACGTGTCGCGTGCCTTATTGCCAGCTCACTAAAGAGCAAAGAAATTATGCCCTTTAATGATGCCATTTGAAAGCCTTTTGCACTGGCTCGTATGATCTTCTTGGGTTAGGGACTCCCCGCTTTATGGCACATTTATGAAAGCCTCTCACACATATCAACGCAAGAGATTACCTAAGATTTGCTTCAAAAGAAAATATTATGGTCGGACATGTGGCTACAACTCATAATTCACACATCCTCTAAAAATAATGCACAAGAGGGATGATTAAAGTTGTCCTGTGGAGTAATAAACCTCATTAATCTCCAAATTGTGCTAATGCAAGAGCCATTGATGTTTCTTTTGGCATAATCTTTTCTATAAATACCGCTTAGAGAAGGCAGTTTTGATCATACTGAGATTTAATCCTTAGTGGTTTAGGATAAGCTTGAATAGCTTCTTAGAATAAGAGCAATGGACACCCTCGTTAGGCTAGTAAGGACAGGCAATCAAGTTGCTTTTCTAGGAACTATCTTAGACTGTCATCTACAGAGGATGATGGATCATACTAACCCTATCATCATAGCTTCTATCAAATGGGTCCTAAGGGAAGACTTCGTAGGTTCTGAGGACCGTTACCGTGTGAACATGGACATTACTTTTCACTTTGTAGCTTCCCTTCTTGACATTGTTGTGCCTAAACACCTTGTTCTTCAACTCACAAACCATCTTTTCCATGATAAGTACCTAGGGGGTTGGATGAGGTAATCCATTATGCAGACCCCATTTGGGGTATCCCCACCACTTCGGATTTTCGGCGATTCATGTAAGGAAGTTGAGTAGCGGAAGAACTTCCTACACTAACCTTGAGAGGAGGGTAATGAAAATTTTTTACAGATCATTACAATAGTTACAAAAAATATAAATACTCATAAATAACATTCATACCACAACACGGTGATTTACAAAGGGAAAACCCTTTTGGGAGAAAAACCCCACACTCCAAAAGCCGCCCAATATATTATTTTGCAATCAAATAGATTACAATATACTTGCAGAGAAAGCTCTTCGTAGGAGTACCACTAATCAGAGATTCAGAGGTAACTTAATAGCCATAAGAATCTTACACACAACCTCTATCTCACACACCTCATATATGTTAGACAACTCAGATAACCAGAGGACAACTAAGAGGGGGGTGAATCAATTGTCAGCAAATTATAGAACTTTAAGCATTAAAACCTTATTACTGAAATACATAAATGAAATACCTAAACAACAGATGTAACAATTAAGCACAAATATAAACCACAAAACATTTACCAACCATCCACAAAAGATAACACCAAGATTTGTAGGTGGAAAACCCGGTAAAGGGAAAAACCACGGTGGGAAGCCTACCCACAGTTAGATAATACTTCTATAGAAAGTATGTGATTACAATAAGAGGGGCTTGCACATGCATGAAGGCCAACAACCTAAAGTGCACTGCTCATCACAAAAGGGGCCTAAATGAATACAAAATAAATCCATACTACAATCCGAAAGAAAAATGAACTCCAAGAATAACATCTCCTATGCTTGAATACAGTTCTGATTAAGCTCAGTACTGGAGGTCTTAAACCTTTTTTGCCAACCTAATTCAGTCACCTATGATCAACCAAATCCTCTACATATGATTACAACTTTATTCATACACAAATAATTTCTATTCACATTGATCCCACGAAATCCCCCATGATCTACAAAGAGATCTTACATCATATTTATACCAACCTGGGACCTAAACAATTAGGTGGGACACCTAAAAGATAATATAATAAATTCATAACTTAAACCCACAATCTAATGATCAACCAAGTTGGCCTGAGACCAAAACAACATAATCCAATCAATAAACCCAACCGATAATGCATCGAGATCATCCACCAACACGTTACATAAACCAGTCCATAACCTAGCTAAATAAGATAGCTTTAGGTCCGGACCCAAATCCAACACCACCGATCAATAAGAACACAAACAAGATAACCAATAGCATCCTGAAACCCATCTAGAAGCCACACCAACACCACTTATCAAGTGTATCAAAAGGTCGTGAACAAAGCTCTATCGGTAGAACCCTTACTGGTGACCAAAAGGCTTACTAGAACAAATGATAGCTCCCGAGTCATCAAATCCTAAACCAATTGATCTTGATACCCATGTAAATAGCATGAATGACATATCTAAACCAAATCCACAAGACAAAGCATACCAGAGCATACCGGATCAATATCATAGACTAACCACTCTATCGGAACCTACCAAAAGCCGGTAAACAACCAAAACAGTCGATGTTGCCATCAATGACAAAACATCAATGCAACACATAATCAATTCCTCCAATTTCCAATAATCACCCCCTTTGGCATTCATGGCAACACTAGATGTGAAAAACATCCAAGTTTTGAGAAGTGCTAAACAAGTCTCCCCCAAAGGAAGACAGTCAACAATCTCCCAAAAGATGATATAAAAATGAAGTAACAAACTCCCCTGTGAATGATATCTCAGTTAACCTCTTATCTCTCCCCTTGACTGATATTCTATTAAGCTCTATTTTTCACATATATCTCTCCCCCATTGACATCAATGCCAAAAATCTGAAATGAACATCAAAGAAAAATCATAAATCCACTAAACCACACAACTGACTACTCCCCCTAAGTAGTAGCACCAACACATCAATCTGGAATGAATAGTAGCTATGTAAGTGCATGTCGGAGTGATGCCAAAAAGCATCATTTAGGTCTTTACCGGAGGGGCAGAAACCCCCAATTTGTCTCTGAAGTACTCAAATGATTCCTTAGGCAAAGGTTTAGTGAAGACATCTGCAATCTTTTCTTTAGTGTTCACAGAAACTAGTCTGACTTCATTTTCTTCCACCTTCTCCTTCAAAAAGTTATACTTACTAGATATGTGCTTTGTTTTTGAATGAAATATCGGATTCTTTGATATATCAATAGCAATAGATTTATCACAGTGAATAACTACCGGTTCATTACAATCCACCCTTATATCCTTAAACATTTGCTTCATCCATAGAACTTGTGTACAATTAGTAGCAACAACAATATACTCAGCATCAACAATAGACAAAGATGTACATGACATCTTATTGCTGATCCAAGAACGAAAGCTCCACCAGATGTGCTCTTCTGATCATCAACATCTCCATCCCAATCAACATTTGTATATGCACAGAGTGTAAAATCATCATTTTTATGATACCACAAACCAAGTTTAGTTGTTCCCTGCAAATACCTGAAAATCCTTTTCACCGCACTCTCATGGTTCTCTTTAGGATCACTCTAATATCTTGATACAATGCAAACTACATTCATTATATCTGGTCTAGTCTGAGTCAGATATAACAAACCTCCAATCATAGACTTGTACCTTGTAGGATTTTCCGGTGCTAATGCATCTTTCTTAGTCAACTTCTCACTTGTAACCATAGGTGTACCAACCGGTTTAGAATCTTCCATACCAAATTTCTTCAACAACTCTCTAGAATACTTAGTTTACAAATAAAAATACCTTTATCAGTCTAAGTAATCTACAAACCTAAGAAAACATTCATTTCCTCAAACATAGACATCTCAAATTTATTCTCCATGTTTTCAGAGAATTCCATACATAACTTATCATCACCTCCAAAAATGATATCATCAACATAGACTTTAACAATCAATTTGTCATCATTAGTAATCTTATAGTATAAATTACTATCAGTATTACCTTTAGTGAAACCAAGCGTCAAAATATATTTATCCAATCTTGCATACCAATCTTTGGGGGCTTGTTTTAATCCATATAAAACTTTCCTTAAGCTGCAAACCATGTTTTTGTTAGGATAACTGGTGAACAACTAAGAGGGGGGGGGTGAATCAGTTGTTAATAGATTATAACTTTTAATCCACAATACAAACTTAAACAAATCAAGTACCGATAAAACATATACAGATGCCGGTAGGAACAAATACCAGTAAAAAATACAAAATAGCAATTAACCAGATAATCAATGCAAAGAAACCATACCACATAACACCATGATTTGTACGTGGAAAAATCGGAAAGGGAAAAACCATGGTGGGAAGCCTACCCACAGTCAGATGATACTTTTGTGGAAAGTATGTGTTACAATGAGGGGCTTTCACTTGTAGGAAGGCACACTACCTAGAGCATAGTGCTCATTACAAAAGAGTCTCACTAACTACAGAGATGCTACAACCATCTCAAGATAAATGGACAACAATCCAATAGAGTGAACTGCTAAAAATAACATCTACTATGCCTAATTACAATCTCAGTTAAGCTCAGTGCCGGAGGACTAAATCCTCTTCTGAATCCAATTCGATCACCAATAATCAACCATCTCCTCTACCTGAATGATATTACAATATTCACACATTACATTCCTTGACCATGACCTTTCCAATAACCATGATACTTTACAAAGAGTTTCTACCTCTTATTTATAAAAACCCTAAGGCCTAAACCGATTAGGTTGGCCACCTAAAGATATTACAATAAGATCATTACATGACTCCATATTACAATGATATGCCATGTCGTCTTAAGACCAAAACAATAATAAAAAATCCATAAATCATCTCGAAACATTTTGATAACATGTAGAGTACACGTTAGCATGATATCAGTCCATAACCTAGATAGGTACCAGGCCTATTTTGGGTCCAGCATGCCAAAGCAATGTCTTCAAATAGTTGAAGCACGATCAAAGAACATCTTCAGCATCCTAAAATCCATGAAGAAGCTGCACCAACACCAACTATGCATCTTGTCACAATTCCTCAATGAAAGCTTTGTCGGTAAGGGTTTACTAGTGTATGATAGCATTTGATTACCAAGCCAATACTAACTGACCAAAAAATGCTCATGGAGAATATAACACATGGAATCAAACATACTTCACATATCCAAACATGTTGAAAGTGTCAAACAGATAGTCTCTTCTATTGGTAACACTAGATCTTCTATCGGTAACCAAAACTTGTCTGTCGGTAACCAACCATAACAGCTAGTGTTGACATCAATGACAAAACATCAATGCAATACATAATAAATTCATCCATAATTCCAACAATCTCCCCATTTGGCATTGATGGCAACACTAGATGTGAAAAACATCTAAGTACCAAGAAATCCCAAACAAGTCTCCCCCTGTGGAAGACAACCAACAATCAATAGCTCTCCCCCTGTGAATGATATCTATGTAAGGTTCTGAATGATTTTTCACATTACTATCACTCCCCCTTTGACATCAATGCCAGAAACCTAACAAAACTATCAAAGCAATGATAGAAACCTCTAAATCTCAAAGCTAACTACTCCCCCTGAGTAGTACCACCACTCATCAGTGCCGAAATGAATAATGTCTCTGGTAATGCATGTCGGACTGATGACAAACTTCATCAATGAAGTCTCCAACAAAGGGTCGGAAACCCCTAACCTATCTCTCAAATACTCAAATGATTCCTTAGACAACGGTTTAGTGAATATGTTTGCAATTTGTTCTTTAGTGTTTACATAAACCAATTTGACTTCCTTTGCTTCAACCTTGTCCTTCAGAAAGTTATACTTTATTGAAATATGGTTAGTCTTAGAGTGAAATACTGGATTCTTAGACATGTTGATAGATGCAGAGTTATCACAATAGATAACTATGGGTTCACTACAATTTACCCTGATATCCTTCAACATTTTCTTCATCCATAAGACTTGGGTGAAATTAGTTGCTGCTACAACATACTCAGCTTCTGCAGTAGATAAAGAAATGCATGACTATTTTTTGTTGATCCATGAAACCAGTTTCTTTCCAAGAAAGAAAGCTCCACCAGAAGTGCTCTTCTTGTCATCAGTATCACCTACCCAATATGAGTTAGTATATGCACATAAAGTGAAATCATCATTTCTAGAATACCATAAACCATATTCTATTATTCCTTGCAAATACTGGAATATCCTCTTTACTGCACATTCATGATTTTCTTTAGGATTAGTTTGATATCTTGAAACAATACTTACTGCATTTATAATATCAGGTCTAGTCTGAGTTAGATATAACAGACCACCAATCATAGACTTACACCTTGTCAGATTTACCGGTGTAGAAGTATCCTTGATAGATAATTTCTCACTTGTAGCCATAGGAGTACTTACCGGTTTGGAATTCTCCATACCAAACTTCTTCAACAATTCCCTCAGATACTTAGTTTGACAGATAAAGATTCCTTTGTCAGTTTGAGTAATCTACAAACCTAGGAAAAATTTCATCTCACCAATCATGGACATTTCAAATTCATTCTTCATGTTGTTAGCAAATTCCATGCACAATTTATCTTCTCCTCCAAAAATGATATCATCAACAAAAACTTCAATAATCAGAATATCATTATCAATGATCTTATAATATAGATTACTATCAGCACTACCTTTAGTAAAACTAAGCTTCAAAAGATATTTATCCAACCTTGCATACCAAGCTCTAGGAGCCTGTTTCAAACCATATTAAGTTTTCTTCAATCTATAAACCATATCTTTATCATCTATCAGTGAAAATCCATCAGGTTTCTCAATGTAAACTTCTTCCTCAAGCTCACCATTCAAAAATGCACATTTAACATCCATTTGATAAGCCTTATAGTTCTTATAAGTTGCATAGGCAAGAAATAGTCTAATAGCTTCAATTCTAGCTACAGGTGCAAATATCTCACCATAATCAATTCCTTCCATTTGAGAATATCCTTTACAAAACAATCTAGCCTTGTTCCTTATAACTTGACCATACTCATTCAATTTATTTCTAAAAACCCATTTAGTTCCAATAAAATTGTTATTTTTAGGTTGGGGAACTAAAGACCAAGTTTCAGTATTCTCTATTTGATCTAATTCATCTTCCATAGCCTTTAACCAATTTTTATCCTTACAAGCTTCAATAACAGTTACCGGTTCAACTTGAGAAATAAGACATACCTCTTCATTTGTCAGTTTTCTTTTGTTCATGACTCCCTTGTTTCTATCTCCAATAATTTGATCTTCAGAATGATTTAATCTTACATACCTTGGTGTCTTTTGAACTTCAGGTTCACTGCTCTAATCATCAGTCATAGTTGAATTTTTTGATTGTGTCAGTGTAATTGTCTCAGCTTCTTGTACTGGTTGAGGCATTGTCAGTTTAGTTATGACCATTTCCACTCCTGGTTCCTTGACATATGATATGGAATGTTTTTTGTACTATTCATCCACTTTCACATTATCACTCTCCACAATTTTCTGCAATCTTTTGTTATAACACCTATATTCTTTGCTCTGAATTAAATAACCAAGAAATATCCCTTCATCACATCTAGGATCAAACTTTCCTATTGAATCATCCCTTTTGATATAACATTTACTTCCAAAAATTCTGAAATACTTAACAGTAGGTGTATGTCCAAACCATAGTTCATAAGGGGTCTTACTGGTTTCACCTTTGATGTGAACTCTGTTGAATGTGTAGACTGATTTACTCACTAATTCTCTCTAGTAGATATGAGGCAATTTGGGTTCCATCATCATAGGTATAGCTACATCCAAAATGGTTCTATTCTTTCTTTCAACTACTCCATTTTGTTGAGGAGTCCTAAGTGCAGATAGTTGTCTCCTGGTTCCATTTGTCTCACAATAACTATTAAATTCATGAGAAGTGAACTCACCACCATGATCTGATCTTAGACATTTGATTTTCAATCCAATTTCTGTTTCAACCTTCACTTTAAAGATCTTGAATTTCTCAAAAGCTTCAGACTTCTCCCTTAGAAAAATCACCCGCATCATTCTAGAATAGTCATCAATAATCAATATGAAATACCTATCAGCTTGAAAGCTTCTAGTCCTTGTTGGACCACATAAGTCAGTGTGAATCAAATCAAGTACATCATTAGATTTATCATGTATTCTCTTAAAAGAACTTTTGACTTGCTTACCCAATTGACATTCCTTACATATCAGATTATGAGGCTTCATAATCTTAGGTATATCTCTAACTGCCTTAGTTGAGCTGATCTTAACAATATAATCAAAATTTAAATGACACAACCTCTTATGCCATAGCCAACTCTCATCAATATGAGCAATCAAGCATGTCTTATTACCAGTGTTCAAGTGAAATATATTACTTCCTATCTGAATACCAGTTGCAATCTCCAAACCGGTCTTGTTAATGATTTTGCATTTTTTATCTTTAAACTGAAGTTGAAAACACTTATCAACCAATTGACCAACACTGAAAAGATTATTCTTCAAACCTTCTACATAATAGACATTATCAGTGTTATGCTTTCCATCCAAAGAAATAATACCTCTACCTTTGATCATACATGCCTTGTCATCTCCAAATCTGACTTGATCGCCATTGTATTCTTGCAGGGACAGAAATTTCCCATTATCTCCAGTCATATGATGTGAGCATCCATTATCAATTACCCATTCATCCTTATCTTCAACTTTTGTTGCCAGGGCTTTTTCTTCATTCTTGATAGCTGGTTCTAATTCATCTTCTTGCAAAGCATAGAACACCCATTCCTTTCCATTGTCGGATCCACTAGCAGAGTCTTCTACCGGTTCATCTCCACAGTCATTAGTTACTCCTTCCTCATATGCTATGTAGCATTATTTACTCTTCTTGAATCTATATTTGTTCTGGTTAGGCTTAAAAGATTTCATAACTCTTTCCTCAAACTTTGCATTCCTTTTAGGACATCTAGATGCAAAATGACCAATCTTATTACATGAAAAACCATTTAAAAGGTACTTTTCCTTCATACTTACTTATAGTTAGTCTTTTAGGTATTCTTCTAGCAAATAAGGCTTCAAGTTGCTCAAGTTCTTCATCTTATTTCCTCATGTCTTCCAATTATTTTGCATATAGGGCTTTCCAGTCACTTTTTCTGGTAGATGTTGATGATGATGCATGAAAAGCAAGTTTAGACTCTACAGCTCGAGAAGATCCAAATTATTCAAGCTCAAAAGAAGATAATTTTCCAATCAGAATGTCTTTGTTAACTGAAGTGTTTGCCATTGTTCTTAACTCATTAATTGCAGTTGCCTTCATCTTGTAAGCTGGTGGAAGGGCTTTCAAGACTTTGGAAACTATTTCATCTTCACTTAGAAATCCTCCACAACATTTAATTCCCATAACAATCTCATTTACTATTTCCATTAACACAACAATTATTTCATTATCTTCCATTTTAAAGTTTTCATATCTTACTTGGTAACCATCAAGTTCAACAATTTTGATAGTAGGGTCATCTTCATTTAGATTTTTCAATTTGTCCCACATAATCTTAGCCGATGATTTATCAGTCAATCCCATGATTTGTTGATCAGTAAGTGCACACAAGAGGGCTTCTCTAGCTCTGCAATCATTTTCAATATTCTTATCCAAGTCTGTAGGAGTAGGATTGCTAGATGTCGGATCATAAGGTGTGTAACCTTTCTCAGTGATCTCCCAAATATCCTTTCCAAGGAATCTAAGATGAGACTCCATTCAAACATTCCATATCCCATAATTTGTTCCATCAAGCTTAGGAATTTCTCTTTTGAAAATAGTTGTCGGTGGATTAAAAGTGTTAGTTGCCATAGGATCTACCTCAAGCGGTTAAGCTTCTACAAAAGAGGACCAAAGCTCTAATACCAATTGTTAGGATAACTGATGAACAACTAAGAGGGGGGGGGGTGAATTAGTTGTTAATAGATTATAACTTTTAATCCACAATACAACCTTAAACAAATCAAGTACCAGTAAAATATATACAGATACTCGTAAGAACATAAACCGGTAAACAATACAACTTAGCAATTAACCTGATAATCAATACAAAGAAACCATACCACATCACACCATTATTTGTATGTGGAAAACCCAAGAAGGGAAAAACCAAGGTGGGAAGCCTACCCACAGTCAGATGATACTTCTGCAAAAAGTATGTGTTACAATGAGGGGCCTGCACTTGCAGGGAGGCACATTGCCTAGAGCATACTTCTCATTACAAAAGAGTCTCACTGACTACAGAGAGGCTACAACCATCTCAAGATAAATGGACAACAATCCAATAGAGTAAACTGCTAGAAATAGCATCTACCATGCCTGATTACAGTCTTAGTTAAGCTCAGTGCCAGAGGAGTAAATCCTCTTCTGAATCCAATTCGATCACCAATGATCCACCATCTCCTATGCCTGAATGATATTACAATATTCACACATTACATTCCTTGACCATGACCTTTCGAATAACCATGATACTTTACAAAGAGTTTCTACCTCTTATTTATACAAACCCTAAGGCCTAAACCGATTAGGTCAGACACCTAAAGATATTATAATAAGATCATTACATGATTTTATATTACAATGATATGCCATATCGTCTTAAGACCAAAACAATAATAACAAATACATAAATCATATTGAAACATCCTGGTAACGTGTAGAGTACACGTTAGCATGATACCGGTCCATAAACTAGATAGGTACCAGACCTATTCTAGGTCCACCATGCCAAAGCAATGTCTTCAAAGAGTTTAAGAATGATTAAAGAACATCTTCAGCATCTTGCAATCCATGAAGAAGCTGCACCAACACCAACTATGCATCTTGTCACGATTCCTCAATGAAAGCTCTGTCGATAAGGGTTTACCAGAGTGTATGATAGCATCCGATTACCAAGCCAATACCAACTAACCAAAACATGCTCATGGAGCATATAACACATGGAATCAAACATACTTCATTGATCCAAACATGCCGGAAGTGTCCAATAGATAGTCTCTTCTACTCGTAACACTAGATCTTCTACCGGTAACCAAAACTTGTCTATCGGTAACCAACCATAACAGCTAGTGTTGACATCAATGACAAAACATCAATGCAACACATAATCAATTAATCCATAATGCCAACAGTTTTTGTCATCTGAAAGTGAAAATCCATCAGGTTGCTCAATGTAAACTTCTTCTTCAAGATCTTCATTCATAAATGCACACTTAACATCCATCTGATAAATCTTGTAGTTCTTATGGGTAGCATAAGCAAGAAATAATCTCACAGCTTCAATCCTAGCTACCTAAGCAAAATTTTCATCATAATCAATTCCTTCCTTCTGAGAATATCCTTTACAAACCAATCTAGCTTTATTCCCCACAACTTGTCCATCTTCATTCAATTTATTCCTAAAATCCCATTTAGTTCCACTAACATTCTTATTTTTCAGGTTGGGGAACTAAAGTCTATGTGTTATTATTTTCTATCCGATCCAATTCCTCTTCCATAGCTCTCAGCCAACTTTCATCTTTACATGCTTCAATTACTGATGTCTGTTCAATTTGAGAAAATAAATATACCTCATCAGCTACCAACCTTCTTCTTGTCATCACTCCTTTTTTCTTGTCTCCAATGATCTGATCTTCTGAATGATTCAACCTTACATATTGAGGAGTCTTCTTACTTTCTATTCCTCTGCTCTAATCTTCAATTACTGTTGAATTTTATGATGCTATCGGAGTAACTAGTTCAACATTTATTCCAGTGCAGGTGCTATCAGTTTAGTTATGATCATCTCCACTATCGGTTCTCTCTCATAAGTTTTGATTTGATTTATGTTTTTCTCATCCACCTTGACATTAGTTCTCTCCACAATTCTCTGCAATCTTTTGTTATGACATCTATATGATTTTCTTTCATTAGAATAACCAAGAAATATCCCTTCATCACATCTAGGATCAAACTTTCCAATGGAATCATCTCTTTTGATATAGCATTTACTACCAAAGATTCTGAAATACTTAACTATAGGTGTATGACTAAACCATAACTCATAAGGTGTCTTACCGATGTCTCCCTTGATATACCACCATGCTCACATCTTCTCTCTAGTAGATATGAGGCAGATTAGCTTCCATCATCATAGTTCTATCCACATCCAAGATAGTTATGTTCTTCCTTTCCACAACTCCATTCTGCTGAGGTGTTCGGGGTGTAGATAACTGTCTCCTTATCCCATTCTTTTCACAATAAGTATTAAATTTATCGGATGTGAATTCTCCACCCTGATCAAACCTTAAGCATTTAATCTTCAATCTTGTCTCTATCTCAACTTTAGCTTTAAAGATTTTAAACTTTTCAAATGCTTCAGGTTTCTCTCTTAAAAAAGTAACCCATATCATTCTAGAATAGTCATCAATGATTAGCATAAAATATCTAGCACCCTAAAAACTTTTTATTCTATCAGGACCACACAGATCAATATGAATAAGATCAAGAACATCGTTAGATTTGTCTTGTATACTCTTAAAATAAGTTCTGACTTGCTTTCCCATTTGACATTCCTTACATACTGGATTATAGGGCTTCACAATCTTAGGTATATCTCTAACTACCTTAGTAGAACTGATCTTTACAATGCAATAAAAATTCACATGACACAACCTCTTATGCCATAACCAACTCTCATAAATTTGTGCAATCAAACATGTCTTCTAACCAGAGTTCAAATGAAAGATGTTATCTTTAGTCTAAGTACCAGTTGCAATCTCCAATCCATATTTGTTGATAATCTTGCATTTTCCATCCTTGAACTATAACTAAAATTCCTTATCCACCAATTGTCCTACACTCAAACTATTATGTCTTAAACCTTCAACATAATAAACATTATCAGTATCATGCTTACCATCTAGTGATATAGTTTCTCTTCCCTTGATCATGCATGCTTTGTCATCTCCAGATCTAACCAGACCACCATCAAATTCTTGCAAAGATAGAAACTTCCTTTTATCTCTAGACGTATGATGTGAACATCCATTGTCTATCAACCATTCATCCTTGTCTTGAATTTTAGCAACAAGGGCCTTTTCTTCAAGTACTAGACCATCTTCCTTGATAGCCAAAAATACCTATTCCTTTCCATTGCTGGATCCACTAGCTGAATCTTATGTCGGTTCATCATCAGAATCATTCACAACTTCCTCATCAGAATAGTAGCGTAATTTGTCTTTGTTTCTCATGTACTTATTCTTGTTCTGATAATCATGGTTAGGCCTAAAAGATCTTCTCACTCTTTCCTCAAATTGTGAATTCTTTTCAGGCCATCTAGATGCAAAATGACCTATCTTATTACTTGCAAATAGGGCTTCAAGTTGCTCAAACTCTTCATCTTCTTTCTTCATTTCCTCCAGTTCCTTAGCATATAAGGCTTTCTAATCACTCTTCTGGATAGAGGATGTAGATTCATGAAAAGTAGGTTCAGATTTTGCAACTCCAGAAGGACTAGATTTTGCAACTCTAGAAGGACCGAATTCCTCAAGCTCAAAAGAAGATAACTTCCCAACGAAGGTATCCCTATTAACAGAGGTGTTTTCCATAGTTCTCAACTCATTAATTACAGTAGCCTTCATCTTATAAGCTGGTGAAAAAGCTCTCAATACTTTAGAAACTATTTCATCTTCTCGCAGAGATCCACCACAACACTAAATTCCCATGACAATCTCATTAACTCTCTCCATAAAAGTAGTAATCCTTTCATCTTCTTCCATCTTCAGGTTCTCATATCTCACCCAATAACCATCAAGTTTAGAAATTTTAATAGTAGGGTCACCTTCATTCAAATTCTCCAATTTATTTCATATAGCCTTCGCAGTTGATTTGTCAGATAGTCCCATGATTTGTTGATCATAAAGTGCAAATAAAAGGGCTTCTCTAGCTCTACAATCATTTTCAATGTCCTTATCCAAGCCTACCGGAGGAGGATTGCTAGATGCCAGAATATGAGGTGTAGAGCCATTCTCAGTGATCTCGTAAATATCCTTGCCAAGATATCTTAGATGAGTCTCCATCTGAATTTTCCATACACAGTAATTTTTTCCATCAAGCCTAGGAATTTCTCTCTAGAAAACAGTAGTAGATGAACTTGATGAACTTGAACTATTAGACGCCATAGGCTCTTCCTCAAGCAGTTAAGATTTTGTAGAGAGGACCAAGCTCTGATACCAATTGTTAGACAACTCGAATAACCGAAGGACAATTGAGAAGGGGGTGAATCAGTTCTCAACAGATTATAAAACTTTAAGCATTAAAACCTTATTACCGAAATACATAAACTAAATACCTGAAAATCCGATATAATAGTTAAGCACAAATATAAAACTCAGAACATTTACCAACCATCCACAAAAGATAACACCAATATTTGTATGTGGAAAACCTGGTAAAGGGAAAAACCGCTGTGGGAAGCCTACCCACAGTTGGATAATACTTCTATAGTAAGTATGTCATTACAATAAGAGGGGCCTACACATGTAGAAATGCCAATAGCCTAGATCACACTACTCATCATAAAAGGAGCCTCACTGACTACAAAATAAATCCATACTACAATCCGGAAGAAGAATGAACTACAATAATAGCATCTCCTATGCCTGAATACAGTTTCGGTTAAGCTCGGTACCAGAGGTCTTAAACCTCTTTCACCAACCTAATTCGATCACCTATGATTGACCAAATCCTCTACATATGATTATAACTTTATTCGCACATAGATAATTTCTAACCACATTAATCCCATGAAATCCCCCATGATCTACAAAGAGATCTTACATCATATTTAAACCAACCCGGGACCTAAACAATTAGGTCGGCCACCTATAAGATAATATAATAAATTCATAACTTAAACCCACAATCTAATGATCAAACAGGTCAGCCTGAGACTGAAACAACATAATCCAATCAATAATTCCAACCAGTAACACATCGGGATCATCCACCAACACGTTACATAAGCCGGTCCATAACCTAGCCGAATAAGATAGCATTAGGTCTGCACCCAAATCCAACACCACCGATCAAAAGGAACACAAACAAGATAACCAACAACATCCAAAAAGCCATCTAGAAGTCGCGCCAATACCGCTTATCACGTGCATCAAAAGGTCTTCAACAAAGCTCTATTGGCAGAACCCTTACCGGTGACCAAAAGGCTTACTAGAACAAATGATATCTCCTAAGTCATTTAATCTTGAACCAACTTATCGTGATACCCATCTGAATAGCATGAATGAAAGATCTAAACCAAATCCAAAAGCCAAAGCATACCAGAGCATATCGGATCAATATCATAGACCAACAACTCTACCAGAACCTACTGGAAGTCGGTAAACAACCAAAATAGTTGGTGTTTCCATCAATGACAAAACATCAATGCAACACATAATCAATTCCTCCAATTAATATATAGGAGACACAATACAAGAAACCGTCAAATGGTATTAGAAAACCATGGGCTAAAACCACCTAATAAGGTGAAGTCGACCTTATCTCCCTTCTAGATTCCCTATGACGTGTCCCTCTCTTTTTACAACTCATTTATGTGTCTGATGTATTTTATATTTCCTATTTCAAGAGTACAAACTTCCAGAGGCCATAACTTAAAAACCATGTGCCCGATTAATAAACCGTTTGAAGTAGCGAAAAGCTCATGAAGTACTCTATTTCCTCATAAATGCTATGCCATTTATGCCCACTTTTCGAGACATTTTGGGGCCTCTAAAGTCCTCAAAATCAAGTTTAAACCTTTCATTGGACCCCTCCAAAATGGAAAATTTAATATCTTCAAAACTAGTTGTGATCTTGCGACGTAACTTTACCGAAATGCTTATCTTGCCAACTAGAAGCTTCAGGGAGAATTTTGCACCATTTCGTGCCCAAATCAAAACTTACTATAAATATTAACCTTATGTAAATGTAAGGTTGAGACACCATTTTCCCAATAATTCATCGATGGTGGTGAGGTGGTCCCATAGCTACCTTTAGTTTCTGGTTTTAAAACCATATCCACAATAACACACCGCTACCAAGTGTGTGTTAGGATTCCCACAGATACTAAGAGGGGGGGTGAATCAATATCTAACTGGTTAAAATATTTTCTTAACTTAAAACATGTAAAGCATATCAATACTGTATACCAGTAAACAAGAAATAATGCAATAAATAGAGATAACAACAACCACATGCAAAAAACACCATACCACAGTAGTTTAACGAGGAAACCCGGTGTGGGAAAAACCTTAGTGGGATTTGTGACCCACAATATTCACTTATTGGCCAATAAGAGAATATTACTGCTACAAGAGGGGCCTGCACATGCAGGGAGGCCAAGTGCCTAGAGCTCACTGCTCAATTACAAAATGGGAAGTCTCACTGACTTACAAAATGGGTTATATAAATCCAATGTCTTGTACTGCTTCAAAATAGCATCTACTATGCCAGATCCAATACCAATTTATAGCTCTGCTTCATACATAAACCCTTAACCTATAATTCGCATAATAGGTCTACCTTATTTCGCCTATATATTTTCTTCCATCTATTACAAAATGTTCTACACTGATCTCTTATATATAAGAGTCATTTCACAACTTTCCAAGTCGGCTTACAATGATTTTACAATAATTAACAAAATATATTACAAACAAAATTCCTATCGGCTTCTGTGTCGGTATGCTTCCTTTCACTACCAGTGCCGGTGGTCTATGTGCCAGTGTAGAGTCTGACCTTGCTAGTGCTGGTAAATTGCCTTGCTAGTGCCATAGGATTGTAAGGTTGCCATCAATGGCAAAACCTTCAATCACCTACAATATCTCATTGGAGTGTGCATTTGCCAACAATCTCCCCCTTTGGCATTGATGGCAACACTCATGAGAAAAATCCAAAAATTGTTATCCAAAAGAGTCTGCCAGAATTGTCTTACCAAAAAATTTGTGTACCAAAAGAATATGTGCTCCCCCTAAGTTGATGAGTCATTTGTTGGTTATTTTTCTCATTCCGCTACTCCCCCTTTGGCATCAATGACAAAGGTTGTCAAAGTGTCAATTGAGTGTGGTTTCCTATTTCATCCTTGTAACCAGCTAGTTACAATCTGAAAAAGATTTGCCAAAACCAGATTCAGGCTCTCAATGAACTTTTTGTTGTCTTTTATTGCGGCCTCAGTCCTCTGAACTATATCGGTGAGGTGTTGCATTTGCTCTGCCGGTGTTTTCTATCCTTGAATCAAAGCATCAGATATTTCTTTTCTTAAGGAGGCGAGGTAATCCAATTTTGGACTAAGTCTCCATTTTAGATCTTTAGCCTTTCCTTTTATTCTTTCCTTCTCTCTTTCCAACTTTAGTAGTTCTTCATCAAAACTTGTTATTTTCTACTCAAAAACTGATAATGAATCAGATGAATTAATGAAATTATCAGCTAGTTGATTTATTTCCTCATGTACCCTGTTGATCTTCTTGTCTATATCAACTGTCAAAAAGTTAGTTTTACATGTATCCCTGTACAAAGTTTTAAATTCCTTTAGTGTACTACACAGTTCCGATAAAAGTGTGTCAAATTGCCTTGTACACTTCTTTATTTCTTCCTCAAAGAATTTGTGTTTTTCCTTCTCTAATCTCTCCTTGAATGCTTCCTCTTTTATTTGTTCAACTGTCACAGTGTTGTCAGTAATATACTTAGACAAAGTGTCAAGTTTACCTAAAGAATCTTTGTTATCTATATTACACTTAGGTGTTATCATTTTCAAAATTGGAATGGTATCATCTATTGCCTTGTATGCTTGTGAGCTACAATCTATTATCTTCTTTATGGAATCCAAAATAACTTTTGTTACATTAGTTTATTTGAATTCTGCATTTGATGAACCAACAATATGTATTCCGTCGGTGGAAGCACTTTCCTTGCTTGTGGTGACCTCTGGTAGGTCAGTTTATGTTTCCATTTCTTTAAGCAAAGGTTTGGATTGCTCAGTTGATGTCGGTGGCATTGTCTCTGTATGAACCCGTTCTTGTGAAGGAGCCTGTTGCTCTGCATGTTTCTCAGTGTTGTCACCTACCAGTTTACCTTCTGAGCTATCAGTTACCGGTGGCTCATTAGCCATATCTATTTTCCCTGTTGTATCCTTATCTACCACAATATTGACTTTTTGTGTGTCAATGTCAACTGTATATAACACCTTAGAATTGGGATTTGTGTCCTCTTGTGGTATGTCCATACTCTCACTAGCCGGTTGATTGTCAGTGGTAACTACTGGTGGAGTATCCAGAGGTGGTGGGGATAGATTATCTATTATTTTTATGCTAGGTGGTCCACCAACCTTACCTTTTCCCTTATCCTTCTGATATACCTTGATGGTTTTAGGGTTTCTATATTCTTCCTATTTTTCCTTCTCTACAAGGAATATGTCCCATGCATTAGCAATTTCCTCTGCTACCTCATTCACTCTACCAGCCATAAGTGCTACATGTCGGTGTGCAGTTGAAAATACTGACCAGTTAGCCTCTGAGATCAGTTTATCTATCTCATTTGGTGAGTTGACTAGATATACAGCAAGAAGTTTTTCAATTTTTATTTTCTTATCAAGCTCTACAACAGCTTGCCTTCTAGCTTCAAGTCTTTTGAACAATTCTGCCGGTAATTCATCTACAACTTGCATTTAGAAATTTCTTGTAAATGTCCAAGTGTAGGATTACACTGTTTTCAAATTTTTCTTTGTCATCAGTTGATAATGAATCATACAATTTATTGATGTTTTTCAGCTTTCCATCCTCTGTTATTTCATTTAGAAGTTTGTCAATTGGAGCAATGGTTTGTTGAGTCTTCTTCTTGGGTGTTAACGTCTTCTTTGGAGTTACTTTTCTAGCCGGGGGCCTTACTGCCTGTTGTTTCTGTCAGGTTCTTCTAGGAGAAGGTGTAGATACCGGTGAAGGTTTCCTTTTTCTCACAACTCTTTTAAATTCAGCTAGCATATCACTTTCCAAAGAAGTTGCAACCGGTGAAAGGTGAGTTTCCGGTTGAAATGTTTCTAACTCATCTTCAGTAATACCAGTTTGTTTAAGTACATCTCCTTTGATAGCTTTAGCTTGTCTAGATCCTCTTCTAACTGTTGCTTCCACCTTCTTTACCCTTTTCTTTGATTGGATTTGATTTTCAATAGTCTCAGCACTGCCAAATACCTCTTCTTTAGGGTCCTTGGGTGCTTCAAGGAGGGCTTCTGCATATGTTTCAATTATGTGATCATCAGTTTCATACCCCATTTCATTAACCCAAATGGTTCTTGGGATAACTACCTCCATCCAAATTTCATCCTTCTTAATAACAAAGCATATCTCATCTTCATACTTATTTACAATTGCTTGTGATAATCTGACTTGAGTATTCATCTGGGCCTTCAATTCCTGAAAGTACTCATCTATGTTCTTTTCTCTGTTCTCTCCCATGTTATTTAGTAAATTAGACAATTGTTTGCCTACCAACATATCAAAACCAAGTTTTTTGTTACCGATACCAATCACATGTTTTGTTATGTGTAGCATTAAACAGACAAGTAGGTTTCCAAATCTAAATGTCCCCTTTTTGTCTTTCTTTATCTTTCCAAGATTGTCAATAAGTTCATCTTTCAACCATTCACACACATCTATTTTTGCATTATCTTTAATCATATCATAGGCACTCTTTATGCATAGGCGAGAGACTGAATTTAACCTATTTGCATATGTGGTTTTGTAGCCTAAAATCATGCTAATGAATCTGACATTGATATCTGTTACATCATTTACCCTTAAAGATCTCTTATCGGATGTTGCACCTGTTAGGTTAGTCACTAGGTCATTTGAGACCTTCTTTGTCTTATCAGGCCTGTTACCGGTGGAAGGTAACCCTGTCACAACTTTTACTGCCTCTTTTGTAATTTTGTGAACTAAGTCCAACCAAAAGAATTCACCATGAACCCTTCTTAGAACTATCCTTATAACATCCTTAGGAAAATCTGGAATACTCAGAATTTCAGTGAAACCTAGGGTTTCCACTATCTTGTGCTCAAGTTTAACATTACTGGTTTCATCACAAATTACAGTCTTATACATGCTCTTGATTTCCTCATCACCTAATTCTTCTATGTAACAATGTATGTACATTCTAGGGTCTTCAACAAAAACTACTCCTTTGGGGATTTGAGAAAATGCACCAACATTATCATCCTTCTTAGCAATTTCGGGAACTAACTTAAATATAGGTCTAGGGAGTTTAATCACTTCAACTACATTAGGGTTTTCTATGAATTCATGAGCATATGAAGAAACCATGATTATAAATACCTTTATCTGCCTTAGGAATGATTGCTTGCTAAATTGCTTCACTTCTTTGCTCGAAATGCCTTTGCTCAAGAATTTTCACGCTCTTCGAATGTTTGAGTGCTCGGTGAAATGAAATTGGAGCCAAAACACTGATTTATAATGTTATTTTTGCCAACCACCACATTTAATGCTTGCCGGTTAAGTAATCAAGGGAATTATAGCATATTTCACATTTGATTGCCAAACCCTCAAAGAATTTTCTTCAGTTAGATGAAGAGACTCCTACCGGTGGAGTGTTACTCTCTTCTGCTGGTGGAGGAGTATTCCTATCAACATTTAGTTCTAATTTCCTGATCCATTGTTTTGAGAATTCCTGCTTAACTTCTTCAACCTTTTCTTTACCTTTCAAACTAGAACCTTTGTTATTTGTCGGTGAGGACTTGCTTCTACAAAATTTTGCAATATGTCCAATCTTGTTACAGGCATAAAAAGTCACATTATTTTTCTGAATATCTTTCCCATATCCTATGCTAGTTTGTGTTCTGCATTGATTAGATAGATGTCTAAATCTTCCACAAACATAACATCTTACATTGATTCTACAATTTTCTGAATTATGACCAACTTTGTTGCATTTTGAACATTGACCGGTGAGTGTATTAGTATTCTGATAATTTCTAGATCTACACTGATTTTCTCTATGACCATACTTGTTATAGTTAAAACATTTGCCATTAAATTTATAAGTAGTAGGTTATCTTATTGGTTTGCCATGATCCTATGTGTTTGCAGTACCAGAGCTTTCACCAACTTCAAAGCCAAGACCATTAGTGTCACCATTAGGTTTCTGATTATTCAACAAGTCACCAAGTTCTTCTGAGCTTTTCTTAAATTTTTCTTTGTGTTGATTTGCAACAACCAGTTCTCCTTCCAAGATACCTTTTTGTCTCATGAGTTCATTTGAGTCATTTTGTGCATGCATCAGATCTATCTTCAACATATCATTTTCATAACTAAGTCTTGTGTTTTCATTTGCAGCATCATTCAGTCTTCTAGTCAAGTCTTCTTCATTCTTCTTTCTATCTTCAATTTCTTTACAAAATCTCATAGTCATATCCTGGATCTCATTCTTTGTTGTCATATTTTCTTGTTTAAGCTTATTCATCAGATCACTAAGAGTTTACTTTTCATCATTCTCATTTTGCATCTTTTCACAAATTTCTCTTCTCTTGTTTCTTGTAATGGTAAAATTTTCTTGAAGTGCTTGAATATTATCCTATGTAGCTTTTAGATCATCTTCAAGTTTGATATTTTTCAATTTTTCTGCATCATAGTCTAAGAGAGCTACTTCTAATTGCTTCATCAAGTTTTCCATCTCTACCGGTGTCAAGATCTTCCTCAAGTTGTTAGGCTTCTGAAAATAGAGGACCAGGCTCTGATACCAATTGTTAGGATTCCCATAGATACTGAGAGGGGGGCTGAATCAGTATCTAACCGGTTAAAAGATTTTCTTAACTTAAAACATGTAAAGCATATCAATACTGTATACCGGTAAACACAAAATAATGCAATAAACAAAGATAACAACAACCACATGAAAAACACACCATAACACAGTAGTTTAACGAGGAAACCTAGTGTGGGAAAAACCTTGGTGGAATTTGTGACCCACAATATTCACTTACTGGCCAATAAGAGAATATTACTACTACAAGAGGGGCCTGCACATGTAGGAAGGCCAAGTGCCTAGAGCTCATTGCTCAATTACAAAATGGGAAATCTCACTGACTTACAAAATGGATTATATAAATCCAATGTCTTGTACTGCTTCAAAATAGCATCTACTATGCCAGATCCAGTACCGGTTTATAGCTCTGCTTCATACATTAACCCTTAACCTATAATTCGCATAATAGTGATAGTTTTGATACTTAATGTAAGTACAGATCCAATAGCCAACAAGATGAGAGGGAGGGGGGTGAATCATACAAACTTAATCTTCCATAAAAACATCAGATTCATCCTCGGTAACATATACTTCAATAATATAACCAAAACATGCAAACTCAAAAGCATATAAACATCATAAACCTCATAACACCAGATTTGATGTGGAAACCCAAATAGGGAAAAACCACTATGGGATTTTGGACCCACTAAGAAATATACTCTTCTAGAGTATGCTTGGTTAAAAGAAAATCTTGTTAAAGATTACAAACACATTGCTAGATGTGACCTAGTTAAGGGATTTCCCTCAGATATGTTAGGATCTTCACCTTGTTAGAAGTGACCTTGTTAAACGATTTCAAACACTCAATCAAAATGTCATCTTGCTAGAGGGTTTTACAAATAAGACTATTAAGTCCACTCGGTTAATAGATTTTCTGTCACTTTCACAAAATAATAGTAATAAAAATCTATCTGCAACTTCACATCTAAAATGCTAAAGCAGATTCTTATTTGCTCAATACAATCTAGACATAGAACTAATCTTGTCCATCTGCTTGGCTTCTATACTCTATTATTCAAATAGGTCTTCAAGCTTTCGTGCTCGATAATCACTATGTAGCATCCCTGTGCATACATTTGCCTGCATACACTGTTTATCAATAGTTCCCTATTTATAAACAATTAGCTAATCGCTTAATCTCCTTGATCACATTTCCCATGATCAATCATAGCCATTAGATCTTCAATCTTCTCCATGTTCAATGTATCCTTCGATCTGAAAAATGTTTTACCCCGCCTAGGAACTTGCATACATTTCTTGGAACTTGTGCTAGGGTATTGTGGTTCAATCTGAGTTGTAGATCTTCATGTTGGTTTTCCTTTGCCATAGATTCATTAACAAACTTTATACACGACATACCAATCATCTAATCAGTTCAAGCTCATCAGCTTCCTTCATTAAATAATGCATGTAACCATTTAATGTATTCTGTTATAGCTCGGTTACAACTCGGTGAATACTAAACTTCACTTGGTAGACATTCTGCCTTCATTAACCGATAGCGATAACCTTAGGGTTTATCGACTAGGTTCTTTGCTCGATAACATAGTATAGTATTAACCTTACAATTTATAACATATGTATGATGTCAAAACAATCTAAACATCATGATCTCATCATTGTCTGACTCGGTAATAGTTGCCCATTGAATACCTTACTCATCCCCTTATTCATCATATTCTTTCTATGTCTTTTACCGACATCTTTATACTCTTTAAATCATACTTCTCAAGATATGGCAACATCATACTGAATTAGAAAATCAATTTCTTGACATCAATGAAAAATAATAATATCAAGACAGTAAAACATCCTTAATCAGTTATATCCATAATCATCAACAACCTTAACAATATCCTTATTGAAATACCAACAATCTTACATTGTTTGTTATAATACCAAATGCTAACAATCTCCCCCTTTGGCATTGATGGCAAAACCAATTGATTTGACCTTAAAAAGATTCAGATTGTTGTGATTCTGAAATGTTGAAATGCTCTCTTGCTGTCATTAGAATTCTCCCCCATACATTAGACTTCTCCTATTTTCTTTAGTCTTTTCAATCAGTCTTCTCTCCCTTATATTAGTCTTCTCTCCCTTATATTAGTCTTCTCCCCCTTTGACAACAATGCCAAAAAGTAAAGAATTAAAACATAATTTCTTCTGGTATGAAGTGATTTCCTACTGTTGTGTATCAACTGAGTCTCAATCAGAGCATTTTGTCTTCAATTCTTGTTCCCTATATTGTTTCCTATATTTTTCTTGTACACCTTTAGAAAACATCCTAAAGTGTGTAAATCAGCATCAACTCTAAAAAGATATTCGATAGAGTCATTGAATTGATGCTTTCATCGAACTCGGTCAGTGAGTAGAAAATAGGGGTATGACACCTAACTTACTTATGAGATATTCAAAAGTGTCCCTTGGTAGTGGCTTGGTAAAGATATCTGCTATTTTTTCCTTTGTGCTAACATACTCCAACACCACTTTCTTCTCTTGAGCTTCTTCTCTAAGATAATGATATTTGATAGAGATGTGCTTTATCTTAAAGTGCATAACAAGATTCTTTGAAATGTTAATGGCACTAGTATTGTCATAGAATATAGTTACTGGCTCGGTAACTTTCTCATTTATTCCTTCCAACAATTGTTTGATCCATGCAATGTTGGTATAATTCAATGCTGCAGCAACGTATTCAGCTTCTGTCGTTGACTGTGAAACACATCCTTGTTTCTTGCTAAGCCAACTCACTAGTCTTTCTCCTAAAAAGAAAGCTCCTCCACTTGTGCTTTTTTTGTCATCAATGTTGCATGCCCAATCAGCATCATATAAACTTTTAAATCAAAATCATTTCCTTTCTGATATACTAAGCCATAATCCTTTGTGCCTTTCAAGTATCTAAAAGTTCTTTTGATTGATGTCATGTGTGTTTCCTTAGGATCTGCAGAGAATCTTGCAACTATACCTACTACATGTGCTATGTCTGGTCTGTTGTGAACAACATATGGTAGCTTTCCAATCATGGATCGGTAAAGTGTCTCATCAATAGATGCAGATTCATCATTCTTTGATAGTTTAATGTTGGTAGTCATAGGAGTACTTACTGGTTTTGAATGCTCCATTCCAAATTTCTTCAAGATTTCCTTTATGTACTTGGATTGAGTAATGAAAATCTCATTTTTCATTTGCAGTATCTGTAAACCTATAAAATACTTTATCTCACTGATTAATGACATCTCAAATTCTTTGCTCATTTCATTTCCAAAGTTCTTACATAGAGAGTCATTTCCACAAAATATAATATCATCAACAAATATGGCTGAGATCAGTATTCCATTTTCATCATTCATCATGTATATATTGCTATTCTCACTTGTCCTAATAAAACCAATCTTAATCAAATAAGAGTGTAATCTTTCATACCATGCTCTAGGTGCTTGTTTTAGACCATATAATGCTTTATTCAATTTACATACCTGATCTTTATTTTTGTCCTCAACAAATCCTTCAGGTTGTTTAATAAAAACTTCTTCTTCTAATATTCCATTCAGAAATGCAGATTTGACATCCATTTGATATACCTTGAAGTTTTTGAAAGCAGCATATGCCAACAATGTTCTTACTCCTTCAAGTCTAACCACAGGTGCAAAAGTTTCACCATAATCAATTCCTTCTTCTTGAGCATAACCTTTGCAAACTAGTCTTGCTTTATTTCGAATGACCTCTCCTTTTTCATTTAGCTTGTTTCTGAAAATCCACTTTGTATCGATTACATTTTTGTCCTTTTGTCTTGGGATTAGTGTCCATGTGTCATTCTTCTTGATTTGATCAATCTCTTTTGTCATAGCATTTATCCAATATTCACTGTTAAATACCTCTTTCACTATTCCTGGTTCAAATTCAGATATCAAACATGTTTTATGTCTTAGTTTGTTCATTGTCATCACTGGATCATCCTTATCTCCTATAATCTGACTCGGTGCATGATGTCTTCTGACATACTTGGCTAATACAGGCTCGGTAGGCTCTGTATGATCTTCTTCATCACTTGGTAACTAGATATTTTCTTCATTTTCTTCAACATTTTTCTCGGTAAGACTTGTCGGTTGAACATAGATAAATTCATCATAATCTTCTGGTTCCTTGGAATTTCCTTCATCATTTCTTTCTGCAAATTCATCAATTTTCACATTTGCACTTTCTACTATTTTGTTAAATGATTTGATCAGACATTTAAATTCTTTGCTTCTAGAAGAATAACCTAGAAATGTTCCTTGTTCACTTTTTTGATCAAACTTGCCATTTCTATCATCTTTGTGTACATAGCATCTACTTCCAAAGATTTTAAAATAACTTACATTGGGTTTCTTTTCATACCAAATTTCATATGGTGTCTTCAAAGTACCTTTCTTCAGTTGTACTCAGTTCAAGGTGTAAACTGCTGTGCTTATTGCTTCTCTCCAAAATGTTTGTGACACTTTCTTTTCAATCAGTAGTGTTCTAGCACAATCCACAATAGATCTATTTCTTCTCGCAGCTATTCCATTCTATTGTGGAGTTCTCGGTGCAGAGACTTGTCTTTTAATACCATGATCATTGCAGAATAAGTTGAACTCATCAAATGTGAACTCTCCTCCTCTATCTGATCTAAGACATTTCAGTTGTCTTCCTGTTTCATTTTCAACTTGTGCCATGTACCATTTAAACTTTTGAAAAGCTTTTGATTTTTCTTTTAAAAACATTACTAACATCATCCTTGAATAGTCATCTGCAAATAATATGAAATATTTATCACCATAATAACTTTGAACTTTCATAAGACCACAAAGATCAGTCTGCACAAGATCTAAAATTTCCTTAGAAGTGTAAGACTTACTTGTAAAGCTTGATCTTGTCATCTTACCCATCTGGCATCCTCGGCACAGAGCATTCTTAGGTTTTTTAAGACTCGATAGACCTCTTACTCGGTGCTTCTTACTTATTTTGATCTGATTATCAAATTTTACATGACAAAACCTTTTATGCCATAACCAGGTATCATCTATCTTTACATACAGACACTTGTTCCGAGTTGAGTCAAGGTGAAATGTGTTACCTTTTGTTTGTGTCCCGGTAGCAGCTAACTTTCCATTCTTGTCATGAACTTTGACAACTCCTTTCTAAAATTCTATTCGGTAACCTGTATTGTTTAGTTGTGCTACACTCAACAAATTGTATTTCAAACCTTCAACCCAATAAACATCATTGCATCTTGCATTGTCAAGAAGTGTTATAGATCCTTTACCTTTCACCGGACATGGTGCATCATTACCAAATCTAACATAGCCTCCATCATAATCTTCTAACATAACAAACTTGTGTTTATCACCTGTCATATGATGTGAGCATCCACTATCTATGATCCAAGAATCATTAGTGTTTATGTGAGATATTAGGGCTTTTTCCTCATACCTTTCTTCATCTGATCCATCTTTGATAGCCACATAAACTACTTCCTTTGTATCAGTTTCATCTGATTTATCATCATTGGATTCCTCATCAGCTATTAAGCATCTCTTTTTATCTCTTCTTCTGAAGTCTCGGTGTCCTCTATAATGATTGTCTTTCTGTCTGTCATCTCGGTAATCTCTCTTTTTAGTAGAATCTTTGTTAGGATAGTTAGAAGCCATATGTCCTATCTTATCACAATTGAAACATTTCAAAGGTAGTTTTCCTTTATACTTACTGTATGATAGGAAATGTGGAAATCATCAAAGCAAATCAATATTAATCTAGCTCAATCACGAAAGCTCAAATGCAATGATCAATCCTAAAAACACCCAATAAAGACATGAAAACAAGACATCAATTCAAGATTGAAAACTAAGCAAACCAAATGTAGACTTGGATGTCTCCTTCATGTGGCTCCATTGTCCTTCTTTCCCCTTCAAATAGATTTGTTTGTGGATCTCACATACTAGTGCATAAGCATGATGTGAAAGAAAGTAGACAAGATTGTAGCGCAAGAATACTTGAAGCGTGATTGATTCGACCAGGTAGAGGGTCAGGGATCTTGATTGAAGAAATTCATCCAATTTATAGACAAATTGGAGAAAAGATCAAATTAGCATGAAGAGATTCGAATGGAAATTGCAAATCAAGAATGACAAATATGACAAATTTGCACTTTCTATGCAAAATTGATTGATTGTCAATTATGACAAAATTATGACAAATTTCTATGTCAAAATTGATTGATTGTCAATTATGACAAATTATGACAAATTTCTATGTCAAAATTGATTGATTGTCAATTATGACAAATTGAAATGTCATTCCCATAAAATTAGGAGAAAAATAGGAGAGAATTGAATTAGAAATTAGGAAATTAAAAAATGGAGGAAAAATTAGGAATTAAGAAATTAGTAAATTGGAAAATTAGTTAAATTAATTAATAATTTTTCATTCATTAATTAATTTACAAAGAGAGGAGAAATTAATTAGCCAATTAAATAAACATTTAATTGTGACAAGAAGACTTAGGATAAATAAATAAATTATTTAACCTAGAGGGAAAATGACAAACAAGGTTAAATGAATAAAACATGAAACCCTAGAAAATGCAAGGACGTCAATTAGGTCTTGACAAAAGATAATTGATATCTATTCGATTTGATCATGATTTTGACTGATAAAGGACCAATGTTGATAAGTGATTTGATTGATAAATGCGCCAATTGACGAGGAACAATGACTGATCGATCCAAATTGACATGATTGAGAAAGACGACGATTGATGACAAAATAGATTGCAAAATGACAAGATTGAAAATGACCACGATCGATGACAAATCGATCGCAAAATGACAAGATTGACAAGAGGACAAAACCCTAATTAGGATTGACGATGTCCAAAATGATGACAAATGAACATGCACATTGATGCGACAGGATAAGATTGACCAAAATCATGATTGAAGATTGTTATCGACAATACCAAATTCGAAAGCGAGACAAATGAAGAATGCAAAAGAAGGACTCGATGCTCGCAAATGATAAAGACCAAGTGCGAATCATAGGAGAAATGTTAATGCGATGCAAAAACCCTAAAATAAGGCAATGCACAAATGTTAAAGTATGACTCCGCAAGCGTTGACCATTTTTAGATGTCTACACTTACCTTTGGCTCTTGGTAACATTCTGGCTAGGAGTGCTTCAAACTCTTCCTGCTTTCTGATTTCCTCATACAGTTTGTGTACTTCTTCCATGTTCTTACGAAATCTTTCACTTGCTCCACTGTGATCTCCTTCAGAGTACTTATACTTTCTTTCATTGTAATCATTAGATTCATCAAGCTGAAAAGAACTAAATGCAGATTCAACTTTATTTACCGAAGATCCACTATTATCAAAGTTACTTAACTCAAATGCATGTAGCTTACCAATAGTAGCATCTAAAGAAACTAGCATATTAGGTACAGACCTCAATTCATTGATTGCAGAGACTCAGATTGCATAAGCCGGTAGAAGGGTTCTTAACAACTTACTTGTTATATCCTTTTCTTCAATAGTTCCACCTGCTCCTTTGATTTGATTGACAATCTCCTTTAGTCTTGTACTATACTGAGTTATGTTCTCACCTTCATTCATCCTCATAGATTCAAGTTGTCCTCTTAGACTATCTACGTTTTCTCTTTGAACATGTTCATCTCCTCCATATACTAATATGAGCTTATTCCACATAGCCTTTGCATCATTGCGGCCTTCTAGATCATTAAACTCTGAGTCGGTCAATGCAGATGTTATTTCAATCATTGCTTGGATATGTTCTTTCTTTGCCTTTATCTCTTCCATAGTCAATGGATAGGTGCTTGGTGTGATGAAATCATTCTCCAGATAATATACAGCATATTCTCCAACTCCTGATAGGTGCAGCTTCATCCTTTTCTACCATGTAGAGAAACTTGATTTGTTCAGCTTTGGTGCATCCCTCTTATACATCTTCAGATCTTTGCCTCAAGTACCTTTAAACTTTTCTTCCCAGAGTCCTATGCTCTGATACCAATTGATAGTTCTGATACTAAATGTAAGTACAGATCCAATAGCCAACAAGATGAGAGGGGGGGGGGGGTGAATCGTACAAACTTAATCTTCCATAAAAACATCAGATTCATCCTCGGTAACATATACTTCAATAATATAACCAAAACATGCAAACTCAAAAGTATATAAACATCATAAACCTCATAACACCAAATTTAATGTGGAAACCCAAATAGGGAAAAACCACTGTGGGATTTCAGACCCACTAAGAAATATCCTCTTCTAGAGTATGCTCAGTTAAAAGCAAATCCTATTAAAGATTACAAACACATTGCTAGATGTGACCCGGTTAAGGGATTTCCCTCAGATCTGTTAGGATCTTCACCTTGTTAGAAGTGACCTTGTTAAAGGATTTCAAACACTTAATCAGAATGTCACCTTGCTAGAGGGTTTAACAAATAAGACTGTTAAGACCACTCGGTTAAGAGATTTTTTGTCACTTTCACAAAATAACAGTAATAAAAATCTATTTGCAACTTCACATCTAAAATGCTAAAGCAGATTCTTATTTTCTCAATACAATCTAGACATAGAACTAATCTTGTCCATCTGTTGGGCTTCTATACTCTATTATTCAAATAGTTCTTCAAGCTTCTGTGCTCGGTAATCACTATGTAGCATCCCTATACATACATTTGCCTGCATACACTGTTTATCAATAGTTCCCTATTTATAAACAATTAGCTAACCGCTTAATCTCCTTGATCACATTTCTCATGATCAATCATAGCCATCAGATCTTCAGTCTTGTCCAGGTTCAATGTAACCTTTGATCTAAAAAATGTTTTATCCCGCCTAGGAACTTGCATACATTTCTTGGAACTTGTGCTAGGGTATTGCGGTTCAATCTGAGCTATAGATCTTCATGCCAGTTTTCTTTTGCCATAGATTCATTAACAAACTTTATGCATGGCATACCAATCATCTAATCAGTTCTAGCTCATCAGCTTCCTTCATTAAATAACGCATGTAACCATTTAATGTATTTTGTTATAGCTCAGTTACAACTCGGTAATTACTCGGTGAATACTAAACCTCACTCGCTAGACATTCCGCCTTCATTAACTGATAGCGATAACCTTAGGGTTTACCAACTAGTTTCTTTGCTCGATAACATAGTATAGTATTAACCTTACAATTTACAACATATGTATGATGTCAAAACAATCTAAACATCATGATCTCATCATTGTTTGACTCGGTAATAGTTGCCCATTGAATACCTTATTCATCCCCTTATTCATCATATTCTTTATGTCTTTTACTGACATCTTTATACTCTTTAAATCATACTTCTCAAGGTATGGCAACATCATACTAAATTAGAAAATCAATTTCTTGACATCAATAAAAAATAATAATATCAAGACAGTAAAACATCCTTAATCAGTTATATCCATAATCATCAACAACCTTCTCAATATCCTTATTGAAAATTTTTGGCATATGCACACTCCAATGAGACATTGTATGTGATTGAAGGTTTTGTCATTGATGGCAACCTTGCAATCTTATGGCACCGGCAAAAGCATTATACCAGCATCAGTAGATGACAATCTACACCGACACTCAAGACACCGGCACTGGCACAGAAGAAAGGAAGTATACCGGCACAGAGGCCGACAGGATTTTGTTATATTTTATTTTGTTTATTATTGTAAAAATGTGTAAGCCGACTTGGAAAATTGTAAAATGACTCTTATATATAAAAGAGATCATTGTAGACATTTGAAGTGGGATGTAGAAGGAATATAAGGAAAATATAAGGCAGACCTATTGTGCGAAATATAGGTCAAGGGGTATATGTAAAGAACAGAGCAGGAACTGGTACTGAATCAGGCATTGAAGATGTTATTGTAAAGCAGTACAAGTTATTGGATTTGCATAATCCTTATTGTAAGTCAGTGAGACTTCCCATTGAGTAGTGAGCTCTAGGCAGTTGGCCTTCCTGCATGTGCAGGCCCCTATTGTAAGTAATATTCTCTTATTGGCCAGTGAGTGAATATTGTGGGTCACAAATCCCACCGAGGTTTTTCCCACACGGGGTTTCCTCATTAAAATCTTGTGTTATGGTGTGCTTTTCATGTGGATGTTCTTGATTCTGTTTATTGCATTATTTCTTGCATATCGGTACACTGTTATATTATGTTCTGCATGTTTTAAGTTAAGAAATTCCATTAACCAGTAAGATACTGATTCAACCGCCCCCCTCTCAGTATCTGTGGGATCCCTAACAATTGGTATCAGAGCTTGGTCCTCTATTTTCAGAAGCCTAACAGCTTGAGAAAGATCTTAACATCGATAAAGATGGAAAATCTAATGAAGCAACTTGAAGGAGCTCTTACATACTATGACGTAGAGAAATTGAAAAATATCAAATTAGAAGATGATTTAAGGGCAGCTCAGGACATCATTCAACCACTTCAAGAAAATTTTACTATTGCAAGAAATAAGAGAAGAGAACTTTGTGAAAAATTGCAAAATGAGAATGATGAAAAGGAATCACTTAATGATATGATAAGCAAGTTGAAACAAGAGTTCATGACAACAAAAAATGAAATGTAGGATATGACTATGAGATTTTGCAAAGAGATTGAGGATAGGAAGAAGAATGAAGAAGAATTGACCAGAAGACTAAGTGATGTAGCAAATGAGAACACAAGACTTAGCTATGAAAATGACATGTTGAAGACAGATCTGATGCATACTCAAAATGACTCAAATGAACTGATGAGACAAAAAGAAGTCTTAGAAAGAGAACTAGAAACTACAAATCAACACAAAGAAAAATTCAAGAAAAGCTCAGAGGAACTTGGCACCTTGTTGAAGAATCAAAAACCTAAAGGTGACACTTTTGGAATTGGCTTTGAAATTGGTGAAAGCTCTGGTACTGCAAATACTCAGGATCACAGCAAACCGGTAAGAGAACCTAATGCTTATAAATTCAATGGAAAATGATTTAATTGTAATAAGTATGGTCATAGAGTAAATGAATGTAGGTCTAGAAATTATCAGAATATCAACACATCCACCTGTCAATGTTCTAAATGCAACAAAGTAGGTCACAATTCTGAAAACTGCAGAATGAATGTGAGATGTTATGTTTGTGGAAGATTTGGACATTTATCTAATCAGTGCAGAACACAAACTGGCATAGGTTATGGGAAAGCTATTCAGAAGAATAATGTAACTTGTTATGCATGTAACAAGATTGGGCATGTTGCTAAATTTTGTAGAAGTAAAGGAACATCGGTAGACAACAAAAATTCTAGCTTGAAAGGTAAAGAAAAAGTTGAAGAGGTTAAGCAAGAATTCTCAAAACAATGGATTAGGAAAGCTGATCTAAATATTGGGAATACTCCTACACCAGTAGAACAAACCAATGCTTCACCGGAAGGACAGAGTGATGCTTCACTGAAAGGACAGAGCAGTGCTCCACTGACAAGAAGTTCTTCATCTAATTGAAGAAATTTTCTTTGAGGGGTTTGACAATCTAATGACACATGTATTATTATTCCCTTGGTTAGAGATAAGAAGTTGAAAATTACTTATTACCGGCAAACAATGTTAAGTGAATACTTAACCGGCATGCAATTAATGTGGTAGATGGCGAATAGACACTATAAAATTAAGGTTTTGGCTCCATTTCATTTCACCAAGATTTCAAATTTACGAAGAGCGCGAGGATTCCGAGCTAAGGTATTTCGAGAAAGAAGCAAGAATACTCCAAGCAATCATCCATCCAAGGCAGTAAAAGGTATTTAATCGTGGCATCCACCTCTGCAATTGAATATATAGTAAACCCTAGTATTGTTGAAGTAATAAAAAGACCTAGGCCCATATTTTAGTTAGTTCCTGAGATAGCAAAGAAAGATGATACCTTAGGTGCTTTTTCTCAAATTCCTAAGGGGGTTGTTTATGCTAAAGACCCCAGAATGTACATCCACTGCAACATTGAGGAATTAGGAGATGAGGAAATTAAAACCATGTATAAAATCATGATATGTGATAATACCGGCAATATAAAAGATGAACACAAGATCATTGAGACCCTAGGATTTACAGAGATCCATAGCATTCTTGAATTTCCCAAGGATGTGATTAGGATAGTCTTAAGCAAGGTACATGGTGAATTTTTTTGGTTAGATGCAGTCCACAAGATCACCAAGGAAGCTGTGAAAGCTATCACAGGGTTACCAGCCACTGGTAAAAGACCAAATAAAACCAAGAAGGTTTCCAATGACCTAGTTATAAACCTAACTGGTGCAACATTCGACAAGAGGTCCCTAAGAGTTAATGATGTAACAGATATCAATGTGAGATTCATCAGCATGATATTAGGATATAAAGCTACTCATGCAAATAGACTTAATTTAGTCTCAAGCTTATGCATTAAGAGTGCTTATGACATGGTCACAGACAATGCAAAAATTGATATATGTGAATGGTTAAAAGATGAATTAATTGACAACCTTGGAAAGATCAAGAAGGACAAGAAAGGAACTTTCAGGTTTGGAAATATGTTAGTATGTCTGATGCTACACATAACAAAATAGGTTCCTGGTATAGGTTACAAAGAACTTGGATATGATATACCGGTAGGCAAACAATTAACAAAACTTTTCAATAATATGGGTGAGAACAAGGAAAACAGTATTCATGACTTTTTTCAAGCATTAAAGACCAAAATGAAGAAAAGAATAAGGTTATCACAGAAGATTGTTGACAAATACAAAGATGAAATATGCTTTGTAATTAAGAAAGATGAAATCTAGATGGAAGCGGTCATCTCAAGGATAGTTTGGGTAACCGAGATGGACTATGAAATAGATGATCACATAGTTGAAACATATGCTAAAGCACTTTTGGAAGCCCCCAGAGAACCTAAAGAAAAAGTATTTGGTAGTGTTGAAACCATAGAAAGTCAAATACAATCTAAGAAGAGAGTGAAAAAGGTTGAAGCAGTTGTAAGGAAAGGTTCCAAACAAGCAAAAGCCATTAAAGAAGATGTATTGAAGAAAACCGATATAACAGAGGATAAGTTAGCAGCTCCACAACCTGAAACTCACCTATCACCGGTAGGTACTTCCTCAGAAAGTGACATGCCCGCAACTTTCAAAAGAGTTGTAAGAAAAAGAGATCCCTCACCGGCAACCACACCCTCACCCAAGAGGACAAGGCAAAAGCAACAAGCAGTGAGATCTCCAGTAAGAAAGGCCACACCAAAGAAGAAACTAACACCCAAGAAGAAGAAAAGGACAAACAAAGACTTGGCTCCTCTTGATATACTACTGAATGAAATCATAGAGGAAGGTAAACTGAAGAACATAGAGAAAATATATGACACTCTAATAGCTGATGAAAAAGAGCAAGTTGAAAATAGTGTTATATTACATATGGATATGTATAAGAAGTTTTTAAAGGAAGTAGTCAATGAAGTTCCAGATGAACTATTCAAAAGACTAGAAGCAAGAAGACAAGCAGTGATAGAACTAGATAAGAAAATAAAGATTGAAAAACTACTTGCTATATATCCGGTAAACTCTCCATAAGAAATTGATGACCTAATTGCTCAAGCTAACCGAACAGTATTTTCTACTGCACATCGGCACATTGATTTAATGGTAGGAAGAGTTAATGAGGTAGCAGAGGAGATGGAAGATGGATGGGATATATTCCTGGTTGAGAAAGAAAAACAAGAAGAGTACAGGAACCCCAAACCCATAAAAGTTTATCAGAAAGATAGAGACAAGGGGAAAGGAAAAGTTGGTGGACCACCTAGAATCAAGGTTAGAGACAACTTACCCCCACCTCCTTTAAATACTCCACCGGTAAAAACAACAACTACAGATGATCAACTGATAGCTGAGAGTATGGATGTAGAGGATAATAATCCTAATCCTGAAGTCCTATATACTGTGAATGTTGATACTCAGAAGATCAACATAGTGGTAGAGAAAGATTCAACTGATAAGGCTAATATGGCTAGTGAGCCTTCGGTAGCAGGGGAAACTGATAAACTGGTAGAAGATAAAGAGAAAAAGGCAAAGACTCAGACATAGACTGAGACAACACAACAAATAGAGGAACAAATAGAGCAAAAGGCTCCGGAACGGGAACAGGTACATAAGGAAACAGTGCCACCGACAACTAGTGAAAAACTAGTGCTTAAAGAAATGCAGACACAAACAAACCTACCAGAGGTCAATACAAGCTTGGTTACTTCCACCGGTACTCAAAATTTTGATTCATCATCAGGATACAAATCAACCAATGTGACTGAGGTTCTATTAGATTCAATCAAGAAAACAACAGACTGCAGCTCACAAGCTTACAAAGCAATTGATGATTCCATACCAATTTTGAAGGTAATTGCTCCCAACTGTAATATAGACAATAAATATTCTTTAGGACAACTAGATACACTGTGTAAATATATCTCAGAAAATGTTGAGAAAATAAAAGAAGAGTCAGTGAAGGATAAAGTAGAAGTTGAAAAATAGAAATTCTTTGATGAGCAAATAAAGAAGTGTAATAGAGATTTTGACACACTTCTACCGGAATTATGTAATTTGTTGAAAGAGTACAAAAATTTGTACAAAGATACCTGTAAAACAAACTTTTTGATTGTAGATATAGACAAGAAAATGAGCAAGGTACAGGATGAGATCAATAAACCTGTAGACAGTTTTGTCAACTCACCTGAGACACTATCAGTTTTTGAGGAGAAGATAACAAATTTTGAGGAAGAACTACTCAAATTGGAAAGAGAGAAAGAAAGAATAATAAGTAAGGCAAAACATTTGAGATCAAAACTAAGTCCAAGATTGGACTATCTAGCATCTCTGCGGAAGGAAATTTTTGAAGCACTAATACAGGGAAGCAAAACACCAGCAGAGCATTTGCAACATCTCACCGGTACAGCGAAGAGAATAGAGACAGCAATAAAGGATAGCAAGAAGTTTATGGATGGTATTAACTTGATTTTGGGAGATCTTTTTCAAATTGTAACCACCCAGCTACAAGGTTGAAACTACAAACTCTACTGACATCTTGACAACCTTTGTCATTGATGCCAAAGGGGGAGTAGTGGGATGAGAAAATTCAAATCATAGGACAGGAACCATATGCTCAGGGGGAGCACACACATTTTTTGGTAACATTTTTGGACTACACATTTTTGGATACTTTTTTTGAAATTTCTCATGAGTGTTGCCATCAATGCCAAAGGTGGAGATTGTTGGCATATGCACACTCCAATGAGACATTGTATGTGATTGAAGGTTTTGTCATTGATGGCAACCTTGCAATCTTATGGCACTGGCAAAAGCATTATACCGGCATCAGCAGATCATAGTCTACAACGGCACTCAGGACACCGGCACCGACACAGAAGAAAGGAAGTATACTAGCACAGAGGCCGATAGGATTTTGTTATATTTTATTTTGTTTATTATTGTAAAAATGTGTAAGCCGACTTGGAAAATTGTAAAATGACTCTTATATATAAAAGAGATCATTGTAGACATTTGAAGTGTGATGTAGAAGGAATATAAGGAAAATATAAGGCAGACCTATTGTTTGAAATATAGGTCAAGGGGTATATGTAAAGAATAGAGCAGGAACCGGTATTGAATCAGGCATTGAAGATGCTATTGTAAAGAAGTACAAATTATTGGATTTCTATAATCCTTATTGTAAGTTAGTGAGACTTCCCATTGAGCAGTGAGCTCTAGGCAGTTGGCCTTCTTGCATGTGCAGGCCCCTATTGTAAGTAATATTCTCTTATTGGCCAGTGAGTGAATATTGTGGGTCACAAATCCCACCGAGGTATTTCCCACACCGGGTTTCCTCATTAAAATCTTGTGTTATGGTGTGCTTTTCATGTGGATGTTCTTGATTCTGTTTATTGCATTATTTCTTGCATACCGGTACACTGCTATATTATGTTCTACATGTTTTAAGTTAAGAAATTCCATTAACCGGTTAGATACTGATTCACCCCACCCTCTCAGTATCTGTGGGATCCCTAACAATTCCAACAATCTTCCATTGTCTTTTATAATGCCAAATGCTAACAATCTCCCCCTTTGGCATTGATGGAAAAACCAATTGATTTGACCTTAAAAAGATTTAGATTGATGTGATTCTGAAATGCTGAAATGCTCTCTTGTTGTCATCAGAATTCTCCCCCATACATTAGACTTCTCCTATTTTCTTCAGTCTTTTCAATCAGTCTTCTCTCCCTTATATTAGTCTTCTCCCCCATTGACAACAATGCCAAAAAGTAAAGAATTAAAACATAATTTCTTCCTGTATGAAGTGATTTCTTGTTGTTGTGTATCAACTGAGTCTCAGTCAGAGAATTTTTTCTTCAATTCCTGTTCCCTGTATTGTTTCTTGTATTTTTCCTGTACACCTTTAGAAAACATCCTAAAGTGTGTAAATCAGTATCAACTCTAAAAAGATATTTGATAGAGTCATTGAATTGATGCTTTCATCAAACTTGGCCAGTGAGTAGAAGATAGGGGTAGGACCCCTAACTTATTTCTGAGATATTCAAAAGTGTCCCTTGGTAGTGGCTTGGTAAAGATATCTGATATTTGTTCCTTTGTGCTAACATACTCCAACACCACTTTCTTTTCTTGAGCTTCTTCTCTAAGATAATGATATTTGATAGAGATGTGCTTTGTCTTAGAGTGCATAACAAGATTCTTTGAAATGTTAATGGCACTAGTATTGTCACAGAACATAGTTACTGGCTCGGTAACTTTCTCATTTATTCCTTCCAATAGTTGTTTGATCCATGCAATGTTGGTATAATTCAATGCTGCAGCAACGTATTCAGCTTCTGCCATTGACTCTGAAACACATCCTTGTTTCTTGTTAAGCCAACTCACTAGTCTTTCTCCTAAAAAGAAAGCTCCTCCACTTGTGCTTTTTTTGTCATCAATGTTGCATGCCCAATCAGCATCATATAAACTTTTAAATCAAAATCATTTCCTTTCTGATATACTAAGCCATAATCCTTTGTGCCTTTCAAGTATCTAAAAGTTCTTTTGATTGATGTCATGTGTGTTTCCTTAGGATCTGCAGAGAATCTTGCAACTATACCTACTACATGTGCTATGTCTGGTCTGTTGTGAACAAAATATGGTAGCTTTCCAATCATGGATCGGTAAAGTGTCTCATCAATAGATGCAGATTCATCATTCTTTGATATTTTACTGTTGGTAGTCATAGGAGTACTTACTGGTTTTGAATGCTCCATTCCAAATTTCTTCAAGATTTCCTTTATGTACTTGGATTGAGTAATGAAAATCTCATTTTTCATTTGCAGTATCTGTAAACCTATAAAATACTTTATCTCACTGATTAATGACATCTCAAATTCTTTGCTCATTTCATTTCCAAAGTTCTTACATAGAGAGTCATTTCCACAAAATATAATATCATCAACAAATATGGCTGAGATCAGTATTCCATTTTCATCATTCATCATGTATATATTGCTATTCTCACTTGTCCTTATAAAACCAATCTTAATCAAATAAGAGTGCAATCTTTCATACCATGCTCTAGGTGCTTGTTTTAGACCATATAATGCTTTATTCAATTTACATACCTAATCTTTATTTTTGTCTTCAACAAATCCCTCAGGTTGTTCAATAAAAACTTCTTCTTCTAATATTTCATTCAAAAATGCAGATTTGACATCCATTTGATATACCTTGAAGTTTTTGAAAGAAGCATATGCCAACAATGTTCTTACTCCTTCAAGTCTAGCCACAGGTGCAAAAGTTTCACCATAATCAAATCCTTCTTCCTGAGCATAACCTTTCCAAACTAGTCTTGTTTTATTTCGAATGACCTCTCCTTTTTCATTTAGCTTGTTTTTGAAAATCCACTTTTTACCAATTACATTTTTGTCCTTTGGTCTTGGGATTAGTGTCCATGTGTCATTCTTCTTGATTTGATCAATCTCTTTCGTCATAGCATTTATCCAATCTTCACTGTTAAATGCCTCTTTCACTATTCCCTGTTCAAATTCAGATATCAAACATGAGTTATGTCTTAGTTTGTTCCTTGTCATCACTGGATCATCCTTATCTCCTATAATCTGACTCAGTGCATGATGTCTTCTGACATACTTGGCTAATACAGGCTTGGTAGGCTCTGTATGATCTTCTTCATCACTCAGTAACTGGATATTCTCTTCATTTTCTTCAACAGTTTTCTCGGTAAGACTTGTCGGTTGAACATAGACAAATTCATCATAATCTTCTGGTTCCTTGGAATTTCCTTCATCATTTCTTTCTGCAAATTCATCAATTTTCACATTTGCACTTTCTACTATTTTGTTAGATGATTTGATCAGACATTTAAATGCTTTGCTTCTAGAAAAATAACCTAGAAATGTTCCATCTTCACTTTTTTGATCAAACTTACATTAGGTTTCTTGTCATACCAGATTTCATATGGTGTCTTCAAAGAACCTTTCTTTAGTTGTACTTGGTTCAGGGTGTAAATTGTTGTGCTTATTGCTTCTCTCCCAAATGTTTGTGGCACTTTCTTTTCAATCATCAGTGTTCTAGCACAATGCACAATAGATTTGTTTCTTCTCTCAACTATTCCATTCTGTTGTGGAGTTCTTGGTGCAGAGACTTGTCTTTTAATACCATGATCATTGCAGAATAAGTTGAACTCATCAGATGTGAACTCTCCTCCTCTAACTAATCTAAGACATTTCAATTGTCTTCCTGTTTCATTTTCAACTCTTGCCTTGTACCATTTAAACATTTGAAAAGCTTCTGATTTTTCTTTTAAAAACATTACTGACATCATCCTTGAATAGTCATCCACAAATAATATGAAATATTTATCACCATAATAACTTTAAACTTTCATAGGACCACAAAGATCAGTGTGCACAAGATCTAAAATTCCCTTAGAAGTGTAAGACTTACTTGTAAAGGTTGATCTTCTCATCTTACCCATTTGGCATCCTCGGCACATAGCATTCTCAGGTTTTTCAAGACTTGGTAGACCTATTACCCGGTGCTCCTTACTTATTTTGATCCAATTATCAAAATTTACATGACAAAACCTTTTATGTCATAACCAGGTATCATCTATCTTTGCATACAGATACTTGTTCCGAGTTGAGTCAAGGTGAAATGTGTTACCTTTTGTTTGTGTCTCGATAGTAGCTAACTTTCCATTCTTGTCATGAACTTTGACAACTCCTTTCTAAAATTCTATTTGGTAACCTATATTGTTTAGCTGTGCTACACTCAACAAATTGTATTTCAAACCTTCAACCCAATAAACATCATTTCATCTTGCATTTTCAAGAAGTGTTATAGATCCTTTACCTTTCACCAGACATGGTGCATCATTACCAAATCTAACATAGCCTCCATCATAATCTTCTAACATAACAAACTTGTGTTTATCACCTGTCATATGATGTGAGCATCCACTATCTATGATCCATGAATCATTAGTGTTTCTGTGAGATATTAGGGCTTTTTCCTCATACCTTTCTTCATCTGATCCATCTTTGATAGCCACATAAACTACTTCCTTTGTATCAGTTTCATCTGATTTAACATCATTGGATTCCTCATCAGCTATTAAGTATGTCTTTTTATCTCTTCTTCCGAAGTCTCGGTGTCCTCTTTAATGATTGTCTTTCTATCTATCATCTTGGTAATCTCTCTTTTCAGTAGAATCTTTGTCAGGACAGTTAGAAGCCATATCTCCTATCTTATCACAATTGAAACATTTCAAAGGTAGCTTTCCTTTATACTTACCTTTGCCTCTTGGTAACTTTCTGGCTAATAGTGCTTCAAACTCTTCCTGCTTTCTGATTTCCTCATACAGTTTGTGTACTTCTTTCATGTTCTTATGAAATCTTTCACTTGCTCCACTGTGATCTCCTTCAGAGTACTTATACTTTCTTTCATTGTAATCATTAGATTCATCAAGATGAAAAGAACTAAATGCAGATTCAACTTTATTTACCGAAGATCCATTGTTATCAAAGTTACTTAACTCAAATGCATGTAGCTTACCAATAGTAGCATCTAAAGAAACTGGCATATTAGGTATAGACCTAATTTCATTGAGTGCAGAGACTCTAATTGCATAAGCCGGTAGATGGGTTCTTAACAACTTACTTGTTATATCCTTTTCTTCAATAGTTCCACCTGCTCCTTTGATTTGATTGACAATCTCCTTTAGTCTTGTATTGTACTGAGTTATGTTCTCACCTTCATTCATCCTCATAGATTCAAGTTGTCCTCTTAGACTATCTTCTTTTGCTCTTTGAACATGCTCATCTCCTCCTTATACTGATATGAGCTTATTCCACATAGCCTTTTCATCATTGTAGCCTTCTAGATCATTAAACTTTGAGTCGGTCAATGCAGATGTTATTTCAATCATTGCTTGGATATGTTCTTGCTTTGCCTTTATCTCTTCCATAGTAAATGGATAGGCGCTTGGTGTGATGAAATCATTCTCTAGATAATATACAACATATTCTCCAACTCCTGATAGGTGCAGCTTCATCCTTTTCTGCTATGTAGAGAAACTTGATTTGTTGAGCTTTGGTGCATCCCTCTGATACATCTTCGGATCTTTGCCTCAAGTACCTTTAAACTTTTCTTCCTGGAGTCCTATGCTCTGATACCAATTGAGTTGTAAGTACAGATCCAATAGCCAACAAGATGAGAGGGGGAGGTGAATCATACAAACTTAATCTTCCATAAAAACATCAAATTCATCCTCGGTAACATATACTTCAATAATATAACCAAAGCATGCAAACTCAAAAGCATATAAACATCATAAACCTCATAACACCAGATTTAACATGGAAACCCAAATAGGGAAAAACCACTGTGGGATTTCGGACCCACTAAGAAATATACTCTTCTAGAATATGCTTGGTTAAAAGAAAATCCTATTAAAGATTACAAACACATTGCTAGATGTGACCCAATTAAGGGATTTCCCTCAGATCTGTTAGGATCTTCACCTTTTTAGAAGTGACCTTGTTAAAGGATTTCAAACACTCAATCAGAATGTCACCTTGCTAGAGGGTTTTACAAATAAGACTGTTAAGTCCTCTTGGTTAAGAGATTTTTTGTCACTTTCACAAAATAACAATAATAAAATTCTATCTGCAACTTCACATCTAAAATGCTAAAGCAAATTCTTATTTTCTCAATACAATCTAGACATAGAACTAATCTTGTCCATCTGTTGGGCTTCTATACTCATTTATTCAAACAGGTCTTCAAGCTTCTGTGCTCGGTAATCACTATGTAGCATCCTTGTGCATACATTTGCCCGCATACACTATTTATCAATAGTTCCCTATTTATAAACAATTAGCTAACCGCTTAATCTCCTTGATCACATTTCCCATGATCAATCATAGCCATCAGATCTTCAATCTTGTCTAGGTTCAATGTATCCTTCGATCTGAAAAATGTTTTACCCTACCTAGGAACTTGCATACATTTCTTGGAACTTGTGCTAGGGTATTGCGGTTCAATCTGAGCTGTAGATCTTCATGCCAATTTTCCTTTGCCATAGATTCATTAACAAACTTTATGCACGGCATACCAATCTTCTAATCAGTTCCAACTCATCAACTTCCTTCATTAAATAACGCATGTAACCATTTAATGTCTTCTATTATAGCTCGGTTACAACTTGGTAATTACTCGGTGAATACTAAACTTCACTCGGTAAACATTCTGCCTTCATTAACCGATAGCGATAACCTTAGGGTTTACCGACTAGGTTCTTTTCTTGATAACATAGTATAGTATTAACCTTACAATTTACAACATATGTATGATGTCAAAACAATCTAAACATCATGATCTCATCATAGTCTGACTCGGTAATAGTTGCCCATTGAATACCTTACTCATCCCCTTATTCATCATATTCTTTCTATGTCTTTTACCGACATCTTTATACTCTTTAAATCATACTTCTCAAGATATGGCAAAATCATACTGAATTAGAAAATCAATTTCTTGACATCAATGACAAAATAATAATATCAAGACAGTAAAACATCCTTAATCAGTTATATCTATAATCATCAACAGCCTTCTCAATATCCTTATTGAAATGCGAACAATCTTCCATTGTCTATTATAATGCCAAATGCTAACAAATAGGTCTGCCTTATTTCGCCTATATATTTTCTTCCATCTTTAACAAAATGTTCTACAATGATCTCTTATACATAAGAGTCATTTTACAACTTGCCAAGATGGCTTACGATGATTTTACAATAATTAACAACATATATTACAAACAAAATTCCTGTCGGCTTCTATGTCAGTATGCTTCCTTTTACTACCGGTGCCAATGGTCTATGTGCCGGTGTAGAGTCTGACCTTGCTAGTGCTGGTAAATTGCCTTGCCGGTGTCATAGGATTGTAAGGTTGCCATCAATGATAAAACCTTAAATCACCTGCAATATCTCATTGGAGTGTGCATTTGCCAACAATGTGGAGGGCAACTGATTTTATGTTGAAAGTGCACATGTTGATTGAGCCGACTGGAGTAGTGTGGTACTTGGATTTTTGGGACTACAGAATCCCTATAATTTTGACCCCTAAAAATCCTCCTATCCTCTAGGTGGTTTTGTGCTTCTCATATTTGGATTCAGACCCGAGTTTTGATCTTGGGGATGGAGATGATGTAGAAGATGATGATGATGATGATGATGATGATGATGCTGAGTTTCACAAACACGAACTCGAGTCTGAGGATGATGACTAAACAAGACAACCTTCGGCAGTAGCCTTTCTCTCCATCTTTTTGCATTTTTCTTTGAATGACATGAAGGCCTAAGAGCCTCTTTAAAAATGTATATATGTAAAGAAACCATATGTATAATATAAAAGATATTTTGCTTTCAGCTTTCATGGCTTGTTTGACTCAAAATGTTCATCATTTCTTTCTTTTGTTTTGCTTGGGTTTAGAATAACTTAACTAAAAAGCACCAAGAACTAAGACAAAAAGAGACCTCCAAAAAATAGAAAGCACACTATTCATAATATTTACACACGACATAAGGATAAGCTCTAATAAAAGGCTTTGAGATGGATCCCATTCATTGGGATCTCTAAAAGCTCACCTTGCAATTCTTCTAACATAAAAGCTTTAAAACCCTTGCATTCAATGATGCGGAATGAGCCCTCCCACATGATGTCAAACTTGGTGTGATGTCCCAGCTTTGCACTGCATTCGTTATAATTTAGGACAAGGTCTCCTTGTTTACAACCAGGCTCTGAGCTCTTTTTGTCAAACCATTTCTTGACAATTTGTTGGCAATTTTAGAGAGATTCGAAAGCCGTCTCTCTTTCTTCTTGTAGCTCCAAGGGCTCTTCTAACCTTACTTCCATAGGCTCATTTTCCTCCATCTCATGGGATTTCAGGAGCTGTAATGGTGGAATCTTTGATGAGATTGGAAAATGTGCTTCTTTCTCGTATACAAGCTTGTATGGGGAGTTCTTCAAAACTTGTTTGTTGTGGGTGACCCTGTCTGCCCAGAGTGCGTTTTTCAAATGGTAATGTCATTCTCTTTCATGATCCGCTCCAATTCTCTTGATAAGACGGATCAGGTTTTTTTTTGTAGACTCGGACAAACCATTACCTTGAGGATAGTAGTTCAAGGAGGTCTTTAAGTCAATGCCATTGTTTAGAGCGAACAGGGTGACCCTAGATCTTGTGAATTCTCTAGTGTTGTTTGATATGATGGTCTTTGATGGACCGAAATGTGTAACTAGCTCCTCAAAGAAACCTAAAATTTTAGTTTCCTTGGAATTTTTTAATGGCACTGCCTCTATCCAACAGCTGAAATAATTTGTGGCCATGAGAATCCATTTGTGATCGGCAAAGGAAATTGGATTGATCATCCCTATGAAATCTAGCCCCCATTGAGTGAAAGGCTCATCTACCACTATAGGCCTAAGTGGCATGGTTGCATTCCTATGCTTTCCAACATAGAATTGGCTCTCCTTGCATCACTAGATCAGAGCGTGAGCATCTTTGAGTAACGAGGGCCAATAATAGCCTGCATGGATAATTTTCATGATAGTGGTCTAGGCCAAGAAATGACCTCCCGCGAGGCCGCTATGGAACCCACGCAGGATCTTTTTGGCCTACTGCCTATCCACACAACAAAGAAAGACTTAGTCAAAATTTGGTTTGAATAGGACACCTTCCAACAACTGGTAGCCGCTATTCTGAAGCCTATAAAATATCTTCTTCTTCACGGGGAGGTTTGGAGGGAAAACTCTGGTTTGCATGAACCATTTGTGATCAGCAATCCAGCCCTTTTCTTCTGGCTTAGAACGCACTAACATAGTCTCATCTTGAGACTCTCCTAGCTCCTCAGGTTTCTGAGCTAAATATTCACAAATTCCCTTGCCTCAGATCACTTTAGTAGGCCTGACATCTATGTCGTAATCAAGGATCTTAGTGATCTAATTCACTCTCTTCTCTATGATTTCTCCTTCCATGATATACTTGCAGGCTGCGGGATGAGCCACATAGACATTCGTCTTGTTACAAGCAATGAAATACATAAACTTTTTCAGCCCTTTTACAATGGCAAAGGCTTGTTTTTTCACAAAATTATATTTGATTTTTGATGCTTGCAACATTTTAGAGTGGAAAGCAATTAGATGCTCACCTTTAGACTCAACATCCTTCTGAGTTAATACAACAATTAAGTTGAAATCACTGGCATAAACATATATAATAAAATCCTTGCACATGTCCGGATTAGCCAAAATAGGAGAAAATGAGATGGCCTCTTTAATCTTTTCAAATGCTTCTTTGGCCTCTGACATCCATTGAAATGCATATCTTTCCTAAGCATGAGGGTGATAGGCCTTACCATTCCAGCAAAATCCGAAATGAATCTGCTAACAAAGTTAATCTTTCCCCAAAAAGGACTGGATGCCCTTTTTGTTAACTGTTAAGTAAATCTCTTTGATGGCTTTGACATGATTGAGGTCACTCAACACCCCTTCTTTGGACACCACATGTCCTAGTAGTTTCCCTGGAGGCACCTCGAAGATGCATTTCTTGGGGTTGAGGGAGACTTTGAATTCCAGGCATTTCTGAAAGACCATCTCATCATGATCGAAATGATTCTCTTTGCACTTTGAAAACATAGCTAGGTCATCCAAGTAAATCATAATTATCTTGTTTATCAATTCCCGAAAGGCTATATCCATGGCCCTTCGAAAAATAGCACCAGCATTAGATAACTCGAAAGGCATCTTCTAATAGGAAAATGTTCCCCACTTGGTGGTGAACGTGATTTTATGCTATTCCTCTGGTTCGACAAGGACTTGATTATAACTGGAGAAGCCATCAAGCACCATGAAAATCTCTGACCCAGCCACTATATGCAGGATTTGCTCCATCGGAGGCAATGGATAATGATCCTTTAGGGAAGTTCTGTTTAGGTCCCAAAAGTCTACACAAAGGTGGATATCTCCATTCTTCTTCTAGACCAGTATCAAGTTGGAAACCCAAGTGCTATGCTTAATGGGATATATAATCCTAGAATCAATTAGTTTCTACAACTCTTTTGACATTAGGGACTCAATCTTAGGGTTGACTGGACGTTGCTTCTGTCGGATAGGCTTTTCTCCCTCTTCCAGTTCAATTGTATGTTGGATAACTTTTGGATTGTAACCCTTCAGCTCATCATATGACCATGCGACCACTCCCTCATATTTATCATAGAAATTAATGAGCCTTTCTCTATCACATTGGGGACCATCCTTCCCTACCTTGGGTTTTTAGCCACCTCTGACTTGCAGGTCAATATAATCCCCTTTGTCTATTGTGAACTTCCTTTTGTCATTCCTGGAATCTTTGCAATCAAAATTTTTCTCAAGAGTAATCAGACCTTTGGGCATTTTGTTCGTCTTTAGTTGGATCACTTGGTCACCATATGCTTTAGACACTTTGGATTGCAATTGATCCGCAAACTATTCAGACTGTTAGATGAACATAGCTATATGTTCGTCACTTTCAAAAACATGCCAATGGGTGTCATTATCAGGTATAGCAGGTCTAACCACTACCCGAACTGAATTCTTATTCTCCAATAATTTTGTCGCAGGATCAAAAAGGGACCCCACTGTTGTTCACCAAAACTGGTTAACCCAAGAACACCTGCAAATCTATCTATGAGATAGCCAATCTCAATCAATGAAACACCTCAGGGCTTGGACAACATAACATAGGATCCTAATAATCCTCCTGCACTTCAGGTTCTACTAAACCTAGGGGGGACACCCTTTTTGATGCATGAAATTAACTCATTTACTCACCATGACAACATCAATGAAGCAGATAAACCATTCCACAAACTCAACAGATTAGGTAACACATATAGATTGGCTGGATCTTGTAAAAATAATAAGTGAAATATAGCTTTGGAAGGATAGAACACAAACCCCTAAACATAAAGGGAAATTAGATTTGTCTTTTAAAATTGTTGATCTGAAACTATCCCCAAATCTGCAAGACCAGTGCCTTGTTCATTGGAAAATAGAGTCACACACAGAATTGCAAATATGTATCCTAGTTACAAAGTGGTTTTCCTTGAACAATATCCATGCATTAACACCTTATATTAATGCATTACTTAGATCCATTCACAAAATTATCAAATCTAGGACACATTCCATTATTCATGACTGATTACAGAGTTTAAAACCTTCATTGAAGGATACCCACAAACAATCACACAACCTCCTTGAAATTGACAAATTTCACCCTCCTTGAGGATTGAATTCATAATAATAAAATACATACACAAAGACAATATTGTGGGAAATTACTCATGCCTAACACAAGTAAAGTCTGTAACTAGAAAACACATCTTGAATACTGCACTGAAATCCTCTGTACCTTGAAACAAACCAAAGAATTTTACAAATTTGGGTCAAGAAGTTCAGAACTGGAAGCCATGAAAATTGGAGCCATTCTCACAAAATTTTGGAACCCTTACAATGAGAAGAAAATTGGAATAAGAAGGGGAGGGAAAGATCAGATCTGCATACACACTGCCAAGTGTCTCTTTTCTCTAACTGAAATTCTTTATCTTCTTCTTTCCCATGGAAACTGCTCCCAAAATATCCCACATTTGTTAAAACTAACTCCATAACTACATTCCTCATCTTGAGAGATTTCCGGCAACATATAATACTTGGTATTTTGGCCAAAAATAAGCCCCTGAGCAAATTAATCATTTTGTGTGCATAATCATTTAAATTTTTCAATTTTTTAATATAGTTTCAACAATACAATTTAACTTTGATTTTTACTCTGATTTTAGCCCTACGTCCTGCCACGTGGTTACCTCTGATTGGTCGATGGGGTCCACTGGGTGCCACCTCAGATGACACCTCATCACCACCACGTGCATGCTTTGTCACTGCCACTTGGCTGCCATGTGTACACCACCTTATCGCCACCTATGCACCTACTATCTGCCACCTCAACACCACGTCATCACCACTCGACAGGACCTGCCAGCTAGACCGCCATGTCACACTACCACCTATCTTTTGCTATTTTTCAATGAGTAAGTTTCAAGCAACTTCAGGTCACAAAATCACGCGCATCGTTGGATCTCCTTCAACCTACGCGATCTTTACCTTGATTTCCGTGCACGTGGTTTTTCTCCATTTCGCGAAGGGTATTTGCACGTGGTTTTTCACTATTTCATGAAGGGTATTTGGCGTGCATCTTCCCTTCGCAAATCCACGCGCATCATCAATCTTTTTGGAACATGCTCACTAGTTAAGTCATCCATTTCCTACAAAACTCGCCTGCCTACCTCGGGATCTGTGACTACGTGGGGTCCACCTGTCACCACCTATGCCTCCTTGGTTGCCTTGGGAAGCATGCCCATGCATGTGGGGTCTTCTTGGTCGCCCAACCGGCACCTTGTGTCAAAATCCTTTGAGCTTTGACATTATATATGGGTGGAGATTTGTATTTAAATACATAAACTTTCCCATGCACAACCAATGTGGGATAATTGCTCATGCCTGGGAATGCATTTTTTGAAGCTTTCTTGAGTGTTTTAATGGTGTCTGGTTTGCATTTGCTGCTAATTTCATTTGCTAAAGGATTAAAACGCCTTCTCCACACCATTGCAATGGGTTCAATGCCTTCTAATGCATTTGTTGAGGTTTATAATGGCTCCTTGATTAACCACGCAGGAAGCTGCCATTGCAATTTGGTTGAAGTTTTAACTATTTTAATTTGCTGCACTCCAAAGGATTTGGCACTGTGCATGCCCACATGCATTTTCTTTGAAGTTTAATTTAAAACCTTTCACGCAACCACCAACACAGAGGGAGATGCTGGGAAGTCTCTGAGGTCTTTTCACCATTTCTTTTAACAGCCATCACGTGCCACAGGCAGGGAGGACATTGGCACTAAATTTGTATTTGCATAAAGGTTTGAAAACCCCCACGTACCATTTGCCAAGGGTCTACAAGATTTCTACATTTTCTAAATTCCACTCCACGTTTCAAGTATTTGTCATTATACTTGGGTTTGCCATTGCATTTAATGGAAGTTTCTAATTCCTCTTAACCATCACGCCACACTGGGGAATGTTTGATCTTCCACATGAGGGGGAAGAGAGAACTGTTGTTGCATTTGTTTTAAACTACTCCATGCCCATTCAATGCCACGTAGAGGAGGGGGAGATTGGCTTTCACAGTAGTCAATTTGTATTTGTCTAGAGCTTCAACGCCTTCCTCACCTTTCATATTACTGCTTCTCATAGGGGTTTCTATATTCCTGTTACTTTCAATGCCACACAGACAGCAAGGAGAATTTGGCATTTGTTGAAGTTTGGAGACTCTCCAAACTCAATGTGGGAGGGGAATTTAATCCTGCTGTTTACACTTTACCTGAGGTTTCATTTATCCTTCTCACAGCTTATGGAAATTACTAAATTTTGAAATACCCCCACGTACCACAACAGGGAGAACTGGCAAAGTCACATGGCACTTGGGAGGAGAGTATTACTAATTGCATTTGCTTTGGACTTCAACGCTCTTTATCCACTTCATCCACACAGTGAGGAACTACAAAGGTATTGGAATTAAATGTTACATCTATCCAATGCATTTGCATTAAGATCTTTTAAAACCTTTACCCACACTCAACATTGGGAGCTTAATGGCTTTCTCACTATCCAACTGGCGAATTGCAATCAAGCCTAGTCGGGCCCCAAAGTGGGTCCAACTAGAAATTTTTTTGTTTTCATGCAACTGATCTCTGAAATGCCTCACGAACCTTAAGCATACCCCTAGAAATGATCAACAACGTTTTCATATCACCAAATTGAGTTTTGCAACTTTCAGGCGCTCGCGCCACATTTTCGCATTTAATCACAAAGACATATTTTTCAAGTCGGTCAAAACACCTTTCTGGACCTCACCATCTGACAGGTGTGTACTCTGATGTACAAGGATGAACTCTGCCAAGCAGTTTTTCAAGACGAGTCTCGAGTGAAGAGATATTAATTTTTGAAAATGACCAACTGGCTTTGTTGACACTGTGGACCTGATGAAGTCAATGTTCTGGCAACACATGATGCCTTTCTTAAAAATATCAAACAACCTCCATAGACCCTCAAATTTGAAACACAGGTACCTTGAAGTACATATTAAATCTTTGAATTCTCATTTCAATCAAAAGTCTGACTGGGTACAAATGGCGCTCTCATGAAAATGGCTACTTTAACTGATGCGGCAACAAAAGTACGAATAACTAAAAAAGATGGCTCAATAGACCCTTTTGAAAACCGATCAAACGGGTTGGAAGAGGCTTGAAATTTGAAACATGACTCATAATTTACACCAATAATAGCTCGGAAAAAACATTTTGATATGACATTCACCGGGGCATTTGTAAACCACACAAACTACAAACAGTTCGAGCTTGGTAAATTGAGCAAATGGATTCATGAAGACTTGAAATTTTGCATGCTGACTCACATTTATGCATAGAATTCAATCCATTTTGAAATTCAACATGATAATAAATAGGGAAAAAGATATAAACACCCAAAGTAGGCTACTCGATAAAATCTGCATTTGTGCCTAAAATGCACTTTCAGCTCACCCCTCGAAATGGGTACCTGGTAAACTTATCCAAAATGAATTCTGAAAGTTGCACATCACTAAATAGGCCAAATGAAAGGTGTAGGACACATCTCCCGAGCCTTACCCTTTGAAAACCAATTGGCTCCATTTTGCCCTCTCTCTAACTAGGCCATTCAAACTAACTCATTTGGAAATGCAAAGCAAAAATTTGAATTGGGCCTCAAAAATTGACTCAATTTTAATGAGTCCCAACACCCACCATAGCCATGTAGTCAACCACCTGATTTTCTTTCCGAGAAATTATCTAAATATTGAAATCTTCAAAGCTCTCAATCGGGTCCCAAATTTTATACTGGTAAGAACACATGTGGACATGCTTCACAGCTTAAATCTCGTGAACTTGATGGACCACCAATTCAGGATCTCCTAGAACTCTCAATTGATTGACCCCATGATGCTCAGCGAGACTTAAACCATAAACCAAACCTTCATATTCTATCTCCTTGTTTGAACAGGTGAACCGAAGGCGGAACAACCTCAAGATCTATTGTCCTGAAGGCGAGGTGAGACAAATTCCCACTCTGGATTCAGTTCTACATCTAGCCCCTTCAAAGTGGAGGGCCCAGAGCTTAGAGGTTAGGTCTTTCTTTTCTTTCTCTCTGTCTTCAGAGTCGTTTGAGACTTTGGGGATGGTTGGTCCTCATCAAAAATCATATATGTCCCAAGTCTATTAGCATGATAATTTCCATAAGGATCTACATCTATGAATTCATTGAAGAAGACTTCTTAGTCCACAAATCTTTCTCCTGTTACTTCTTCATCTTCTAGTAATTCCACACACTTCATCTCTTCTCTTGAGATGGACATATGGGTATCTTCAAAGTTTATCATAGATTCATCAGCCATATGTTCTGTATGAAGGGGCTCAGACAATATTTTTTAACTTGGCTCCATGCTTGGTCCTAAGAATGAGGTGAGACCAATCTAAGGAGAAATATCTGCCAACCTTGGTAGTGAAATCTCAGGACAAGGAGAGGCCGAAAACAAGGGGAATTTGAATGACTACTGCCTCTTGAGTCATTGTGATGCTAGGGAAGGCCAAAAAGGTGAGAGGAAGGATTTTTATAAGCCCAGGGTCTGGACTCTATTCCCATCTAATTGCATGACTCCTATGCTCATAGGCTCATATTTCAGATTTTTAACCTCCACAATTTGTTTAGGCATTATGGTGGTGCTATCACCAGAGTCGATCATGGAGTTGTGCAGCAACTTATTTCCAACAATAAGAGTCAGAAAGAAAGGGTTGGGTTTCAGCCTAACCTCCCTTATGATAGCAGTGCCTTCAAGGCCTTCATTGGTAAGTATTGTCGAGGTTCACGATTGGTTACCTGAAACAGGTCCACTGCTTTTTGTGTGTGGTCCGGCTGTTGCTGGCTCTGCAGATAGCTTTACGGTTTCATTGAGTTCTTCTTGCAAATGATCTTTCTACTCCAGAATAGTGAGGATATCCCTTAAGGATACATTCATGGGAGCCTTCTTTAGTTTCTCCACTATATCAAGAATGGTGGGAACAGAAGCCTTGGATTCTTTGGCCTTATAAGGTATGGAACTTTTTGCCTTTGAGGATTGAAAACCATAGCCGGTTGTTCCACAACCTTTTGTATATTTTCTCTTGGTTGTTGAATCACGCGTTCTCCCATAAATTGGCACTTAGAGAAGTAGTTATAATCAGACTATACCTACAACATCTTGGCAAATAAACTGAAAGCATCATTTGTGAGAACAATTTCCTCCTCTTCCATCCATGAAAAGAGAGCGTGATCTAGAGTGATCTCGGCCTCTTGTTCCATCGACATACTTTGCATTTGAGCAGTCAGTGAGGCGTTATCCATACCTAGAGATGTGTAGATCCTAGCATCTGGGTTCATTCCTTGGCTTCTCTGCTCTGCGACCCACTATTTTAGATTCCCTCTTGGACAGTTTCTCTGCATGTGAGCATCATTGCAAGGAAAGAACTAGTAGTGTGTATCATCCACTAGGTTATTTTGGCTAGCAATAAACTCTTTGTTATGGTTAAGGGGAATGGCTTGCAGAGGGGTTAGCACAAGGACAAGTTGGTTATTAGGTTGTCCTTGGTTATCTCTTGTACCACACTAATACTAATTTGGCTGGTAAGGAGGTCTCCCAGCTTGATGATTTTGGAAAGGGGGTTTAGCAGGAGCCTACTACCTTTTGAGGTTAATGATCTCATTCAAAAAGGTTTGAAGCAAATTCTTCATGTCGTTTACCTCTATGGCTAGTGCAGAAGGAGCAAAAGTTCTCTCTTATTGAGCATTCTGGTAAGTATACATAGATTAAGGGGTGGAGGTGCTCAAAAATGGTGGCTTGGGTGTTTGGCTTGTTAGTTTTGGGAAAATCGGCATGGGTGGCATCGGAAGAAGTTTCCCTACATCAATTAGGTTATTTTCCACCAAAACAACTAGCTCATAGGCATTTGGAAGAGTGTTACCTCCCAAGGACTGGACCATGACAGATATGTCAGAATTGAAATCTTTTAGGTAGAATACAAATGCCATATCCGTCGGGGGTCAGGAAGATAAGGGTATTATTTGCCATGTCTTCTGGAATCTGGTTTTGAAGTCAGTTATAGCCTCTTATAGAGCCCTTCTTATTGTTATCATCTGTTGCATAAGAGAAGATCTATCTCCCTTTTCAGTAAATCATTTAAAAAAATGATCTCCTAGCTAGTCCCAGCTTCCTATTGAGTTTGGCATGATAGATTTGTACCAGTCTTGTGCTTTTCCCTTGAAAGGAATTGTGAGCAATCTTAACACTACATTTTGTTCTATGATGTTGTGTATAGTACATACGTTGACCACATCTTGCAAATTCTCCCCAGGGGTCTCAGAACCATCCCCTATGAATTTTGATAATTCTTTTAAGGCAGAAGTAGGGATAGCACCCCATTGAGCAGGAGGGGTTGGCGTGATAAAAGGACTTCCACTATCCCAAGTGACAAAATTTATTTGAGGTTGAATTGCCATTGGCACATGAGCTGCCTGGAAAGGGATTTGAACTCCAACTCCTGAGACTGCTTGGACCGCAACTAGGGTTGGTAATAATAAGCTCAGATTTGCTGCAGATTGACTCCTAGTGACTGGCCTATGGCTCATACACCCTCTTTAAACATAAACAAAATGGTCCCATCGAGCATGCCAAAAAAAGAATTATTGATCGATAAAATTGCTTCTATGAAAACAACCTTATGGGAAACTCAATGATGGGGACCTATGCGTATTCACTAAGTAACCTTCAAGATTTTAGAAGTCAGCTCCTTATATATAAAAAGGGAGGAAAGGGAAAGAAGGAAAACTTAAAGCAAAATTATTCAATACAGATGCGGTGAAAGTGATTTAGTGTACTACAAGCAAAAAGAAACTTCACAAAGTATAGCTCTAAGGCCCATTCAACAATCTACATGCCCAAAAAATTGAAATTGAAATATAAACAACAACTCATTTCAACATAAAGCAATAAGTTCCATTCATCCACAAGATAACAAGTTCACAAAAACATAGTTTAATCCGCAGAGTCTTATAGCATATATTCTTGAAGTTATATAGAATTCCAAAAATGCATAGAAAGACGTTCTTACACACTGAAATATAATGATCATAAAGGCCAAAGGCACAATTTGATTATCAGAGTTTCAAAAGAACAATTACAAATTAAAGGCGTAGTTCTACTAGCAATTGTCTATATTCTTTTTCCCAAAGTTCTAAACCCCTACAAAAGCAAAAAAACATCCCTTAAATAAGAAGAAACCAACGGCCTAGTGGAGAAAACTGAGAGAAAAAACCTAAAATCAAAACACTGTTGGCAATGCCTTTAGTAACCACATAAAGCTAGATTAAGATAGCTTCATCCTCTAGCACAACTGACACCAAATCTCCTAATGGCATATCAAAATGGGAGAGCTTGCAACTGCTACTCAGTCACATGTTGTCGGTGGCAAATGCCCCATTACTTCAAAATTTGTACCAAGGTCGTCCAGTGGTTGCTTCAAATGCAACGTGGCAGCATGAGGGAGTTCTCTAGGAATGAAACAAAAACATATAAGATTCCTCATGAGGATCTGCCACACAGCATTGTCGCCAACACCTTTTAGAGACACGAGCCCACCAACAGAGAGGGACAAAGGAACTTGCATGTGTCAACATCTCTCAGCACCTTGGCAACAGAAAAAAGAAGACCTGAACAACGTAAGCCAAACTGCCATGTGGAAGATACGAGGAAGCAAAAATATAACTCTGGTCAGGGAAAAAATAAAAACCACCACCCGAAAGGGAAATGGTAGACAAAAGTCTACATTTATTCACACTTTCATTATGTGGGAGATTATGCCTTATATGCTTACATTTTTTATTAATTTGTGTAGATATCTCAGATAATTATGCATTTTTGCTTAAATGTGTTTCTTAACACACTTTTATTTCTATTGCATTTTTTTGTGATTGTTTTGGTAGGCATCTATAGATGTGACAAGGATTTGTATAGAAGACAACAAGCCTTCCTCTCAGGTAAAGTCTTTATGACTTTACTTTGGCAATGACCTAGTAGACACTACAATTTGTGATATGTTTATGTTTGGATCTTCTCTTTTTGGATTGTATATTTATAATGCTTGCAATTTCAACACTTATATGCATATATTGTTTTGTTCTTGTTATCTTCTTTTATATATATACACACACACAGAAGATCAAAAGGAAGTGTCCCATTTATATAAAAAAGAAAACAAAGAATTATTTAATAGTGCCTTACTAGATATTTTGTTAGATACTGCCAACAACCAAAACTTGGCAGCTAACAAAATATCTTGTAAGGCACTAGACAATAATTATTTGTCTATTGCCTTTTACAAATAGGACATTTCCTTTTATCATTTCTATGTAATGACCTAGTAGACCTAATAGACACTGCAATTTGTGAATTGTTGTCTTCTTTTATTTTTTATTTTTCAATCTTGTCTTTGTGGATTATTTATATATAATGCATGCAATTTCAACACTTATAAGTGTTGAAATTTCTCACTATCAAAAGAGGGCATATCAGTGGCATCTCAATAATCAGATGCTACTGATGTGGCCTTTTTGATAGTGAGAAATTTCAACACTTTTATGCATATCTTGTTTTGTTGTTCTTATATTCTTATGCTCATGTTATGTCATATCTTGTTAATTTCAACACTTCTGTGGCCTCTTTTGATAGTGAGCAATGCACTTAGTTGAAATCAGAAAAAAAAATTATATGAGATTCATTGGTATAATCATTAGACAAAAACCATATGGCTGCAAGAAACACACTTAGTTGACATTAGAAAAAAATCAAATGACATTTATAATAACAACATCAATTCATTGCTACAATCATATGAGATTTCAGAAAAACAATGGAACAACATAGTTAGTTAACATTAAACAAAAATCATATGTGCTTTATAGTTGAATTTTTATAACACCATCAATGCATATATGTATATATCAGATATATGTATATATATTTGTGTGTGTGTGTGTGTGTGTGTGTGTGTGTGTGTGTGTGTGTGTGTGTGTGTGTGTGTGTGTGTGTGTGTGTGTGTGTGTGTGTGTGTGTGTGTGTGTGTGTGTGTGTGTATGTATGTATATGTATATGTATATGTATATGTATATGTATATGTATATGTATATGTATATGTATATGTATATGTATATGTATATATGTCTATATGTATATGTATATGTATATGTATATAGCTACAAGAAACACACTTAGTTGAAGACAAAAAACAATCATATGAGATTTATAACATCATCAATTCATTGGTACAATCATATGAGATATCTGAAAAACAACAACGTAGTTCTGAAAATATTACAAAATATGGTAGTATGTCATTTAATAATCATATCACAGTTATATATAAACTCAAAATATGCTCTTCAGAGTTCTCAAAAAATATAATTGATCACAAACTTGATCAATTATCTGTATGGGTATTAAATGAAGGAGGTGTCACATATCCACGCCCAACAGGCTATGGCCCAATAGAGTTTGGCCCAACAGAGGTGTTTTCTTGGTTTGGAGGGGCTTGTAAGAAAATTTCTATATGAGCAAGCAACTCCTGGTTTTGCATGATGTTTGAGCATCTAGGTACAGTCCCAACTTGCATATTACTAATAGTTGCTAAGGCTGGGGACACAAGTTCATCATATCGATCAAAATTGAGTGTTGGGGGGATAGAGGATCCGTGGTTGTGGCCACATTTTTTCTTTTATTTTCTTTTTTAGCTTTCTTTTCAGTTGCCTTACTCGCCTTATCAAGCTTCGCTTCCTCATCTCTCTTTGCCTTCGAATGAACCTTTCTTGGGATTCTTGCAATTTTTTGGCTACTTTTTCTACCCTAATAGCCTCCTTTTCTACTGCATTTGCTTCACGTTTTGTCTTCCTTTGCTTCATCTATTCTTGTTTTTCATTCTACCAATTCCTCATCACTTTTCCTTTCTGTCTCTTTGTCTTGTTCCATTTGAATGTACTCATCAGATGCCAAGATCTATGATTGCCTACTAAGATGTAGCACCCCTCTCCTACCTCCCCATGTAGATTGATTCATTCTCTGCACTGGAAATCTCAAGAATCTATTGATTTACCTTGGCACTTTATGCCCATCCTCTTGGGTGTATGGCACAAAGTTAGGTTCTTCTTCACTTATGTTAATTTATTCTTGACAATCAAGACCATCTTGTTGCTCCCAGTTGGTTGCATTAGTGAAGCAATAGATCACATATGTTGGATCAATTTCTGGCGGAGTTGGCATGGAAAGGGTTACATCATTAGAGTTGGTTTCTTCTTGAATCCACTCTATTATCATAGATTGTGTTGGAAAAGATAAACCGTGTAATTTCCATACCCTCATGTGGTTGGTTGGTTTGTGGGGGCGGACTTGGTTTGCTAGTTTGTGGTGGCAAACTTATACCATCAACTGTTTCTTGTGTTCCACTATATTGTTCCACAAATTCTTCAAATTGTTCCTCACTATAATTATACAACTGCAATCAATCCTCTGCTATAATGTACTCTGGTTCTTCTTCCATTGTAGTGCCAGCATGTTCTATTCTACCAGTTTGTTGCATATCCCCTTCAACATCAAATGCCTCACTTGGCCTCATATCATTCTGCAATGCAGTCTGATTAAGTGGCCAAATTCTAGTCCTACAAAAGCCACTCATTATATTAGCTAGTGTTAATGCTTGGGAAAAGGCCTTGCTCACAAGAGTTGCTAACTCTTCTCTTTTGATTTCAATTTGTGGGTGCTTTGAAATCCATATATCCTCTATTGTTTGAAATAATTCTTGAATGGAGAAAATACAGACATCAAGTGGTTACAGTTTGTAGCTCGTATGAGTAGGTGGGGTTACAAATTCTATACCTATCTACCTTGCTTCCTCAATTGTCTCGAATTCCACATGGCTGCCATGACTGTCAAAGATCAAAAGGGCCCTATTCAAAGGTGAAACCCCACCAGGGACTGAACCTACAAAATGTTCCAACCAATTGAACAATAAATCCTTTGTCATCCATGCATGTTCTTGGACTGCCATGCATGCTCATAGCTCATAGTTTGCAATGTAGTTTCGGATATGCCTCTTGAATTTGAATAGGTAAAAACTAGGAATACTAAACCCACATGCACTAACACATACCAAAACTGTAATCCACTCTCTACTTTTTGAAATAAGGTGCAATACACACCTTTGCCCCAATTTGTCTATCACTCTCATTCAACAATTCCTCCCAGCTTGCACACCAGTCTCATCACAGTTCCAAATTCGACTAGATCCATAGTGATTCAAGTTATACATCTTCTCAAAGTTGTCATAGAAAGAGGCAACAATACAAGGTCGAAGCATAATGGCTCTATCGGAATCCACTACTTATGTTGTTCTCATTGTTAAATATGGGTGCCTCCATCTAAAACCTGCCCACCATGACCTCCCTAGCATCCCATTTCTGAATGGATTGAGCCTATTCCCACTAATTTGGGCAATGATTGATTGTAGTTGACTGATTTGCATAGTGTGGCCAATTTTGGCCATGTCCTTGCACCATTGGACAACTTCAGCCTTCTCCTCTTCTAATAAAATGGTGTATAGACCCCTAACAATCACGCGTGTAACTCCCATCAGCCATGCCCTTACAAAAGTAATGGGGATACCATAGTTGATTGATGCGGCTCTAATAAACATATGATTGTATTCTATACATGCTATTGTTGCTTTCATGTCGGATATGCTCCATTTTTTTTTGGCACCTTTGAGGATAGTTGTACATTCAATGTTTCAAGAATAGGATTACAACCTGCACTGGAAGGCTCATCTACAACAGTAGGTTCCACATCACTTTCATTGTTCGTTGCATGAGGCAAATCAAGAGTCACTGTGTCTTCATTTTGGGCTATACTATCTTTGTCAGTGAAGTGCACCCCATGAGTGACTCTAATTGTTCGGCGTCTAACAAATATATTTCCTTTTCTTTCTCATACCATTATTTTCACTTAACCTACAACCATACAATAAACAGAGAAAGAGACAAAAAATTCAAATGAAACCCTCAATGCCATTGAGATAACTGATGAAAAAACAAATCAATTTTTGCAAGTACCAATGAGTACAAATCCATAATTGAACATCTTTGAACAAAATAAAATGCTACTGTGTGTGTCTATATATATATATATGGACAATAACCATATAGGAACAAAACTTGAAACTTTATATCACAAGGACATAAAATAGAAGCATGAGATACAATAGTGAAAGATGTAACTGTGATGTGATTAAAAATTGGATATTGTTGATATTCTATTAGACAATAACTATATAGCCACAGAACTTGAAACGTCAATCATTGAACATCTTTGAACAAAATAAAATGCTATTGTGTGTGTGTTTCTATATGTGTGTATATATATACAGATACATGTATACATATATAATGTGTATATATATGTATATATATACAGATACATGTATATGTATAAAATGTATATATATATATATACATATACATATATATGTATATATATAATGTATATGTATATATACCTATACACATATCACAAGGACAAAAAATAAAAGCACAAGACGCAGGAGTGAAAGATGTGACTATGATGTGATTAAAAACTAGATATTGATGATATTCTATTAGATGTAGATTCATTTCTCATATGATTAACTACTAAATGATGTTGTTGTATTTGTCATATGAAATTTATTGGAAGTAATAAATAGAAAATATTAAAGTTCTTCGAAAAAAGTATAATATGTATGCCTGATAATATTATAAAGTTGTTTGAAATCAGTATAATATGTATGACTAATAATAATATAAAGTTGTATGAAATCAGTATAATATGTATGCCTAATAATATTATTTACAGTGAGTATATACTCATTATAACTAATATTATCAGGCATACATAAACTTGAAATAAAAATATTAACAAATTCAAGGAGAAATGGCAGAGAACAAGGTTTTTTTTGTAGAAAAAACACTAAAAATGCCACCAAAAATCTTCATTTCCCAAAGTTTTTAGGGCAATCTAGTTGGCGGTAATTCATGCCAAGTGGGCCCATAATGTGTACATGGGAAGGTTTTTATGGGTGTTCAACGAATTTTTTGACCACCCATTTTAAACTTTATAGTATTAGAAATATGTTTTACATATATATATAGACAATAACCATATAGCCACAAAACTGGTGTATATATATATGTGGACAATAACATATATATATATATATATATATATATATATATATATATATATATATATATATATATATATATATATATATATATATATATATATATATATATATATATATATATATATATATATATATATATATGTATATTACAAGCTAGGGTTGTCGTTGCACCAAAAGATCGACCTGTCAATGTCTGATACAACCACTAGACTTATAGAATCCACAGGAGGCTGTTAAACCATGTCGCGAATCCCCATGAGGGAGAACACTAGGGGAAGAGCACCAATAGATGACATAGTTCCAATACCCATACACTTATTGCCATATTGACCCCCAAAAAGTACAAATATTTTTTGTCAGTACATAATTAAAAAAATACCAATAAATATTTAATTGAACACCAATCCATGTTAACAACTGAATGTGTAGTTGACCACAAAAAAGTAAAAAAAAAATAACAACTATTGGTACATTTCCAATTTTAATACAAATCAACTTGCACAAAATATAATGTTTTTTTTAAGAACTTTAAGTTTACATTTACCACTCTATGCAAGTGGCTAAAAAGTACAAATGTACTCAAATTAAATTTACATATACACAGTTATTCGTGCATTACATGACATAAAAATAATCAAATATTGACGTCATAGACACTCATGTTTACATTCTCCCAAACATCACTTCACAACTTCATACATTAAATAGATCCACATTTGGTACTTGCATTTGCAAGAACTGGTGTAAGGCTCACCAGTAACCAAGAATTTGCATAAAATTAATATAAAAAATTAAATTTCATTCAAGCCAGAAAAGAAAAAACAAGCGAATGAAGCAAGGGAGGACTGCATATTTAATATGAGATGACCGATTATTTCCCACAAAAATTCAAATTTGAAAATCAGCTACCACAAATAAATGCATCCATATTCCACATTCAAATTATTTTATTTCACGTGTCACTTTCATTACAATCCAATTCACTGCATATTCTTGAGATTCCTGAGCTCTGCAAATTCCCTCTGCACTTTCCTTATTCAAGGGCGCTCATTCAGGTTGGTACACACATAATGATGCTGGAGCATCTCCGGTTCACAACAATCTTGCATCAACCAAAAACATTTTCCTTTCTAGTTTATTTTTTGTTTGCAGTTTCAGATTTCCTTTCTGTGTGTCTTGGTTTTGGCTCACCGGATCCTATGGAGTTGGATTATACTTGAAGACTTGATCATCCTTCTTTCTCTCAGACCGCATCGCATTTGGATCACTTTCTGACAAGATATCACTACCATTTCCGTGACAATATCTTGTTACCAGTTGCTTGAGACCTATTCTGGTGATCTACCAGAACCCATTTTGAAGCTTGCAGAGCCTTGGACGTTGATCTCAATGTTTCTTGGTGTGTTTCTAGCCTTCTACGTTTCATCCTTTGGATTTTCTGGAGGAATCTCTTGGTGGAGGACGACCTTTGTTATTTTCATGTTAGGTCTTGTTCTTTGGGTTTTTGAACCCTTTTGGGCCAATTGGATCCTTTGGATCAATATATATATTTGTAATTATGCTTTAGAATGTAATCAAGAGAAAAGTCAGAGAATCAGACATCTAGACTGTACATAGAAGATAGATCTTTTGATTCAAGCTCTCAGTTGTGACCTATTCTACCAGGCCTGTATGCTGGTATGTTGTAACCTAGTTGTTACCTGTTGGATGTAATCAAATTTAATGCAATAAAATAACCTGTTCTGCATTGCCTCCATCATATATGTGTATTTCCATTGTGTTTAATCTTGCTGACCAGTCCGGATTGATCTCTTTGAGGTCCCTCCTTACCAGTGACTGGTTCAAGTGGTATTAGAGTGAAGTTTTATTCTAGAGGTTGCATGTCCTGAATTTCTTGTTGTAGGGTGGTAGATTATGGATCCAACCTGCAATTGCAGAGGACTAGCGTAAATCAATGGCGAGAAGAGGAACTAGGAATGGTGAAGCGCTTGGGAATGCAGACCCTGCTGTGATGGAGATGTTGTGAGGAATATCAGACTAGTTAGAAGCCGTGGAGACAACCCAAAGAAGAGGATGACATATGGAAAATGTAAGTGAAGATGAAGAAGCCCCGACAGAACAAGTAAACCTACCAGCGGTTGATTCAATTGAAGAAAGGTTTTTAAGGGTTTTGAGTAGGACAAACACTAAACCTCATTTTACCCCACTGGAATATGATGGGAAGTTAGATTTGGATGAATTGATGGATTGGATCTCGGAGATGGAGAAGTATTTTGAATTTGAAAATACTACAAAAGAGATGAAGGTGAAATATGCATGTCCCCGATTGAAAGGCCATGCGTCTCTTTGGTGGGAGCATTTGAAAGTTGATAGACAAAGAAGAGGTAAAGAGAAGATTAAGACATGGGGTAGGATGATTGCTAAGTTGAAATTAAATTTTGTGCGAGAAAATTATCAAGTTGATTTGTTCTGGAAGTTGTAGAATTTGAGATAGAGAGAATCTAGTGTGAAGGAGTGCACTAAAGCATTTTACAAGTTGAACATCAATCTCGGACATGTTGATGATGAAGCTGAACAAATTGCAAGATATTTGAACGGATTGCTCATGTCTATAAAAGATGAACTCAGTATGATCAAATTGGAGAGTGTTGAAGAGGCTTACCAGTATGCCCTAAAAGTAGAAGAGAAATTGAACAAAAGACATGAGCAAAGACAGAGAGGTAGAGGTGGAAGATTTAATGGAGGAAGATTTCAAGGAGGAAGAGGATATACCAGAGGAAGAGGATATACTAGAGGAAGAGGAACCAGTACAGATCAGAACAAGGATGAGGAAGTGAGAAAAGAAGGTAATTCATACCAAAAGGATAAAAGAAATTTCTACTGGAGGAGAAAATTGGATGGTTACCAGAATGAGAAATTTGGAAGACAGGACAAGAGGACATTTAGAGGAGCTTTCTTTAAGTGTGGAGGATAAGGACACTGTGCATTTAAGTATAAGAGGACAGAGGCTACTGAAAGAGAACCAGTGGTGGAAGAAAACCCCACCAGATCAAACAATAAATTGGAAGATGGAGAATTGTTGATGATGAGGAGAGCTTTGTGTCACACCAGAAGAGATGAAGAGCCCTTGTAGAGGAAGAATTTGTTCAAGACCAGATGTAAGGTATCTGATAAGTTTTGTAAAGTTTTTATTGATAGTAGTTGTTCAGATAATATTGTTTTAGAAGAGATGGTGAATAAGTTGAAATTGGAGAGATTAAAACACCCTAAGCCTTACTAGATAGCACGGATTCAGGATGAACATAAGTTGTTAGTAAGTGAACAATGTTTGGTGAAATCAAACATTGGGAATTATCATGATGAAGTTTTGTATGATATTATGTCTATGGATATTTGTCATTTTTTGTTGGGTAGACCTTGGTAGTTTGATAGACAGGCAATACATGATAGAAAGAAGAATACATACACTATTGTGGCCAATGGGATGAAGCAAACCTTGTTACCTTTGGAGGAACCTTTGAAGAATGAAGTCTGTACGAATGCTAGAATCTATTTAGTAGATGGAAGGAAATTCATGGATGGACTGGGACATGAGAATGTGTGTTTTGCCTTAATTCCTAAGAAGATGGAGAAACCAGAACTGGAAGGAGAACACACAGAAGAAATAAGAGATCTGCTGATAGAATATGAGGACATCATTTCAAATAATGTACCTAATGGATTGCCACATGTAAGAAGTAGTAGTCATTACATGGAATTGGTTCCTAGAGCTAGTTTTCCTAACAAAGTTGCACACTGGTTAACACCGATAGAGAATGAAGAACTGAATAGACAAGTGAAGGAGTTGTTGAAGCAAGGTTTGATTAGGGAGAGTTTGAGCCCTTATGCAGTACCAACAGTATTAGCACCTAAGAAGAATGGAGAATGGAGGATGTGTATCAATTCAAGAGAAATAAACAAGAACATAGTGAAATACTGGTTTCCTTTGCCTAGGATGGATGACATAATGGACTATTTGAGTGAAGCAAAATACTTTACAAAGATAGATTTGTAGAGTGGATATCATTAGATCAGGATCAGAGAATGTGATGAGTGGAAGACAACATTTAAGACAAATGAAAGAGTATATGAATGGTTGGTGATGCCTTTTGGATTGACTAATGAACCAAGTACTTTCATGAGGTTGATGAATGAGGTATTGAAGAAATTCTTTTGTAAGTTTGTTATTGTGTATTTCGAAGACAATCTGATTTTTTGTAAGACAAAAGAGGAGCATTTGTTGCAGTTAAGACAACTTTTGCAGAGGTTGAGAGAAGAAAAGTTATCTTTACTGGATTTCAATAAAGTATTTCAAGTGGATTGTGATGCAAGTAGAACAACAAAAGGAGCAGTAGCCTATTTCACTGTGAAATTGAAAGATGTCGGAAGGAGATATTCACTCTATGATCAAGAATTTTATGTCATAGTTCAAGCCTTGAAGAAATGGAGACATTACTTATTGCTTAAGGAGTTTGTGTTGTATACAGATCATCAAGCTTTGCAGTATTTGAATATTTAGAATAAGTTGAATCAAAGACATATGAGATGGGTAGAATTCTTGAAGAGTTATACCTTTGTGTTGAATCATAGAAGTGGAAAATCTAACAAAGTTGTTGATGCATTGAGTAGGAGAAGGAATTTGCTGACTGAGATGAGAGTGACAGTATTAGGTTTTGAAGATTTGAAGACCTTGTATGATGAAGACCCGGATTTTTCAGAACCTTGGAAAGCATGTAGAGAACTAGTTAAGGTATATAGAAGAAAATGGTTGGATTAATTCATTCAGGATGGAATGTTATTCAGGAGAGTTCGGTTGTGCATACCCAAGAGTTCCATTAGAGAGAACCTCATAGAGGAGAAACATAGTGGAGGACTAGCTAGACATTTTGGCATTGACAAAACAATTGCATTGGTGAGTGAGCAATACTTTTGGCCCCAGATTCATAAGGATGTTAAGAGATATGTGTAGAGTTCTAGAGTTTGTCAAGTTGCAAAAGGTAGTAGTCAAAATGTGGGATTGTATAAACCTTTGACAGTACCGGTAAGACCTTGGCAGGACATAAGCATGGATTTTGTACTTGGAATGCCTAAGACACCGAGAGTGAATGAGTCTATATTTGTGGCAGTGGATATATTTTTGAAGATGGCTCATTTGATACCTTGTAAGAAGACATCAAATGCATTGCTTGTAGCAGACCTATTTTTCAGGGAAGTAGTGATATTGCATGGATTACCTAAGAGCATAGTATCAGACAGAGACACTAAGTCTGTCGGCTATTTTTGGAGAACACTTTGGAAGAAGATGAAGACATATTTGAAGTTCAGTTCTACTTTTAATCCATATATTGATGGATAGATAGAGGTTGTTAACCGGAGTTTGGAAAATTTGTTGAGATGTTTAGTGGGAGATAAAACCAGAAGTTAGGATTTAATCCTTGCACAAGCAAAGTTTTCCTACAAAAATTCAGTGAATAGAAGTATCGGAAAAACACCTTTTGAGATTGTTAACAAAGTGCACCCTATATGTATATCAGAATTAAGAGACATTAGCTGTGAAGACCGAAAGAGTTTAGAAGTGGAAGATTTTGCAAATGACATGGTAGCATTGCATATTCAGGTTTAACAACATTTGGAAGACATGAACAACAAATATAAGGAGAAGGCAGATGAGAAGAGAAGACATAAGGAATTTGAAGTTGGTGATGAAGTGAAGGTATATCTGAGAAAAGAGAGATTCCCAATTGGAACTTATAATAAGTTACAGATGAAGAAGTTCGGACCCTATAAGATTTTGAGGAAGTTCAGTTCTAGAAATGCATATGAACTGGAGCTACCAGATAGTCTAAGTATTTCACTTATATTCAATATTTCAGATCTTCATGAGTACCATGAACCAAAATTTGGTAAGGACAGTGTTGCAAACTTGGAGAAATAGTTTCCCCAGAAGGAACCGAATCAGATTGAAGAAATTTTGGACAGTAGAATTGGGCGTAATACCCGGAGTAGTCAATATAAGGAATATCTTGTGAAGTGGAAGGACATACCAGTTGAAGATTCATCTTGGATTTCTCAGGAAGAGGCAAACCACCTTGGTTTTCCTCTGACCCCAACAAAGTGAGAGGATCACTTTTTTTCAATAACCCTAGATGTTTGATGCAGGAGCATCCCCGGTTCACAACAATCTTGCATCAACAGAAAAAAATTCCTTTCTGTTTTGTTTTCTATTTGCAGTTTCAAATTTCCTTTCTGTGTGTCCCAGTTTTTTCTCACCGAATCCTGTGGAGTTGGATTCTACTTGAATAATTGATCATCCTTCTTTCTCTCAGACCATATTGCATTTGGATCACTTTCCAACAAGATATCACTACCGGTTTCCCTGACAGTTTCTTGTTACCAGTTGTTCCTTTGTTACCAGTTGCTTGAGACCTATTTTTGTGATCTACCTGAACCCTTTTCAAATCTTGTGGAGCCTTGGATGTTAATCTCGATGTTTCTTGGCATGTGGTCGACCTTCTATATTTTATCCTTTGGATTTTTTGGAGGAATCTCTTGGTGGAGGCTGACCTTTGTTACTTTCATGTTAGGTCTTATTCTTCGGGTTTTTGTTCCATTTTGGGCCGACTGGATCCTTTGAATTGATATATATATATATATATATATATATATATATATATATATATATATATATATATATATATATATATATATATATATATATATATATATATATATATATATATATTTGTAATTATGCTTTAGAATGTAATCAATAGAAAACGTAGAGAATCAGACATCTAGACTATACATAGAAGATAGATCTTTCGATCCAAGGTCTCGATTGTGACCTATTCTACTAGGCCTGTGTGTTGGTATGTTGTAACCCGGTTGTTACCAATTGGATGTAATCAAATTTCATGCAATAAAATAACCCGTTCTGCATTCCCTCCATCATATCTGTGTGTTTTCGTTGTGTTTACTCTTGCTAACTGGTCCAGATTGATCTCTTTGAGGTCCCTCCTTACTAGTGACTACTTCACATAATAGCTAAATTCCCTTTGCAATCAATGTTTAATGTTATAAATCTTTCAATTTAATTTATATTGTTTTAAGTAAACCAACATTTCTTTCATATATTTATTTCAATATCTCAAAATTGTATTTCATTCCAACTTTTCCATTTAATATTGTCATTGTAAATAACATTAATAGGCATATTGGATGTCAAATGATGGTTTATGCTCCTTTGTAGCTGCATCATGCTTTGTATATTGATGATTTATTTGTATGCGGTTTACGATTTCATTTCAATGCTCTCTTACGGTTTAATAATGCCTAAATCCTCACAGAGAATGGCAAAAAAATTGATTATCTCTTTGTTTTCTTTGATACCCCCTTCATTATTTATCATTTCATTTAATGGGTGCTTTGTTAAATGGTGTCTCTCTATTTCTAATGCCAAAATCATTACAGAGAATGCAAAAAAAAATTGATTATTGTTCATAATTATTCGAAACCCCTTCATTATTTATCATTTCATTAATATGTATGTCTGATAGTATTATTTACAGTAAGTATATATATATATATATATATATATATAAATACACATATATATACACACACATATATATATATGCATATGTATATATGTATATTTATATACATTTGCATATATATATATATATATATATATATACATGTACATACGTATACATATATATACATATATGTATATATACATATGTACATGTACATATGTATACATATATACATGTACATGTACATATGCATATATACATATATGTATATATACATATGTACATACATATACATATATATACATATGTATGTATATATGTATATATATGTACATGTATATATATGTATATATCTGTATGTATATATATGTATATATCTGTATGTATATATACATATGCATATATACACGTAGATATACATATATATATGTATATCTACATGTATATATGCATATGTATATATATACATACATACATACATACATATATATATATAGTTGGCAGTGAGCCAGTGTCTCTCACAGGGATTCGCGACATGGTTTAACAATCTCATGTGGATTCTATAAGTCTTGTGGTTGTATTGGGCATTGACAGATTGATCTTTTGGTGTAATGACAACCCTAGCTTGTAACAAGTGGTATCAGAGTGTGGTCACAGGTTTGAATCACGCAAGCCGCGACGAGTGACTCTAGGAGGGGAATTGTTGGCAGTGGGCCAGCATCCCTCAGGGGGATTCACGACATGGTTTAACATATATATGTACATGTATATATATGTATATGTATATGTATATATGTATATGTATATGTATGTATATGTACATGTATGTATATGTACATGTATATATATATATATATCTATATGTATATATATGTGTATATATGTATGTATATATGTATATATATGTGTATATATATACATAAATATATATATATGTAATATATATATATATATAACCATATAGCCAGTATATACTTATTGTAAATAATACTATCAGACATACATATTAATGAAATGATAAATAATGAAGGAGTTTTCAATAATTATGAACAATAATCATTTTTTTTTGCATTCTCTGTAATGATTTTGGCATTAGAAACATAGAGACACCATTTAACAGAGCACCCATTAAATGAAATGATAAATAATGAAGGGGGTATCAAAGAAAACAAAGAGATAATCAATCTTTTTGCCATTCTCTATGAGGATTTAGGCAATATTAAACCGTAAGAGAGCATTGAAATGAAACTGTAAACCGCATACAAAGAAATCATCAATATACAAACCATAATGCAGCTACGAAGGAGCATAAACCATAATTTGACATCCAATATGTCTGTTAATGTTATTTACAACGACTATATTAAATGGAAAAGTTGGAATGAAATACAATTGTGAGATATTGAAATAAATATATGAAAGAAATGTCGGTTTACTTAAAACAATATAAATTAAATTGAAAGATTTATAACATTAAACATTGATTGCAAAGGGAATTTAGCTATTATGTGAAGCAGTCACCGGTAAGGAGGGACCTCAAAGAGATCAATCTGGACTAGTCAACAAGAGTAAACACAACGAAAACACACATATATGATGGAGGCAATGCAAAACAGGTTATTTTATTGCATGAAATTTGATTACATCCAATTGGTAACAACCGGGTTACAACATACCAGCACACAGGCCTAGTAGAATAGGTCACAATTGGGACCTTGGATCGAAAGATCTATCTTCTATGTATAGTCTAGATGTCTGATTCTCTGAATTTTCTATTGATTACATTCTAAAGCATAATTACAAATATATATATATATATATATATATATATATATATATATATATATATATATATATATATATATATATATATCGATCCAAAGGATCCAGCCAGCCCAAAAGGGAACAAAAACCCGAAGAATAAGACCTAACATGAAAGTAACAAAGGTCGGCCTCCACCAAGAGATTCCTCCAAAAAATCCAAAGGATGAAATATAGAAGGTTGTCCACATGCCAAGAAACATTGAGATCAACATCCAAGGCTCCGCAAGCTTCGAAATGGGTTTAGGTAGATCACCAAAATAGGTCTCAAGCAATCGGTAACAAGAAACTGTCAGGGAAACTGGTAGCGATATCTTGTCGAAAAGTGATCCAAATGCAATGTGGTATGAGAGAAAGAAGGATGATCAATTATTCAAGTAGAATCCAACTCCATAGGATCTGATGAGCAAAAACTGGGACACGCAGAAAGGAAATCTGAAACTGCAAATAGAAAACAAAACAGAAAGGAAATTATTTTTAGTTGATGCAAGATTGCTGTGAATCGGGGATGCTCCTGCATCAGACATCTGGGGTTATTGAAAAAAAGTGATCCTCCCACTTTGTTGGGGTCAGAGGAAAACCAAGGTGGTTTGCCTCTTCCTGAGAAAATCAAGATGAATCTTCAACTGTTATGTCCTTCCACTTCACAAGATATTCCTTATACTGACTGCTCCGGGTATTACGCCCAATTCTACTGTCCAAAATTTCTTCAATCTGATTTGGTTCCTTCTGGGGAAACTATTTCTCCAAGTTTGCAACACTATCCTTACTAAATTCTGGTTCATGGTACTCATGAAAATCTGCAATGTTGAATATAAGTGAAATACTTAGACTATCTGGTAGCTCCACTTCATATGCATTTCCAGAACTGAACTTCCTCAAAATCTTACAGGGTCCAAACTTCTTCATCTGCAACTTATTATAAGTTCCAATTGGGAATCTCTCTTTTATCAGATATACCATCACTTCATCACCAACTTCAAATTCCCTATATCTCCTCTTCTCATCTGCCTTCTCCTTATATTTGTTGTTCATGTCTTCCAAATGTTGTTTAACCTAAATATGCAATGCTACCATGTGATTTGCAAAATCTTCTGTTTCTGAACTCTTTCTTTCTTCACTGCTAATGTCTCTCAATTCTAATATAAATATAGGGTGCACTCTGGTAACAATCTCAAAAGGTGTTTTTCTGATACTTCTATTCACTGATTTTTTGTAGGAAAACTTTTCTTGTGCAAGGATTAAATCCTAACTTCTGGTTTTATCTCCCACTAAACATCTCAACAAATTTTCCAAACTCTGATTAACAACCTCTTTCTATCCATCAATCTATGGATGAAAAGTAGAACTGAAATTCAAATATGTCTTCATCTTCTTCCAAAGTGTTATGCAAAAATAGCCAACAAACTTAGTGTCTCTATTTGATACTATGCTCTTAGGTAATCCATGCAATCTCACCACTTCCCTGAAAAATAGGTCTACTACAAGCAATGCATCTGATGTCTTCTTACAAGGTATCAAATGAGCCATCTTCAAAAATATATCCACTACCACAAATATAGAATCATTCGCTCTCAGTGTCTTAGGCAATCCAAGTACAAAATCCATGCTTAAGTCCTCCCAAGGTCTTACCGGTACTGTCAAAGGTTTATACAATCCCACATTCTGACTACTACCTTTTGCAACTTGACAAACTCTACAACTCTACACATATCTCTTAACATCCTTATGAATCTAGGGCCAAAAGTATTGCTCACTCACCAATGCAATTGTTTTGTCAATGCCAAAATGTCTAGCTAGTCCTCCACTATGTTTCTCCTCTATCAAGTTCTCTATAATGGAACTCTTAGGTATGCACAACTGAACTCCCCTAAATAACATTCCATCCTCAATGAATTAATCCAACCATTTTCTTTTATATACCATAACTAGTTCTCTACATGCTTTCCAAGGTTCTGAAAAATCTGGGTCTTCATCATACAAGGTCTTCAAATCTTCAAAACCTAATACTGTCACTCTCATCTCAGTCAGCAAATTCCTTCTCCTACTCAATGCATCAGCAACTTTGTTAGATTTTCCACTTCTATGATTCAACACAAAGCTATAACTCTTCAAGAATTCTACCCATCTCATATGTCTTTGATTCAACTTATTCTGACTGTTCAATACTGCAAAGCTTGATGATCTGTATACAACACAAACTCCTTAGGCAATAAGTAATGTCTCCATTTCTTTAAGGCTTGAACTATGGCATAAAACTCTTGATCATACACTGAATATCTCCTTTGGGCATCATTCAATTTCTCAGTGAAATAGGCTACTGCTCCTATTGTTGTTCTACTTGCATCACAATCCACTTGAAATACTTTATTGAAATCCGGTAAAGATAACTTGTATTCTCTCAACCTCTACAAAAGTTGTCTTAATGCAACAAATGCTCCTCTTTTGTCTTACTAAAAATCAAAATGTCATCCAAATACACAATAACAAACTTACACAAGAATTTCTTCAATACCTCATTCATCAACCTCATGAAAGTACTTGGTGCATTAGTCAATCCAAAAGGCATCACCAACCATTCATATACTCTTTCATTTGTCTTAAATGTTGTCTTCCACTCATCACATTCTCTGATCCTGATCTAATGATATCCACTCTACAAATCTATCTTTGTAAAGTATTTTTCTTCACCCAAACAGTTCATTATGTCATCCATCCTAGGCAAAGGAAACCAGTATTTCACTATGTTCTTGTTTATTTCTCTTGAATTGATACACATCCTCCATTCTCCATTCTTCTTAGGTGCTAATATTGTTGGTACTCCACAAGGGCTCAAACTCTCCCTAATCAAACCTTGCTTCAACAACTCCTTCACTTGTCTATTCAGTTCTTCATTCTCTGTCGGTGTTAACCAGTGTGCAACTTTGTTAGGCAAACTAGCTCCAGGATCCAATTCCATGTAATGACTACTACTTCTTACATGTGGCAATCCATTGGGTACATTATTTGAAATGATGTCCTCATATTCTATCAGCAGATCTCTTATTTCTTCTGGGTGTTCTCCTTCCAATTCTGGTTTCTCCATCTTCTTAGGAATTAAGGCAAAACACACATTCTCATGTCTCGGTCCATCCATGAATTTCCTTCCATCTACTAAATAGATTCTGGCATTCGTATAGACTTCATTCTTCAAAGGTTCCTTCAAAGGTAACAAGGTTTGCTTCATCCCATTGGCCACAATAGTGTATGTATTCTTCTTTCTATCATGTATTGCCTGTCTATCAAACTGCCAAGGTCTACCCAACAAAAAATGACAAATATCCATAGGCATAATATCACACAAAACTTCATCATGATTATTCCCAATTTTTGATTTCACCAAACATTGTTCACTTACTAACAACTTATGTTCATCCTGAATCCATGCTATTTGGTAAGGCTTAGGGTGTTTTAATCTCTCCAATTTCAACTTAGTCACCATCTCTTCTTAAATAAGATTATCTGAACAACCACTATCAATAACAACTTTATAGAACTTATCAGATACCTTACATCTGGTCTTGAACAGATTCTTCCTCTACAAGGGCTCTTCATCTCTTCTGGTGTGACACAAAGCTCTCCTCATCATCAATAGTTCTCCATTTTCCGGTTTATTGTCTGATCTGGTGGGGTTTTCTTCCACCACTGCTTCTCTTTTGGTAGCCTCTATCTTCTTACACTTAAATGCACAGTGTCCTTATCGTCCACACTTAAAGAAAGTTTTTCTAAATGTCCTCTTGTCTTGTCTTCCAAATTTCTCATTCTGGTAACCATCCGGTTTTCTCCTCTAGTAGAAATTTCTATCATCCTTTTGGTATGAATTACCTTCTTTTCTCACTTCCTCACCCTTATTTTGATCTGTACTGGTTCCTCTTCCTCCAGTATATCCTCTTCCTCCGGTATATCCTCTTCCTCCTTGAAATCTTCCTCCATTAAACCTTCCACCTCTACCTCTCTGTCTTTGCTCATGTCTTTTGTTCAATTTCTCTTTTGCTTTTAGGGCATACTGGTAAGCCTCTTCAACACTCTCCAATTTGATCATATTGAGTTCATCTTGTATAGACATGAGAAATCCATTCAAATATCTTGCAATTTGTTCAACTTCATCATCAACATGTCTGAGATTGATGTTCAACTTGTAAAATGCTTCGGTGTACTCCTTCACACTAGATTCCTTCTGTCTCAGATTCTGCAACTTTCAGAACAAATCAACTTGATATTTTGCTAGCACAAACTTTGATTTCAACTTAGCAGTCATCCTACCCCATGTCTTAATCTTTTCTTTACCTCTTCTTTGTCTATCAACTTTCAAATGCTCCCGCCAAAGAGACGCATGGCCTTTCAATCGGGTACAGGCATATTTCACCTTCGTCTCTTCTGCAGTGTTTTCAAAATCAAAATACTTTTCCATCTCTGAGATCCAATCCATCAATTCATCCAAATCTAACTTCCCATCATATTCCGGTGGGGTAAAATGAGGTTTAGTGTTTGCCCTACTCAAAACCCTTAAAAACCTTTCTTCCATTGAATCAACTGCTGGTAGGTTTACTTGTTCTGTCGGGGCTTCTTCATCTTCATTTACATTTTCAATATGTCATCCTCTTCTTTGGGTTGTCTCCACAGCTTCTAACCAGGCTGATATTCCTCACAACATCTCCATCATACCAGGGTCTGCATTCCCAAGTGCTTCACCATTCCTAGTTCCTCTTCTCGCCATTGATTTACGCTAGTCCTCTGCAATTGCAGGTTGGATCCACAATCTACCACCCTACAATAAGAAATTCAGGACATGTAACCTCTGGAATGAAACTTCACTCTGATACCACTTGAACCAGTCACCGGTAAGGAGGGACCGCAAAGAGATCAATCCAGACTGGTCAGCAAGATTAAACACAATGGAAACACACAGATATGATGGAGGCAATGCAGAACAGGTTATTTTATTGCATGAAATTTGATTACATCCAACCGGTAACAACCGGGTTACAACATACCAGCACACACGCCTAGTAGAATAGGTCACAACTGAGACCTTGAATCGAAAGATCTATCTTCTATGTACAGTCTAGATGTCTGATTCTCTGACTTTTCTCTTGATTGCATTTTAAAGCATAATTACAAATATATATATCGATCCAAAGGATCCAATTGGCCCAAAAGGGTTCAAAAACCCGAAGAACAAGCCCTAACATGAAAATAACAAAGGTCGCCCTCCACCAAGAGATTCCTCCAGAAAATCCAAAGGATGAAACGTAGAAGGTCAGCCACACACCATGAAACATTGAGACCAACGTCCAAGGATCCGCAAGCTTCGGAATGGGTTCTGGTAGATCACCAAAATCAGTCTCAAGCAACTGGTAACAAGAAATTGTCACGGAAATGGTAGTGATATCTTGTCAGAAAGTGATCCAAATGCGATGCGGTCTGAGAGAAAGAAGGATGGTCATGTCTTCAAGTATAATCGACTCCATAGGATCCGATGAGCCAAAACCAAGACACACAAAAAGGAAATCTGAAACTGCAAATAGAAAACAAAATAGAAAGGAAAATGTTTTTGGTTGACGCAAGATTGTTGTGAACCAGAAATGCTCCTGCATCATTATGTGTGTACCAACCTGAATGAGCATCCTTGAATAAGGAAAGTGCAGAGGGAATTTGCAGAGCTCGAGAATCTCAAGAATATGCAGTGAATTGGATTGTAATGAAAGTGACAGGAAATTTTGAATTATAAAATAATTTGAATGTAGAATATGGATGCATTCATTTGTGGTAGCTGATTTTCAAATTTGAATTTTTGTGGGAAATAATCGGTCATCTCATATTAAATATGAAGTCCTCCCTTGCTTCATTCCCTTGTTTTTTCTTTTCTGTCTTGAATGAAAATTAATTTTTTATATTAATTTTATACAAATTCTTGGTTACTGGCAAGCCTTACACCAGTTGTTGCAAATGCAAGTACCAAATGCAGGTCTATTTAATGTATGAAGTTGTGAAGTGATGTTTGGTAGAATGTAAACATGAGTGTCTATGACGTCAATATTTGATTATTTTTATGTCATGTAATGCACGAATAACTGTGCATATGTAAATTTAATTTGAGTACATTTGTACTTTTTAGCCACTTGCATAGAGTGGTAAATGTAAACTTAAAGTTCTTAAAAAAAAATATTATATTTTGTACAAGTTGATTTGTATTAAAATTGGAAATGTACCAGTAGTTGTTATTTTTTTTTTTACTTTTTGTGGTCAACTACACATTCAGTTGTTAACATGGATTGGTGTTCAATTAAATATTTATTGGTATTTTTTTAATTATGTACTGACAAAAAATATTTGTATTTTTTGGGGGGTCATTATGACAATTAGTGTATGGGTATTGGAACTATGTCATCTATTAGTGCTCTTCCCCTAGTGTTCTCCCTAGAGAGATAGTGGTGGCTCGAAACATTATAAAGATTTGAATTATTAGCATGGGCCCACCATTTTCATTTGCCCATTCACTTTACCAACAATTGCAAATAGATTTCATAATTAAATCAATTAGATTTAATTATAAAGCTTTGCTCATTATTTGAATTGGAATGATGGGAATAATCATTAAAAAAGGTAAATGACATTCATGACAACTAAAGTATCCTCACTTTATTGTTGAGATCATTATCATTGGAGCCAACCAAAACTAGAAATCAGGAGATTGTATCGTACAAAATATTATTCTAAATCAATAAAATGAACAATAATATTAAATGAATTTAATAAAAAATCCCTCATTAAGTCAAAACCAATTGACCTTAAGACTTCAAGGTGTCTGATGCACATCGGTCCTTTTGTGGGCCTAGCCTAAATATTTTGATCTAAGACCATTTTTCATCCTGAAATACACCAAAACTTCAATTTAATGCTTTTTGAAACCAAAAAATGAAATGGGTCACCCCCCATTTTGATTCTGGATTATTACTTCCGAACGCCAAAATTGAATAAACTACTTCTGAAACTCCCTTGGAAAAATGATCAAATCTAACTTTGGTAGGCCAACACTGAATAGATAAGTTCACTAAGGTGCAATGAGAAAGTATATCAAATGAATTTTCTTGATTCTATCTTTTGTGAAAGATATTGATCATCAAAGTTGGCCCCTCTAAAATAAATATAAAAGTGCAGCCTCAAATCATTACAAACCTTGTTTGCTTTTAGCTTTGAAAAAATACTGAACTAAATGTTGAAGCTCAACAATCGTGCATAGAGTATATTTTCATGAGGAAAATTACTTAAAGCAATTTTTTCATCCAACCCTTAACTGATTTCAAACTGTGAACCTCCAAAGTAGGCAACAAGGTGCAAACAGAAAACTCCAAAGAAGGTGCAAACAACAAACTTCTTCAAAATCCAAAAACTTGGTACCTTGAAAACACATCAAATTTTATTGTGGGGGGCTAAAAATGAACATGTGGACTTAATGATAACATATGAACACAATCCCTAAGTGATTTGGCATAACAATTATAGGACATAAAGTTATACATCATCAAACTATTTTATTTGAGATAAAATGACAAAGGTGTTTTTGGTGATCTAGTTGACATTTCACATCATGGGCACTTGCAAATTTTGCGAAAATTGGGGTGCTAATAGTACCTAGGTAGGGTACCACTTTTGGACCTCATGCCCCATAAGCCCTGCATAGCGGGCTTTGGACCCTATACGTAGGCTTTGAGCCCCATGTACAAGCCACGAGGTACGGGATGCGGCTTCGCTCCCCCGCCCCTATTTCATTTTTAAATATTAAAAACATTTTTTTCGTTTAAAATTTTGAAAATGAATTCAAAAAAATTATCATTTTTTTCAAATGCTACACCCTCTGTACTTCTTTCCTTGACCTTTGTGACCATCAAAATGATCTTTTTAATTCAAACAAATCTTTTGTACCTACAACTTGTTATTGCATCCTTCTATGCCATATTACTACAACAAGACTTGAATCTTGTGCTCAGTCTTTGTCCCCAAGGTTTAACTCCTCTGGTAAAGTTAGAGATAAATTTGGCAGTTTTTTTTAGTTTGGCAACTATTTTAAGTTGTAAAAAGACCAAATTTGGCAAGATATCTTGATTTAGTTGGTAGATAGATATATTTGGCGCTCTCTTCAAATTTAATTAGTTTAGCCATTTTTAGTGAGGACTTCAATTTCTAGTGAGCAATTTGGATTTTTTTCTAAACTACCAAGCAACATTCAAATATGGAGGTGTTCCAAATTTAGTAGGTGTTTGCTAATTCTAGCGGAGGTTGTTTATTGAAAATTTGACCCCCTCGCCATTTAGGTTTTCAATTTTTCTCCTCAACTTTGGATGACCATATTACGGAAGAATTTTCAAATGTAATTTTATTTTATTTTATTTTGGGGGAGGGAACAGAACTTCGCACTCTTCATAGTGGAGTGGCCAATTTTTGCTCAAGAGATCTCATTTTTCTAGAAATTAAGTTTTCTCATTAAATCTAAAGGATAATCCTCATTTTTGCAACTTCAAATGGATACAACGTTCACATACGACTTCAAATTGAGGTGCTTCTTTTTTAAAAAGGGTAATTTTTTTAGCACTATATTTTGGTGCTAGTTTGAGGTTCTCATTTAGAGATTTTATTGTGCTTTCATTATTTGACAAACCTAGAGGTTTGAACTTTTATTATCCAGATCTGGAGGTTTGAATTTTTATTTTTCTTTTTTGATGGTGTTTTGTGTTGTCAAAGCTAGAGGTTCATTTTTGCACTCTAGGAGACATAACTTGAGCATCTGAACTCCATTTTTTGAAAACTTTATATTGTTGGAAAGTCGGTTCTGTGTTCTTTCCATTCATATGAGATTTCTTTCCAGATTTTGTTCCAGGTATATTTTATTCATTTTTTCTTTTCAACACTCTGGTAAATATCTTGGATGTTTCAGGTCCTGGGATCTCTTTCTTTGAGTAGGATGTCTCGTCTTTGGCTATTCTTTCTGTTTCCAGTCTTCTGTCTCTTCTAATCATTGTAGCATTTTCTTTATGCAAATGCACTAAGATAAAGTGCCATCATGCATTGCATACTTGGGATCTTGCACATCTTGTGCCTTATTGTACATGCACTACTTATAAAGTGCCATGGGGGGGTTGATGTTTGCCTTTTGTTTGCCATCTACCTTTGTCAAGTGAGTGTTCCTTCCATGACATTAGCCTCGTGATGTGTGTCAAGTGAGTGTTCCTTCCATGATACTATGTACTTTCTCTGCACCTCCAATGTTCCTGGTTCTTTGTCATGCAGTTCTTGTTGGCTATTCTTTTCAGTGTACCTGTCCCTCTCCCTTTTCAACATTATGGGGAGGTTTGTCCTATTGTTCTAATGCTTCCTTGGTTCGATTGATCAGTTTTTTAGGCTTTGGTGTTTCATGCCATCTGTATCTTTGAGTTCAGTTGTTTACCTTTGTTTTCCATTTGATTCTAGTAGTGTCATTTGAAGGCACTCATGCGGATTACAGTCTTCTCTACCTGGTCATGTTCTATTTTAGTGGAGGTTCTTCAAATCAGCAGTTACTCTTCGACAATGTTTGCAGCTATTTCATGCTTCAGTGGTGTTCTTCATGCTCTGATACCATATTGGAGTCGAGGAAAAATCAACTCTACAGCTCCCAAAGATCACCTGCATGGAAACCTGTCATAGAAAGAGAGAAGCAAAATAGCTATGGAGGCTAGAATTTAGAGATCCAGAAAAGAGGAGTCATATTGATTGTGCAACAAGAATGCAACTCAATAATTACAGTTGTTATTAAAATACAAAGAAAGAATCCTTATAAGAGGATATTTGAAACCCTAAAGGTGAAAACCCTAAAGAATTATAAGATTCCTAAGTTTAGCTTAAGCATAGAGTGTAATAGACTAATAACTAAATAAATAATTATTAGCTAATAAAATATTACTCTAACAGAGTCTATATTTGGACATTGTAAAACACTAGAAAATAACTCCATCATTGTAAATGCATTGATCTATAAAGTACCACAATCATTCTTTGTTGGGGGATTCTTGATTGAGTGAAAAGGGGGGATCTCTCTTGGTGTTTGTGTTTCTGATCTTTTTTCTTGTGCTCTTTCATTTTTAGTTATGGGTTCCCCTAAATTTCCACTCTTAACTCCACATAATTATACAACATGGAAAGTTAATGCATGGAATAAACTAATGGAAAAAAGTTTAAATTATTATGTTGATGGCACAATTTCAGAACCCTCATATTTTAATGATCCTAATCTAAAAATGTAATGGCACATCAAAATTTCTATGGCTCTTGGAACATTGAGAAAGTATTATTATCTTAATCTAATCTTTCACATTGAAAAGTGTAAGACAATCAAGGAATCTTGGGATAAACTTGGCAAATTATATGGTCAAGTTAATGAGATTAGAGGTTACACACTTGAAAGTGATCCCCTAAATTTGTATCCTAAGAATTTTGATACAATCCAAGACTATTTCACTAGAGAAAAATGTAAAGAATGTGGCATTGAGAAGAAGGATGGACAGTTGGTTTTCAACTTGTTGGAAAATCTTCCTTTTGAGTATGCAGCTTTTGTTTCTAGCTTCCAAACCCATCGGTTGACAATTAGTAGTGGTTACACTACACCTTCACTTGATTCATTTATAAAAATGATGTGCGAGCAATCAAAGATGATCACCATGGGGATTATCAAGTCATCTAAGTCACATGCTTTTGTGGCTAAACAAGGGAATCAAGGAAAGGGGTTCTAACAAGAAGAAAAAGCAATCAAAGCCAACACCACATACAAATCAAGCACATAATAGATCATCTTCAAAAGATGATTCATATAAGAAGGAGAAGTCTACTTACTCATATTGCAAAAGGACTGGACATGAAGAACATTCTTTCCATAAGAAGGATATTGATGAATTGAAACATTTTCTTAAGAAAAACAACATTGATCTACCTTCTAGAATGTTTGAGTCAACTTTTTCTTCTTCTAATTAAAAATAGTCAAAGATATACTAAGGTAAAATCTCATGTAGGACTTGCTTCTAAAGCATTTCAAAATAAAGTCAAATCTCTTTGTGCTTCTACAAGTCATGAATCGAGCAGATGGCTCGTAGATTTTGGAGCTTCTCATCATATGGCTTCTACATAGTCTATATTCTCTTCTTTTGAGCCTTGTGTGATTGGGAAAGGTTCTATCGGTATTGGGGATGGCACCTTCCATGATTTTTTGTGTGTACCTCATCTATCAAACAATCTTTTTTTTATTTATCGGATCACTCATGGTGGAACAAGGAAGACTGTGGAATTCATACCTGATTTAGTTATCATTCAAGGCTTGGAAAGAGGAGATGTAATTTCTATTGGGATGGTTAATAATGCATCTCGTTTATATACCTTTTCAGAACTTTGCACCCGATGATGGTTCAAATCCTTTGGCTATTGATCATACTCCTAGTGTGAACTTTGATTTTAAGAACTTTGGTTACTTTAACTTGGGTATTCTCACATCAAATAAATTTATTGAACCTTGTGTTCCTTCTCTTCCATGTACTATTGCTTCTGAGAATATTTGTGTTTCTACATTCATGGCTACTTGTGATTCAGTGCAACAAGATATACATCATCTTCTAGATCCAATTCATTGGGATGACTACTTGACAAACATTGCAGGTTTGTTTGTGGAGTCTCATATTTTGGACTTGGGAGATATTGTTTATGACATTAATCTTCTCTTTTATGAAGTTGATTGTTCTTTAGTTGTTGTGGAGGAACTTGTTTTCTAGATTCCACGATCATTTGTTGGATATGGGCATCAATCATTTTACCTTTCTCTTCTTCTTCAACAAGAACTATAGTCACCATTGTGAATTCTCTATCACTGATATGATATTCTTAGGCAAGGATGGTGAGCCTAAAAATAATATCTTCCTATGGGATTTCCTTTATTTTTTCACCTGGCTGCATAACTAGGACAAGGCCCTCCCCTGTAAGTAACATTATGTTGATAAATTACTGTAGGATGAGTTTTTATAGGTGGTAGAATTATTTTCTTCTTGTGAGAGGGGGTTGTGAATTTTTATCTATCCCTTTTCAAAGATGAGAAACATCTATACTAGGCTACCATCTTGTCAAGTAACTATTTTTTGGCTAAGTTTTTAAAAAAGGACAAAACTAGGAATGTTGCCACCTAACAAATAACATTGATTTCAAAAGAAGTGTAATGATGTTATTCATTTTTAAAAATTGTGTCGTACTCTCCACATGTTCTAACTGATATTCTTTTTGAGGTTATACCAACTCTATTTAATTTTAGCGGTAAAAATACTTCCATCTCATCTCAAAAACCATGTTGAAAACCCATATGTCTTTACCATCCAATCATTCATGAAATCACCTTACTTATAACCACCTTGAAAAGAGTGCACCTCAGAAGACAAGGAGATCCTTAGGTCAGGTCACTGAACAATTTTAGAACCTTAAAACATCTTGGTCAATAGGTTCTCAAGTTCTGCAAATCTCTAACTAATCGACTATAGAGGTGATAATAACCATCAGGGTTAGGGTGAAGGATGGCAATTGGGTGATCAATGACTTTGGGAACCAAGGAACTACGGATGCAAGTTCTTGAATTTTGTGATTCATCAATAAGGGACTTCAATCGATGGGAGAATTAAGGGAAGACACAGATGGCATTTTGGATTACGACCAGAGAAAGATCGAGGGAGGACGAGGGGGTGAAGACTAAATATAGGGTAGTAGTCCTCAAATCACTTTAACTTACTTGATACATTGTAGCAAGGAGTTAAAGAAAAAGTGACTGATTTCATTGGTAGATGGAAACATTTGCATTCACAAATTTCTTATCTTGTACTTGATGGTGATGTTCCAAACATTTTCATTAATAATTTGTAAAATAATATTAGAAATAAGCTTTTGTTCATAGATTTTACATCTTTCATACATTTATGCCCAGTGCTTCATAATTATCAACTTCAAGTGAGTCAATTTGAATCATCTTCATCAATGGCTTCGGTTGATAAAAATGAAGATACTCCACATGTAAGGAAGTTGAGTAGTGGAACAACTTCCTACACTAACCTTCAGAGGATGTTAATATAAAACTTTTATAGATCTTTACAAAAGTTACTAAAACTTAATAGAAATAAACATAATAACATGCATACACAACATAATGATTTACATGGGGAAAATCCTTTCAGGAGACAAGCCCCACACTCCAAAGCCAGTCCAATTTATTATTCATAAATCAGCAACAGATTGTAATATACTTGCAAAGCTAGCTTCTCATAGGATTATCACCAATGGAGATCTAGAGGTAACTCAATAAATATGAGACTTTGATAATATATTACACCCTACAAGGGAACCACATAGTATTAGCAACCATTAACCCAAATACAAAGAAAATAATTTTTATTTTATTAAAGTAACATCATACATCATTAAACTCATTGCAACACTGAGTGAATACATTACATAACATAAATGAATTACAAAAAATTTAAGAAGAACACTTAATCACATATCATAACAAATCTCTAAGGGTTCCCTAACATCTCTACTAAGCAAAATTAATTATCATTCATAATGAATTTAACTCATCATATAAAGATCTATGCTAAGTTCATTTTAAAGAACCAAATGAAATATTCCTATGATAACCTTCATAAAGAATAAGAACATGCATGTAATCGACATGAGTACATTCACTTACAAGATATCCATTAATAAAAAGGAATCTAACATAATATTTCTATTACAATCCATTTCACTTGGAAAATTCATTTACAATATCCTTTCTATTATAAATACAATTATATAATTACATATTTTCATACTTTGCTTCTGAAAGATACTTGACAATTATATTATAACTGTAGAATAAGCTTCATATGAATGTAAAATCACTAGAATACAAAGAGATCCATCTAACTGTGCATGAACAAGAACTATGAATACAAACCCCAATGGATGGTAAAAAAATACCACCCAACCATGTGGAGTGTGGAGGTCCACCCCCCATGTTGGAAATAGACAAAAGGCCCCAAAAAACAAGCAAGTAGGTCAGGGATAAAAGAAATAAACATACACCATAATCAAGATACATAAGATACCATTGCTCAAGACAAAGAAGTAAGGATAAAAACCAAAGAAACAACCAAAGAACATCCACAAAGACTTCCAAAGAAAGGATAACAATCAAAACCTTCAAGAACTAACAAAGACACCCAGAGGCTTCCACATTACACGAAAAACACAATAGGATACTAGGGTATATAAGGATAGAGTTTCATCACATAGCCTCTAATGAGTTACCCTAGCAGTCTGACCCTCTTCTACCTCTAGAATTTAACCCCCAAGGAGAACTCATGTGGTACTATACAATCCTTTCATGAAGACAAGGCATTGCACAACATGCCAACTCCAACATCTGTATAGACAGATAGGCCTTCCCAATCTCATCCTCTATCTATATGAGCACATGAGGCCATGAGTGGGGTACAAAAAATTATCTTATTAGTGTGTAAATCCTAACCCAAAGTTTAATTATTAATGGTATCACTTATTAATCTACTTTCATATGGGTTACCCTAGCAGACACTTAGGGCCCTTACCCCCATACAAAGCCACTCCCGCTTAATCCACCTAGACAACCTATTATCTATAGCATCATGAAACATATGATAACCAAATAGGAACATCAAGTATCCATATGCATGCATAGATAACACAATTGACAAATAGGACTTCCAACAAAGACCAATCACAAGGTCAAGTCCTAAAACTAAATCATAATTTACATATCACTTTTATTTTTCACAAACCAAATTAAGAAAGGACATATGAACACCAATTCAATCCAATTAATACCTCTCAGACACAAAAATCCAAAATTGATGGGTTACACAGTCACCTATAGCCTCTAGGATTGATTGGGACTCAAAATCAAGTCAAAATTGAAGACTAGGTAAAACTCAGAAAAATTGTGCAGTTGTGCCCTAAAGCTATTCAATTGTAGCCTAGAGTTACATGCTTGTAGCTTTGAGTTGCGCGCTTCCAACTCTAAGTTATATGTTTGTGGCTCTGAGTTGTGCGCTTGTAGCTCTAAGTGTGTACAATTGTAACAAAGACACCAAAATAAATTTCAACAAAGACCCATTAGAAAAGGACGTGAAAACATCCTAAATCTATAGAAAAACCAACCACACAAGGGTTCTTACAGGGGTTTCAATTAAACACAAAACAAAACTAGTCAACTAAAACACTCAATTTGAGCATAATACAACCAATTTAAATACAAGTAAATAAATTATTACAGAACAGATACAATCAAATCATAATTCTCATTTCCCCCTAATAATCCATTATAATCAATATTACAAATTAAAACTAGGACATAAGTACCTACTTGGAAACTTGTGAAGAAAGAAAGAGAAAGAGAATTTGTTGTCAAATTTATGAACATGAATCCTCTTCTAATCAGCAACCAAAATTCCAAACAATCAGGTTCGAGAAATCCAATCCACACTTCAAGAAAACTCAAAAAACACCTTCAATCAATACTAAAAAGAATTTCTAAATCCCTTCTCAAAAATTCAGCAAAAATTATTCTCTCCAAAATCTCATAAAAAGGAAACATGAAAATCAACTCTCATCAAGAATAAAAATTAAACTCAATCACTTAAATAAAGATCACAAAAACATGCACAAAAAACCCTAATTTGGAAACCATAAAAAAATAACATTAAATAAATAATATTAAATTAATTCCAAAATGAAAATCCCCACAAAAGAATTAAACAATAATAATTAAATATAAATCACCAATTAAAAATTCCCTTAAAAATAACTCTCACTTCACAACCGAGAAAAGAATACATAAATAATTAATTCCAACTAAAAATATAATTATCCATAAAATAGGACAATTAGTTCCACCAAGATAGAACAATGAGTTCCAATAAAAATAAAATTTCCACTCCAAGATAGTTTCTACTCTAAAATATCACAGGCACAATAATTAATCAATTAATAAATGTTATCCAATAATAGGAATACATTTATTATTTCAAAAATACAATTAAATCAACAATAAATAATAAATAATAATTAATAATTAAGTAATTTATAATACTCCAATTAGAATTAATATCAATAATTAAAATAATATAAAATCCCAAACACTCAAATTATAAATTAAAAAATAATGTAGATATCTAAACAAGACTTATAACTAACAACAAGGTGATCATATATTGTCTAGATGACACATCTAACAAGATAAAATAAAGACTAGATAATTGTCCCTAGGTTAGGACAATGGCTAGGGTTAGATACATTTGGGCCTTATACTACCTCCTATATCAGCATTGGGATTTAAAGACACGCTCAGACTTGTGGGTCCAAGTGGAGTATGTTGGTTCCCAAATCAATAGATTGCAAAACCCTAAGAGTATGCCAATTTCCATAATCAAGTTCTACAATTGACTTGTCCAATGAACAAGAATCTCCCAAAAGAAGATGTCTTCTACTCTTTAGGCTCTACTAGACCCTCAGGGGTGTACCTTCTAATAACTTAAGCATATTCTCAATTTCATATGTAATTGTGATGAAACCCTTATTTAAATCTACTTCAAAATGGCATGAATGTTTGAAATAGATAAATTACTCCTTACTTCTTCTACTTCTACTATTTCTTGAAATGAAAAGAGAAAAACTGAATCTTAATGGATATTATCTTAAAGATGATTAAGACTAGTGCCTTCCTACAGGGCTACGAAGTCCACACACATCTAATTCTTGGTTAATATTCAAATTACTTGCAACTCAAATCTATTTACACCTTGTATAAATGTGCATTAATGTGATGTTAATAGATTCTTCTTTTTAATCCAGTTCATTCCTTCCAATTTGTTGTAACTTTATTAAGTAAAATTTAATTCTGCCTTACAGAAACCAATTAACTAGGTTACATAAAGCGAGAAAAATTGCTTTGATAATCATAAATATCCTTGATAATCTGAATTAAACAAATAAGAAAATACTAACTGGAGACAACCATATAGCATATGTCATTCACAACCAAACAAGTAATTGAGAGTAGAAATTGAAACTTTTTATATTATATAACCTCCACTGCGAGGATAGTACAATAGTCTCTTATGCCACCACTATTTTTCTACTATCTTTTTTTGTGTGTTTTTTATGTTGGCTTCTCCCTTATATAAAATGGGAGAAGCAACAAGCTTTAGACCATTACAAAATAATTGTTTGAAATTAAAGGACATGCCTTTTTCATAAACTTAAACAAATCTTAATTAAAACATTTTAAAAGCTTTATTATTAAAACATTTTTTTTTGAAACAAGTATTGATATAAGACATAATAATTGATGAATATAAGTACGCCTTTTATGATCATACTTCAAGTAGCAACCCATAACCAATGGGTCTAGCAAGGTTCTACTTTAAATAAGAGCATCCTTCATATTCATTGGCTGGCTTTCCACTGCGTCAATCTTCTAAGGGCTTTAAATAAGTACCCTCCCACTAGTAGATGTCATAGTCACTTGGCCACTTATGGCTCTGAATAGTAGGCACATTTGTCGAGTGGTCTTTCCACCTTTTATTTGTTATAGATCATACCTCCGTAATGCACTTAGTGTATCCAACATCTAGTGCCACAATTCTATCCAGGAACAGATTGAAACTTTGAAGATTGATATCCTTCTCCTCCCTCATATGCGATGTGATCATAAGCACCACCTAGTAGAAGTCACTTCTCCAATCACCGAAGTCTCTAATATTTTTATCTTTATCAGTGATGAAGGGTATGGTCCAGTGCTTTTAATGTGTGAAGAGAGTCTATTTTGGCTTTTATGTTAGGCTCCTCACTAGAGATATACTTGAGTTCTTCAATAATCATGTTCACCTTTTTCTCAGTTCCTTTTATAGCAGGAGGGGCAGTTGGATCCCTATGTATAACTTTACACAAAGTGATAAGAGTGTGATGAACTGGTTGTCATCTTTTTTATAATGCTTCTAATACAGGTCTATTTTCTTTGAATGTATCAAATACTTTTAGCAAAGATTCATAGCCCTTGTAGACATAATCCAATATATCAATGACATACTTCACCCTGTGTATTGGTATTTGTTCAAAATTTTCAAGGATCTGATAAGGTGTCTTCTATTGTACCTCTTCATTGGCTTTTTTCAACTCATTATATCCTTTTCATATTTTAATTTTTCTTCAAGCCATCCTTGATTGTCTCTAGTGCCCTCAACTGGCCAGGGTGTAGCATTTTTATGAAGAACAATAGCTTTGTTTTGATTGATTGGTTGCTCTTTTGTCTTCTCTTTTAACATGACATTTTCAACATACAATCTATTTATTTCATCATTCATTTCAATTTGTCCTCTTTCATACTCAATCAATTTTTTTTGCATATTATTTACTACATCCCTGGTGAACATTGTAGAGTGCATAGTCATAGTGGCTACCTCTAATGGGGAGGTATCTTTCAAGGTTTTTAATATGGTTGTGTCCTTGGTTTCTTTGACCATTTCTACCAATTTGGGCTTATCAGTGATTTTTAAACTTACCCAAGCCGCTGAGGTCTCTATTTTTTTATTATATCTAGTACCACTTACCCCCTCCTCAGAATCAAATTCTGCCACAAGCATTGGGTCTTCCTGGTGCCTGGCTTGGTCTAATAGAAATATTTGTTTTATTGTCATTCTGGGAACAATTAACATATTACTTTTTAGCACCACTTCCCTTGCCCTACGGTAATATTTATCTCATCAAACCTTAATTCTTTGAAAGTCTTTGATGCCACCTCATCATGTTGTGATTCATCAACACTCATTAAGTTAATTTGTTTCTTCTCCTCAAATTATTTCATTTTCATTTTGATCCAAAAAATCTTTGAGTTCGGGAATGTTGATGAATTCATCATCTTCTATGAATATTAATGAAAGTGTCACCCTCTCATCTACATGATTTATTGGCTTTGCATCCTCTTCAACTTGGGCTCCATAGCCATGTACTTATTCATATCTCAATAGAGACATGTGTGGCTTCTTCACCCCATTATTACCCTTCAAGCTCTTCAATGCACTAACAACTTCATTTGTGCCATCTTCTCCTTTTGTTTCATCATATGATACCAATGGCATAGTCATCCCACTTTTGCTTCTTTGATGGGGGTGGGCTAGGTGAGGATTCTTGTACTGGCATAGCATCTGGTGCATCACAAATGATAACCCCTTGGGGTTACTTTATTGGCAATTTGGCCTTTTTAGGTGGAGAGTCACTGCCTACTGATTTTCCATATAATTTCTCAAAATTATTTATATACAAATCAATTCTCTTCAAGACATCTATCTCTTCAGCAAAAAATCTATTAATGTGAGGATTTGGTTAACACTGAGAGGGGGGGGGGTGAATCAGTAATAACAATAAACTACAAACTTTCACCAATCTAAACAATACTTCACAAAATAGTTCATAACCAATATCAGTAGTTGATCAAACAATCACTTAATGCAGACTTACCAAAGCATCACCGATAGAAACTTAAGTGTTCATCATAAAGTAAAAACATCAAATGCATAATCCATCACAACATGATCACAAATATTTTTCACGTGGAAATCCAAATGGGAAAAACCACAGTGGGCATTGGTACCCACAAAATATTGCACTCTTTTGGAATGCGCCATGTTAGGAGCCTAGCTTGGTTAGGAGCTTTACAACAATGCTCGATTAAGAGCAGACCCTGTTAGAAGTTACCTGATCAAGGAATTTTACACCTCAGCTCTATTAGGAGCTTTACCTTGTTAGGAATAACCTCCCTAGAGGATTTAAACTCAAGTTGTTGAGCTACCCGGTTAAGGGATTTATATAATCAGGCCTATTAAGACCTACCCGGTTAAGGGATTTTAATGTTGCTGCAATTGTTAGGAAACAACAAATAAATGATCTGGACTCAGAACTTCATGGCTTGCTATGACAGATCCTTGTCAGCTCCAATCTGCTTCTCTCATGAAGACATCTCAACTTGGTTTGGCATTCACACACTTCTCTGATTACCGACACACTCAACCTTCTCAAGATTGACCTAAATACTATTTACAATTAGGTTAGTTATAGAACCCTAACCTATAATTAATCTACATCATAGATCATATCAAATCATTATAAATTATTATAAATCATCATATAGATCATTACAACAAATTACAAGGCAATTATAGTCATTGAATGATCATAACTCATCACCACACATTGATCTGATAAGTTGTCAAACCCTTATCACATTCTACTAAGCACTTTGCTTCTTCCCAAGACATTTGATCCTTGAACATGCCAAAACAACATCTTATCTGCTCACATGGATTCTGACACATCATCATCAAATTATGAACATGAAAAGAATCACCGCCAAACCATAAATCATTATCGCTCAATGACCTTGATACCGGTTCTCAAATCCTAGTTGTTTATACAACAGTCAATTACAAACATGACTTCCGATTCACCAAACATGATGCGGTTCATGTCATAGACTCCTTATGATGTCATAAGTACACATTCCAAACTGCAACACCTGATTCAACACCGATCTCTACCGCAACCATCTCCTTCTCTATTCCTTCTTACCGGTTCACTATCACTTGAATTTTTTTCTTTCCAACTTAATACAATTCAATCCATTACCGGTTAGACTTAACCAGTAGACTTAGATGACATACCAAGCATAAACAAACATGGACAAATATGGTTGCCATCAATGACAACACAATTCATTGATCATCAAGCATCATATCATAATCATATCATCACCAACAATTATGCCAATATGCCAACAATCTCCCCCTTTGGCATTGATGGCAACACCAAAAACTGCAATACCAAAATCTCATCATGAATCTTGTTATATTACTATCTGGTCATCAGTTCTTCTCCTTTGCTCTTTATTTCTCTTCTCCCCATGACTGTTTCTTCTCCCCCTTTAATAGCAATGCCAAAGGTGCAAAGGCATATTCTTTCATCATCTCAGTTGCTCCCCCTGAGGAGTATCCCTCTTCTCATCAATCCACAATGAAAGATATTCAATCAATCCACTAGATTGATGCTTCACCAACATCCTAGTTGATCTTGGGTAGGGGTATAACCCCTAACTTACCTCTGAGATATTGAAAGGTAGCCTTAGGCAATGGCTTTGTAAATATATCTTCCAACTGCTCTTTAATAGACGCATGCTCCAATATCACTTTCTTTTCCTATACTCTTTCTCTCAGAAAGTGATACTTCAATTTAATATCTTTAGTCCTTGCATGCAGTACTGGGTTCGTAGAAATGTTTATAGCAGTAGTGTTATCACAAGGTATAATCATCGGTTCTATCATATCTTCTTTGAATCCTTCCAAGATATGTCTCATCCATATGGCTTGTGTACAATTCATTGATGCAGCCACATATTCTGCTTCAGTTGTAGACTGAGATATACAAGTTTGTTTCTTACTGGTCCAAGATACCAGTCTTCCACCTAGAAATAATGTGCCACCGGTTGTGCTCTTTTGGTCATCTACATTCCCTACCCAAACAGCATTAGTGAATACCTGCAAAGAAAAGTTTCCTCTATATGGATACCATAATCCATAATCAATTTTCCCTCTAAGATATCTGAATATCCTCTTTATTGTTGTCATATGTGTCTCCTTTGGGCTATTCTGAAATCTTGCTACTAAACCAATTGCATGGGCAATATTCGGTCTACTATGAACAACATAGTGCAATTTCCCAATCATGGGCCTGTATTCCTTCTCATCCACAGAGGGTGAATCGTCCTTTTTTGACAATCTACAACTGGTAACCATAGGCGTTCTAACCGGTTTACAGTCTTCCATTCCAAAGGTCTTTAACACTTCCTTCACATACTTGGACAAACAGATAAAAATACCACCTTTCAGCTGTTGGACCTGCAATCCAATGAAAAATTTAATCTCACCTATAAGAGAAAACTCAAATTCTTTATTCATCTCATCTGCAAAAGTCATACTTATATCATCATTTCCACCAAATATGATATCATAAACAAATACTTCTACAATCAACATCTTGTCTCCTTCAGTCTTCAAATAAATATTGTTGTCCTCACTAGTTCTTCAGAATCCTATCTTTATCAGATGTGCATGAAGTCTTTTAAACCATGCTCTTGGTGCTTGCTTCAATCCATATAATGCCACTTAACATCCATTTGATAGAATTTAAAGCCTTTAAAAGCTGCAAATGCAAGTAGCATTCTAACTCCTTCAAGCCTAGCAACCAGTGCAAAGGTCTCTCCATAATCTTCATCTTCTTCTTGTGCATACCCTTTGCATACTAGTCTTGCTTTGTTTCTAACGACTTCACCATTTTCATTCAACTTGTTTCTAAATACCCATTTTGTACCAATCACATTTTTATCATCGGGTCTAGGAACAAGTGACCATGTATTATTTTTCTCAATCTGATCAAGCTCTTCATTCATAGAATTTAACCAGTCATCATCCTTAAGAGATTCTCTAACTATCTTCGGTTCAACTGTAGAAATCAGACAAGAGCTTTCTCTGATTTTCCTTCTAGTTTGTACTCTAGAATTCTTGTCATCTATGATCTGGTCTTCAGAATGATTTAACCTTACATATCTAGGAATTACCTATTCCAGTTCAACAACCTCTTTTTGTTCTTCAACTTCTTCATCTACCGGTTGAGCATCTTCATCTACATTATTCTTCTCAACATCTTTTTGCACTTTTGGTTCAATAAACACAAGTTTTTGTTCATCATCTATTGGATCAGATTTGTTGGTATCATCAGGCTTATTAGGAAATTCATCAATTTTTACATTCACACTCTCCATAATCTTCTTTGTCTTTTTTGGTAACACTTGAAATCTTTTCTCTTAGTGGAGTAGCCAAGAAATGTTCCTGCATGACTCTTAGCATCAAATTTACCAGTATAATCATCTCTTTTTATAAAACATTTGCTGCCAAAAAATTTGAAATAACTAACACTAGGAGTTCTACCATACCATAACTCATAAGGTGTTTTATCATTACCTTTCTTCACCAGTACCCAATTCAATGTGTATACAGCAGTGCTGACTGCTTCTCTCCAAAACATCTTAGGTACATCTCCCTACATCAGCATAGTTCTTGCAGCTTCAACAATGGTCTTGTTTCTCCTTTTTGCAATTCCATTTTGTTGTGGTGTACTTGGATAAGATAACTACCTCTTAATTCCATTCTCATCACAATATCTCACAAACTCATCAGATGTAAACTCTCCACCCCGGTCAGATCTCAGGCACTTAAGATTCTTACGGATTTCCTTTTCTACTAAGGCCTTGAATGCCTTGAACTTGTTGAAAGCATCTGACTTTTCCTTCAGAAAAGTAACCCACATCATTCTAGAAAAATTATCAGCAAATATCATAAAATACTTGTCACCATAAAAACTTATAGTCCTCATAGGACCACATAAGTCAGTGTGCATCAAATCTAGAATATGCTCAGAAGAAAAAGATTTGTTCTTAAAAGAAGATGTAGTCATCTTACCCAACTGACATTCTTTACACAACACATTGTCTAGTTTAACAAGTTGTGGCATACCTCTCACCATACTAGATTTGTTGACCTTAATCAAATTATCAAAGTTCACACAATAAAACCTTCTATTCCATAACCAACTATCTTCAACCTTAGCAACCAAACAATTGTTCACATTAGCATTCAAATGGAATAAGTTACCTTTAGTTTTCTTACCACTAGCAAACAGTTATCCTTTGCATCCTAAGATCCTGCAAACTCCAATCTTAAACTCAAAATGATAACCTTTATCATACAACTGACCGACACTCAACAAGTTATGTTTTAAACCTTCAACCCAAAATACATCATCAACATTACTTGTACCATTCAAAGAGATGGAACCTTTACCTTTAACCATGCAAGGTGAATTAATTCCAAATCTTACTACAATGCCATCAAATTCTTTAAGAGAAATAAACTTTTTCTTATCACTAGTCATGTGGTGTGAACAACCACTCTCAATAATCCATTCATCATTCTTGTCAATGTGAGATACTAAAGCCTTCTTATTCGACATATCTTTCTTAATAGCAACAAAGACAATCTCCTCATTGTCTTCATCCTCAAATTCCTCATCAGTAGGACCTTCATCAACTGCAATATAACATTGTTTCTTTCCTTTTCCCTTATATTTTCTAAACTTTTCCTTTTGATGAATATCAAGACAGTGTGCAACAATATATCCTATCTTGTTACAAGAGAAACATTTGAGAGACACCTTACCTTTGTACTTACTAGTGCCTCTAGGAAGTATTTTAGCCAATAGAGCTTCAAACTCCATGAGATTACCTTCATCATCCATATCAGCTTTACTACCACCAAGATGACTTGACCTCCATTCATGACTTTGACAAACAACTTTTCCTTTTCTCACCGGTACACTAGATATAGATGCTTTAAAATCAAATTTTGTCTTAGGTACATTGTTATCAAAACTATTTAACTCAAAAGCAACGATCTTACCAATCAAAGAATCAACAGTAACCTTATCCTTAGTAACTGACCTCAACTCTTGAATAGCAAACACTTTGATCGCCTAGGCAGGTAATAGAGTTCTAAGCATCTTACTCACAACAGTGTCTTCTTCTATAGTACCACCAACACTTTTGATTCCACCGACAACTTCTTTTATCCTCTGTCCACACTGAGTAATATTTTGACCTTCCAACATTCTCATATCATCAAAATTTCCTCTAAGACTCTCTTCTTTAGCCTTTTGAACATTCTTATCACCACCATAGATTAATTATAATTTCTCCCAAACTTCAAAAGCAGTCTCTAAACCATGGACATCAATATATTCAGTATCAGCTAGTGTACTTACTATTGCTTCCAGTGCTTGAATGTTTTCTTGTTGCTCCTTCAATTGATCTGCAGTCAAAGGACCAGTAGGAGGTACATACTGAGTAATAACATGCTGTCAGAACTGAGCACCCATACCTTTGATATATATCTTCATTCTATCACTCCATATTTGGTAGTTGTCCTTAGTGAATTTGGGACCCTCCTTCATCATCTTTCTCGAATCTTTTCCTTTCCTCAAGCGGTTAATCTTCTACACAAAGAGGACCTGACACTCTGATACCAATTGTTAATGTGAGGATCTGGTTAACACTGAGAGGGGGGTGAATCAGTGATAACAATAAACAACAAACTTTCACCAATCTAAACAATACTTCACAAAACAGTTCATAACCAATACTAGTAGCTGATCAAATAATCACTTAATGCAAATTTACCAAAACATTACTGATAGCAACTTAAGTGTTCATAATAAAGTAAAGACATCAAATGCATAAACCATCACGACATGAACATAGAGATTTTTCACGTGGAAACCCAAATGGGAAAAACCATGGTGGGAATTGGTACACACAAAATATTGCACTCTTTAGAAATGCGCCACGTTAGGAGCCTATCTCGGTTAGGAGCTTTACAATAATGCCCGGTTAAGAGAAAACCCTGTTAGGAGTCACCCGGTCAAAGAATTTTACACCTTAGAGTTTTACCTTGTTAGGAGTAACCTCGATGGAGGATTTAAACTCAAGTTGTTGAGCTACCCGGTTAAGGGATTTTAATACTATTGCAACTGTTAGGAAACAACAGATTAATGATCTGGACTCAGCACTTCATAGCTTGCTATAACAAATCCTTGTCAACTTCAATCTGCTTCTCTCATGCAGACATCTCAATCTAGTTTGGCATACACACACTTCTTTGATTACCAGCACACTCAACCTTCTCAAACTCAACCTAAATACTATTTACAATTAGGTCGTTTACAAAACCCTAACCTACAGTGAATTTACATCATAGATCATATCAGATCATTACAACAAATTATAAGAATATTACAGTCAAATGTTGAATGATCATAACTCATCACCGCACATCGATCTAATAAGCTATCAAACCCTTATCACATTCTGCTAAGCACTTTGCTAATTCCTAAGAAATTTGATCCTTGAACACGCCAAAATAGCATCTTATCTTTTAACATGGATTCTGACATGTCATCATCAACTTATGAACATGAAAAGAATCACCGCCAAACCATAAATCATCACCGGTCAACTATCTTGATACCGGTTCTCAACTTCTAGTTGTTTATACAACAGTCAATTACAAACATGACTTTTGATTACCAAACATGATGTGGTTCATGTCATAGACTCTTTATGATGTCATAAGTACACATTCCAAACTGCAACACCTGACTCAACATGGATCTCTACCGCAACAATCTCCTTCTTTGTTCCTGCTTACCGGTTCACTATCACTTCACAATTTTGATTTCCATCTCAATCCAATTCAATCCATTACCGATTAGACTTAACCAGTAGACTTAGATGACATACCAAGCATAAACAAACATGGATACATATGGTTGCCATCATTGACAACACAAATAACTGATCATCAAGCATCATATCATAATTATATCACCAATAGTCCATCAATATATCATCACCAACAGTTATGCCAATATGCCAACAAAATCTAGGAAAGTCAAGGTCCTTTTTTCTTTTATCTTCCTCTAGCTGAATCAAAACATTCCATTTCTTTTGACTTTGAAAAATTTCATGAAACATCACACAGTTCTTGATCAAATCTTCATCTAAGAGCACTTAGTGAGTTACAACTCTACCAATTTGATTGATGTGACCCTCTAGATCACACATTCTCTCTTGACCAAGCTTCAAGGAATAATTTGTTATTATATATCCTTGCAAATTTTCAAGGACATTAGATCTAATGAAGAACCCTGCACATTTGGTTACATGGGGAAAGAATGTCCCCTTCATTATTTTCTCCATGATCTCCTTCTTAAACCATATCATTTGTCACATGAATTCCAGAAATGCAATTGTCTGATATAAATATAGGTAACAAATGGGGAGCCTGAGGGCATCCATATACTCTTATAAGAGTGTAATCCCCCATATAAAACCAATCGCCAAAATTATGTGTGTGTGTGTGTGTGTGTGTGTGTGTGTGTGTCCTAACTCACAATTCATGTACAATGGTCTCATTACCTTCATTATTTGTGGGGATAACCTGTTAACTTGGTGATTCAATTAATGGAGGAGTGAAACAACAAATGTGTCATGAAAAACCTTGTAGCTATTATCTCCACACCTCTTGTCCCATATATAATAACCATAATTGTACAGGAACTCCATTTCTTGTGTTGTCAACCATTCCCAACTTCATTGGCTAACATAACTCATGTTTATTCTAGTAAAAAATCAAATAACATAGCAGAGAGTAGTGGCGAAAGTCACACCCTTTCTTCTCCTTCCAGGCTACGAGTTGTGTATGAATTTTATTTTCTACCTCTAGGGAAAAATCAAATTTGATATTTAAATTAGAGTTTTGAATCTTCATGGCCATGTACATCAAAGAAATTGTCATTTTTACCCTAGCATCTTCCCCTAGTATCTGACACAAATCAAAGTATGTTCTTTGGAAAAAATAAGAAATTCATCAACTAGGAAAGGCTCACTACTCACAATCTCCATTGGCCGATTATCCATACCCCTTTTTCGGTAAAATGGGAGCTCATCTCTCTTGAAGAAATTTATCAACCTATTGTAGTCTTGTTCAAACTTTTCCAAATTAACCCTAGTCAAGGTCTACTTGTTCAACATAAAAAAGTCAACAATGGCTAACTTTGTGATTGCCAACAATGGATTCCTGCCAAGCATTGTCACTGTCCAAGTCATAGGGTGATATTTTTCAGCCAGTACTTGAATTAACTCAACATCAATAAAAAAATTTGGCACAATTAAATTAGCTACATCCAAAGTCCAAGGGTTTGACACTCGGTTTTTCCCATCGTGGTTTTTATAAAAATACCAAAATAAGTCTCTACCAGCTATGGGAATTAGAGCATCTTTGCAACCTTCTATGTTATCCTTAAAAACATTTTTAGCTCCAATGTCTTATGGCCATGGTAATGCATCTAACAGAGATTTTTGAAGTGACCTCTTATTCTCAACAAGGTTATATGGTTGGGTCTTTTTCTCAGAACCCTTCCCCTTTTTTGAAATTTCACTCATTTTAGACCCTTCACCCTTCTTAGGCATTTTGTTTTTTCTCTTATATCTTAATTTAAATTTAGCTAGAATTGTAATTGAATTCACTACTCAAGAAAGCTCAAATACAAATGGAGTACTTACTTGTGAATTCGTTGATGACCTTGACCCTTTCCCCTTTGTCACAGAGCTTGCTCCATTCAATCTTCAAGTTCTGAATGAATTTCGTAAGCAAGAATTTTAGTTTTTTAATGGCAGCTTGCAAGAGTCATTTCTCATTTAATTTTTTTGTGCCATTGTATGGGATTAATAGCTTCGCCACCTTTTCTAAAAATGGATTTATGACCTGCTGATGTCACCTCCAACTAGACTCAATCCTCGACTTGTCACAATATCGCAGGTTTTCCCTTGACGGTCTATCTTACCATTGTGGGTTTGCGGTAACAGTCATCGCGTTACTGCAACTTTTATTTTTATTAAGTTATTGGCTCCTGCGATACCACGATACATGAGTTTACTTCTATTGCTATATTGCAACAACACCTTTCATTAGCTGCCAATACTCTGTGATTTGGTGATGACTTTACTCCAAGTCCCTATATTACAACACTCTTACCCTTGGTGTTTACACCTTCTTGCGATGTTACGATAACCTTGTGACTTATCCTTTCATCATTGATTTGCAATACCCTTATCTTAATATTGCATTCTTTCTGCGATATTGTGATAACCATATAAACTTTACTTTCCTTATCACCATATTGTTGTCCACTTAATGTGATAAGGTAAGATTCCTACGAGATTGCAATAATTAATGATAAAGTGAAATTTGGTCCTAAAGGGCATGGTGAGTAAGGTAAATAGAGACAATTAGGAAAAATATGGTAGATGTAAATGGGAATGACTAATTAAGGAGGTAACTTGAGCTGTAAAAAATTTAAAAACATGGGTATAAAATCATATTTTTTTCAAGGATGTTGAGGGTTCTAACAAAGTTGATGTCTAGTACTAGCAATCCTGCACAAAAATGTGTTGTGTACAAACATATATATATCACAACTCCCATATAGTGAAAGGACACTATGACATCATATGGAGCTCATGAACGAATAATATAGAATCATTCCTTTCACCCTAATCCCCAAGAAACAACAATACAATAAAGATCCATAAATATCAATATTATAAAATCCAAATAACATCCTATCATAGATTAACATCCCATAAAAAATCATAATAATTCATCAATATATAATCCAAGTCATAAATATACCATCACTAACATCAATATGTCCATCTCAAATAAAGCATAAAAGTAATCATGTCTTGAAACATATAAGAATCATAAAATAGTCCAATAACAAGGATCACATGAATGTATCCATACACACACACCAATGAAATGAGCAACACATAATGAGTCAAACATAGTCTAGCAAGTCAAATTAATAATGATTTGAAGCAAAGCATGGAGGGGTGTTTTGGAACCCTAATTTTTTGCACAATTTAGTGTTCCCGAAAATGAAAAAACATTGAAAGTTCTTCAAATAACCACTTTCTGAGACTCTCCAAGGAGAGCACTTTTACAAGGGTTTTACAAGGGTTGGAATTACTAAAGTTTTCTTTGCTAGCACCAAGCTTTTCCAATCTATGAATATTGGATTGATAAGAACGATTTATTTAATCATCAAATGAGGTTATTATTGTTACAAGTTCATTAATGAAAGACATGAATAGCAAGCCAGACATGAATAGCAAGCCAGATTTAATGTTAAAGTTTATGATGATAACACAAGGGGACCCAACTTCATTTCGGAGCTTGATTTTAAATCTCTCAAAAGGGTGAATGTTCGCTCTCCAAAAGTTGATAATTTAAATCAATAATATGATTTAAATTTACCAAGTCTGTTGAAAGTCATATTTGGTGGTGAATTATATGATCAGACTGTATGTGGGGTAAATTTGGCTCCCATAAGGGTAGAGCCCATCATATAGCTTCAAAAGGGACCGACATATGTCACAGAAGCACTGATGAGTATCACAGCATGCAAAAGCGAGTATGAGTTTCAGGTATAAAGTTATATTATTTAAATCAATGTGATTTAAACAATAATTCATTTAAACCATATAAATGAAATGACTATATATCATGAAGTATTATTCGAGTGAAATTAATATTTAAACCAAGCTCATATGGTTTGAATTAATTATTTACGAAGGTCATAGCATTCAAATGATTATGCCCACTAAGTGAAGATGCTATTGAGTGAGCCCGATGAAAGTAAATTCTTCCCATAAATCATGAACCAATGGATAAAGGAGAGGATTTTAAATAAATTAAATCATTGCCATAATATATCAGTAAGACATAAAAATTTGCTAGAAGGAAATGAAGTCATGCCGATATATTGGGTTTCACCAAAATATCCATTTCGATGTAACAATAAAATCTGCAAAGAACAAAAGGGTCTCCTTAATGTTGATTTGATGGCATTTTATTATGTACTAACCCTATCTATGATGATGATGATTATGACATTTCTTGATGTTTTCAAGTGTCTTCTACTAGATTCATGATAAGGGACAATGTTGTACCATTCATTCGTGAGCATGATATGACGTTATGATTTCCTTTCACTTGTCTGTTTATTTTATGAAATATTATATTTTATATGTTGTTGTATATGCGTTGGTGATGACAGGTTTGCAGGTACCAGACATCAACTCCACTTGTCTTCACAGGTCTGAGCGTGTCTTATCCCAATGGTAAGTTGATCGAAGTTGACATGAAATCCCACCCTATACCCTAGGTTTAAGTTGATTACCCGTGTCAGTTTGGCATCTTTTTGAGTAGCGTGATGATTATTGATTGGCTCAATTATTATTCATTAATTGATTAAATAAATCTTTATGTAGTTTAATAATATTAAATTAAATTAATGAATCGATATAGTTTATAATAATAAATTAAATAATTAGTTGATATAAATATTTAAATATTATTGTGTGATTATTATTATTATTAATTCTTTGGTTTTATATTTAAATTAATGATTTAATATCACCCTGGTTTATCAAGGATTATTTATTGATTTTATTTAATTTTTGTAAGGTAAGTGCTATCTTTAACGGGGATAGCTCCCTATATTGCAAAATTTAAGAAAAATTACATATTGTTTCAAACATTAGACAAGACTAGCCTTGCCTGCCATACACTACCATAGATGCATCTATAGACACCCATGCCTGGTTATCAAATAGCCAGTAACATTATCAAAAACAACCCCATAACCCACAGTCCTGTTACATTTGTCCACCAATAGCTTGGTATATCTCAACTGCAAATTCACCTATATTGATAGCATTGTGAGTGGAATTCTCAGGGAGCCACCAGTCATCTAATTCAGTCTATCTATGGAAGGGTGCCATGTTCCCATTAAACACTGCACATCTGAACACTTCCCATGCATTCTCCCCAAATGCCTTTATGCACTCGCGTTACTCCTTCCATACCTCCCTTTGAGCCATCTCACGTATGGTGTCACTGTCAACAGAGCCACCACTGCCCCCATCTTCTGTATCCACAGATTCCTCCTCTGACTTCGAGGGTAAGTAGTTTTCAAACTAGAAGTACACCTTCAATTTTCTCACTTTGACACCCTCATCCAAACTTAGTATGACATTAGCAACATTGTCCACAATGAGTGGCTTCACAAAACCATCAAAGAGTTTGATCGCATGTTCCCCAGAGTCAATAACATCGACCAGGGGCATCAGGACTGCCTCCAGCACGGCTTCATCACACCAGTGTCTCTCAAAATTGAGAGTGATGCCCATAACCTCATGGATAGCATCATACACATGATCTTCGGTGATGAACAAGTTCCTTAATTGTGCTCCCAAAGCCTATTCATAGTTGACACAACCAACCATACCAAAATAATCCATTCACCCAACCTTATCTCTATATACCCCCCAACAATAGCACATTTGATCGCTGGGCAATACATCTTCTGGACAGTCTTTATAGGAAGACACACTTCACAGATCACAATCATTCCTGCTCCGCCCATATCTATTAGAGTCTAACTCTGAACTGAAGCACATCTGAGGTGATGATATGTCCCAATCTACAAACTGCATTGTCCATGGTCAGACCACGATATTCCCATGTGATGAATCTTTCCACTGCCAAATTGGATATCAGTACCCGTGTAGATGATCCATCTATCCCAGCAATCAGAATCGTACAAATCTTTAATCAACCAAGGCATATATCGGTGCCACTAATCAGCCCAAGCAGGCATCCAAATCCAAAAAAAGCAGGCGTACTACCCGATACCTTGTCATGAAGATCTATGGAAGTCCTTCAGGAATTGTCTTGTAATATCCTTCGTAGCCGAGGCTCAATTGAAAGATATAGAATCATCATTCCATCCAACCCCAAGATTCACAAGGTAATCGACCACTTGATTGCCTTCTCTATAGACATGCACAACCTCATAGCACTCAATTGATTTAAGGTGGTCGTATATCAGTGGTAACCATTTACTAAGTTTCCAGTTATGCAAACTTGATTTATTAATCCCATTTATAATAATATGTGAATCACCTTCTATTATGATTCAAGATATTCCCTGCAGAACACAAAGGCATAATCCTACCTCAAGTGCACAGATCTCAGTATCATTGTTTGTGGCAACTCCAATGCCACCAAACAAACCATATAAGATATTGCCCTGCTCATCTCAGATTATGGCTCCAATATCGGCTTCCCCAGGGTTCCCCTTACTGGCACCGTCGAAATTGAGTTTTGTCCAGTCCTTTGGAGGGGCCTTCCATCTGACTAAGTTTCTATCAACATTCTTCAAAGGGGGGGCATAAAAACTTGGATCTTTAAGAGCCCACCATTTTTCCATTAAGGCATCCTAGTTATTATATATTTTGGGACCACCTTTTAATATCTTCCCATTTATCACTTCATCGATTGCAACTTTTATTTTGTATACCAGCATTATGTTTGACAGTGTTGTTTCTTTGAAAATTCTTCTATTCCTTTCCTTCCAGATGTGCCATACAATTATGGATGGACCAATCATCCATAGATCACTCCATTTTGACTTCATTCTAATTGGCCAGGAAAGAAGGAAGTCAAAAAGTCTTTCGTTTTTAACCGTAGCCCAATTGACCATATCAAGGAAGCAGTTCCAACAAAATTCTGCCACAAGACAACAAAATAGTAGATGGTTGGTAGTTTCTTCATCTACACAACACATAACATAGCGATTGGGACCCAAGATACCAATAATTTTAAGTCTATCACCAGTGAGGATTCTACTATGTAAAGCAATCCACAAAAAAGCCCCTTCTTTTGGAAGTATTTTACGATTCCAACATAATTTGTGCGGCCAGGTATTATAGGAGCCCCTTTGTCTTTGTACTTCATACCCAAGTTTGGAATTGTACATCCCAAATTTTGATGCACACCAAAAGATGTTGTCCCTTTCACAAGAGGCCAAAATTTTCCTGTCTTTTATTGCTTTCCAAAGTTTTTCACATAATGAAGGATTGCCAATATTGATTTTCTTCCATATTCTCAGACCATTCGTGTCCACGTGGTTTTCCATATAATTGCATACATGTTGCCCTATGCAGTTTTCAACCATATCTATCCACCCCTTATCTTCAAAAGATTCTAAGAAAATTGATCTACCAAAACAACGTTGATCATGGTAAGTCTCTCCAAAACAAGGTTGATCTACCATTACCAATCTACCATGAAATGTGCTCTGTGTTAATGTGTCCACAATCCCATAAGAAATTCCATGTAGTTGAACCCGTTTTAGTATTGACCACTGTGAGAATTCGATTAGGGTCCTCTGAGTCTAGATATTTCTTTTGGAACAGCCTGCACCACATTTTTTGAGGCTCTTTGCACATCTTCCAGGAGAGCTTAGCACCAAGGGTAGAGTTTTGTAGCTCCATTTTCCTTAAACCAGCTCCCCCATCTTCCTTGATTAGGCATAATGTGTCCCAATTGATAAGAGGAATTTTCCTATTATCTTTAGCTCCATCCCACACAAATTTCTTGAGTAAATTGTTTAGACTTTTTCCAGCAGCGAATGACATTTTGAAACAGGACATGTTGTATATAGGGATGGCCGATAAAACTGATTTGATCATGGTAAGTCTACCTACTTGGGTCAGCCATCTATTTTTCCAATTTTTAGATTTAGATTGGCATGATTTAAAAACATCTTCCCAAATTTGAGATTGTCTGCATCCTTTATTAATACGAACCCCTAAGTATTTGATCGGAAGCTCTGCAACTTTTATATCCATGTGTTGTGCAATTCTTCTCTGGGCATTCCTATTGGTGTTAAAGAAGAATAGCTGATATTTTTCTTTATTCATAACTTGACCCAGAGCCCTTGTGTATTCCTCAAGTGTGCCCTTAATTCCTAAAGCTTCTCGAGTAGAAGCTTCACCAAATATGATGGTATCATCTGCAAATTAGGAATGTGTAATTGCCTTGAATTGCTCATGAACTTTGATTCCTTTCCAGATGTCTTCATTATGCATCATTTTTATTATCCTCCCCAAGACTTCTACCATGAGAACAAATAATGAGGGAGATAAAGGATCTCCTTGTCGCAAACCATTTGTGGCTCCAAAAAACCCACTTAAATTACCATTGACAAGAATTGAGAATTTAACTGTGCTAATGCAAAATTTTATGCATTCAATCCATTTCACCGGGAAACCAAATTTGGCCAGAACATGCAAAAGAAAATTCCAAATCACCTTATCATAGGCTTTGGCAACATCAAGTTTAATAATCATACCTTTTAGTTTTTCTTTATGGACTGAGTGTATGACTTCCAATACCAGGATGATGCTATCCGCAATTTCCCTACCCGGAGTAAATCCATTTTGATTTTTTGAAACTAGATTTGGTAGTAGTAACTTCAATCTTTCAGCCATTGCCTTGGATAATATTTTGTAGATGGTGTTGCATAATTATATTGGGCGATAATCAGACATTGAGTCACAATCATGTTTCTTAGGAATAAGGCATATAATGGTATGGTTGATCTCTTTCACAAACTTATGCTTTTTCCGAAATTATTCAACCACACTCCAAATATCCTTGCCCATGAAATCCCAACATTTCCGAAAGAGCTTAGCTGTAATACCATCAGGTCCAGGCACCTTATGGGGATGAAGTGAGAATGTGGCCTTTTTTATTTCCTCCAACGAATAAGGAGCCAGTAGCATATCACAATCTGAGCCGGTAATCAGGGGGTTAATGACTTCCTCAACAATTGATGTTGCGCCCGAGTTTTCATCCTCAGTGTTTCCCAATATTTACATAAAGTAATTGAGAGAAATTCTCTCCATATCCATAGCCAAAGTATTCAAAATCTCATTCTCATCCTTAATTGAACATATCTTATTATTGATCCTTCTAGCTTTAGAAGAAGAATGAAAGAATTTGGTATTGAGGTCCCCCTCGACTATCCAAAGTTCCCAGGATTTATCTTTCAAACATAGTTCCTCCCTCTTCAAAATTTCCAAATACTAGGCTTTAAGTGTTTTCTCTAATTCGAACTCCACATTGGTCATGCCAAATCGCATTACCCGATTACCAGCCTCTTCAAGTTTTTCCTCGATTCTACATTTCTCAGCAAAGACATTTTTGAATGAGATCTTGTTCCAATCCTTAATTTTGTTTTTCAGGAACTGAAGTCTTTTGACAAATTTAAAGCTTGGGGACCCAGAGTATATGTTGCCTTCCTGCCACCAATTTTTTAGATTGTCAAGGAATTTCTCAAACCTCCACCACATGCTTAAGAATTTGAAGTAGTTCTTATGACTGCGAGTTTCCTGAGCAATGGATAAAGATAGTGGTAGGTGATCTAAACCAATTTGAGGCACAATTTCAGTTTCTAGAGAGTAACTACCATTTATCCACCATTCCCCCACTAGGAAACGATCCAGTCTTTATGATATATTGGCAAAGTTTAGTCTTCTATTAGTCCAAGTGAATCTCCCATTCTTCAGTATGATATCAACCAATTTGTAGTTAGATACAAATTCTCTAAAATCATCCATCACTTTTGAAGGTTTCCGAAGGCCTCCCACCTTCTCATCAATGTCCAAAAGAGCATTGAAGTCACCAACAGCAATGACCTTACCACTATCCAACTGACTAGCTTGATTGGAGACCTCATTCCAAACTCTTAGTTTTTCCTCAGTCTTAATGGGTCCATATGTGTTAAATAATGGGTAGGAGATATTGGACTGCTTACAGACAAGGATACACGCCATCTAGTGATCAAATGAGGCAATGGGATGCACATCAATTTTGGAAGGGTTCCACATGATTCCCAAGCCCCCTGCCGAGCCTCTGGCATCTTAAAAAATTCCTTTCCACTTATAACAATATTTGATGAACTCCACTGCCTTTTCCTTACTTAGCTTTGTTTCCTGTAGAATATAAACTTCTAAATCAAGCTTGGCCAAAGTTCTTTTGACTAGGCATTTTTTGTCAGGGACCAAAAGGCCCCTGACATTCCATGAAGTGAGCCTCATCTTCCCCCAAGGGAGGGCTTACCTCCCTTACCAGGATTCAATAATTTCAACATACTTACAATGCCCTTCTCATTTTCTGTCTACTCCCTAACCATTTTGTGACTTTTCCTCCCCCTTGTGCCTTTTTCTCTTCCAAGGATGATGTTAGTAGACTGGTTGATGTATCTAGGATCCACTGTGTTTAGACCATCACCATCACTAACCAGCTCAGCTGTATCTAAATCCGACTCCTACAAAAGCTCCTCCGTTGTGGGGTATTCAATTGGATACACCATTGTGTCATTACTTGGGATGGTGTTACAAACTAGTGGGATGTCTTGTGTGGGAATCTTCGTGCATTTATCTTGGTTTTTATCATTTTTTATGGGTTTAGGGCCTTCTAAAAGAAGGGTTTCAGGTTCCCAATTTTTTTCCTTTGTTTTCCAAACCTGTTTTGATTTTTTGTGAGGGTACTTAAAGGCCTTTCTTACAAACAATCTGCATTTGTCGGTACTATGAAATTTTGCGCATTCGGCTTGGCTTTGGATTTTGGTTACTTGAGGATTGTTTTGGGTTTCTCTTCATCATATTTCTCTTTGGCCATCTCTATTGATTTAGGTTGGAGATTTTAGCTTTGATCTTTGCAATTGGTTTCCAAAAGATTATTTGTACAGTGTTTTCCATGAAATATTGTCGTCGAGAGTTTTGGGAAAAATATTTATTGTATAGTTTGAGAATTAATTTATGCTTTATATAGTTATACTATAATATTGGGGGAATTTATGTTCAATGTGTTGATATCTTCCTTGTCGTGAATGGTCAGCATGGGAAATGCTTGTTTGTGTAATTGGTTTTTGGTTCCCTATGTAGAGTTTTGAGTTAGATCTAGAGACTTAGTTTTAGTTTTGGGAGGTGCTATGGTGTCAATGGAATTGTAGAGAGTTGGCTTTTATTTCTACGATCTTCTCTATGTTTTGATGTATGAGAGGTCCAGAATGGTTGTTTGTTGATATCTTTTAATAAAGTTCATGTTTTTTCTATTATGTTTATTTCTTTATCTTCCTTATTTATGGGCATTCCTTTTATGTCTGATTTCAGGACTTAGAACAATTTCTATTATTTTTAATCGGGATTCGTAATTATGCCTTTTTCATGCAATTTTCTAAGTCTTTTGTATGTACGATAGGAGCTTGGTGAACTTCCTATCAAATAAAGCACCAGAAGGTTTTATAAAAACGTTATTATGTGTTTTTCTAAATTTTCTTATTAGTGATGTAATTTTTGAATCTGTTTTGATACCTAGAGGCTATTTCTGATACCTAAGACATTCCAGGTCTTTTTTATGGATTGAATATTGGTTATTTGGACTATTAGGCTTATGTATGAGTTTATCTTGTAGTCGGGCTCCTTAGTTGTATTGCTTTATGTTGGATTTCTTGCTTGCCTAAGAAGTTGCCATGTTGCATATGATGTTTTTGGATGGATTTGACACCTTGGACTGCCAGGTCTTGACTTATTGTGAGCCCATGGTCATGTTGAGATATTTTATGTTATGGTTTTCTTTGTTGTAACCCTAAGGTCTAGGTACATGCTAGGGGGAGTGGGCTTCCAAGTGAGTGACTAGGATTGCAAGGGGGTAGACGAGTAGGTTACCCAGGGTCTAGATCATCGGATATCTCATTGGAAGTTTGATTATAATCAAGTGATAACTTGATTTAATAATTCTTGGGTTGGGTAGTATATTTCATCTTAATAAGATAAGAAATGGTTGGTGGCCCCTCTGCCTTTCCCAATAGTAATGAACCGGGATAGGATTGGGAAGGCCTTAGAAATCTAGGTAAGCTAATCTCCCTTACCCCATTTAGGTTGAGATGGCTTTGCATGTGCATCTAGGATGGTTGGGACAAGTACCCAGGTATGGCCGGAACAGGTGCCCAGGTTCAAATTTTTTGTATGTGATGACACTCTTTTCCCTACATATAGGTCCTAGTTCCTTAGGTCATGTTTTGGTGATTTGTCTCCAGAAGATTTATGATTGGATATTTTATGCTTTGCGTCCTTGTGTTAGTATTGTGTTGTTCCTTGGTTGTTAGATGTCATCCTAGATCTAGAGTGTGAGTGGGATCTTGTGTCATCTCCTAGTATGAGGGGTGATTCCTTTGGTTCCACATGGTTGGGTGGTTTGATGCCTTCTTCCATTGGGATATTCTTCGTTGGATTCTCTTGTGTGTATTTGGATCTCTTATCTCATCAGCTATGGATGGATTCTTATAGCAGACTAATATATATGATTGTATGGTATTTTTATGTATTGGATTCATGATATAATTGTAATGTAATGAGAGCTATGTTCCTTATTGCAAAAACAATATTGTATTAATGTAAATGGTAGATTGTATATTTGGAGAATATAATGATGTATCATGTGACATTAATTTAATAATGGAGTAAGGTTATGGACTTATGGATATGCATTGCGCCCCATTGAATAATGGAAATATGGTTAGTAATCTTGGAATCGGGATTATGAATTGATCATTGGGATTAGGAATATTTGGCATTGGTGTTTTAAAATGATCTTAAAAAGGGTTGGTTAATGTATGCATAGTAGATGGATGTATTCATATTAAGGATAATAAATGATCATACATGCATGGAAAGGACAAATAATGTTTGAAATTAGTATGCATTAGATCATGGTGGTAATTGTGTTATCATGTTTATGATGTGATGTTATTGTATATGGCTAGACTAGGTAATGGCATTGAGATACCCTAGGGAGTGCTTAGATGTATTATGATTACTTCCGTCTATGTTATGTGTTTATGTGGTTAAGTTCGTGAAGGTTAAATGCTATTTGGTTTATGAATGTTTATTGTACATCGAGTAGTTGTTGTATTGGTTGCATTAGTAGATGTTTTTTTTTTTTAAATCTCTATTTGTATGTTAGTTAGTGTATTTCTCTGAGGTATTTTGGCGAGCATTACACCCAGCCAACGTACATCAACAATTTATGAACATTAAAGGTAGAGGAAATTTTTGAAATATGCAATTATAAATAGATATAGATGCAAAATATGGAAACACAAAATAAGAAAAGTGAGTTGTTTGACATGGCACCAACAAAAAAAGATCCATATACAAAAAAAAATGCAACATCAAAATTGGTTGAAAAGGCTTTAGAAACTTTTCAAGTAAATACAATTGGCTCATATAAATATAAGCCTTGTAAATTTTGCGATAGGTTATGGGAATCCATCAAATGCAATAAAAGATGTTGTAAGCTGCAAGCATTGTCAGAACATTGCAGAAGGAAATGGAGTAAATGAAATAAATTTCATGATTGCAAGGAATTCACATACAATTGTTTAAACAACATTCAAAACTCTTGAGGAAATGTGATTTGCAGGTGTAGAGTTATATTATAATACGCCTACCAACATCCTCGTGGTTTGTGCCAAAATGCATTGGAATTGGGTGTAGACCTCCGTCAAAGTGTAAAGAAGCCCTGAAATATAACTGTGAGTTGGCGATTTGAAATGGGAATACCTCATAGGAATATCGTCTCATAGAGTTCAATTATTATAAGAGATGTATGAGACTATCTCATATGGAAACAAGTGTAATTGGCTAGTAAAAAGAAAAAATCCATAACCTATATTAAGCCATCCCCAACCCGCATGTGCAAATTGATATAAAAGAGGTGTCGCGGGGTACGTTGATCATGAAATATTGTGCAGAATAGATTTGTTATAGATGTGAAAAAAAAATTGGTAGGTGTGGAGGAAAACATCCACCCAGCTTGTGCCAAAATTCAAAACTGTATGGAATCAATCCAAGCAATTCAAGATAGATTAAATTAGGGTTTGCGAGACATCAATATGCAGGGGACAAATTCTTATAACCCGATTGAGTGCATTTATAACACAATATACTGAAATGAATTTGGTAGAAAATCTTTAGAAACTTTCAAGTTTAGGTGATCGAAAGATGTTGCGGCTAAAAGCACCCTCGTAGACACTTTTTGCAGAATGTAGAAATTCGGGTAACGTACATAAACTATTTGACATCGTGGTTTCCCAGGATTTCGTAATTGCTAGATATGTATGACATAAATTTGTTGGCTACACAAACTCTTGGGTTATTCTTTTTACTCAAAAGTAAATATCAAAGGTGGCATATAGGTTTTTCCAATTAATGTACAAGAGGAGAATTTTTACATTTGATGCATGAATTTATTGGGGTATCAAAGTTGTGAACTTTAAATATATGAGGGAGGGAATAATATTTCCTTTATTAGTAGAATTAATGCTTTACAAAAAGAAAGCAAGTTGTTATAAATGAAGGAGAAATGAGAAAATACCCCCAGTGGATGTCATATTGGTGACGGAAGTATGTGGAAATAAATAATTATCTTCACCAAGAATATAGTTTGATGATGAAATGAAATGATTTCACACATGGACCACTATTGGAAATCAAAGCACAAGATGAGCATAATGAATAAATTATTAATTATTCTGAATGAAGGTAATGAATTTTGAGTAAATTTTAGAAGAATAAAAGGCATGTCTTAGGGATGGTGAGATAATTGCACATAAATAATATGGAGTAATTCCATTTGTAAGAAGTGAGTAACAATTTTCATTCAAGTAAATGTCCAAGGGTAAAACCGATTCTTCGCCATGATATTGTTTTTCAAGCAGAAGTGAAATTGTTGTCACTAAAGATTTATCATACATAAGTGAAAGGCAATATCACCCAAGTGGTTTTCCGAATAGGAGAAACATTTTCACATATAATGTTGAATAAAATATATATATAGGGAAACCTTATTTTTATCAACCAAAGTTATATATTGAAGAACTAGGTGGAGTCAAGTAAACTATATTTTCATGAGGAGAAAATGCATTCACAACATGCAAGAGGATAAATATATTTTCATGAGTGCGATGAGAAAAATTGATATAAAAACATTGTAATATATTTCATAAGACTGTGCCCTATATTTTTAGGGTTTCAACAGTTAATATTCTGGATAGGAAAGACCATCAACTCATTTTCATCTATATCTGGTGTAAAAGATTATTGTGAATACTTTTCAATTTGAGCTTGTTATTTTGATTCAAGAAATCAAAGGCTGTTAAAATGTTTTTCTACATACATTGGTTATTTTGTTATTTTCAATCTATTATATTGAGAATTGTGGAATGATCAAGAAATATTATTGTAATACCCTAAAAATGGTCATCTAAATCATGGGTCCCTAATCTCCACAATATCACCAAGGTCCTAACCAAAGGCAATTAAATCAATCTTGAACACATTATTAATTCTTTAATAATCAAATATCACATAGCAAATCAATTACTCAATATTAATTAAATATTCATTTAATTAATTGAATCATTTCCAAGAATATCATTTTGATAAATTATCCTATTTTAATTTATTAAATATCCTTGCATATTTAATTAATTAATAAAATTGCCATTTAATCATGCAAAAGGAATTAATTTATTACAAAAGAGGAATTAATCACAAAGCAAGAGTTGAATTGAAATTTAACAAAAAGAATTGGATTGAGAGAGAAATCAAACTTTGATATATTATTTCTTTTTCTAAATTTAGAACTTGAAATCAGAAAAGCAATTAAATTGAATTATTGAATTATTCTCTAAAATTGGAACTCAAAGCTTTTCAGAAAAAGAAGTTCAGTTGCATTGAAAAGACTCTTTTCTTGAATAAATCAAATATATGCATGGAATTGTCTATTTTTATCACAAATGCATGGAATTAATTTAATATTATTTCCAATGAAACTTGGACTTCTAATTTGAATGCATTTCAATTAAACTATAATTGGAATTTATCTCAAGGTTAACTAAACCTGATTTCTCAATTATTTTCAATTAATCCTAAATTGAGCTTTTTCTTTTGTAATTCTCTATAAATATAGTATTCAGCTCTCATTCCAATTTATCCCAGAGATTTTTGAGAACACGCTTGGAGATTATTATCATGCTAATTTCGCTCTGGAGTCATTGAAGATCATTGTGTTTTTTAGATTATTTGCATCCATTATTGCTTGAATCCATTATTGCTTGAATTGATTATTTGCTTGAATTATTCATCCATTTTGCATCTATATAGTTAATATCATATAGATTAAATCTTTCATCCTGGTGTAGTCTAGTCACTGGTATTGCTTATAAAAATCTGAGAGCAATCTTATACTCGCATCTTTTAGAAGGCAATTAGTCGCTTTGTTATGGTTTTTTACTTATTGATTATTGATTACTAACCATACATATAATGACTTAATTGAAGTGTTGTGCTTGCAGCTACAGACCCTTTTTCACACACACACCTCTGCCACCCACCGTGGGGTTGAAGACTACATTTTTCGGCCTCCAAGACTTACTTCTTATTTGTTTGTTATTTTCCAGATTTCAGATTTTTTGATTTTTCGTCTGTACATCTCATAGGACAATTCCCACAGGCTGAAATGACAAACTATAGGTGTCATACGAACTGGAATCTTATCTCATACGAGTTGGGATCTTGTATCGTACAAGTTTTCATACTGTCATACGACTTTGTATTTCCTAGTAAAAAAATTTAAAAAGAGGCAAATTTTCATGCTTGATTATTCTGATGACTAACCCTGACTGTTTATCTGTCTATCTCAGAATTTTTCACAGCCTAATTAGTTTTTGCAAAATGCTTGTCAAAGAATATGTTTGTCGCACAAAGACAATATGACTATTGATTCGTTGTCTTTGCAGGTTGCCTGAAAGAATCAACCAAACATCGTGTATTCTTTAAATTCATTTTTAGGAACCTAACTTGCTATCTAGTTAAAGAACAAATATGTCTTTCGTGTTTTTAGAAGATTCTGAGAGGTAGGAGAGTATGCTCTTGTCTTTTTCTAGACAATCAGAAATCCAAACCCTTGAGGCTTTTTCTTTGTTTGAGATTTGTACATCTTTAGCAAGACTGCCCTCCCGAGGGGTTGAAAAACTCTTAAAGCCATTATGGCCGGTGTGAGGGGAATGACCTAAGTGGGAATGGCTAAATGCCAAGTACTCCAACCCACTATAAAATAAACGTGATTTGATGAAAATCAAGTGAACGGTAGTGCTTGGGAATAGCTCTCCTTCGTACCTTCAGGTATATTAAACCTTGGTTTTCAAGGCTGGGAGACCTCTTAATTGAGTTTATACCTCGACGCGCCAAATGGATCCCTGACTAGTTCCAATTAAAATTAGAAGCTACCCGGTTCACCTCCGAAAGGGAGATAATCTTTGTGTAAGAGAGATAGTAACTCTCCCAAGATACTTGTCATTTCATGCCCCCATCAGCATTTGGAGTCAGATAATACGGCGTTGAGAATCCATTGCGTGAGACTCAGTGGTTGTATTCTGATTAGCTATTGGGTGTGTACTTGAGTCTACAAGCAAAGGTTTTCTTTTCTCACCAAATTCCTTAGGGTTTTCACATTGTGATTGGAATCACTATACATACTAATTGTTTTATGTGTTTTCATCCCTGAAACAAAAACTGAAATACCAAATTGGAGAAGACAAGAAACCAACTCAGTGATTAGAAACTCTGTTTGTGTCAGAAACTAGTCTATCCTAATTTGAAACTCTATCTGTGTCAGAAATTAGTCCATCCTAAGTCAAAACTCTGTCTGTGTCAGAAATTAGTCCATCCTAAGTCGAAACTCTATCCGTGTCAGAAACTAGTCCATCCTAAGTTGAAACTTTGTCCGTGTCAGAAACTAGTCCATCCTAAGTCGAAACTTTGTTCGTGTCAGAAACTAGTCCATCCTAAGTCAAAATTCTGTCCGTGTCAGAATTTGTCCATCTTAAGTCAAAATTCTATATCCTAGTCAAAAATTAGTCCATCTCAAAATTGGTCATACTCAGTTATCATACTCAGCAATTGAAAAAAAAAACTCAGAATTTTTAGGGTCTGTCCTATGAACAATCGTATGAGTCTGATAATTTATCATGTTGCACCTAATCTTGTGTCATACGAGTCTTTTGATTTGTCATCCTATACCTGATCCTATGTCGTATGAGTCATTTTCATCTGTCATCTAGCTTTGTATCCTATGTTGTACGAAACAAAATTGCTTTGAGTATTTTGTTGTCCTGCACATACCCACCTGTCGTATGTTACGAGGCAGCAACTTGTACGAAACAAAACTATTGTTGTCCTATACCTGCTAAATTGTCATCCGTTTTAGAAAATGCTATCGTAAGAGTCTCTGGTTTTGTCAGAACAGAACAGTCAAACTTGCCTAAAAATAGTCTACAACGAACATAATAATGGTTATCAATTTTCTTGAGCATAAACAGATCAAGACAGTGTACCTCTGCCATTTGTGTTGCATGATTTGATCGATCATCTTCCAGCTAGTTCAATCAACTACCTATCAAATTTTAGTCACTTAGATAACGTCTTATATAGGATAGATTGTTCCTGAAACCAGACTGAATCTTACACTACTCTTAGAATCAACTTAGATAAACATCTTATATAGGATAGATCGTTCCTGAAACTAGACTGAATCTCAGTTGTTTCTCCCAAACAATACTCTAAACAGAACAACTAGCTCTGAAATTGATCTTGACCTTTGCATCACAAACAACTTTTGGTCACACGAATCCATAAAAATGCCTACACAAACCAGGAGTTCTCGTAAGAAAGAAGTCAAAGGCAAAGGAATACCCTTTTCATACACCGCCAATCCATTTTATGAAGGGGATCCACTCACTGACATACCATCATCATCAGGCAGACCAATTTTTGATGAGCCTAAATCTCCCACTATAAATGAGATGAAACACAATGACGGAAACAAGGACGATAATAACATTCCCGAAAATGATAATGATTCCTCATCATCAAGTGAGGCTGACGAAGACACTGAACCTCCAGAAAAAGAAATTTGTGATTGTCAAAAGGACAAAGACTTTAGAAAAATGATGAAAGCTATCATGACCCGAGAGAAGGAAGACCATTTCTTAGAACTAGCAAAACAAGGTGCTAAACTTCCTAATGGATATGATGTTCAGACACTCATTACTAAAAAGAAAGAATCACCTATACTCATGGTACACAAACAATTACAAGCCTTACGAATGGAGGTCACATAATTGAAAAATAAGGACAAGTCCCCAAAACAATATTCTCTGGAAACAATATCCCTTTCCATTTGACAAGAATCTATGCATGCCTCTATTTCCCTCTCGAGTGGAGATCCCAAAATTTGATAAGTATGATGGTACCTCAAATCGTCAAGATCATGTCAGAGATTTTTCTGCCACCTATATGGAGTTCATGCACGATCAAACGTACCTCATGCACCTTTTCCAAAGGAGTTTAGGGGGTCAAGCAATAGAATGGTTCTCAAGTCTACCCAAGGGAATAAAAATATTTGAAGAACTAATCCAACTATTTTTACAACAGTACTCATACAACATTCAACATCCTGTGACTATGATTGAGCTTTGCAATACTAAACAAAAAATAGGGGAGCCTCTTCTTACTTTCCTCCAACGCTAGAGAAAGATGTTTTCTAAGTATTCTCGACCTATCCCAGACTCTGAGAAAATGGATATATTTGTCAATAACTTGGTCCCCGAACTGAAGTATAGTGTACAAATGCAAGTACACCCATCATTTAACAAAATGGTAGATAACGCCATTTGAATGGAAGATGTGCTCATAAAGAAGGGGGATATCACACCTTGGAAAGAAACACAACCAAGATCTAGCTCTAAAGAGAAGAACAAGTATTGGAAATTTGGCAAAGACAACAACAAGAATGTTGTTAACGATGGAGTAGTAGACACTATTCAAGCCAACTCAAAACCCACAATATTCAACTTGGCTAGTGGTACACAAGCACTTAAAGCTGTTGAGGCTGCAAGCAGAAAATCTGCCAAAGAAAACAAAGGAATGGTTCAAAGAAAAGCCTTGGCTTTCCAAACCTAAGCGTGATTTTACTCCTCTCGAAGAATCATATGAATCCGCTTTCAAAACTCTATTGGCAAACAACTTGATAACACTACCAGATAACTCCAGACCATATGATCCAGATGTCAAACCAAGATGGTGGAGAGAAAATGAATACTGTGACTTCCATGAGAATAAAGGTCATAACATAAACAATTGCATGAAGCTAAAACATGAGATTCAAGATCTCATAGATGCTGGTAAAGTTGTTGTTGGGAATCATCTGACCAATGTAGATCATTAAGCATTTAAAGACCCTTTGCTTGTTTACGAACAAGGTGATTCTTCAAAGACCAAAGGAGGTGCCAAGATAAATTATACTTATGCCAGTCAGGACAACGTTATCAACATGATTGAGCCTTCCCACTCGGAATATTGCAATGTGATTATAGTTCAAGATAAACCAAATGAATCACGATATGCAAGACCTCTGACTCGATCTCAAAAGAAAGTCACCCTCCAAGGAGCTAGTTCTTCTGACCCGGCTCAAGCAACATCAAACCCACCAACCTTATCAAACAAACAAAAAGAATCAACCCTGGACAAATTTAAAAGGTTAACTTCATTATCATCTTCTGGATATAGCATTGTTGAGCAATTAAAAAGGACAAATACTCAAATCTCAATCTTTGAATTGCTAAAACTCCCATCTGCTCACAAAGAGATCCTAGACAAAGCATTGCTCACCACCAACATTCCAAAAGATTTACACATTGATCGGTTTCAGTCTATGGTGGGTCATCTGACTTCACCTTACTGTCTGACCTTCTCTGAAGAAGATGACAACTCACTAAATCATCCACATAACCAGCCATTGCATATTGAAGCCATGATCCACAAACACAAAATCAAATGTGTTTTGATAGATGGAGGTGCGGGGTTGAATATCTGTACTTACAGTTTGCTTACACAACTAGGATTCTCTGAAAATATCATTGATCCTGGCAAGAAAATAACAATAAAAGCCTATGATGAGGAAGAAAGGACTTCTAAAGGTCTAGTGTCATTACCTATCAGAGTGGGACCTGTAGAAAGAGATGTCCTTTTCCAGGTACTTGATATTCTTTTGTCATATAATATATTACTGGGAAGGTCATGGATTCATCAAATGAAGGTAGTACCATCAACATACCATCAATGCTTAAAGTTTCCTTATAACAGAGCTGAACCCAGTATTCCTACTGATACAAATGTCATCTGTAATGCATTGACAAAAGGTGTAGATACTTTTGTGCCTCATAATAGGGAAGCCTCTCCAAATGAAGATCTAGAAACACTGATGAAAGACTTAGAAAAGAGATTGAATATTACAAATATCGGCATGGATGGCTACAAGATAGAACTGGTACTTTCATTAGTTTATCTCCCTCCATCACCAAAATAGTTGGGCAAACCATCAGAGGCTATGAGAACACAAACTTCAGCTCTGAATACCATATATGATGGTCTCTTTGTATAGTCTTCTACCTCCTTGGCAGATGAAATAGAAGAGGATGTTGTTCTTAACTGGCTTTAAGGAAGATAGTCAAAATGAGGAGGTACGACATTGTGAAATTTTCTCAAACCAATATGGTCCTAGATACAAAATGATTCAATGTATGGGGTACTCAGGTAGTGGTCCTCTGAGAAAACAAAAGGAAGGTATTACTGAACCAATTCAGCTACAAACCAAATCCACAAATGATAAGGCTGGACTGGGATATAATCCAGAAAAGACATCATACCAAAAACATGTTTCTAAGTCTAAGTGGCAGAAAAGGATATCGCCTTCAACATTACATGAAGCAGACACTCAACAAACAAAAGCAGAGTGTAGAAAAGAGAAGGAGGAATCAGCAGTCAAGAAAGAAGAAATAGTCAGTGCTCAAGCTTTGATGGTATCAGCTACAATAATACAGGAAGTTGAGGTTCCTGAGGATATAAGAGATGAAGTAGTAAGAATTAGAGAATTGTTTGCACCACTAAAAGTTCCAGTCACATATACTGGCAGGAAGCAAGTAGACAATTCAGAGATTGATTCAAACGAGTATGAATGGGGTCCTGACCACCTCTCAGACACATCCACTGTAGAAACTCCAGAAGAGTCTAGCGGTGTCATAGATGATACTCAAGAGCTGGTGTGCATAATTCTAGAGAAAGAAATACAAGAAATTAGACAAAAGAGACAAGCAAATTATGAACAAGGACTAAAAGAAGGAAGAATACCAGAAAGATTCTCATCTATGTACCCCTATCCTAAAACAAAACAAATCAGGTATAGCACTACACAAGAAGAGTTGGAAGCTATAGAACAAGAACTAGTTATCAGTCTAGAGGAAGTTGAATGGAGTAGATGACAACAAATCATAGAAACATCAAGATCATGTCAACATGTGTGTCAGATACAAATAAAAAATGAACCACAACATGAAGGAACTTGCAGTATTAAAGATGTTGGTGTTGATACCATACATACACTTATTAAATCACTTGAAGAAGACTCCAAAACTTCACCTGATGACTCTAATGACAGTCCTATTCAGGACAATATCTACTCAACCTCAAATTCTAAATCAGTTGATAAAAACAATGAAAATCTGTCTACTGATCTTATTATTGTTAAACCATGATATGACATCCAGTTTGGCATAGTGAATGACGTTACAAGTATGTCTATCAGATTAGATCAACTAAATATTAATGTGAAATTTAAAAATCATGATCTGACTCTTCTTGGTCTCGAGACACTTATGCAAGGTATTCTTATGGAACTCAACTTTTCGATCCGCCACTATGATAACAATACCATGAACACTCTTGAACCTATCCAAAATTTATTCTTAGTACATCCCAAATTGATTGACTGTACTTTACAAAACCAGCCCATGAATATACCTACTTTTGCCAATGACTATACGTTAGCCTATTATCTCAATGCAGTCGAACCTATAGACTCTTCCACTAGTGAACAGAGTGAAAATATGACTAAAGTGGATATCAAGTATCTTAGTTGCAAAAACAAGAAAAATAAAAATAGAAGATCTGATGGCGAAAACCACATTGTGGCGGTATCAGAGTCTAAAAAAGAGAAAATAAAGGACGTACCTAAAGGTGAAAACCTCTCTGAGGTGCTTAAAGGTGAGATACTTGATATACTACCAAGTCATTTCCAGGAAAGGTCCTCCATATTGATCGAGCCAACTCAACGAGTGAACATTGGGAGTCAAGAGACACCACACATAATTCATGTAGCTCAATCACTATCAGCAGAAGAATTGAAGGAGTTCACTCAGCTATTCTTAGAAAAGAAAATAAATTTTGCATGGACGTACTCTGATATGCCAGGCTTGGATCCTAATCTCATTATGCACCATCTTTCAATTACACCAGGAGTAAAACCAGTTAAGAAAAAACTCCATAAGATGCATCCGCATGTAGTACTATTAGTCAAGGCTGAACTAGAAAAACTACTAAAAGTTGGATTCATTAGAGCTATAGATTATGCCGAATGGATTTCAAACATAGTACCTATGTCAAAGACAGACAAGTCTATCAGAGTTTGCACTGACTTCAGAGATCTTAACAAAGCTTGTCCGAAGGACAACTTTCCATTGCCAAACATTGATATGATAGTCGGCATGACTGTTGGGTATGAAATGTACTCACTAATGGATGGATTCTCCGGATCTAATGAAATCAAAATAGCTCCTGGAGATCAAGAAAAGATAGCTTTCACCTGTGCATGAGGAACCTTTTGCTGGAACGTCATGCCATTTGGGCTAAAGAACGCAGGAGCGACCTATCAGAGAGCAGTTACAACCATTTTTCATGATATGATGCATAAGAATACGGAAGATTATGTTGATGACACCTTAGTGGAGACTATGAAAAGATCAACGCATATTCAAGAGTTAGGTCCTATACTCGACAGAATGGAAAAGTTCAAACTCCGGTTAAATCCAAAGAAGTGTGCATTCAGAGTGACATCTGGTAAACTACTTGGCTACATCATTTCAAAGAAGGGAATCGAGGTTGATCCTGAGAAGGTCCAAGCCATAATAGAAATGCTGCCTCGGAAGAACATCAGTCAAATGAGAAGTCTACAGAGATGTCTCCAATCCATCAGACGATTCATTTCTTAGCTAGCAGACAAAGCTCAACCTTTCACAAAGGTATTGAGAAAAGGAGTAATTTACAACTGAGATCAGTAGTGTGAACAACATCTTTAGCAAATCAAAGAGTACCTATCAAATCCACTGATATTGATGCCACCGATTCAGGGTAAACCAATAATTTTATATATATCAGCAACTAGTTCATCACTAGGGGCACTTCTGGCACAACAGGATGACAATAAAAAGGAACGAGCTATTTATTACATTAGTAGGACATTGGTGTCTTATGAAATGAACTACACTATAATAGAAAAAGAATGCTTGGCGTTAGTCTTTGCATCACAAAAATTGAGACACTACATGCTAGCACATTCAGTCAACTTGGTGGCCAAAATTGATCCACTCAAGTATTTTCTCAATAAGGCAACACTTACAGGAAGATTGGCAAAATGGGTCATGATCCTTATAGAGTTTGACATTGAATATGTGGAATGTAAAGCCATAAAAGGACAAGTAATTGCTGATCAACTTGTTGAAGCTCCACGTGAAGACTCTCGACCACTACATATAGAGTTTCCAGATGAATCTATAATGCATCTTACTCAACAACCTTGGAAAATGTTCTTTGATGGGTCCTTTACTCAAAATGGTTTAGGTGCTAGCATATTATTCATTACTCATCAGAAGTATTCAATTCCAAAGTCTTATAAGATTCTATTCCCTTGCACAAACAACATTGCAGAATATGAAGCTTTAGTGAATGGGATAAAACTAGCTATTGAATGGAAGGTTGCAGAATTGTATATCTATGGATATTCTCAACTGGTGGTTAATCAAATCAACAATACATATCAAAATCGAGATGAGAAATTGATGCCTTACAAGAGGATGGTTGATGATCTTAAGAAGTATTTTTCTTTTGTATCATTCCGATAGATTCTTAGATCCCCAAACAGAGCAGTAGATTCTATGGCCACCTTGGCATCTATACCTGAGTTATAGGAGTCCAATTTTCACTTTGATTTCTTGGTGGAAGAGTTATATTACCCTGCTTATGATTCTCCTAAGACCCAAATAGTGTGTGCTATTATTGGACATGACTCATCTCGATACAACCACATCTATTCCTATCTATACGACCAAATTATCCCTGGAAATCTTACCCAAAATGAGAAAAGAAACCTAACCCAGAACGCTTCGTGGTATGTTATCATAGCTAATGATTTATTTAGACGAGGTTTAGATGGTACATTGCTTAGATGTCTAGAAACTGAAGAATCTAAACATGCATTATCGGAAGTCCATGAAGGTATTTGTGGATCTCATTTGAATGGCCTTACTTTAGCTCAAAAACTACTGCGGGCTAGCTACTACTGGCCAGACATGGAAAAAGACACCATAAAATTTGCTAAGACTTGTGATAAATGTCAACTTCATGGAAATCTCATACATGCCCCGGCAAGGGATCTCATACCATTTATTACACATTAGCCTTTTCAGCAATGGGCCCTTGATCTCATTGGTCAGATATATCCTGCATCATCCAACAGACATAAATTCATCATAACGACCACTGAGTATTTCACCAAGTGGGTAGAAGCGGTTCTGCTCATTAAAGAAACTGGTAAACAAGTCACCTTGTTCATCCTGAACTATATCATCTGCAGGTATGGGATACCTTCATCCATCGTGACTGATAATGGAGGACAGTTTAAGAATAAAGATCTAGACGAGCTTTGTGAGAAATTCAAAATAAAGCAACACTGGTCATCAGTATATTACCTTCAAGGTAATGGACAAGCTGAGGCGTCTAAAAAAAACCTAATGACTATCTTTCACAGAACAGTGAACAAGTCTGGGAAGGATTGGCATCTACAGCTCAATCCTGCACTATGGGCTTACAGAACAAGTATCAGAACACCTACTGGGGCTACACCTTTCTCTTTGGTATATGGGTCTGAAGCAGTACTACCTATTGAAGTAGAAATACCATCTCTAAGAGTTTCTTTGCAAGGTCTTGTTACTAATGAAGATCATAGAATATCTAGATTGCAAGAACTGAATTATTGGATGAGCATCGACAAGTGGCATTTGATCATCTCAGAGTGTATCAGAAGAGAATGTCCAGAGGATATAAAAAGAAAGTTTGACAAAGTGAATTTTAGGTTGGTGACCTAGTTCTGAGAGAAAATCCAAAAAACCAACAATTTCACGACAATAAAGGGAAGTTTGAACCCAACTGGCTGGGTCCCTACATTGTTACTGCAACATTTGGCTCTGGTGCCTATCAACTCTCAAATTCAAAAGGAGAACAACTCTGTGAACCAATTAACACCATCCACTCAAAGAAATTATTCACTTGGCATTCTCTATGCTATCAACATCTACAGCTGGAAAAAGTCCTAAAGAAATACTAAAAATCGGAAAAAGTCTTGAAAAAAATCCTAAAAATTGAAAAAAGTCCTATTAAAAAAAAATCAAAAAAATTAAAAAAAGAAAAAGAAAAAAAATATATAAAGAGAGAAAATGCCCTGGTGAAAACCTGGTAAATAGGCACCTTGATACAAAAAAAAAAAAAGATCTCTGCCAAGCAGGTGAAAACCTGGCAAACAGGCACCTCTTGTACTCAAGTGCTCCATCTATCAACACAATGTTAGCATTGTTAGGAAACTCACAGATACTGAGAGGGGGGGTGAATCAGTATCTAACTGATAATTAGAATTTCTCAACTTAAAACATGCAGAACATATTGTAACAGTGTACCAGTATGCAAGAAATAATGCAATAAATAGAAATGAAAGAAACCACATCAAAATTACACCATAACACAATGATTTAACGAAGAAACTCGGTCTGGGAAAAAACTCAGTGGGATTTGTGACCCACAATATTCACTTATTAGCCAATAAGAGAATATTACTTACAATAGGGGCTTGCACATGCAGGAAGGCCAACTGCCTAGAGCTCACTGCTCAAATGGGAAGTCTCACTGACTTACAATGCGGATTATACAAATCCAATAACTTGTACTATTTTACAATAGCATCTTCAATGCTAGATTCAGTACCCATTCCTGCTTTGTTCTTTACATATACCCCTTAACCTATATTTCACATAATAGGTCTGCTTAATCTTTTCTCCTTACTTTTTCGCTTACATCACTTACTTACAAAATGTCTACAATGATCTCTTTTATATATAAGAGTCATTTTACAATGATATCAAGTCGACTTACAAAGTTTTTCAAATAATAAACAAAATATGATATATCAAAAATCCTGTCGGCCTCTGTGCCGGTATGCTTCCTTTCTCTGTGTCGATGCCAGTGTTCTGAGTGCCGGTGTAGAGTGTGTTCTACTAATGTCGGTGTAATGCCTTGCCAGTACCATAGAATTGTAAGGTTGCCATCAATGACAAAACCTTCAATCACATACAATGTCTCATTGGAGTGTGCATATGCCAACAATCTCCCCCTTTGGCATTGATGGCAACACTCATGAGAAATTTCAAAAGTGTATCCAAAAATGTTACCAAAAATGTGTGCTCCCCCTGAGCATATGATTCCTGTGATATTGGATTTTTCTCATACCACTACTCCCCCTTTGGCATCAATGACAAAGGTTGTCAAGATGTCAGTAGAGTTTGTAGTTTCAACCTTGTAACTGGGTAGTTACAATTTGAAATAGATCCGCCAAAATCAAGTTTATACTCTCCATAAACTTTTTACTATCTCTTATTGATGTCTTTGTCCTTTTAGTTGTATCGGTGAGATGCTACAAATGCTCTACCAGTGTTTTCTATCCCTGTATTAGTGCCTCAGATATTTCCTTCCACAATGATGCTAGATAGTCCAATCTTGGACTTAGTTTTAATCTCAGATGCTTTGCCTTATTCACTATTCTCTCATTTTCTCTTTCTAATTTAAGTAATTCTTCTTTAAAATTTGTTATCTTTTGCTCAAAAACTAATAATGTTTCGGGTGAGTTAACAAAATTATCAGCAAGTTTATTGATTTCATCCTGTACCTTGGTTAATTTCTTATCTATGTCTACAGTCAAAAAGTTTGTCTTACAGGTGTCTTTGTACAAAGTTTTGTACTCTTTCAATAAGTTACACAGTTCCAGTAGAAGTGTGTCAAAATCTCTGGTAAACTTCTTTATCTGCTCATCAAAGAATCTTTGTTTTTCAATTTCCAATTAATCCTTCAATGCCTCTTCCTTTATTTTCTCAATGTTTTCTGTGATATATTTACACAAGGTATCAAGTTGTCCTAAAGAATCTTTATTGTCTATATTACAGTTAGGAGCAATTACCTTCAAAATTGGTATGGTGTCATCTATTGCCTTATAATTTTGTGAGCTGCAATCTGTTATCCTTTTAATTGAATCTAAGAGTACTTCAGTCACATTAGTTGATTTGTAGCTTGATTATGAGGAACCTACATTCAGAGTACTGCCGGTGGAAGTAACCAAGCTTGTTGTGACCTCTAGTAGGTCTATTTGTGTTTGCATTTCTTTAAGCAATGGTTTGTGTGCTTCTCCAGTTGCCGGTGGCACTATTTCCTTATGAACCTGTTCCTGTTGTTTTTCCTGTTCCATAGCCTTTTGCTCTGTTTGTTTCTCTGATTGTTGGATTGACTCAGTCTGAGTCTAAGTTTCTACCTATTGCTCTTTGTCATCTATCAGTTTCTCCTATGTGTTTTCAGTTTGTTCATCTACCGGAGGCTTACTAGCCATGTTAGTCTTATCAACTGTATCTTTGTCTACCACAATGTTGATCTTTTGAGTATCAACATCTACTGTGTATAAGACTTCAGGATTAGGATTGACATCCTCTACATCCATACTTTCAACTGTCGGTTGATCTTTTGTAGCTGTTGCTGTTACCGGTGGAGTAATCAAAGGAGGTGGGGGTAAGTTGTCTTTAACCTTGATACTAGGTGGTCCACCAACTTTACCTTTACCCTTGTCTCTTTCCTTTTGATAAACCTTTATAGGTTTGTGGCTCATGTATTCTTCTTGTTTTTCTTTTTCCACTAGGAAAATGTCCCATGCATTTTTTGTCTCCTTAGTCACCTCGTTAACTCTTCCAACCATTAAAGCAATGTGTCGGTGTGTAGTAGAAAATACTAACCGGTTGGCTTCAGCAATTAAGTCATCAATTTCTTTGGGTGAATTCACCGAGTATACAGCAAGTAGCTTTTCTATCTTTATTTTCTTGTCAAGTTCTATTACTGCTTGTCTCCTTGCTTCCAGTCTCTTAAATAGTTCATCTGGTACTTCATCTACTACTTCCATCAAAAATTTCTTATACATATCCATATGTAATATAACATTGTTTTCTACTTGTTCTTTTTCATCAGCTGTCAGAGTGTCATACAGTTTCTCTATATTCTTCAATTTCCCTTCCTCTATAATTTCATTCAATAGTATGTCAAGAGGAGCCAAGTCCTTATTTGTCCTCTTCTTCTTCTTGGGTGTCAGTTTCTTCTTCTTTGGTGTAGCCTTTCTTATCGGAGATCTCACTGCTTGTTGTTTTTGTCTTGTCCTCCTAGGTGAGGGTGTGGTTGCCGGTGAGGGATCTCTTTTCATTACAACTCTCTTGAAAGTTGCAAGCATGTCATTCTCTGAAGATGTGCCTACCAGTGATAGGTGAGTTTCAGGTTGTGGAGCTGCTAACTCATCCTTTGTTATACCAATTTGTTTCATTACTTTATCCTTGATTTCCTTTGCTTTCCTAGAACCTCTTCTCACAACTACCTCAACCTTTTTCACTCTTTTATGGGATTGTATTTGGCTTTCAATAGTTTCTGCACTACCAAATACTTCTTCCTTAGGTTCTTTAGGGGCTTCCAGAAGTGTTTTAGCATATGTTTCAATTATATGATCATATGTTTCGTAGCCCATCTCTGTTACCCAAATTGTCCTAGGGATGACTGCTTCCATCCAGATTCCATCCTTTTTTATTACAAAACATATTTCATCCTTATATTTATCAACAATCTTTTATGATAATCTGATTCTTTTCTTCATTTTGGCCTTAAGTGCTTGAAAGAAATCATGGATATTGTTTTCCTTATCTTCTCCCATATTATTGAATAGTTCAGTTAGTTGTTTACCTACCGGTATATCATATCCAAGTTCTTTGTAGCCTAGACCGGGAACCTGTTTGGTTATATGTAGCATCAGACATACTAGCAGATTTCCAAACCTGAAAGTTCCTTTCTTGTCCTTCTTAATATTGCCTAAGTTGTCAATTAATTTGTCCTTCAACCACTCACATACATCAATCTTTGCATTATCTATGACCATGTCATAAGCACTCTTAATGCACAGACTTGACACTGAATTTAGTCTATTTGCATGAGTTGCCTTATATCCTAATATCATGTTGATAAATCTTACATTAGTATCTTTTACATCATTTACTCTTAAGGACCTTTTATCAGATGTGGCACCAGTTAGGTTCATAACTAGGTCATTGGAAAACTTCTTGGTTTTGTCTGGCCTTTTACCAGTGGTCGGTAACCCTGTGATAGCTTTCACAGCTTCCTTGGTGATTTTGTGACTTGCATCTAACTAGAAAAATTCACCATGTACTCTGCTTAGGACTATCCTGATCACATCCTTGGGGAATTCAGGAATGCTAAGGATCTCTGTAAATCCTAGGGTTTCAATGATCTTATGTTCATCTTTTACATTACCGGATTCATCACATATGACAAATTTAAACATGGTTTTAATCTCTTCATCTCCTAGTTCCTCAATGTTGTAGTGAATGTAAATTCTGGGGTCTTCAGCATAAACAACTCCTTTAGGAATTTGAGAAAAAGCACCTAAAGTATCATCTTTCTTTGCTACCTTGGGAACTAATTGAAATACAGACCTAGGTCTTTTTACAACTTTAACAATAGTAGGGTTCGCTATATATTCAAGTGCAGAGATGGATGCCGTGATGAAATACCTTTTACTGCCTTTAGGATGGATGATTGCTTGAAGTGTTCTTGCCTCTTGCTCGAAATGCCTTAGCTCAGAAACTTCGTGCTCTTCGTAGGTTTGAAATCTCGGTGAAATGAAATGGAGCCAAAACCACAAATTTATAGTGTCTTTTTGCCATCTACCACATTAAATGCATGCCAGTTAAGTATTCACTTAACATTGTCTGCCGGTAATAAAGTAATTTCCAACTTCTCATCTCTAACTGAGGTAATAATAGCACATGTGTCATTAGATTGCCAAACCCTCAAGGAAACTTTCTTCATTTCGATGAAGAACTTCCTTCCAGTGGAGCATCACTATGTCCTGCCATTAAAGCATCACTCTGTCCTACCAGTGAAGTATTGACTGGTTCTACCAATGGAGGAGTATTCCCAATATTTAGATCTGCTTTTCTAATCCATTGTTTTGAGAATTCTTGCTTAACCTCTTCAACTTTTTCTTTACCTTTCAAGCTAGAACTTTTGTTGTCTACCGGTGATCCTTTACTTCTACATAATTTTGCAATATGCCCAATCTTGTTACATGCATAACAAGTTACATTATTCTTCTGAATAGCTTTTCCATAACCTATGCTAGTTTGTGTTCTGCATTGATTAGATAAATGTCCAAATCTTCCACAAACATAACATCTCACATTCATTCTGCAATTCTCATAATTGTGACCAACTTTGTTGCATTTAGAACATTGACCGGTGGGTGTGTTGATATTCTGATAATTTCTAGATCTACATTCATTTTCTCTATGACCATACTTATTATAGTTAAAGCATTTTCCATTGAATTTATAAGCATTAGGTTGCCTTACCGGTTTGCTGTGATCCTGTGTGTTTGCAGTACCGGAGATTTCACCAACTTCAAAGCCAATTCTAGAAGTGTCACCTTTAGGTTTTTGATTCTTCAGCAAGGTGCCAAGTTCCTCTGAGCTTTTCTTGAATTTCTCTTTATGTTGATTTGCAGTTTCTAGTTCTCTTTCTAAGACTTCTTTCTATCTCATCAATTCAGTGGAGTCATTTTGAGTGTGCATCAGATCTGCCTTTAATAGATCATTTTCATAGCTAAGTCTTGTGTTCTCATTTGTTGTATCACTTAGTCTTCTGGTCAATTCTTCTTCATTCTTCTTCCTATCTTCAATCTCTTTACAAAATCTCATAGTCATATCCTGCATCTCATTCTTTGTAGTTATGTTCTCCAGTTTCAGCTTACTTAACATATCATTAAGTGATTCCTTCTCATCATTCTCATTTTGCATCTTTTCACAAAGTTCTCTTATCTTATTTCTTGCAATAGTAAGATTCTCTTGAAGTTCCTGAATGATATCCTGAGCTGCTTTTAGATCATCTTCTAGTTTGATATTTTTCAATTTTTCTACATCATAGTCTGAGAGAGCTGCTTCAAGTTGCTTCATCAGATTTTCCATCTTTACCAGTGTCAAGATCTTCCTCAAGTTGTTAGGCTTCTAAAAATAGAGGACCAAGCTTTGATACCAATTGTTAGGAAACTCACAGATACTGAGAGGGGGGGTGAATCAGTATCTAACCAGTAATTAGAATTTATCAACTTAAAACATGCAAAACATATTGTAACAGTGTACCAGTATGCAAGAAATAATGCAATAAACAAAAATGAAAGAAACCACATGAAAATCACACCATAACACAATGATTTAACAAGGAAACCTGGTGTGGGAAAAACCTCGGTGGGATTTGTGACCCACAATATTCACTTACTGGCCAATAAGAGAATATTACTTACAATAGGGGCCTACACATGCAGGAAGGCCAACTACCTAGAGCTCACTGCTCAAATGGGAAGTCTCACTAACTTACAATGTAGATTATACAAATCCAATAACTTGTATTGTTTTACAATAGCATCTTTAATGCCAGATTTAGTACCGGTTCCTGCTCTGTTCTTTACATATACCCCTTAACCTATATTTTGAATAATAGGTCTGCTTAGTCTTTTCTCCTTACTTTTTCGCTTACGTCACTTACTTACAAAATGTCTACAATGATCTCTTTTATATATAAGAGTCATTTTACAATAATATCAAGTTGGCTTACAAAGTTTTTCAAAAAATAAACAAAATATGATATATCAAAAATCTTGTCAGCCTTTGTGTCGGTATGCTTCCTTTCTCTGTACCGATGTTGGTGTTCTGAGTGCTGGTGTAGAGTGTGTTCTACTGATGTCGGTGTAATGCCTTGCCAGTGCCATAGGATTGTAAGGTTTCCATCAATGACAAAACCTTCAATCACATACAATGTCTCATTGGAGTGTGCATATGCCAACAAAAAAAAATGAATCTCTACCAAACAGGTGAAAACCTGGCAAACAGGCGCCTCTTGTGCTCAAGCGCTCCATCTATCAATGCAACGTTAGCATTTCCCGCTTTCATGCATCTTTTTCTTTTGCTTGTACATATTTTTTAGTCACTTTCATGACATCCTGGTTTGTTGAAATCCTCATGACTTTAAACTGATCAACGTCCTAGTCTTAGGTTACTCAATAGAGCATATTACATATCCTAAGCAGTGTCAACCAAGTCATCTTTCCGTCAGTGAATTGTGGTCATTCACTCCGAGTCAGTCACATGTCTCCTAACTACCAAAGATTTTTTATCACTGAGTAAACAAGAAAAACAACATAACGGAAAACAATCACTAAACAGTTTGAGCTATGAATGAAAATTTTCTTTGTGTGTTGTCTTTTATATTGGTTTTCGATTATTATCCCTCTGAGTAACTCGAGGAAGTCTATTGTGACTAAGAGGAGCAAGGATTGGAGGCATAATATTTTCTTTGTTTTATGCTTGTAGGAATGATCCCAATGATCTAGAAACATATAAATTAGCTGGGTGACTGTGATAAGAGCCTTCACAACAAGGTGAAATTGCCTCACATACCTTGACTCCGCTTATTTGTATGCTTCAGGGAGGTCCATGTCATTTCTTTGTCTGTTTTGAGGGAATTTCTTTATGATGCAATTCGGGTCCCTGTGAAATCTGTCCAAGGATATGAATGAAAAAAGGGTCATTGCAGACAAGATAATTAATATTGCATAATGAAAAAGAAAGGAACTCTAACCTGCCTGTTGTGTTCGTTATGCTCAGTGATGAATCTTAAATATTTTAAATCTAGTGACTAGGTTTAGGTTGCATTTCGCATATCATTTTGCATATCATTCTGCATTTTTGTGAATTTAGAGTGATTTCGGTATGGTAATAATCTCTTTCTCTTTTGATTGAGAGTTGAAAGCATCAACATTTCTTACACTAAGTGGTCTATTTATCATCATTTCTTTGATCGAGTTCTTGTGTTTTGAGATGTTTTAGCTGCATACATAACATTTAATATAGCTTCATACATTTCATTATTCACTCATCTGCATTCATCTTATTGCATAGAAAAATGAAACATTGCATTACTCATATTACTCATTGCTCATTCATCTATTTTCATATGAAAAGAAACAAAAATAGACATCCATAATCATTTGCATTACATATATTCATATTGAAAAGAAATGCATACATATAGAAATAAGCATATAAAAGACATCTCATAAACGAATCAACACAAGAACGATGAAGTCAAATTGGATCTGGTATATATATATATATATCATGTCAAGTCTAAAGGTACAAAATGATGTCGAATGACATATACAAACTCCCATCAGAGCAAGAATCGTATAAGCTACCAAAAATGGGTGTGTCTACAAAAAATATATCCGAGCTACAAGAAGAATATCTAGCTCTGAGCCTCTCCCTCATCGCCTAGTGGAGGAGGAGGAGCCTGATGACTGGGATCCTATCAAGGTGCCTGAGCTCCATCAGAATGTGCCATATACTAAGAATAAGGAATCACCTGCTGCGCTACTAGAACTGCCATGCTATATGCTGTGACATAGTAGGCTACCCTATTGTTCTGATGCAAAACCTCCTGCTGGAGGGTGTCTCGCTCCACTCTCATCACCATGACCTGATGATCACACTCTGCTCTCATCTTCATAAGCTGATGATCTCGCTCCACCAGCTGAGTTTGAGCCACTATTAACTGTGACTGCAGCTCTGCAAGACGTGCTCTCATCGACCGTCCTGTATCTATCCCCTGCTCTCTCGCTGGCTCTCCACCCCCATCTCCACCTCCAGTACCACCCTTCTCCTCTCGTAATTGTTGGACCTATCTCGGAGTTGCTCGTTCCTCCTCAGCTCCACCCAATCTCACTCCTACTCTCCCAAGGGATCCGACCTCACCCCTCTGTTGTCCACCCTCAGCTGGAACCCTACTGCTACTAGCACCAAGCTCACCACTTGTCCGCCTTGGAGCCTCAGCTCTTTGTCCCTGTCCCTATCTTGGGCCCTGTCCCTGTACTTGTGAGGGAGCATCATCTTCAATATCCTCAATGCGCGGCGCCTGCTCACCCGGATCAGTAAACCTAGGAAAAGGATGATGTTGGAACCACTCTCTATACTAGGGCAAAACCCCTGCATCTGCTACATCATCCATATAATCCCATCTGAGGCACTATAGAACAGTTAGCTCCTACATGGCTAAGGCATAAGATAATCGTGGAGACCATCCCTATCTCTCCTCATTCGCGTAACGTGCATACATTGTAAACTCCTGTGAGATCCCCTGAGGTCGGCCATACTGCCTGATCACTCGAGAAATGACGAACCGCACTATAATAGTCCGCGATCTCCCAATAAGTGGGTGCGTGACAAAAAGGTCCCTGCGAACTAGCCACCAGTCATCCCATGGCTCCAAACCTCTATACAGTCTCCACACTATGACTATCAAATCATCTAACTGTCACCGCCAAAAATATGTCTTGCCCAAATGGGGTTGCGTAATATAACCAACATACCTGTATATAATCGGCTGCCCGAGCTCTCTACTATCATCTACCACCGGCCAACAAAAGGGAAGATGCTCCCAAGCCCAAACCTATAAAATATATACACCTGTGGCCATGCTCTGACCATCTCTATATACGATCTCATGCATCTCGCGATACATGTGAGCCAGCAAGCAAGAACCCCAGCCAAGCCTCTGAGGGGTCTCCATCAATCTCATCAACATCCTACCCCAACCACACTGGAAACCTTGCTACCCTCTATCTAGCATTAGAAAATAGCGTATAAATCCTGCTAGAACACACGCCAAAGGAAACTCCTCACTGTATCTGCTCATCAATGTGTCCCAACTAATGAAACAGGTCAAAATGTCAGGATCTCTAAAGACATGCCTCACTGCTTGTAATCTTGGAAGGTGTCCTGAATCATAATCCACCTTATCCCCAACAAAAGGGATACGGAGAATCCTATATACATCCTCAGGAGTGATAGTCAACTCCCCCATCGGCAGATGAAAGGTGTTATGCTTTGAATGGAAACGTTGTACCAATGTCGTGAGCATTCCGTGATTCACATGAATATTTGGCAAACCAAGAAGATGAGTCAAACCACATACATCAATATGAGCCTGCTCAACCTCAGATAAATGTTAAACTAATGCCATAGTAGGAGAATAAATGCATCTAAAGAGCACAGAAGGTAATTGAACCTGCAAAAACCCAACAACGAAGCATCATAAAACATTCCAAATGAGCCTACAAGAGAAGTAAAACATCAAGCAAATCCAACTAAGTCAAATGCAAAATCAAATTTTCATGTTTAGACCTTCAAAAATGCTCATTGTCTCTCGAACGACAAAACACAGAGAATCAGTATTTTGTACGAGTCGAGAATAGCTATCGTACGATAAAACAACCCAAAACGACAAATTATTGGACCCTGCACAACAAAATGGTCTTTTTACAGACCTATCGTACGATACAAGGGTAGGGCCCGAACAATAATTCTAATAACTTCAAACGACACAAGATAATTTACCAGTTACTCGTACGAGACAGAATCTTGTCTCGCACGATAAAACGTGAAACCCAACCCCACACATGCGAAAAAGTTGAAAAATGAGCAAAAAAAATTCAAAATTGAAAACATAAAGAGGCTTAAGATCGATCACTTACCGCTGGCTCATAGTTTTGGGGTCGATTATGATGTCTTTGGCACTCGAATCGATGCAGACGAGTAGGGACCACCATTTTCTTTGCAGAAGGCTTTTTGAATTTTCAAACTTGGTAGGTTAAAATGATTTGAAAATGACACTTTTGTCCCATATATAGCCAAAAACCTAATTTTTCAACTTGCTCTGATGGACATGAAAATTATACCCTTAGCTAATTCACCCATTCTAATTCCATTTTCGAGATCGAAATCAAAATTCGAGATCATTTTTCTCATCAATTTCACAATTTGGATCACTTAGCGCTCTTTTCATCAAATGCTCATTTTTTCTTCCAATTGTGCTCAATTTCAATGCTGAATATCAATTTCAATTCTACACATCAACTTTACAATCAACTTTGTGCTCAATTTTTTATCAATCAACGTCGATTCTTCAAATATTCCTCATAATCAATTTGTGCTCAAATACCTTATTTTCGCAACACAATTGCCTATGATCAAGTACCCTAGCTATTTTTTTGATTTTGCTCCCAAGGGGGCATACTTACGACCTTATGACCTCACATCTCACATGTCGAGAACATTTTTTTTCAAATCTTCATCAAAAGTCTAGCAAAATCTTTTCAACTAAAGAAAATCAATCAATTCTTATTGCTAAGGGGCATCTCAACTTCATTGCTTCACATCAAGATGAGATCTCTTGATCATCTAAATCGAATCAATTGCTAAGGGGCATATCAGTTTCATCGCTTCAAATCAAGCTGATATTTGTCTTTCATCCAAATCAATCTCTTAACGTTAATCAGTTTCATCAATTCAAATCAAGCTGATTATTCGTTTAAACTCAATCAAAAGTTTAAAGAGTATCTTTGATCACACTCAATCTAAGCAAGTGTTCAGTATTCATTTCTTGATCAAGCTGGACATTTTATCTTCATTGTATCTTGATCAATCAAGTTCAAGATCGATTTTTATCATCACTCACTATGTCTAGATCAATCAAGTTCTAGATCAGTAAGATCCGCTTCTTGATCAATCAAGTTCAAGTTTGGTATCTTTTGTTTCTATCGTTCCTCAGTTCAATCAAGTTTGAGAACGATATCGCTTTAATCAGACTTCATTCAGCTTTGTCACTTCGAATCAAGCTAAACACCTTTCTCTTCATCTAGTTCGTGATCATTCAAGTTCAAAACTGGCATCTTCTAGACATCACACATTCTTTGAACCAACGCGCTGCTCGCACATTAATTCAAAGAGGGGCAAATGTAATACCCTAAAAATGGTCATCTAAACCATAGGCCCCTAATCTCGACAACATCACCAAGGTCTTAACCAAAGGCAATTAAATCAATCTTGAGAACATTATTAATTCTTTAATCATCAAATATCACATGGCAAATCAATTACTCAATATTAATTAAATATTCATTTAATTAATTGAATCATTTCCAAGAATATCATTTTGATAAATTATCCTATTTTAATTTATTAAATATCCTTACATATTTAATTAATTAATAAAATTACCATTTAATCATGCAAAAGGAATTAATTTATTACAAAAGAGGAATTAATCACAAAGCAAGAGTTGAATTGAAATTAAACAAAAAGAATTGGATTGAGAGAGAAATCAAACTTGAGATATTATTTCTTTTTTTAAATTTAGAACTTGAAATCAGAAAAGTAATTAAATTGAATTATTGAATTATTTTCTAAAATTGGAACTCAAAGCTTTTCATAAAAAGAAGTTCAGTTGCATTGAAAAGACTCTTTTCTTGAATAAATCAAATATATGCATGGAATTATCTATTTTTATCACAAATGCATGGAATTAATTTAATATTATCTCTAATCCAACTTGGACTTCTAATTTGATTGCATTTCAATTAAACTATAATTGGGATCTATCTCAAGGTTAACTAAACCTGATTTCTCAATTATTTTCAATTAATCCTAAATTGAGCTTTAAATACAGTCTTCAGCTCTCATTCCAATTTACCCCAGATATTTTTGAGAACACGCTTGGAGATTATTATCACACTAATTTCGCTCTGGAGTCATTGAAGATCATTGTGCTTTTTAGATTATTTGCATCCATTATTGCTTGAATCCATTATTGCTTGAATTGATTATTTGCTTGAATTATTCATCTATTTTGCATCCATATAGTTAATATCATATAGATTAAATCCTTCATCTTGGTGTAGTCTAGTCATTGGTATTGCTTATAAAAATCTGAGAGCAATCTTATACTCGCATCTTTTAGAAGGCAATTAGTCGCTTTGTTATGGTTTTTTACTTATTGATTATTGATTACTAACCATACATATAATGACTTAATTGAAGTGTTGTGCTTGCAGCTACAGACCCTTTTTTACACACACAATTATTATTCTTGGATTGATTACTGTGTTAGCCTCTTTCTAGGAAAGATTAAAATTGCATGCATGCTAATTGTCATAATGAAATTTAATCACTAAGTGTGGAAGGATTAACAATAGATGCTCTTTTCAAAACTATCTAACAAGGAGAATATAGGGAAAGAAATTCATGAGACTCTAAAACCAATAGGTGAAGAAGGCATTGGTCAGAATCATATACTTGTAATCTCAAAAAATTAGTTACTTATATTTCATTTTCAGTTTCATAGAAGTAGAAAGTAGGATTAAAGGTTTCAGGTCATATCAAATCTTCATTACAGTTTGAGATTGACCAAAAGGCAATTTTTTAGTCATAATCTACTTAAGTGTCATAGGATAAAGATACTTGGTAATAGCGTATACTTGCCTAGGTTTAGCAAAGCCTCAAGAGTAGGGAATAACAATCACATTGATTTATTCTATCAGTTGGCCAAAATTGAATGTTGAACCTAAACATAAGGCTTGGCATACCTTTAGGGTTTAGAAACCTGCAATTCTGAGCTCCAATAGGGTGCTACATCCTCCCCCATAGAACTAGGATTACTCTTGGAAGCCTACCAAAAAGAAGGGGTACAACTCTCTCATTTGCTCTACATCCTCCCAAGTAGCTGAAGTATCATCATTCTGGTCTTGTTATAGCCTTACCTACTCTATGTCCCAACCCCTAAGGGTCAATCTGCAATGCAAAGTATACCCACAGGCTCCAAAGAAAGCTACATGTCCTCGTGTTGTAAAGAATTACAATAAGAAACATGTGTCACATCTGAAATATACTATGTAATCAATGAAAACTGAAACACATCATGGATGCGGGATAGGCTCGGCAGCAATGCTAGGTGATAGGCAACAAGACCAATCCTCTCAAGAATCTCAAAAGGTCCAACAAAGCGACACACCAACTTAGAATCCCTTTTCATAATGGATTGCACTCTTACGCAAATGTACTCTCAAAAATACTTGATCTCCTACTAAAAATTGGCGATCCAGTCCATGAGCATCTATGTACTTCTTTTGATGATCCTGTGTTGCAATCAAATGCAAATAACATGTCGCCCTATGTCCTAAAGCATCTCAGGACCTAGAACAACTCAATCCTCTAAACAATCCCAACTCAAAAAAGTATGACACAAATGGCCATACAAACCTTGGAAAGGTGACATACCAATTGAACTATGATACCCATTAATATTGTATGCAAACTCAACAAGATACAAATGATCCTCCCCACAAGACTATTGATCCTTCACATACATTTGAAGCATATCCTCTAACACCTAATTCTTTTTCTATGTTTGTACATCAATCTTAGGGTGTTATGCTAAACTAAAATTCAACTAAGCTCCCAAAGAATGTTGAAGATATGTCCACAATGCAAAAGTAAATATTGGATCCCAATTTTATATGATCCTATGAGGAATCTAATGCAATCGCACAATATCCATCATAAACACTTATGCTACAAAAGTCATCGTATAGGATGATCTCATAGAAAAAAGTGTCACTTTATGTTGGATATTGTCATTCATTGTTAATGCTAGGATATGTTTTTGTCATTGATGTCAAAATATTGCTATGATTTATTCTGGTGTGATTGGGAAGATTTTTTGATCCAGTTTGTAGTGTTGATTTGTTGATCATTGTTTTGCGGACGTTGATATTTCCTCTAGTATATTCTAGTGTGATCAGATCTAGTGTTGAGATTTTGGGATATTGTTTGGGATGGTCTTGTGTATCTTTATTTCAGATGGATCATGATTTGGTGCTCCGCAAGTTTTTTTCTTCGTGACAGTTGCTGATTGGTTGTGTTCTTGAGCTTTCAGATGTTGATTGATGAAGATTTGATAAGTGGTGTTGGTGCAGCTGTTCTGGATGGTTCTAATTGTTGGCATTATGTGGACCGGTATGAGGACATGATGACATTTTATGTTGTCATTGATGTCAATATGCTGAAGAAGAGAGAACTGGTATGTTACCAAGAACCGGTATATGTGAGAACCGGTATAACATTGTGAATCGGTATATGTGCCAAAGTGAAGCGGTGTGTTTGTTCAAGGTGAACCGGCATGTGGTTATGGTAACCAGTACATGGAAGCTTTGTATGACTACCGGTTGGTAGTCTCAACTTCTGGGTTTCCGGTTGGAGTGCTTCAAGCCTGTGTGACTCAACTGGTGACTTTATGTGATGAGTTAGCATTGTAACAAAGAATAGATCATGTTGCCACGTCAACCTTGTGCGCCTGAAGGATCTTGCATGAAGGAGATTGTTCCTATCTACCTCAATAATGTACGAAGTCTGTAAATGGTGAAAACGTGTGATGGGTTATCAGCCGCCATGAAAGCGGTGGAAAATAAACGATGGAGAACGTCTTGAGATAGGTTCAAGACTGTTGCATTTAATGCAATGTGCTCAATGGTCAGGATTGAACTATTTAAATTTCTTAACCTAACAGGTTTAGGGTATAGGGTTTATGCTACCGACCTATCTGTTTCCTATAAGGTCGATGTTGTGTTTCTTTTTGAGGTTTTTGGAAAAATTTGTGTGTGTGTATCCAAGTGAAGAGATACGTGATTCTTGCCAGACCAGAGGAGAGAAGTGATACCTGTAGAGTGTAAGAGCAGAAGGTGAAGAGGAGCTAAACTAGATCTGCATTGGCATTGAGTGATGTTACCAGATCATTGTAATACCTGTTGATCTCTAACCACTTCAATAGTCGGGAAATCCCTTAACAGGGTAGCTTTAACTGGCTTACTGTAAATCCTTTGACAGGGTGACTCAAAACCATTGAGTTCTTGAAATCCTCTAACAAGGTAACCTTTAACAGGGTTTAACCCTTAACCGGGTATTCTAGTCATCCCTTAACCAGGTGATCCCTAACAAGATCGATTCCTAACAGAACCTATTGTTTCAGTCTTTAACCGGACAAGGCTCCTAATAGAGCGGACTTCTAAAGATTTCAAAAATAGCTTGTGGGTATTCATCCCCACCATGGTTTTTCCCAGTTGGGTTTCCACGTGAAAAATTTGTGTGTCATGTGTGGTGTTATTCATGTGATAGTTTAAGTGATGTGTGTTTGAAGGTAAATCATGTTGATCTAGTTGTTTATATATTCATGATGATAGATTACCTGTTCATGCACTAGGGTGAAATGGAAATGAAGTATTAGATTGTATGAAAAGATAAGTGTTAACCGGTTTATGCTTTTCTCAGTTATTCTGGGTTTTTTCCAGTTGTACTCTGTTTAAGACCAATGTTACTATTTGTCTGCCAAAGCGCAATGTCTGCTGACAAACTGGTTTTAGGAATGTGTTTTTGTAGGTACTGATTCACCCCCCTCTCAGTACCGGTTTGGTATTATCCATTCATCATTGAGTTATCACTAATATGCTTGATGGTGTTTCCTAGTTGTTTCCTATTTGTCTTGGTGATCCGCACTGATTGTTGTGTAATTTTTTTGGTGGTTTCTATCAATCGGTGATGATTTGTGTGTTATGCAGTATTTTTGGTGGTGTAGCGTGTTGCAGTTGATCTTGGCATGATTTCTGGTGGATGTGATCATTTGGGAATTTGATTTAGGACCATGTTATGCTATGTAAATAATTATATTGATCCGGTGTTCTATCTTTGTATTGTGTGATGTAATTTTGTAATTGAGGGTTGAGGGTTTAGCCACCCTAGTTATCAAGGTTGATGAATTGCATATATATGTTGGCAATTAACACTCATTCGGTGAGTTCGGGTAGTTTCTGGTAGTTGCATATTTGTTTAGGGTTGTCATTGATGGAAAATCTTCATGGTGATTCGATATGGAAGTCTTAATTCATCTTATCTGGAAGTTGGAGTTAACCGATAGATAGTTAACCAGTAAAATAGGGTATTTTGGTAATGTTTTGATTCAGAATTATTTTTGATGATTGCGGTATTTTGGTGACTATTTTTGTGATCTCGGTGATTGGGAAGACCTTTAGGAAGTGTGTGATTATAATCTTTTGGTCTGGTGCTATGTTTTGTTCAAGATTGAATCCAACTTGGAGCTACATGTTACTCTTATTGAAGCTGACTTGAAGGAGATTGCTTTTGTGTTTAAGAACGCATATATAAGATCGATTTGGCGACTGATTTTTGAGATGTTAGAGTTGTGGTGATCCATTTCGGTGCAATTAAGCATAGTTTCACATGTGCATTCAATCTGGTAGTTGACTGAGATAGAAATAGAGTAATCAATAGAGAAAAGACAGACAGAGATTTAGAGCTTAACTGGAACTCATTCTTGCATAGTAAGATGCTAATTAAGAGTTCATTTCATTGTATTTCCTCATTCTAAACAAATTGTAAGTCAGTGAGACTTCCCTAAAGGTTGTAGCCTTTCAGGAAACTATATTTGAGCAGTGAGCCTAAATGCAAGTGCATTCCCCATCTATGTAATATTTATGTACTCCTGGCCATAGTATATGAGTATAGTGTGTTCTATCCCCACCATGGTTTTTCCCTTTCTGGGTTTCCACGCAAAAATTTTGGTGTTGTGGATTTGTGTATTCTTTGTTGCATGTTTATCTTCTTATTTGTTATGCATTGCTAATCGGTGGATAAAGAATAAGTTTTTGGTTTTAACTTTTGGTAGATCACTGATTTAACCCCCCCCCCTCTTAGTGCTCTGATTCTAACAATTGGTATGAGAGAATAGTGCCTCTGAGAAAGCTTAACCACTTGAGGAAGATCTAGGGGATTGATTCAATAGATTTTGGTTTTTAGAGACAACTCAATATGGCACTTGAGGATCTTGATAAAACTAGAAGTAAGGTATGTACCTTGAAGAAGAATTTGAATGTTACTAATGAATTCATTAGTGAGCTAAAGGATCAAGCAAGTGTCTGTAGAGAAAAGAGGATGGAATTAATGGACAAGTTGAAGGAGAAAGAAGATCAGATCATGGAATACTAGGACAAAGTTGATGAGGTTAACAAGATTGAGAGAGAGAATGTTTCTTTGAAGATTGAGATGCAATCCATTGTGATGAGACTAACTAAGGAAATTGAGGATCGGAAGAAGAATGAAGAGAATATGGCATAATCATTGAAGGAAAGAGCTGATGAATGCTTCAAACTTACCTATTAGAATGATCAGTTGAAGCTTGAGATGACACAATCAAGGAATAATGGTCAAGAACTTGAAAGGCAAGTTGCTACCTTGAGGGATGAACTTGCTACTGCTAATGAATACAAAGACAAATTCAAAGATTGTTCAGCAAGGCTTGATGAGATGTTGGAAAGTCAGAGACATGGAAAGGATATGCAAGGTCTAGGATTTGAGAAAGGTGAATCCTCCAAATCTGGACAATGCAATGCAAGACCTGATCAGAAGAAGAGCAGGAATCCTTCGATAAGACAGCCTAATGCTCATAAATTCAATGGTAGATGTTTTACTTGCAATGAATTTGGTCATATGGTGAGTCGGTGTAGAAGTAGGATGAATAATGGAATGATGAACAATAACAATATGATGAACAACATGAATAATGTTTCTACCTTCACCTATCAGTGTTTCATATGCAATAACATTGGACACAAGTCAAATATGTGTAGAGAAGTAATGAATAACTTTCAGAATGAAAGATGCTATGCTTGTGGAATGTTTGGACATATTTCTAAATAGTGCAGGACAAGATAGAATCAGATGAACTTCAGACCTATAAAGAATAATGTTGTTTGTCGAGCATGCAACAAAACTGGTCACATTGCAAAGTACTACAGAAGTAAGAGCAGTGCTCTGGTAGACAAGGACAAATCAGATAAGAAAGGAAAAGAGAAAGTAGAAGAGATCAAGGATAAGCATGAGAAGATGTGGGTGAAAAAGGATGAATCCAGAGCTGACAACGGGTCTGCACCCAAATCCAGTGCAGGATCTTCAAACAATAACTAGGGATTTATGCCTTAGGGGGAGATTTTCATGCAGATTCTAAGAACCCCCTCTTTGATGCTTTGCAATTGATTCTGGAAGATTGCAGAAGGATTGAATCATATATTCTAATGATATCCAAAAGTTTCTGAAGGATCTTGTGCTCTGGTATGAAATTTCATGGAGATCATGATAACTGGTTGTTGCATTTATTACAATGAAAAATTAGGTTTTCAAAGGATAAAAATGTATTTTAAGACTTCAATCGTCACAATGCGATCAAGCGAGTAAGAGAAGAGTCGAGAGAAAGAAACTTGGCAATCTCAACAGCAACTTCTAAGTGAATTTTAGCGCTTGGTTGTGAAGCAATGTATTTATCTGTTCAGATTTATAGTTTTTCGCAAACCCTAGGATTCAAGATGGCTTCAATTTTTGGGATTTTGACTCCTCTGGTGGTTCAAATCAAGGATAGGGCTCATCCTATTTTTAAGAAACATCCATTCAAATTGGTTGAGGATGATCTGGAAGATGCATTCTCATTCATTCCCTATGACATGTTGCACAATAAAGATATTTGGGCCTACATTCACTGTGACCTGGAAGAGCTTGGGAATGAAGATATGTTGGACCTGTATAACAAGCATTTGGTCAAGGGTTTGGTGAATCTCAAACCTGAATATAAGGTACTACAAGATAAGGGTTTCTCATAGTTCGTATATTTCCCATTGTTTGATGAGGCATAATGGATCCGCTACATCCTTAGTCGCATGCATGATGAGTTCATATGGCTTGACAGGCCCCACAAAATTACCAAGCAAGAAATCCATGTTGTAATTAGTTTAGCTGAAACTGATGATATACCTTGTCTAAGAAATATATCAAATGACACCATCATAGCTACCACTGGATCCAATTTTGACAACAGAGCCATGACTGTGAATGATATTTTGGAGAATTATATGAAGTTTTCTCCAATGGTAGTCAGATACCCAGTTTACTAGTCTAGCCGGTATAACTCTGTCTTCGGTATAGCTATGTACTCTACATATCAAATGCTCAATGAAGATAAGAAGTATGATTTGTGCATGGCACTTATGAATGAATTATTGAGCAATCTGAAGAAAATAAAGCAAGATAAAAAAGCACACTTTTAAGTATGGTACACTCCTCATTTGCTTGGTACTATACTTCATGCATGAGATACCCGATATCAACGGCAAGGTCTAATGGGCCTATAATAGACCGATGTCCATGCAGATCAAGGAAGGTCTATGGGGAGTTGGTGATGCAACCATGAGGATTTCTACCCTCTAGGGATATTTCAAAACCTTCCAAGAAGCCATGAAGAACAGGGAAAGGATTTTGAAGGAGGTAGTTGAGAAATATGAGCAAACCATTTGCTTCATGGTTGATAAAGATCAGTGTCTGATGGAAGTAGTGGAACCTCAAATTGTCTAGATCATGTCCATGGGGTATGAAGTTGACTCTTCTACACTTGAGGCATATGCACAACATCTTCTAAGTCAACTGGTAGATCCCAAAGAAGGGAGATTTGGGACATTTAAGGAAAAGGACCTTAGTTTGCATATGCAGTTCACTGCCCCTACCCGAAAGAGAAAAGTAACAAAGATGGCAAAAGAAGTAGCCACTCAAATGGGTTTCACCAAGGAGGATGTGAAGAAAGAAAGAGAAAAATATGTCCAAAAGGAGGCCAAGGTTGATCTGGTTCCCCCCAAGGAAAAACCTAAGGCAACTAAGTCTGCTCCTGCTCTAGTGGCACAGCCTGCAAAACCTACTCCATCCCAAAAAGGTGTGCTGAAGCATAAGAAAAAACCCAAGGGTACCTATGTTGCAGTATCCTTTGTGGCCTCAGAAACTGAATCTGAGGAAGAGGAAGGAAGAGAAAAGAAAAGGAGAATTTGTCAGACTGGTAAGAAAGCCTCAATCCGGTGGAGTACAACCCAGCAAAAAGACTAAGTTAGATCTATTGAAATGTGGTGACTGATTAGCAAAGTACTGTACACTCAGCACATATCCTTGCACGGTAGCCCCTGAGAAAAGCGGGGGTTCGAGGGCGGGAGCCCCCGAGAAAAAAAAAATTGGGTATTTTTTTTGTTGATGAAAACCAATATTGTAATAAAACCCTAAAAAGGTCGACTTTGTTTTTGCCCTAAAAATGCATGTTATAAGTGGCTAGGATGCTTAAGGCATTGTAAGGTTGATGTACTATTTTTGCTGGATAATAAGAAAGATTGGACGATTGTGTATGGTGGATGTAACCCATTATGGGTGAACCATGTTAAATCTTTGTGTTATCTGTGTCCTATTTTATTTCTTTATCTTTTGTATTTAAATCTGCATATAATTGTTAGTTCATATTTGCTTCGGATCTGCTTGAAACCCTAACAATTGGTATCAGAGCGAGGTTTTCTATAAATTGGCAAAACTCTTAGACTTGAGTGGGAGCAATGGAGGATTCCAAATTCAAGGTTGAAATGTTTAACGGCCAGAACTATCAGTTATGGAAAATGCAGATGGAGGATTACCTGTATCAAAAGGATTTGTGGTGGTCATTGGAAGGAAAGGCAAAGAAAGCGACCATAATGTCAGATGAAGAGTGGGACATTTTAGATAGAAAGGCACTGGGATCCATTCGATTGTGCCTTGCACCGTCTGTAGCATTCAATATAACAGAAGCCAAAATGACTGTAGATTTGATGGCGACATTGGCAAAGTTGTATGAGAAACCCTCGGCTTCGAATAAGGTATTTCTTATGAAGCATTTGTTTAATTTGAAAATGTGTGAGGGAGGATCTGTAGCAGAGCACTTAAATGAAATTAATACAATTACCAGTCAACTGTCTTCGGTAAAAATTACCTTTGCAGAAGAGGTTAGGGCTCTCTTGATTTTATGTTCTTTGCCAGAAAGCTAGAATAGCTTGGTTATGGCTGTAAGTAACTCTGTCTCTGGTAAAAATACTTTGGTATTTGATGATATTGTTGGTGTTATCCTAAGTGAAGAAATGCGAAGGAAAAGCACAGGTGAGACTCCAACATCATCGGGTAGTGTTTTGAATGTGGAGAATAGAGGAAGATCAAAGGAAAGAGGAAAAGGCCCTGGGAATGAGAAGTCACGAGGGAAGTCAAAGAAAGGACGCTCTCAATCTAGAGGAAAGAAAGATTGCTGGTACTGCGGAAAGCCTGGTCATCTAAAGAAAGACTGTTGGTCTCAGAAAAACAAAGAAGGAGACAAAAATGAAAATGACAGTAAGGAAGCTAATATTGCAAGCAATACTTTACAAGATGTTTTAATCTTATGTTTGGATAATGTTAATGATTCTTGGGTAATAGATTCTGGGGCTTCATTTCATGCTACACCCCATAGAAAATATTTTCTAGATTATGTTCAAGGTGATTTTGGACAAGTATATTTGGGTGATGATGAGCCCTGTCAAATTGTTGGAAAAGGAAAGATAAAGATCAAGTTGCAGAATGGAAATGACTGGTTTCTATAGGAAGTAAGACATGTTCCTAATTTAAGAAGAAATTTAATTTCTACAGGGAAACTAGGTAGTGAAGGTTGCATAGTTACCTTCTCAGATAGTATGTGGTAGGTCACTAAAGGATCATTAGTAGTAGCTAAAGGTGCAAAGGTAGGCACATTATATCTGTGTACTGGTAACACTTACTCTACCCTAGCTGCTACAGATAAAGTTACTACAGGGACAACAACAATAGATGTTGCAAGAACAGATTCAATAATGTGGCACCATAGGCTTAGGCACATGAGTGAGAAAGGGATGAAAATACTTCACTCCAAAAATCTATTGCCAGGACTAAAAAAGATTGATTTAGAGTACTGTGAAAACTGTGTTTATGGTAAACAGAAAAGAGTCAGATTTCTCAAGGTTGGGAAAGAGAAGAAGAGTGAGAAGTTAGAGCTTGTGCATTCAGATGTATGGGGACCAGCTCAAGTATCATCTCTTGGTGGCTCATGTTATTATTTTATTTTTATTGATGACTCAACCAGAAAAACATGGGTATATTTCCTAAAACAAAAATCAAATGTTTTTGAAACTTTTAAGAAATGGAAAGCTTTTGTTGAGAATGAGACAGGAAAAAAGTTGAAGTGTCTCAGATCGGATAATGGAGGTGAGTATTGCAACAAAGAATTTGAAGATTAATGCTCCTTAAATGGGATTCAAAAACAGAAGACAGTTCCAGGAACTCCACAAGAAAATGGTGTGTCAGAGAGAATGAATAGGACTATCATGGAACGCGCAAGGAGCATGAGATTGCATGTTGGATTGCCCTTACATTTTTGGGCAGATGTTGCACATATTGTTGTCTATTTGATAAATAGAGGACCTTCAAACCCTTTGGATGGTGGTATTCCAGAGGAGGCATGGACTGGTAAAAAGGTAAATTATTCTTTTCTGAAAACCTTTGTTTGTGAAGCTTTTGTCCATATTGATAAAGAAAACAGAACCAAGCTTGATGCTAAATCTCATAAATGTACCCTCATTGGATATGGGATAGATGAATATGGCTATCGGTTATGGGATTTTGAAAATAAAAAAATAATTAGAAGTAGAGATGTTATATTCAATGAGAAGGTTATGTATAAAGAACAGATGCAGGAAAAGAAGCATGAAAAGGACAAACAAGAATATGTGGTGCTGGATGAGATTCCTAAAAATGAAATGCCACAGGTACCTAATGCTCAGCAACAACAGATTGTCCCACAAACTCTTGCAAGTGTTAGACGTTCTACGAGGTCAAGTAGACCCCCTGAAAGATTTTCTCTTTCTTTGTATTCTATTTTATTAACTAATTCTGGTGAACCCGAAGAATATGAAGAAGCAATGCAGGTGGATGCCAAACAACAGTGGGAGCTAGGCATGAAAGAGGAGATGGACTCCTTGATGAAAAATAAGACTTGGTACTTAATCCCTTTACCTGCAGAAAAAAGAGTTTTGCCTAACAAATGGGTTTATAGGCTGAAGGAGGAGGAAGGAGGTCAGAAAAAATATAAGGCCAGACTTGTGGTAAAAGGTTTTGCACAGAAAATGGGTATAGATTATGATGAAATATTTTCTCTAGTTGTAAAAATGACTTCAATTAGAACTGTACTTAGTCTTGTGGTTGCAGATGATTTACATCTTGAACAATTAGATGTCAAAATAGCTTTTCTCCATGGAGATTTGGAGGAGGAAATTTACATGTTGCAACCACAGGGATATGAGGTCAAAGGTAAGGAGAACTTGGTGTGCAGGTTGAAGAAAAGTTTGTATGGCCTAAAGAAAGCACCCCGGCAATGGTATTTAAAATTTGACAGTTTCATGGTTGAACACGGTTATAATAGATGTCATTCTGATCATTGTGTATATTTTAAGAGATTGGATAATGGTTTTTATATTATCATGTTGATTTATGTTGATGACATGCTTGTTGCTGGGTCTAACATGCAATATATAAATGATCTTAAACAAAAATTAGCCAGGTCATTTGCTATGAAGGATTTGGGTGCAGCTAAGCAAATTCTCGGTATGAGGATTACACAGGATAGCAAAAATAGAACCTTGAATTTGTCCCAAAGTGAGTATATAAAGAAGGTGTTGAAAAGATTTAACATGCAGGATGCAAAAGCAGTTAGTACACCTTTGGCTAGTCATTTGAAATTGACTAAGGAGATCTGCCCAAAGGCATAGGAAGAGGTTAATAAAATGTCTAACATCCCGTATTCATCAGTTGTTGGCAATCTGATGTATGCAATGGTATGCACAAGGCCAAATATTACACATGCAATGGGAGTTGTGAGCAGGTTTATGAGTAATCCAAGTATGGAACATTGGAATGCTGTGAAATGGATTCTTCGGTATTTGAAAGGAACCACTACGAAGGCATTATGTTTCAAAGGATCTAATGCTGCTTTGAGTGGATTTGTTGACTCTAATCTGGCAGGTGATATTGATTCATGGAGGAGTACTACAGGGTATGTTTTTACTATAGGGGGAACTGCAGTTAGTTGGATTTCTAGGCTACAAAAGGTTGTTGCACTTTCAACTACTGTAGCTGAGTATGTTGCTACTACAGAAGCTAGCAAGGAGATGATTTGGTTACAATGTTTTCTAGAGGAATTGGGTCAAACACAGGAGGATCACCCATTTTATATTGATAGCTAGAGTGCCATTCATCTTGCGAAGAATTGTGCTTTTCATTCAAGGACAAAGCACATTCAGCTCAGGTACCACTTCATCCGAACTATTTTGGAGGAGGGTCAATTATGGCTTGAGAAGATTCACACAAGTGAGAATCCTGCCGATATGTTCACGAAGGTAGTTCCATAGGAGAAGCTAATTTCTTCATCAGTTTTTGTTGGTCTTCTTGATTGATAATTGTGGAATTTATACCAGTCGAGTCCTAGTGTTTTATCCAGCGGATGTTGCATGTATAGTGGTGTTGTGTAGTATCAGTCTCCAAGTGGAAGATTGTTCGGTGTGGAGCCTGATCAGTCTCCAAGTGGGAGATTTTTGAAATGTGGTGACTAATCAGCAAAGTACTATACACTCAGCACGTTGTTGGCATATGCACACTCTAATGAGGCATTGTATGTGATTGAAGGTTTTGTCATTGATGGCAACCTTGCAATCCTATGGAACTAGAAAAGGTATTATATCAGCATCAGCAGATCACACTCCACACCGGCACTGACACAGAAGAAAGGAAGTATACCGGCACAGAGGCCGACAAGATTTTGTTATATTATATTTTGTTTATTATTGAAAAACTTTGTAAGCCGACTTGGCAAATTGTAAAATGACTCATATATAAAAGAGATCATTGTAGACATTTGAGATAAGAGATGTAAGCATTAAGGAAAAATATTAGGCAGACCTATTATGCGAAATATAGGTTAAGAGGTTTATGTAAGTAGCAGAGCAGCAACCGATATTGGATCGGGCATTGAAGATGCTATTGTAAAGCAGTACAAGATATTGGATTTGTATAATCCTCATTGTAAGTCAATGAGACTTCCCATTGAGCAGTGAGCACTAGGCAGTTGGCCTTCCTGCATGTGCAGGCCCCTATTGTAATTAATATTCTCTTATTGGCTAGTGAGTGAATATTGTGGGTCACAAATCCCACCGAGGTTTTTCCCACACTGGGTTTCCTCATTAAAACCTTGTGTTATGGTGTGATTTTCATGTGGATGTTCTTGATTCTGTTTATTGCATTATTTCTTACATACCGGTACACTGTTATATTATGTTTTGCATGTTTTAAGTCAAGAAATTCTATATACCGGTTAGATACTAATTCACCCCCCCTCTCAGTATCTATAGGATTCCTAACAAATTGGTATCAAAGCCTGGTCCTCTATTTTCATAAGCCTAACAACTTGAGGAAGATCTTGACACCGGTAAAGATGGAAAATCTGATGAAGCAACTGGAAGGAGCTCTTTCAGACTATGATGCAGAGAAATTGAAAAATATCAAACTAGAAGATGATTTAAGGGAAGCTCGGGATATCATTTAGGCACTTCAAGAAAATTTTACTATTGCAAGAAATAAGAGAAGAGAACTTTGTGAAAAATTGCAAAATGAGAATGATGAAAAGGAATCACTTAATGATATGATAAGCAAGTTGAAAAAAGAGAACATGACAACAAAGAATGAGATGTAGGATATGACTATGAGATTTTGCAAAGAGATTGAGGATAGGAAGAAGAATGAAGAAGAATTGACCAGAAGACTAAGTGATGCAGCAAATGAGAACACAAGACTCAGCTATGAAAATGACATGTTGAAGATAGATCTGATGCATACTCAAATTGACTCAAATGAACTGATGAGACAAAAAGAAGTCTTAGAAAGAGAACTAGAAACTTCAAATCAACATAAAGAAAAATTCAAGAAAAGCTCAGAGGAACTTGGCACCTTGCTGAAGAATGATGCTTCACCGGTAGGACAGAGCAGTGCTCCATCGGCAGGAAGTTCTTCATCTAATTGAAGAAAATTTCTTTGAGGGTTTGGCAATCTATTGACACATGTGCTATTATTCCCTCGGTTAGAGATAAGAAGTTGGAAATTACCAATCACCGGCAAAAGGCCAGATAAAACCAAGAAGGTATCCAATGACCTAGTTACAAACCTAACTGGTGCAACATTCGACAAGAGGTCCCTAAGAGTTAATGATGTAACAGACATTAATGTGAGATTTATCAGCATGATATTAGGGTATAAAACTACTCATATAGATAGACTCAATTTAGTTTCAAGTTTATGCATTAAGAGTGTTTATGATATGGTCACAGATAATGCAAAGATTGATATATGTGAGTGGTTAAAGGATGAATTAATTGACAACCTTGGAAAGATTAAGAAGGACAAGAAATGAACTTTCAGGTTTGGAAATCTGTTAGTATGTCTGATGCTACATATAAAAAATAGGTTCCCGGTATAGGCTACAAAGAACTTGGATATGATATACCGGTAGGCAAACAGTGAAAAGAACTATTCAATAACATGGGAGAAGACAAGAAAAATAATATTCATGACTTCTTTCAAGCGTTAAAGGCCAAAATGAAGAAAAGAATCAGGTTATCACAAAAAATTGTCGAAAAATACAAAGATGAAATATGCTTTGTAATCAAGAAAGATGAAATCTGGATGGAAGCAGTCATTCCTAAGATAGTTTGAGTAACCAAGATGGGCTATGAAACAGATGATCATATAATTGAAACATATGCTAAGGCACTTCTGGAAGCCCCTAGAGAACCTAAGGAAGAAGTATTTGGTAGTGAAGAAACTATTGAAAGCCAAATACAATCAAAGAAAAGAGTGAAAAAGGTTGAGGCAGTTGTAAGGAAAGGTTCCAAACAAGCAAAAGCCATCAAAGAAGATGTGTTGAAGAAAACCGGTATAATAGAGGATGAGTTAGCAGCTCCACAACCTGAAACTCACCTATCACCGGTAGGTACTTCTTCGAAGGGTGACATGCCTGCAACTTTCAAAAGAGTTGTAAGAAAAAGAGATCCCTCACTGGAAACCACACCCTCACCCAGGAGGACAAGACAAAAACAACAAGCAGTGAGATCTCCGGTAAGAAAGGCTACACCAAAGAAGAAGAAACTGACACCCAAAAAGAAGAAGAGGACAAACAAAGACTTGGCCCCTCTTGATATACTACTGAATGAAATTACAGAGGAAGGTAAATTGAAGAACATAGAGAAAATATAGGACACCTTAATAGCTGATGAAAAAGAACAAGTTGAAAATAGTGTTATATTGCATATGGATGTATATAAGAAGTTTTTGATGGAAGTAGTCAATGAAATTCCAGATGAACTATTTAAAAGACTAGAAGCAAGAAGACAAGCAGTAATAGAACTGGACAAGAAAATAAAGATTGAAAAGCTACTTATTGTATATTCGGTAAACTCACCCAAAGAAATTGATGACCTAATTGCTCAAGCCAACAGGACAGTATTTTCTACTGCACACCGGCATGTTGCTTTAATGGTTGGAAGAATTAATGAGGTGATTGAGGAGACAGAAAATGGATGGGATATATTCCTAGTTGAGAAAGAAAAACAAGAAGAGTACAAGAACCCCAAACCCATAAAATTTTATCAGAAAGATAGAGACAAGGGTAAAGGTAAAGTTGGTGGACCACCTAGTATCAAGGTTAGAGACAACTTACCCCCACCTCCTCTAATTACTCCACCGATAAAAACAACAACTACAAAAGATCAACCGGCAGCTGAGAGTATGGATGTAGAGGATGATAATCCTAATCCTGAAGTCTTATATACTGTGGATGTTGATACTCAAAAGATCAACATTGTGGTAGACAAAGAAACAACTGATAAGACTGATATGGCTAGTGAGCCTCCGGTAGCTGAGGAAACTGATAACACACAGGAGAAACCGGCAGAAGACAAAGAGAAAAAGGTAGAGACTCAGACTCAGACTGAGGCAATACAACAAACAGAGCAAAAGGCTTCAGAACTAGAACAACAACAACCAGAACAAGTACATAAAGAAACAGTACCACCGGCAACTAGTGAAGTAGAAAAACCATTGCTTAAAGAAATGCAAACACAAATAGACCTACCAGAGATCAATACAAGCTTGGTTACTTCCACCGGTACTCAGATTGTTGATTCATCATTAGGCTACAAATCAACTAATGTGACTGAGGTACTATTAGATTCAATCAAGAAGATAACCGACTGCAGCTCACAATCTTACAAGGCAATTGATGATACCATACCAATTTTGAAGGTAATTGCTCCTAACTGTAATATAGACAATAAAGATTCTTTAGGACAACTTGATACACTATGTAAATATATCACATAAAACATTGAGAAAATAAAGGAAGAGTCATTGAAGGATAAAGTAGAACTTGAAAAACAGAAATTCTTTGATGAGCAAATAAAGAAGTGTAACAGAGATTTTGACACACTTCTACCGGAATTATGTAATTTATTAAAAGAGTACAAAAATCTGTACAAAGATACCTGTAAAACAAACTTTTTGACTGTAGATATAGACAAGAACATGAGCAAGGTACAGGATGAGATCAATAAACTTGTAGATAGTTTTGTCAACTCACCTGATACACTATCAGTTTTTGAGGAAAAGATAACAAATTTTGAAGAAGAAATACTTAAATTGGAAAGAGAGAAAGAAAGAATAGTGAATAAGGCAAAGCATTTGAGATCAAAACTAAGTCCAAGATTGGACTATCTAGCATCAGTACGAAAGGAAGTATCTGAGGCACTAATACAGGGAAAGAAAACACCGGCATAGCATTTGCAGCATCTCACCGGTACAGTGAAGAGAACAGAGACAGCAATAAAGGATAGCAAAAAGTTTATGGATAGTATAAACTTGATTTTGGGAGATCTTTTTCAAATTGTAACCACCCAGTTAGAAGGTTGAAACTACAAACTCTATTGACATCTTGACAACCTTTGTCATTGATGCCAAAGGGCGAGTAGTGGGATGAGAAAATTTAAATCACAGGAATCATATGCTCAGGGGGAGCTCACACATTTTTGGTAACATTTTTGGACTTCACATTTTTTGGATACATCTTTTGAAATTTCTCATGAGTGTTGCCATCAATGCCAAAGGGGGAGATTGTTGGCATATGCACACTCCAATGAGACATTGTATGTGATTGAAGGTTTTGTCATTGATGGCAACCTTGCAATCCTATGGCACCGGCAAAGGTATTATACCGACATCAACAAATCACACTCCACACCGGCACTCAGGACACTAACACCAGCATAGAAGAAAGGAAGTATACCGGCACAAAGGCCGACAGGATTTTGTTATATTATATTTTGTTTATTATTGAAAAACTTTGTAAACCGACTTGGAAAATTGTAAAATGACTCTTATATATAAAAGAGATCATTGTAGACATTTGAGATAAGAGATGTAAGCATTAAGGAAAAATATTAGGCGGACCTATTATGCAAAATATAGGTTAAGAGGTTTATGTAAGTAGCAGAGCAGCAACCGGTACTGGATCAGGCATTGAAGATGCTATTGTAAAGTAGTACAAGATATTGGATTTGTATAATCCTCATTGTAAGTTAGTGAGACTTCCCATTGAGCAGTGAGCTCTAGGCAGTTGGCCTTCCTGCATGTGCAGGCCCCTATTGTAAGTAATATTCTCTTATTGGCCAGTGAGTGAATATTGTGGGTCACAAATCCCACCGAGGTTTTTCCCACACTGGGTTTCCTCATTAAAACCTTGTGTTATGGTGTGTTTTTCATGTGGATGTTCTTGATTCTGTTTATTGCATTATTTCTTGCATACCGGTACACTGTTATATTATGTTATGCATGTTTTAAGTCAAGAAATTCTATATACCGGTTAGATACTAATTCACCCCCCGCCCCCCCTCTTAGTATTTGTGGGATTCCTAACACACGTATCCTTGCACGGCAACCCCTGAGAAATTTTTTTGGGGTATTTTTTTTGCTGATGAAAACCGACATTGTAATAAAAAGGCAGACTTTGTTTTTGCCCTAAAAATGCATGTTATAAGCAGTTGGGATGCTTAAGGCATTGTAAGGTTGATGTACTATTTTTGCTAGATAATAAGAAAGATTGGACGATTATGTATGGTGAACGTAACCCATTCTGGGTGAACCATGTTAAATCTCTGTGTTATCTGTGTCCTGTTTTATTTCTTTATCTTTTGTATTTAAATCTACATATAATTGTTAGTTCATATTTGCTTCGAATTTGCTTGAAACCCTAACAAGATCATGCTCCCTCCGGAAGACCCCAAAGAAGAAAATAGGTCAAAAGTCAACTCGACAAAGACCTTGAATCTGGGAATATACAAGGTAAGTATACAATCATTCCTCCACTATCAACAGACCAGTTAATAGATGAAATTTAAATAATCTTGAAGCAAATTTTGATGATGGTGACCAAAGAAAATTTTGAGGAAAGTAAGTGAACTCCGAAACCTGATTGCTATCTAGATAGATAATATGTTGGGCAATAAGGCAGATTGTATGAAGGAAATGGCTCGGCCTGTACCATCAGATCTGAGAGAAATGGAAATTCATGCTACACTATCAATGTATGTATCATAATTTTGATAACCTGAAGAATGGGTGGGAAATTCACTTGGGATTTTTGAAGACTACCTTTGTTGACCTATTCAAGTATTTGTAAAGTATATATCATAAGTATATCAATTATGTGCAACACTCCATCTTTGGCATTGTTGTCAAAGGGGGAGAGATTAGGTGAAAAAAGTACAAACTAATTTTGTATAGAGTGTATAGTTCTATGATGCATATTTTTGAATTGTTGATCTAAGGGGAGCCTTAGAATTCTCTTATTCTTTCCTTTTGTGTACAGGTTTCAAAAATTTCAACACTTAGCCATTTTTCACAGGTGTTGCCATCAATGCCAAAGGGGGAGATTGTTGGCAACTGACACTCATCTGGTGAGTTCAAGTGGTTTTTGGTAGTTGCATATTTGTTTAGGGTTGTCATTGATAGAAACTCTTCATGGTGATTTGATCCGGCAGTCATAATTCATCTTATCCGAAAGTTGGATTTAACCGATAAAACAGGGTATTTCGGTAATGTTTTGATCCGAAATGATTTCTGATGATTGCGGTGTTTTTGGTGATTTTTTTTGTGATCTCAGTGATTGGAAAGACCTTTAGGAAGAATGTGATTATAAAATTCTGGTTCGGTTCTATGTTTTGTTCAAGATTGAAGCCAACTTGGAGCTACACATTACACTTATTGAAGCCAACTTGAAGGATATTGCTTTTGTGTTAAGACCAAATATATAAGATCGATTTGGCGACTGATTTTTGAGATGTTAGAGTTGTGGTGATCCATTTTGGTGCAATTAAGTGTAGTTTCACATGCATATTCAATCCAGTAGCTGACTAAGATAGAAACAGAGTAATCAATAGAGCAAAGATAGTCAAAGATTTAGAGCTTAACCAGAACTCATTCTTGCATAGTCAGATGCTAATTAAGAGTTCATTTCATTGTATTTCCTCATTGTAAACAAATTGTAAGTCATTGAGACTTCCTTAAAGGTTGTAGCCTTTTGGGCAACTATATTTGAGCAATGAGCTCTAGGCAGTGAGCTTGAATGCAAGTGCATTCCCCATCTATGTAATATTTATGTACTCCTGGCCATAGTATATGAAATTGTGGGTTCCAGCCCCACTGTGGTTTTTCCCTTTCTAGGTTTCCATGCAAAAATTTTGGTGTTGTGGATTTGTGTATTCTTTGTTGCATGTTTATCTTCTTTTTTGTTATGCATTGTTAACTGGTGGATAATGAATAAGTTTTAGGTTTTAACTTCCAGTAGGTCACCGATTCACCCCCCCCCCTCTCAATGATCTCTGATTCTAACAATGTAGGGGATATATTCATGTAATTTGTGTGTCATTGTTGTGTTTGCATTATCAAAGAGAGTTTTATGTGCAAACAAGTGATTTATCCTTCGGTGTTGAGTTTGTGGTGAGATTGTTGTTGTAGGGCAAACATTTGTGCTTAATCAGAACTTTAATTAGGCATTTGGAGATGTTTTTCTTTCAGTTCATTTCTTTCGGATTGTAGTCTGAATCTTATTGTAATTCAATGAGACTTCCCTGAGAGTTGTATTCTTCTAGGCAAATATTATTTGAGCAGTGAACTCTGTTGTTCTCAAAATCTAATTTACTTCAATATCCTTGTAATAATATGATAACTCTGTATAGAAGAGATATTAAAGAGAAAGAAACTTCTAGGACAACATATGACAAGGTTTGATTTAACCTTCTACACTTTGGACTTACTCTAAGTCCAGGCGGGTATACCTTTGTGAACTAAATTCACACTTTTAAAAGATAAATCCACAGCAAACTAGTCTAGAAAACCAGTGGATCTAATCACCTTAAACTTACTGAAACAAAGGAATGAAAATTATACTTATATTTAGTATTTGACCTACAAAATATGTAATAAACAACCCTGATCTATACCAGTGCCTTATCCAAGGTCACAGAGTCATCTAAATTCAAACAATACTTCCCCAATCAAAATATCTCTACACATCCCATTGTCTCGGCTTCTGCAGATCCCTATATATGCCTAACACACATAAGAATTTATTCATACCACATCAAACTACACTCATCAAGATTCAAAGTATCCTACAGAGAATTTACTGGTAGAAGTGATTCCTGTATATTTAATTCCCCTCCTGAAGAGAAAAGCTAAGAAACATATCTACTGAAGATTGCCTTACAACCCCTATTCAAACGAAATAACCCTGGATTATTTAGAATGAAACAGTAAACACTTGCAAACACATTTGAAGACAACACAAAGTTTTTACTCAAAACCAATGGTCTGTATATTGATATTTTCTTCAAAAAAGTATTACAAGAAACCTTCGAATATTCTCCATTAAAACTTGGAAAAGCTCAGATAAATTTCTGCAGCATTTTCTTACAATTCTTTGCCATCCTTTTTCTACTAGTCCTGGTATCCATTTATAACAAAATGGATGCACATAGCTTCGGACTTTCCTAGGAGAATTTTTTAGAATCATTTCTTCTCAAGAAGAAGTTACAAAGATCTTTTACAAAAATGGTTACAAGTCCTTTTCGACCTCTGCAGCTTCTTCTACTTGTTATCTGGTTGCAACCTCATCTAACTGCTCGAGAGCACCTTCTAACTTCTCTACATCATGGATGGCATATTTTCTTGTCCACTCATTGTACACATCATCAGTTGGCCATGCGAAATTAATCACTTTTGCTTTAGCCTTGGTTAACCTTTTCCAGGAATTTCTCATCTTGTTGACCTCTGAATTGAGAAAACCATAATGAGATTTGATTCTCTCTATCTCCTGAATTGTTACAGCAAAAAAGGAAGCATCATCTAAGTCAACAATTCCTTTTATTCTGGCTGATAGTCTGGCCTCTAATTCCTTAAGCCACACTTGTTTATCCTTCAATTGATTTGGGCTGACAAAAACTCCTGGGAGCAATTCAAAAACCTGATCAGTGTACTCCTTTTTGTACAAATTGATCTTTCTGTCAGCATTGTCCACCCCTTCTGCCAATTTTACTAGGTCCTTGGTGACATCACAAGTGGATTTGATGATAGGATCAGCCCCTGCTTCATCATAAGATACACAAATAAGCTCCAAATCCTACTCTCTAGGCTTCCACTTATCAAAAATAGGCATCAAAATGGCCTTATCTCCGTTAAGCTCATTCCACATATCCAAAATCTTGCTGATGTTGTTGTATAATAGTGAGGCCCCCATGGTGTCTGCAAAAATTGAAATGGTAGCCCTTACTCTTTCTTCATACTTCTTTGCATACAAGGCCTGGGCCTGTTTTAAATTCTCCAATTCTTGGGGAGTGATTTCAACCATCTAAGAACTAGAAGGTACTGGAGATGGTGGGAACTCAATAATGGGGCTAGTAGGTGGAGGTCTTGCAGGAGAAGAGGAGATCATCAGTGTTGAAGACTCACCTTGATGGTACTATCCTGTCAACTAGCTTTGCATCTTAGCAATGATGCTATCTTTACCCCTTACCTCTTCCTTAGCACGGTTATAGGCTTTCAAAATTGTCTCCAGCTTAACTTGGAGGTCTTCTTTTTCCTTAGCTTCCCTTTCTGCTACTGCAACACTAAACTTTGCAGTTTCTAGCACAGTGCTAGCAGCTTCCAACACCCTTGTGTTTTGCACTCTTTTTACTATCATTCCACCAAGGTAACTTGACCTTGGGGTGTCCTTATTTCTCCTATTCTGATCTCTCTTAAGAGACCACATGACTAGTGCAGCATTATCTTTGCTAAAAGTGATTCCCTCCATGGGTTTGGTTTCTTTTCTCACTGCCTCCAACACCAAGGCATCTGCTATGTCCCACTCAGAGAGAATGAGTACTTCAACTTGTGCCACCATATCTCTTCCTTGCTCAGGAGTGATGGTCTTAAACTCATCTATCATTTCTTGCTTTATTTCCTCCTCAACCACAACTAGATCTTTATGAGGCTACTCACCTTTTCTCTTTTCACATCTTGCATTGTATTTGTCAATATTCTACTTCTATACAAATTGCATGAATGCTCCTGATGTAACAAAGTTGTTGTCAGCCAAGAAGTCCTCACTGGCCTGCTTGATCTCAGGATCCCACTCCTGGCCCTTGAATTCATTGGTAGTGATGTTCATCTCAATAGCAAGGGGCTCTTCTAGCATTCCTTCTTCTACTTCATCATATGTGTAGGCTATTTCTCCCAGGCTACCTAACTGTATCAGTTGCTTAGCTGCTGCCTATTCATCTCCTATATGAATAGGGGATTGGGAAGGAGAGTACAAGGGTGTATTAGATTGTATTTCTTTTCCTACTCTCTGCTTCTTTGGACTCTCTTGGATGTCAATGACATCTTGTATCTTCCTCTTTCCTTTAGAGGTAGAGGGCTCCCTTGTTGTAGGCATCAACACACTATAATTAGACTTCTTGTACAATGTATAATCACTAGGAGGGATTGCTCTAGTGGGGGCAGACCTACTTAGAACCATTCTTGCCTTTTCAAGGTTGTTTTTAACCACAACCTCCCTCTTTTCTTTTAGAGTCTGCATTACATCCTCAAAGCAAAGAATTAAGAACTTTATTTTCTCCTCAAAAGGGGAAAAGCTAAACAATGGGTCATAGCTGGTATCAAATTGATGTACAAAGTCTAAGGCTTTTTTATAAGCCACCCACTTTTCCTTCCTCAGCTCCTGCTCATCTAGATCAAACTCATTTCTAATGAGGTCTTCAAGAAACTGAAATTGATGGGGTCTACCTCTGCATATTGCCCTTTTTCTAAACATGCCATTGAATAAATCTTCAGGATCAGCACACCTGGGTACTGCAGTTGATAAATGATAAGGTTTAAGAAAATCCTCAAAACAATTCCAACCTCCCTTGGTTATTACAAATTGGTGGGCTATAGTAACCATAGGGAAAATAGTCCCTTTACCCCTGCCTGTCAGCTCTGCCTCTTGCACACTACCAATTTGTCTGAGGACTTCTGCAATTCCCACTTTGAGAGGGACCTAATAGGGAAATAGAAATGGAGTGCCTCTGAAACCAAATACTCTAAAAACTGTGGAGACAGGGTACAAGTAAATATCACCCCAATTATGGACAATTTTTATACTTTCTGCAAATTCTTTTGGTCTAATAAATTCCAAAAGAACCTTGAGGATTCTCGGATTTTCTGAACATAGGAGATTCCTAATCTTTGATGCAAAACATTTATCAAATTTTAAGAAACTAGCATCATCTCTGTCCCATGACAGCACTGTACTCCATAATTGCACTGGCATCTTTTCTCCCTCTTTCTCTTTTATAAGATCCATTCCACTTGCAAAATAATCACCACCTTTGAATAAAAATAGATGCATGAGGAGGGAATACCATCCAAAAGGCCTATCAACCTTCCCATTCTTTATTCCTATAAACCCTCCATGGATAGCATCAATAATAAAAGAAGCATAATCAAAGGTTACTGCAAGAGAAGGATTCAAAATCTGGGCAATCATTAGCATGTAATGATTGGGCATATTTGCCTCAGCATCCTCTCCTAAAATCTGGCAAAGTGACCAATACACTCCCTTGGCCCTAAGGGTGAACAGATTCAATGAGAAGGGCTCTTCAATGTTGGGTCCTACAACTATCAACCCGCCTATCTTCACAAAGAATTCCTTAAGAGGCCCATTTCTAAGGTGGTTCCTTTGTACACTATATACTTGAGCTAATGATTTGAAATTAATAGGCTCTAGAAAATTGGTAAACTCATTAAGCCCAAAAGCACTTTTGAATTCCTCATTACTTATTTCAATGAGGGCTTTCCCATTTATATCCCTAATGCTCCTTGTGACTGGATCATAATTATGTGCAATCTGAGTCAGGAGATCCATATCCATGAATACTCCTGGAACTACCAATTTTCCCACATCTAACTCCCAGATGCTATTCTGTGGGGCTAGGGAATTTCTCATGCCAAATCCAACTTTGAACAACCCCAACCCAGACAACCCAACTTGTGGGTCTCTCAACCAGTTACCCTTATCATATAACCCTTCTCCAATCTTCAAACGAGGAGCTCTTGGCACTAGTTCTTTCACTTTTGATGCCTGATTAGTTGACAATGTCAACTGTTTGAGAAAATCATCACAAATGGCCCTTTCCTGGTAATTAACTTTCCCTAAGAACTCTCTCTTAGGTGCCATCTTAAAATATGCAAGCAATTTAGCTACTACCCCCAACTGGTTTTGTGACAAATGAAGACCTCAATTAAAACACACTGGTAAGAAATTGCCAAACAAGAGTGCAAGAAAACCTATTTTTAGCTTGAAGGAATCCGCACTGCAACTGGATGAATTTGCTCTGTATTTGAGGAAAATAGCTCTGCAACCGCTCCTTTGCAACAATTATTTGGAATGATACCTTCACTCAATAGATACAAGATCATATATGGTACTCAGGCTCTTAACTGCAACATTGATACCGCATGCTTCGGTCGTCCCTTCAGAATTGAATTCATGAGAGAATTTGAATTTTTCACTCCAACGGGTCACAACATACCTGCACATTTTTCCCTTTCGCTTTTGCTATTTGACAGAGCATAACCTTCGGGCAATTTCGTTAAACGAAATCACGCCAACCGTCCAATCAAATGAAACTTGATCGGTCTTTACACTGACTTAACAACTTTGCCTTAGCACCAGGCCCTACCTCCTTTTCGCCATTTCGTGGGCTTTATCCTCCGAGCACTTTTCCTTCGTGAAGCTGCACCAAGCGTTAGATGGAACTTTAACTACTCGACGTTTAACTCTTACCGAGACCGTCAGCTTCTTCATTAACCATGCCTTTATCTTGACGACTAACGGTCTTTCGCTATTTCGCATAGCTTAAACCACTTTCAACTTAGGGCCACGAAACAACGTGAAGCATTGGATCAAATCGGAGATGACCATCCTTTAAGGGATACCTTTATGCTTTCTTTACTTACACCACTCTTTCATTGGTTACTGAGTACCACGTGGCATTCAACCATTAGCTCTAGAAGACTATTCGAGTTCAGTTCAAAGTCAGCCACATATCTTTCCCTTATAACCGCTGGTTACACCTTGGCGGGCCCTTAATTTCTTCTGAAACCACGTGTTAATTAGTACGTCACCATCTAGCATTACACCTAGATGAACCTTTTCTTACTTTCTCTATTTCATGAAGCATATCCCTCGATTGGTTCGTAGCTACGAAACAACATGAGTTGTTAGATTGAATCAAAGTTGATCCTCTTTTAACGTCATGCTTTTATCTGTCCTTGGGGCCCCAAAACCTTTTCACTGTTTCACAGGTTTTAAAACATGAGCACTTTACCATTGCGAACTTACGTGGTCCATTAGATTATATTTGACTTGCTCAATGCTTAACAACTTAACTGAATTCAGTAGATGTGGGCCCTCTGACTAAACTTCATCCACCTAGCATCTAGTCACTTTTGAACTGACATGTCAACCTTTCATTTGCTGAGAGAAAACATCGGATTCCACCTCATCCTTGCCACCTGTCTCTGCCAGGTCACTTGTTATCCCGCGGCATGACTCACCTCTAGGACCCACCTTTTAATCCTGAAATCTGACTTGCTGACTATTTTGACCTTCTACCACGTGCCATCATCTTACTCGCCATCTCGACCAACTGGACTGCCTACTTGGAGTGCCACGTCATTTCGCTACTTTGTGAAGGCTAACTGTTGAGCATCTTCCTCCTGCAAAGTTGCGCTAATGGTCAGATCAAATGAGACTTACGCATCTGTTATGCTCCTTATAACAATTCCTTTTCATGGACCGAAAAACCTTTTCGCTATTTCGCGGGGCATAACCTTTGAGCATCTATCAGCCACGAAATAGCGTGAACCGTCGGATTAGATTGGACTTGATCACCTTTTAGTCGCTTGGAAATTCTTCGCTGCAGGGTCCCACTAAACACTTTCGCCATTTCATGAAAGGTATTTCACTTGCAAGTTCCGGCTGCAAAATAATGCCAGCCGTTAGATCTTGAATGAGATGGAGCCCTTTTAAATCGGACCAAATGTGTACCATTGAACACGCTTTTCCCTCTCACCATTTCACGAGCCTTAAACCACGTGCAACTTCGCTTAACGAAATAGAGAAAACCATAGATCTATCTGAGAGCTGCGTGCAACTTACTGGGCCCGACAACATTGGGAAGAAAAGACATAAGGCATAGAATTTTACAATTAATTCAACAACCTCCTATGCAAATTACATGGGGGGACACCTCATACGACCCCAAGACCCATTACTTAAGTGGATAAAGTAATGTAGGAATAGAAACCAGAGGGTTTTTTATTAGACATTGAGCAATCTAAAATTAAAACCCTAAACCCATTAAGACCTAACATAGACTTGAAGTGGTTGATAGTGTGTCTAACTCAAAATTTCAAAAACTTAGCCAATTATGGGAACAGAAAACCCATTTCTTAAACAGTGATAACAAACTCTAGGCAGTGTGCTTGAATGCATGTGCATTCCCCATTGTAATATTTTCACATACTACTATAGAGTATCATCTTACTATGGGTAGGTTCCTACCATGTTTTTTTCCCTTGACCGGGTTTTCCACATCAAAATCTTGGTGTTGTGTGTTGTTCTATTAATTTGCTTATCTATCTTATTACTACAATTTATTAGATCTGTGTATTGATTGTTATTTCGATGAAGACTGATTCACCCCCCCTCCTCTCAATCTTCCTTCTTGATTGCTACTAACACTTTAGTCAATCTATCCATAGTGACCATAATGGCTTCATGTCTGTGTGTAAAGATTGGTAATCCAACAATGAAATCTATAGATATAATATCCCATTTCCATTATAAAACAATATTAAACAACAAAGGTCATGTGGGATGTTGATGCTTCACTTTCACCCTTTGACACTCTAAACATATAGTTACAAAATCACCAATATCACACTTCATGTTGGACCAACGATAAAATTGTCTGAGATCCACATGCATCTTCTTCACACTGGGGTGTGCAGAAGAGGGTGCATGATGAGCCTTTGTCATAATCAAAGTACAAAGACCTTCTATGGGTAGAACATAAATACGTCCAAGTTGTCTTAAAAGACCAACTACCTCCAATGAGTAACTCACATATCTACCCTCTAAAAGTTGGTCTAACTTTGCCTCTTCTTTGACTTCTTGATACCAAGGATCCAAAGGAAGTGCTTCAATAATCTTACTTCACAAATCAACACCAAGAGTCAACACAGATATCTCATGTCTCCTCCTACTCAAGGTGTCTACTACCACATTCTCTTTTCCTTGAATATAGTGAACATCAAAGTCATACTCGCACAAAAATTCCATCCAACGTCGCTACCTAGCATTCAAGTTCGGTTGAGTGAAGATGTACTGCAAATTGCAATGATTGTTGTGTAACTCAAACCAATAAAAGAAAATGTCTCCAATGCATAAGAGAATGGATAACTATTGCTAACTCTAGATCATGGTTAATATAGTTCAACTCATGATCCTTGAGTTTGTGATACTCATAGGTTATCACACCTCCATATTTCATAAGAACTACCCCTGTAACCTCCAAAGAAGCATCGATGTAAACCACAAAATCACTTCTTGGATCAAGAACTGCCAAAATAAGAGCATTGGTCAAACATCCCTTAAGAAATTAAAATGCTTTCTCACATTGCTCCATCCACTTGAACTTCTTCCCTTTCCTCTGAAGAGAAATGATAGGATGAGCTATCCTCAAAAAATCCTTCATAAAACATCTATAATATCCAGCCAAACCTATGAAACTGCAAAACTCTGACACATTAGTCGGTGTTGACCACTCCACAACAACCTGAATCTTAGAGGAATCTATTGGGCTACCCTCACCAAAGATAACATGACCAATGTATTTCACTTATGTCTAGAAAAACTCACATTTAGCCAAATTGGCATACAACTAATTATCATAAAGACATTGCAACACCTGGCACAAGTTCTCCTCATGTTCCTCCATAATTCTTGAATAAATCAAATTATCATCGAGAAACACTAGAACAAACCAATCAAGATACTTGTGAAACACCCCATTCAATTAACTCATGAAAACTGAAGGAGCACTAGTCAATCCAAATGGAACAACTGTGAACTCATAGTGTCCATAACTGGTATGAAAATTTGTTTGATGAATTTCATCATCATGAATGTGAAGCTAATGATACCCCGACTTAAGATCAATCTTTGAAAACACCTTAGCTCACTTGGACTGATCAAAAACATCATCTATCTTCAACTCCCCTTATTCAACTATCGGTAATCAATGCACAAACGAAGGGATCCATCCTTCTTCTTCACAAAGATAATAGGTGCTCCCCACAAGGAAACACTAGGATGAATGAACCCTTTAGCCAACAACTTCTCCAACTGCAACCAAAGTTCACTTAAATCCTGAGTAGTTATCTGATAAGGTGCCTTAGAAATAGGTGAGGCTCTAGGTACAAGATCTATCTGAAAATCAAATTCACACTTAGGTGGCATGCCTGGAATATCCTTCGAAAAAGCATTCGCAAACTCTTAGAGAATAGGATGATTTTCAAGTGATACCTCCTAACTCTCATCCTCATCTATGTCATTCACTATAACAATAATAATTGACATCCTCGATGCATACACTTTTTCATCTGCATAGTTGAGATCATACATAGGGAAATGGATCTTTGAATCCCTACTATCTTCACACTCCTATCGGTACCATCTACACACTGCATCATCTTATGTTGGTAATCAATGCAAGCACTCAAAAATAATACAAAAATTAATCCAACTAGGCTCGCATCCAACCAATCCATTCCCAACACTACTCCAAAGGATATTAAAGGAACAATATGAAGATTTACCATGCTTTTACAGTGCTACTCTAATTATCATGTTGCAGGTTATCCTGATGAACCTCAAGAGAAATTTATTGATGAGGGTTTATTTGATTGCTATGATGATTACCTCTCCCTCAACCTCTACCCTAAGGAAGTATCTTTCCTAACAACCAACAAGACACACATATAAATCAAGGTTCAAGAGTCTAACTAAGCAAGAGAACAAAGAGGGGTTGAATCCAAGAAATACAATCAAAGGCACATTTCTACAAACATAATATAATGGGTCCATATGAAACCAAAGTACCCAGTGTATGAACATGGGCTCTAATACCAAGTTGTAATGCCCTGCTAGGAAACCACAAAGTATTAACAACTTTTAACCCAAATACAAAGCAAATATTTATTGTATTTACATCATTAAACTCATTACAACGTTAAGTGAATAAATTACATAAGATATATGAATTATGAAAATGTTAAGCCAAACACTTATTCACATCTCGTAACAAATCTCTAAGGGTTCCCTAATATTGCTATTAAGCAACATTATCATTCATAAATCATATAACTCATCATATAAAGATCTATGCTTAGTTCATTTTAAAGAACTAAAAGAAATATTCTAATGATAACCTTCATAAAGAATAAGAACATACATATAATCCATATGAGTACATTCACTTACAAGATATCCATTAATAGAAAGGCATCTAACATAATAGTCCTATTAGAATCCTTTCCACTTGGAAATTTATTTACAATATCCTTTCAATTACAAGTATAATTATACAATTACATATTCTCTTATATTGCTTTTGGAAGATACTTAACAATTACATTACAATGCTAGATTAATCTGCACATGAATATAAAACCATGAGAATATAAAAAAAGATCAATCTAGTTGTGTAGGTACAACAACTCTGAAGACAAACCCCAATGGATGATAAAACACTACCACCCAACCATGTGGAACCTAAAGGTCCACCCCCCGTCCTAGAGATAGACACAAGGCCCCAAAAAATAAGCAAGAAGGCCGGGGATAAAAGAAACAAACATACACCACAATCAAGATGCATAAGATACCATTTCTCAAGACAAAGAAGTAATAATAACAACCAACGAAACATCAAAAGAACATCCAAAAAGACTTCCAAAGAAAGGATAATAATCAAAACCTTCAAGAACTAACAAAGACACCTAGAGGCTTCCACATAACGTGAACAACACAATAGGATACTAGGGTACATAAGGAGAGAGTTTCATTGTGGAACCTCTCATGAGTTACCCTGACAATATAACCCTTTTCTAACTGTAGAGCCCAACCCCCATGGAGAACTCATGTGGTATTGTACAATCCTTTCATGAAGGCAAGGTATTGCACAACATGCCATCTCCAATATCTCTACAGATAGATAGGCCTCCTCAATCTCATCCTCTATCTATACGAGCACATTAGACCATGAGTGGGCATAAAACATTATCTTTTTAGTGTGTAAAACACAACCCAAAGTTTTCTTATTAATGTTATCACTTATTAATCTACTCTCCTATAGGTTACCTCGGTAGCCACTTAGAGCCTTGGCCCCCATAGAGGACCACTCCCCCTTAATGCACCTAGACAACCTATTCTCTATAGTATCATGAAACATATGATGACCAAATAGGAACATAAGGAATCCATATGCATGCATAGATAGCGCAATATGCAAATAAGACTTCCAACAAAGACCAATCACAAGGTCAAGTCCTAAAACTAAATCATAATTTCCAAATCACTATTCCTTTTCACCAACCAAATCAAGAAAGGGCATATGAACACCAATCCAATCAAATTAAGACCAACCAGACACAAAAATCCAAATTTGATATGCTATACTATCACTTATGGCTTCTGGGACTGATCAAGAGTCAAAATCGGGTCAAAATTGAACACTAAGCAAAACCCAAAAAAGTTGTGCAATTGTGCACTAAAGTTGAGCAATTGTAGACCAGAGTTGCGAGCTTTCATCTCTAGGTTGCACGCTTGTGGCTCTAAGTTGTGTGATTTTTTCTATGAGTGTGTACAATTTCAACAAATAATCCAAACTAAATTTCAACAAAGGCCCATTAGAAAAAGGCCTGAAAACATCCCAAATCCATAGAAAAACCAAACACAGGGGTTTTTACAAGGATTTTAATTAAACACAAAGCAAAACTGGTTAACTAAAACACACAAATCTCACACTTGATTTGAGCATAATACAACTAAATTAAAACACAAGTAATGAATTGATTACACAACAGATACAATCTAATCATAATTCTCATTTCCCCCTAATAATTCATTATAATCAATATTGCAAATTAAACTGAAATTAAAACTGGAAAATAAGTACCTACTTGGAAATTTGTGAAGAAAGAAAGAGAAAGAGCGAGAATTTATTGTCGAATTGATGAACACAAATCCTCTTCCAATCAGTAACCAAAATTCCAAACAATCAAGCTCGATAAATCCAATCCATGCTTCAAGAAAAATCAAAAACACCTTCAATCAATACTGAACAGAAATCTGCAAATCCCTTCTCCAAAATTCAACAAAAATTATTCTCTCCAAAATCTTATAAAAAGACAACATGAAAATAAACTATCATCAAGAATAAAAAATAAAACTCAATCACCTAAATAAAGCTCACAAAAACATGCACAAAAAACCTCAATTCCAAAACCATAAAAATAACATTAAATAAATAATATTAAATTAATTCCTAAATTAAAATCCCCATAAAAATAATTAAACAATAATAATTAAATATTAAATCATTAATTAAAAATTTCCTTAAAAATAACTAACTCTCACTTGACAACCAAGCAAAGAATAAATAAATAATTAATTCCAACTAAAAATATAATTATCCATAAAAATGGGAACTAGTTCCACCAAGATAGAACAACCAATTCCAATGAAAATAAAATAAAATATAATTTTTCACTGCAAGATAATTTCCACACTAAAATATCACATGCACAATAATTAATCAATTAATAAATATTAGTCAATAATAGGAATATATTTATTATTTTGAAAATACAATTAAATCAACAATAAATAATAATTAATTATTAATAAATTTATAATACTCAAATTATAATTAATATAAATAATTAAAATAATATAAATTCCCAAACACTCAAATAAATTATAAAATAATTATGATGTCTAAAAAAGACTCATAACTGGCAACAAGGTGATCAGATATTGTCTAGATGACACATTTGATGGGATAAAATAAAGACTAGATAATTGTCTCTAGATTAGGACAATGGCTAGAGTTAGATACATTTTGGGCCTTGTATTACCTCATGTAACACCATTGGGATTTAAAGACACACTCAGACCTATAGGACCAGGTGGAGTCGATGTCTTTTGTCTGCAATCCTGCACAAAAACATGTTGTGTACAAACATACATATGTGTGTGTGTCACTACTCCCATCTAGTGAAAGGAAATTGTGATGTCATATGGAGTTCATGAATGAGTAATATAAAATCATTCCTTTCACCCTAATCCCCAAGCAAATAATATAATAAAGATCCATAAGCATTGTTAGAGCATATTTAGCTATTAGTTGCTTTTTTACAACTAGTTATGCTTTTTTGCTTAAGTTCACTTAGGAGTGCTTATTTTAGTTGTGCGCCTAGTTTATCTTGTTTAGCTAGAGTTGAACTTTATTTAGCTTGTCATTCTTTCACTTTTATCCTAATTTTAGCTTTGTTCCTTCTTTATAAGCACCTCATTATACAATTGTAATTCATCATGTAATTCTCTTTTCTTTGCTTTTGAGTAGTATAGCATTCTTTTGTGAAATTATCTCTTGTGGAAGGTGTTCTTGTTTGCCATTTGATCTTGTACGCCTATGTTGCAAAATTCAACATGGTATCAGAGCTCAAATTCGGTAAGCCCTTTCTCGAGTTTTGAAGGTTTTTTACTCAAAAGAATTGCAGGGTCCCAGATTTTCTTTTTTGTGGATCTTGTTGTGGGCTAGTTTTTTATCAATTTTGGAGCAAAACAGGCATCACCATCCCGTCTGCAACATCAAAAACCCTTAAGATCAACTGTTGTTCCATCAAAATCCGAGCAGTTAAATTTTGGGGTCAATTTGGTTGGGGGCATGTTTTTCAAGGTGAGCTTTTAGGCTAGATAAAAAATCTAGACACTGTGGAGTGAAACGGAGGTCACCATCATGATTAGAAGACCAAAAAACCCTAAGATCACCTATCAAATTGTTAAAATTAGAGGTCGGAATTTTTTTTGTGAAAAGAATTGCTTGCATGTGCTACGAGACTCAAATTTTTGTACAGTCGTACCTCCTACATGTGCTTCAATACCTACATCAGAAATATTTTTTCAAAAAATTAGATTTTTCTAAAAAAAAAAATTGCTACAATTTTTTAATTAAAAATTGAAAGGTGGGGTGTGCTTTATTTTAAGGTTTTAAAAGGCTTTTAAAAAGTCAAAGGGAGTTTTAAAAAAAAACAAGGGCATTGTACTATTTCAGCCCATAGCACCTTCATGCAGGTTTGTAAGTACTTTTTGCAACACTAACATCAATTCTTTGTGGACCCCACACTTTTTTTACTTGCTTTTTTTGTTGCACCTCTAAATTTGGAGCCTTCCCCTAAATAGAGAATATTTTGTGTTGGCAAAGAGAAGCCAATTTTTGTGTAGGAAATATTTTATCCACATGAACAATGCCATGTCATCAGGGTGTCACATCAATAGTTTGACCGCCACATCAACAATTTGACTAGTTTGACCTTCCAAGCCATGAAAAGCAAGATTTGGTTTTTTGCTCATAACTTGGTCATACGAACTTCATTTTTTAACTTCCACATATCCTTAGAAAGCTCATTTTGGCATCAATCCATGCATGGTGATAGTTTTGTTATATTATACTCCAGGTGTCTACAACCAGACCTCCAAATTCAGCCTTTTGAGTTTTGTACTTCCAGGGCCATATCTTACACATTCGAACTGCTTTTTGACTACCGCACATCATCAGATAGCTCTTGGAGTCACCTATTCAGATTAGCTGTTAGATTTTCCAATTTTTTCTCCATGTGACTTTGATCATTCTATCTCTTGGAATCTTTTCATTTGCAATGGATTGCTTCTCTTGGTTTTCCTACATGTATCTGTAGCAATTTGCCCTATTTGGGTGTTTTGAACATCCTTTTCATGCACTTATTTGGTTGTAGACACACTGAGATAAAATGTCACTCTTGTGTATGGTTTTTGAGGATTTTTCACATTCTGTTGTGCCTTATTTTGTACATGCATTGTATTATAAAGTGTCATGGGGGTTTGTGTAGTTCCTTTTGTTTTTCCATCAAACCATTGTCTAGTGAGTGTCCCTCCACAACAACAATGAATCCTAGAGATTCTTGTCCCATGTGTGTGTGCAATGGTTGCATACCTTTTTCAGTTGCAGGTACTTTCTTGACCACATTGAAATTCCCCTCCAAGCACTACATGGTGACACACTATTTTAGTGGATTTGTCATGCCTCTCCCTTGTCAACATTATGGGGGGGTTCTACTATTGGTTCTAATTCTTCCTTTGTTTCATCTTGGAGGTGACCTTCCATCATCAATTGATCAAAGTTTTTCAAACTATTGGCACTTGTATTTTAAACTAGCAATTTACTCTTGCATGGTTGAGTAGTGTCGTTGGAGTCACCTGTGTCGATTCATGTGCCATCTATATCTTTGACTACCAGTTGTTTTTCCTTTATTTTCCATCTGATTGTTCGAGTAGTTTCATTGGGGGTAATCATCCAGATTATCGTCTTCTTGATCTTGATCATCATCTTGGTTTCAGAGGAGTTTCTTCATTGAACACTATAATAATTATCATTTGACGGTCATCTACAGTTTATTTGTGCTTTGAGGATGTTCGTGTTCCTATTCTTTTGGGAAATGTTTTCTTGGAGGCTTCTTTGTCCTTCCTTTTTTATCAATTTATGTTTTTTTTCATGCATTTCATCTCTCACTTTTGGAAAGGGGTTTTTTCCCATGTGGTTTTTCTCCTTTTCTCCACTTAGAGAGACTTCATTGGTTTGTACATGGGCACCTAATCATGCCTTTACTATTGGGACCCATTTCTGCATTCATGCATTTAGATTTTTTTACTCACCCTAAGTTTCACTTAAGGGGAGGTGTTAGAGCATATTTAGCAATCAGTTTCTTTTTTACAACTAGTTATGCTTTTTTGCTTAAGTTCATTTAGGAGTGCTTATTTTAGTTGTGCACCTAGTTTAGATTTTCTAAATCTAGTTTAGCTAGAGTTTATCTTTATTTAGCTTGTCATGCTTGCACTTTAAAGTTTTCCTAAATTTAGCTTTGTGCTTTCTTTATAAGTACCTCATTGTACAATTGTAATTCATCCGGTAATTTTGTATTTTTTGTGTTTGAGTAATATAGAAATCTTTTGTGCAACATTCTCTTGTTGAAGGTGTTCTTGTTTGACATTTGATCTTCCAGACCTATGTTGCAAGCTTTTGTGTTTCAAAATTTAACAAATATCAATATTATAAAATCTAAATAACATCTAATCATAGATTAACATCCCATAAAGAATCATAATAAATCATCAATATATAATCCAAGTCATAAATATACCATCACTAACATCAATATGTCCATTTCAAATAAAGAATAACAATAATCATATCTTGAAACATATAAACATCATAAAATAGTCCAATAACATGGATCACATGAATGTATCCATACACACACACCAACGAATGAACCACACATAATGAGTCAAACACAGTCTAACAAGTCAAAGTAATAAGTATCTAAAGCAAAGCATGGAGGGCTACTACATAATACATCACACAACATAGTTGTAATACAATGCCTTTATAATATAGGGTTGTCTTTTATGGAAAACAAGCACACAAGATATTCACCATTAGATCTATGACCTAATGATAAATGAATAGGATTTACAATGATAAGTTATAAGTAAAATGTGACCATATCAACTATCAAGTGTTATAAAAGCACTTCCATGACACACTGAATGCACTAGTAGGAAAAATCAAGCACTCTTTACCCAACATTCTAAATGTACTTCAACACTTGTGTTTTATTCAGCCATCTAAAAACAATAGTATACTATTCAACTCTCTAAATACACTAGTGCGATTTTCATTATTATTGCAAGGTTGAGACACCGTTTTCCTAACACAACACTAATCATTTCAAAATTTTCAAAAATAAAACAAGAATTTCTTCAAGATCAATAAAATTCTTCCAATCATATTGATACACAAGTGGTAGCTACAACTTTAGGTGTGGTCCCCTTTATCATCAATCTTTGCACATTGTAATTTTACTCCTCTTTTATAAATCATTGCATACTATCATGTTTAGATGAATTCATATGCTCATAAGATGAATCTTCCTCTCATCAAAAACCCATAGATACTTCTAAGCCTTTGTCAATTACCTTTGATCCTAAAGCCTTTTCCCAATACCATCGTCAACTTTTCCATGATACTCATAATTTTTATAGGTTGAATCATATGATTAAAGATCTTATAGATTCCAACACTATAACTATGGAAGGTGTGAATGATAAAGGAAATAAATCCAAAGCACCTCCTAGTCAAAACTTACAAATATTTACCAATCCTTTACCTTCTCATTCTACCAATTTCATTGAGCCTAAACCTTCAACTAATATAGTCCCTACTGAGATGTGTGTAGACACCACAAATATTGTTAACCTTATTGGGTAGTCTAGGCTTAAACCTAAACCTCACATTACCTTTGATTCAAAAGAGACTATTGATGTGCCTAATAGACCATTATATATTGCTATGAGAATCAAAGGAAAGCTCTCATGAGAAGTGTGCATTGATCAAGTATGTATGGTGAATGTTATCACTAAGGAGAATCTATATACTCAACAATTTTATCAAGATATTTATGAAAAATCTAATGTTATGATTAAGGTGCATGATAGCTTTATTTATCATAATATAGGTTCCATCACTCTTCCTGTTGAGGTTGACACTCAGTGCTTAGATGATACATTTTCTATTCTCCCTAGCTCCTACCAGTTTTGGGTGAAATTGGAGCATCCTTGGATCCATTCCATGAAAGCTATCCCTTCTATTATTCATAAATTTTTTAAGTTCCCTCACAATGGGTGTATTATCATGATTAATCATAGCCTTTATCAGCCCTTGGCAAGATGTGGAAACTTCACCCTAGATTTTTGTTAGCCTCATAAGCCTAAACCTTTGAAACCTCGAGAAGATGTCCTTTTCCTATCATATTAAAAATTTAAGCATGAAAGGATATCGGCTTTGAGTAAAACTAAGGATCCTTCAACCATGGATATTCATCTTCCTCATCCTAGACCTAGACTTCTTCCTACTCTTTATATTCCTCCCATATATGTTGTGGTCCCACCTCCTACATCCTATAAAGAAAAGTGTTTAGAACCCTGCATCTCTCAACCCAGTGAGGTTTCTTTTGTTCCTCCCCATGAAAGGGAATAAAAGAAGCATATGTTGATTGATCCCCAACCTCCACAAGTTTTGAGTCAAACAAAGAAAAATCATAGTGCAAGGGAACATCAATGAAGTCATATGCTAAGGCTCGTGAGATTTCTTCCCAAACCATTTCCTCCCCTAATATGTCAAATGTTGACTTGATCTCAATTACCCAACCTTTTCCAAGCTCAAGGGAGGAAGTCATCTTAATCAACCACGTCAAAAATTAAATTTTCCTATGCAAAATGATGATTCACTTCTATTATGTATTAAAGATCCTATTATGATTAATTTGGGTAATGATGATGATAATTATGCTAATAATGTTGTTGATGTTTTTGATAAAGATAAACGGGTTTTACATGGACCCGAAACCAAAATTTTTACAAAAGCCATCTATTAGCCAAACAGATAGAAACCAACAGCAAAACAGGGGAGCACCCCAGAACAGAGACGAAAGCAAAAGATACATGGACAACAAAACAAAAACACTCAAATAATATTGTTGATGTTAATATTGTGGATACTAGTGATTTTGATGGTATGTATGAAATTATTGAGATTAATAATGATTTATCCTTGATATTTACAAAATCTTTAATCCTAGCTCCTAGTGACAAATTTCTATAGCTCCATCTATTGTGCTTGTTGTGGCTCCTGTCACATCTTTTCCACCATCCCTAAAAGATGGCATTCAACAAGATTGGTAGGTGGATTCTTTTCTATACTAGCTTCACTTGTGCAATGGATTCTCTTTTGTGTGTTTGCTTGCATGTGATGAGCTTCCCCTGTGATGTTGCTTGATATTTTTTTGTGTTATGTTAGGCTCTCTTTGGATGACCCTTGTTGATCTATAGGCACGAGGTAATAAAGATGCAAAAAATGTTATGGAAAACCTATATTTGTATCTCAATTATTCTATATATCTTGTTCATGTTGTCTTTAATTTGTTATTGTGTAAATGTGCCTTAGTGTTAAAGTGTTGAGATCTCTCTTTTTGGTCTATGTCATGTTTACCCAAAAATACTTTTGTTGTTCATCTTATGTTCTCTTCTTCCATTGTGTTTGTAGTTCCACTACCTTTGGGGGATGAGGTAAATTTAATGAAACTATACTTGATATACATGATTTATAAAATATGCATACTAAACCTAGTTATTGGATCCCTTATGTGCTCTATTTTTGTCGTGTGCTCCATTGGCCTTGATTTGTCCTTTCTTGGGGGTATATCATTCTAGCAACGTGTTTATCATTTGGATGCATGTATGCTACCTTAAATCAATTGCTCCTAGTAAGGTATGCACAATCACTTTAATGTGGGGGCATACACTCTACCATTTTCTACACTTTGTATATCACACACCATGACATGTCAATTCATTATTCAAATTGCTTTACAAACTGAACCTTTTTCTTTGTAATCTTTGCATCAACTTTTTAATTCAATTTTTTCTTTCTCAAACATGACTCATAGTAAGCATAATCCTTAATAGGCCAACATGGTCATGATCTATCTTCTCTCCATGTGTTTCTCCTTTTATCTTGATATTAGATTGATAAGATCCCAAGTCCTTGGGGGCTTCGTCTGTCTTACTTTTATTATGTTGATAAGAGTTTTTCGTTGATATTTTATACTTTACCAAGAGTATGAGTGTAGGCTCATAGTCCTGATAAAGTGGGGGCTAAATGTAGTGTCATAAAATTATATCCCTATATAATTTCATCCTTACTTAGGCCTCACTTTAGCATTTTGGACTTTCATTCTTTGACTATGTTTGATTTTTCTCACACTGGTTTCAAATATCAATCTCAATACTCACCTAATTTAGTGGTATTAAACTCAATTTTGATAGATTGGACAAGGATGCTCCACTAGCCCTTTTCCTTGGACAAAAATACCCTAGCCATCCTTTTCCTTGGAAAATGGCTCCCTAGGAACCCTTGTCCCACTTAAAGGGGCCAATTTTGGACCTAAAGATGATCATTAAATATTAGCACGAATTTCTTTCTCATGTTGGCCTATCTTGAAAATTTACACACATTTGATAAGAAGTATAAAAGCAAGCCTTAACCCCTCATTTGAACGTCCATCTTACATCTCTCCACATGATTCATGTTTGAATTCAATTCAAATTTAAGTGAGAAAGCAATCAAGAATTCTTTGTTGGAATAAATATAATTTACTAATGCTTAAGTCCAACTTAGGAATTTATCTTTTAAAAAGGTTAGGCATTTAGTTGTCATTAAATGTCATTTACTTTTTAAGCTTACTTAGGCTTAGTTGGCATAAGTTAGTTATCATAAAGATACTTTATGTAACTTGTCATTTAATATTGTTCATAGGATCATGTTAAGTATCCTAGATAGAGATGACTCGTAGCTCATTATTCAATATTAGTTTCATAATGCATCATGCAATTAATTTTGTATCAAGGGTAGTTGTAACTACCTCATCATCTCTTGCCTATTTAAGAGAGACTATTGTACATGTGTAAATCATCTCAACAATACCATTTCTATTTCCTAGTATAACATTCCTCTCTCTTTATGTGGAAGTTGCTTACTGTCGTGATCTTGGCTTGGGAGCATTGCTCCAACATGGTATTTAAGGTTTTCTCTAACATGGCATCAGAGCCTTTTTATTTGGTTTTCTTTCCAATTTGAGACCTTCACCAACCTTTTTGAGATCCTAGGCGTCTTCAGATTAGTGATAAAAAATTTTGCCATTTCATTTGGTGTAACCCAATCTGTTCCATATTTCACTCCTGATTAATTGCATTTTTATTTATCCTATCTATTAATGGGCTTGTATTATCATCTCCCTATGATATTTCAGATTACACATGATATAATCAATATGTTTGAGGCTCGTAAATATCATCTACAACCCTCATATATCCCTTGTCAGTTTTGTTATTTGTATTCTCTTTTTAGCAGAGGATTTTTGTCACATAGGGTTTTATCCTTTTCTTCATTTGTAAAGATTAGTTGCATGATTAGTTGTAAATGGGAACCTAACCTAGCCTAGTTGTCAGCACTAATATATTGTGTCATCATATCATATTGCATAATAATATTATCCCTAAGATACACTTAAGAGGGGTGTTGGAGTAAATATTATTTACTCATGCTTAAGTCCAACTTAGGAATTTATCATTTAATAGTCTTGGGCATTTAGTTGTCATTAAATGTCATTTATATGTTAAGCTTACTGAGGCTTAGTTGGCATAAGATAGTAATCACAAAGTTACTTTGTGTAAATTATAATTTAATATTATTCATATGATCATGTTAGTTATCCTAAGTGTCATTCTAGATAGAGATGAGTCATAGCTCATTATTTAATATTAGTTTCATAATGCATTGAGCATTTAATTTGTATCAAGGGTAGTTGTAATCACCTCATCATCTCTTGCCCGTTTAAGCAAGTCTATTGTATATTTGTAAATCATAGCAGCAATATCATTTATCTTTCTTGGTGAAATATTTATCTCTTTTTGTGGAAGTTGTTTGCAGTTGTGTTCTTGGCCTACGAGCATCGCTCCAACATTATCAAGATATTGAAAGAGAGGTCAAATATTCAAATTTTATTCATTCAAGATGGCATTCATGATCAAGAAATTATGAAGACATCCTACATTCCTACATGAAAACATCAACATTTCCATGAATGCTTCAAGGAAAGATTCATCAAGGTATCACATTCCAATTTCAGCATTTCAATTCAAATCTAGCCTCTACCCTCAAAAGACACACTTTGCACTTCCATTTTATTTTAATTTCAATTTAAATTATAGGGTTAATTCCAAACCCAGGGTTTGACCTAGGCAAACCCCTATCAACAACAAAATTCCTCTTCTTTTATAAACAAGTTTTAAGTTCAGAAGCTACAATTGCAAAATCAGGTAGAGTAGACAAAGACAATTAGATCCAGAGTTTTCAAGTGCAAAAAGGGGATGACAAGGTCACCCCACACACCTATGTTTGATGTGTTGGAAACTTAAATTTTTGCAAATATTTAAGGTTTCCAAAATAATAAAAATCAATAAAAACCCTAAAAATTGCATCCAATGTGAAGACATCTTTGCATACGAGATGAATACCATTATAATTTTAAATTAGAATGGAGCTTGGTGTTTCAAATTTCCACACTATATGTGGGATAAATGTGGCTCCCATAAGGGTAGATCATAGCATATAGCTTCAAAAGGGGACCAACATATGTCATAGAAGTGTTGACAAGTATCGTGGCATGCAAAGGTAAATATTGGTTCAAGTCTAGAGTGTTAAATCAATTTTAAGTAATAATCCATATGATGGCTATTTTCCAAAGTCAAGGGGGATAATATTGAGATAAAATCAAAATTTATTTAAATCAATCTAGAAGGATTTAAAAGTATCATTATTCATGATATTGAAAAGAAGTTATGAAATATTGAAGTGGTTATCATCATGCACATTAAATAAAGTGGTGGGTCACACATGCCTTCGCAAAATAAAATTTAAAGATCAAGAAAGGAAATAATAAAATCCCACCAATGATCTAATGCCAACCCTATGGGAAGTAAGGACTACAGATTGTGGAGTATGGAGCCCATTTTTTTTAGCCAAAAGCATGTTGCTCGAAAAAACTATATGAATGTTTCACCTAAATCCATTATTTTTTATAAAAATAAATGGGTTTTACAAGGACCCAAAACCTAAAGTTTTACAACAACTGGCCAACAGCCAATCCGGCAAGAAACATCAGCAAAACAAGGGAGCAACCCCGAACAGAAACAAAGACAAAATAAACATAGATGAACAAGCCAAAGCAAAAAATCTCTTAGTTAAGCGAGAGCACCAGATCCTTGTTCTTTTGGATGGAAATCCTATTGATTTCCTCAAGCTCCTCCATGATGAATCTGGAGGTACCCTTGTTGTTGCTTCTGCTCCTAGTTCTAGAACTGGGTCCCATAGTTTTGTTGTCTCCAGCAGCCACATCATCTCCACCAAGCTCTTTCACTAGGTCACTGTGGAAGGATCTATAATCAGCAACCATCTCGTTCATCTTTTCTAGCCCCTCAATGTTGTTGTCCATGGCTTCTTTACTATTGTCGACCATATTCTTGAGATTTTTTTTAATCTCAATCATGGATTGTTCCACCTTATCAATCCTTTGTTCATGGTTACATTTCATAACCTCAACATTCTGAGAGAATTTTTGAGTCATGATCGTGAGTTTTTCTGGCTTGTTGGGTTCTGGGGAAGCAGTGAAAATGTCAATTATTTCTTTAACCCCCATCTCGAGGGTGTCAATTTCACGCTCGACCCACTTCTAGTAGTGCTCCTGGATTCTGGTGGCTTCCATGACAAGATTCGTCAGACTACCATCTTTCCCTTGATTGTCTTTCTGGACATTGATAGGGATGTCCAGTTTAATCCCTTGGTCCGTAATCTTCGGGCTGTGATCCTTCACCGCCATCTTTTTCCTTTTGGTGAGGGGTTCGGCCTTAGAGATCAACTTGTTGGTGGTTTTGTATTTACTAGTTGTCCATCTCAGGGGGTTCTTGCTTTTGAGTGTCTCAGGAGTGACCATCTTGTCCTTTTCATCTGCAGGTTCGTATTCAGGGTCATCAGCAGGAGCCCCACTATCGTCCAGGTCCATCTCTAAGTCAGAGACGTCTTGGACATTTGTCTGCACACAAATCTCGGCAAGCGGGGGCACAATTTCAAGGGATTTGGTGTGTTCCATGATAAGGACGATAAGTCCCTCATGAAGAACAAGGTTTCTAGGGTTTTCCAAGTGATTTCCTAGGCTATTGTCAAGGGAGGAGGCAAGATAGTAGGGAACCGAGATAATTTTACCATGGAAAAAATGATTTAAAATAGTGAAATGGTAGGAGAAGATACTTGCATACCTGCCATCAAGGGTGATATATCTCATTATAAACTCAGTCATGTCAGCCCACGGGGCCATGAGGTCTTTTCTATTATAGCCACCATCAGCCATCTTGGTGACTCTGGAGCACTCCTTGTCTTTGTTGAAGAATCTCAACAAATCCTCCTCCCCAGTTTTCCTATCCCTATAAAACCTTCTTCTAGCCGTAGCCATACCACTGACCATTGCCACCAAAGTTTCATCTATCTGATAATCATCCCATAGGCCCTGAGACTCCCTTTTTTCCATCTGTTAACAAGGGCCTCCATAATCAGAGGAGAGGGGCCATGAAGTTGGTCCAGGTATGGGACAAGACCACCATCTACCACTTCCTACTAGACATCTTTATTCTTTTTACACTTCTCGTAAGTAGAGGGCTATTGTCTATTCTTATCCCATCCCATTATGCTCCTGGTCACCAGATAATAGGAGATCACTATCGCCAACCAGATGCAGAAAATGAGCCACACCCAAAGGATATCAAAATAGTAGCAGAAAAGCCACACAATGACATAGGAAAACCAGTCGCCAAAGAGGTTTCTAGAATTGTGATAAGGGAAAACCAGAAAGAGTCGCTTCCCTATCAACTCAGTCATGTCATGATGAGAGATCTTTGATTAATGTAGTAATTGTTATGTGCTAGATCACACAAATTTTTGGGGAAAGCATCCGTGCTACTCCACCAGTTGGTTGCCATGTATCCCACCACAGGATTGGCCAGTAGATCCTCCCCCTTATTGCCTTCCCGATATATGTGCGAGATTTTGAAATCTTTCAGATCATTAATTATACTTCAGTAGTCATTGATCAGACTGACAATCGTCCAACTAGGATCTGTGCGTCCACTCAAGCAATTGACAATGTTTAGCAAGTCGGACTCCAGCCACACTTTAGTAAACCCCTCTCTTTTAGCCATGTGTAGCTTAATGTGGGCAGCACTGGCTTCTACGTAATGGTTAGTCTAGGTGCCTAGGGGGAGCGCTACCATGGAAACCAGCAAACCAGAGTGATTCCTAGCTACTCCCCCGCACTTGATCGGCCCAGGATTTCCTTTAGCCACCCCATCCACATTGATTTTGATCCAGCCCATAGGGGGAGGATGCCAAACAACATTTTGTCTACACTGCTTTGTTTTGTAGACTAGGTTGGCAATGTTCTAATCAATTTGCCATCAATTGATAGTATCCCAATCCTCCTAGAGAGTAGGAATGGGGGAGTCATTCTTTCTGCTGTGGTGGGCATGGAGAAAGTTCTCTTTGATAGAATTGTGTATTCTAACAACCACAACAAAATGAGTTTCCAAGTCCCTGAAGACTCTATTATTTCTTTCTTTCCAGATGCCCCAAGCAATATGAGGAAGAGATAAATTCCAAAGAACACCTAAGGCCTGATTATCAAAAGGGCATTTCCATTCAAACCACAATCACTGAGTAGAAATAGGGAAGACCTAGGTAATGTTCCAGATGTTAAGGAAGTGATTCCAGATATCTTTGGTATAGGCGCAATGCAACAGGAGATAGCTAGCATTTTCCTCTGCCTCTTTACAGAGAAAACATATGTTAGAGAGGGGAATACCTCTTCTGCAAAGATTATCAATGGTAGAGATCTTGCCCTGCATAAACAACCAGAAAAAGATGTTAATTTTTGGAATTAGGAGTTTGTTCCAGATACCCGCCCAATAGGGGGGTGGGGAGAAGGATCTAGAGATGAACTTGTAGGAATCAACAACTTTGAACTTCCTAGAAGAGGAGAAGTTCTAGAACACTTCATCCTCCCCATGAGAGCAGGGGATGTGGCAATTCAACCAGGGTTGCATAGGTCTTAGATCATTATCAATAGAAAAGAGGTCCGGGCATTCTCCATTTCTAATATAAACAACCACCCAGGCTCCAATTTTTCTTAGGCATAATTCTTTGTAGGGGGGAGCCCAAATAGAGTCTGATAGGGGGCCCTCATTGGTCCACCAGTCATCCCAAAACCTAATTCTGGTACCATTACCTAGCATCCATCTACAACCAAGCAATATAACTTTGAAGGATCCAAAGAAATTGCTCCAGAAATCAGAAACCGTGTTGGGGAGCTCATAAGTTTCCAAAGTGTTTTGGAAATCAAGGATGTGATACTTAAGTTTGAATATATCAGTCCATTCATTAGTTTCCTTAAGACATCTGCATAGCTGTTTGGACATCAGGGCTTTATTGAAGTCTCTCAAATTTTGGATATCTAGGCCTCCCATGAGTTTGGGCAAGCAGACTTGATTCCAGGCCACAAGGTGTAATCTATTTTTGGATTCAATTCTAGTCCATAAAAAAAAAAATTGAATTCTTTCCAAATTATCCACAATTTTGGCTGGGATTTTGAAAAGACTCATAGCATAAACTGGAAGGCTCTGAAGAGAGGCTTTGAGAAGTTGGAGCTTACCAGCTTGGCTAAGCAAGGCACCTTTCCATCCAGCTAGTTTGATTCGGAATTTGTCTATAAGATTCGCCGAGAAAGAGTCAGGAGTCGAGCCCTGGCAGAGGGGAAGGCCTAGATAGGAATCAGGTAAGGTTCCAATTTTGCAGCCAATAACTGAGGCAATTTTAAATTTCCTGTGTTCGAGGGTGTTAAAGAAGAAGATGGATATTTTAGCCAAGCTATTTTTTTTTCCCGAACCATGTTCATATATATTCAGAGTCATTTTTAAATTCTTTGCTTCTCTGATCAAATTGTTGGTGAGAGCAGATGGGGGCCTAAGAGGAGGGTTGAAGGCCCATAATTTTGTCATTTCTGACCTACCTCTGAATTAATCTACTCATAGCCTCACTCATCAGAATGAAAAGAAAGGGGGATAGAGGATCCCCTTAATGAATGCCCCTAGACCCAGAGAAAAAACTGGAGGCAGATCCATTAATCAACACAGAGAATTTTGGGGTGGAAACACATTGCTCAATAATCTGGATGAAGTTATCTCTGAAATTAAAGGCCCTGAGGATTTTGAGGAGGAAGCACCAATTAACTCTATCAAAAGCTTTCAGCAGGTCAAGTTTCAGGAGGAAACCCAATTTTTTGTTAATAGAAAGGGAGTGTATGTTCTCATGAACCACAATAGCAGAATCCAGGATCCGCCTCCTGGGCACAAACCCATTTTGATGTATAGAGATTAAAGAGGGGATGAAAAGCTTAAGCCTGAGCATAAGAATCTTGGTGAAAACTATATAAATAGAGTTGCAAAGGCTAATACGTCTAAAATCCTGAAAAGAGCAGGCATCAAGTTTCTTAGGGATGAGAACCAGGAAGGTGGCGTTCAGCTCCTTCAAGAGAGAGCGGGATCCAAAACATTCTTGAGCAGCAGCGACCACATCAGAGCAGATAATATGCCAAAAGTTTTGAAAGAATAAAAGAGGGAAGCCATCAGGTCTGGGGACCTTATTACCTTTAAAAGAGAAAACAGCATTGTGAACTTCTTCGGGGGAGGGGATTCTGGTAAGCTCCAAGTTCATGTCCCTAGAGATGATGGAGGGAATTTCCTACAAGATTTCAATATGAGCTGAAGGATCCAGGGGATCGTCCATAGAAAGGAGATTGGAGAAAAAATTGATGGCTTTCTGACAAATCTCATCATGCTTATCAACCCATCTCTGCCCAAGCTGAATTTTGTTTATTTTGTTGGTAGCCCCGTGCTTAAGAGTCGTCATATGAAAGAAATTTGTGTTTTTGTCACCGCTTTTGAGCCATAAGGATCTGGATCTCTTCTTCCAAAATTCTTCTTCTTTGGAGATAATATCGTGTAATTTGGTCAAAATATTAATTTCTTTATTCGAAACATCAATATCAAACCCGTGAGCTTGGATATGCTCTTTAACCTCCACAAGTTCAAGTTTGAGCTTTTCTTTAGCTTTGAAGATGTTGCCAAAAGTGGATTTATTCTAGCATTGGATATTAGACTTAACATTGGAAAGCTTCTTGGCTATACGAGACATAGCCATTCCTTGGATATCAATATTCCACCACTCTGAAATTTTATCTTGGATTTTCATAGCCATGAGCCACATCTTCTCAAATCTAAATGGGTATGCCTTTCTGCCAAACAACGGAGAGACAGTGAGGCAGATGGGGAAGTGATATGATCCAACATGGGCTAAGGCATTGAGCCTGCAGGATGCCAGCTGGAGCCATTCTGGAGAAATAAGACACGTATCAAGATTAACCTGAATAAGATCCTCCCCACTGCGTTTATTGGACCGGGTGAATTTAGCCCCAATAAGATCAAGATCTAAAAGGCTCAAAGAGTTGATCATGTCAGCCAAGTCTTGTCTACTGTCAATAAAAACTGGCAAGCCACCAAATTTTTCCAAATTAAAAAGAGGGGTATTTAAATCACCAAGAAGGATCCATTTCTCATTAGGGAAGAGAGATCTAGCAAGGCAAATAGAAGACCATAGAGATTTCCTAGTTGATCTCCCATTAGGAGCATAGATGTTGGAAATGATCCAGGAGGATCCATCCTTAAGATTAAAGAATCTAGTAGCAATATGATTGGGAGAAGAGAGGACCACCTTACCACATAGCCATTTTGGATTCCAAAGGGTGGCGATACCACCTGAAGCACCATTAGCATCTATGCAGTGAACCCCACAATCTCCAAAAATTGCCAATTTGAGTTTTTCCACTTTGCTACCAGGCATTTTCATTTCTTGAACAAGACAAATATCAGGCTTGTGATCTCTGACCAAATTAGATAATAGGTCATGCTTATGGGGGTGGTTTAATCCCCTTATATTCTATGAGATGACCTTAATTTAGCATGAGGGGGGATCCCATCCCCATTTCTGGTAAAGTTCTTTGGGCTCCATCTGCAATGGCAACCTGACTTTGTCTATCTCTGCTAACTGCATTAGAAGGTCTCCCCACCCCCCTTGAATCCGATCCACAATCCACTCTTTGTCTATTTCCGGTTAGGATGCCCCAAGAGACAGGGTGATTTGGCCAATAGGGGAGTTCCTTCTTCTGTTTTTGGGCTTGACCTTAATAAAAGGAGAGGGGTCCTCAGGAGGAGGATCTTGCAAGGAGCCGGTATCGGGATTCAACTCAAAACAGTTATCCATATCAATAAACAATTGAATGGGAATATCCTGGGTAGATCCAGAAGAGGTTGTGGAAACTTTGTCAGAACAGGGGGCAATCACAGGAGAGGGAATCCCAACAATCTCCCCATGGTCCAAGCTGGTCGGGTCAAGGTCAGTGGGAATGACTGGTTCGGGACAAGAGACAACCAGAACAGAGTCCAAAATAGATGAGGGAGGCACTGTGGCCAGGGTATCCACCTTTTCTAGGGGCAACTCATTCCTTTTTCTCCATTCCTTCTTAGGCTTAGTTGGGCACTGTCTAGCCCAGTGACCAACTTTTTTGTAGTGGAAACACGCAAAGGGGATGGATTCATACTCTACTTTTTGCACCCATTTGTTGATCTTGGAGAATATATCTACCTCAGAAGGTAGGTTAGAGGACTATTTGACATTAACACAAAGTCTGGCATAGACTAGACATCTTTTTGCTGTAGTCATTAGGTCGACAGAGATCAGATCCTTGAAGCAGGCAGCAATACCTGCAAAAAATTCTTTTCCCCAGAATTCCATGGGTAAACCTGGTAGTCTGACCCAGATACGGGCTTCGTTACATTCCCAATCTTTGGGATTAAACCCTGGTTCCCATTTTTTAAGGGTCGGCGAGGCTTTTCCTAGCATCCAAGGACCTACCACCAGAATAAATCAAAAATCTTCTTCACAAGAGAATGAAAAGGAGAAGAAGCCACCAGCCATAGCCACAACATCGATTTGACCTTCACCTTTCCATTTCCTAGCCACCCAGGAACGAACAACCTCAATGTTTGGACGTGGGCCTATAAATTTTCCAACCAATACCAAATGCATATGAGTCATATTCTGATCAACAATATAGTCCAGAATGGAGATGGAGCAAGCACCAAAGTCCCAGTCAACCTTATGCGGTACCGGCAAAATGGCCTTGCCTTTAAGGTTTGAGGAAAAAAGAGAGGCCCATTTCTTATTGCATTCCATAGAGGGAATCTTATTATTGGGGCCCTCAACCTCCCTAGTTTTTTTGGAGGTGACAGAAAAACCCTTGGTAGTATTGGTAACACCAGCCCAAGTCTCATGCAAGGCCCCATCAAAAGGGTCCGCGGGGGGGGGGGTGTTCACCTGGACTCTCAGATCCTGCAGGAGACAAATTCAAACCTAAACCAGTTCTCGTGCCAACTCCAGCTCCTGCTCCTACTCCTGCTCCAGACAATTTTTCTTTGAGAAATATTACCTAAATCCATTGTTAAAAGCTAAAAATACCCTAATATGATTTTAGGGTTGAAAACTTCATATAATGAAGCAAGACATGGTGGGCATGGTGGGCCCTATATCATTAAGAAAATTTTATTTAAAAAAAAAAATTAAAAGGCCCTCGCAATATCACAGCAAAGATAAGTGCATGAAGAGGAGTGATTGCAGGATCAAAAAGCACATCTCCCTTTCACAGGAGGACCCAGGTTGGTGAAAAGGCAAACAACAAAATAGCGATATGGAGGGATGGATATTGCTATTTTGCAATGAAATTAGGGTTTCTTGAGTGAATACTCTAGTGAAATAGCGTACTCTCCCTATTCATGCCAATATGGAAGCCTGAAATAGGAATAGACATCCATCGCATTAGAAGGTGGATTTTTATCAGTTAGATATGCTATGGTAAACAAGCATATAAAAGGTGAAATCATGGACGAAGCAAGTGAACTATTATGCAGCGTGCCTCAAAGGTATGTTGTCTTAGGAATACAATAACTGCAGGATAATGCAGAAAATGAATTTGTTGAGAAGACTTTAAGAAATCTTCAAATCAAACGCAATTGGATATGTAAAGTCATATTCCATAGCCTTTACCAGTACACTCCCTTCTCAGGAACCGAGTATGGATGTCCATCAAAGGATGGAGTAATCATGGTGAATGTTGAAGTTGTAACTGCCGCAAAGATATAATGATGTGAAAGCATAGATGCAGCCATTGAAATTTGGTTTCGCTATCTGCAAATGAATGTAGTTGATGCACAAAATAAATTTAGGAACTTCCAAGCGAATGTAATTAACTGGTGTAAAGCCAAAGATCCACAACATCTCCAACATTCTTATTGCCTGTGTGGACTGTAATCTCTGAATAGTGAATGAACATACATCAAAACGTAGATCTTTTTCCAGTGATGCCTCAAATAAATATGTTGTCACCATTTTGTATGTGAAAAAGAAGCATTAATGAGGCTGTGGACTATTTTGCAGAACACTTCAAAAGATGTATCCTAAGGAATGCAATGATAGATTGATGGGCACAATATGCATTTATTTGGAATGTTTGTGAAACTACCAAGAAAACACCATCAAAAGAAATAAATCATCCACATTGCCTACATCAAAATGGAAGCTTTGAACATGGATGCAAAATGGTGAAAGAAAAGAATGACTATCTCATCAAATGCAATAAGAGCATGTTAAGCCTTCAAGAGATGTGATCGAACTGGAATTATTGCCGAATGAATCAAGAAAATGTGTTGAATGGTGTAAAGATAAACTCCACAAAACCTGCGCCAAAATGCACGGATAGGTTTTAGATATCTATCATAGATAATGGAAAGCGGATTTTCCTACAAATATTGGCATTGCAATTACCCGGGATACATGTATGCAGTATGTTAAAGCATAGAAACTGCATATGAACAGTTTGACAAGCTGCCTCAAAGAGATGTAATTTCATGGACCACAATGAATACATGTGATGGACAAAATAAATTTATAAACTTTCAAGCGAAGCAATTCACAAGAAATTGAGGAAGATATGGTCCTAATCATGCATCTCGAGCTTGGAATTGATATGTCATGTTTGCAAGGGATAGATTTGTGAAAAAGGCTTTAGAAGTTTCCAAAATGGCAATATGAAAATCAATGAGAATTAAAATATATTTCATCTATATTTTCATTCTTTGATGAGAATAATATTGCTATATGAATCCAATAGATGAACATTAAAGTCTCTTCGAATATCACCGATGAACCATAGCAAACATATGGTATTCATGTGGATGTGTCTTCCTGGTGCTCGTAGATCATATATAAATATATGTTGAGTATTTCAAACACTTATATCTTTGCAATGCTACAACTTACATTCTTCTCTAAAACGTCTATACAGAAATGGACAGAGGTGTGAGGACAAAACCATAAGGAGATTGATAAAATCTAATAAAGGCATTTTGTTAGATATTAGATTGCAATGATTACAGGATATGTAAAAATGGATTTGTTAACAACGAATTTGATGAAACTAATAGATCGATGAAACATAAAACACATCTAATTGATCTCATTATGTCTCTCCGATGAAAAAGGAGAAACCCTAAATTGTAATATGCACAAAATGACTTTCCTAAAAAGGTTTGTAAATATTTTTTTCCCAAATATAGTCATCGGGAGGAGTACCATATATTATTGATTAGAGGGAAATAGAATTTATCAAAGTAGGAATAGTGTGGAATATCTAGAAGATATAGATAGCAGGTAATGATTTCAATCCAAAGAATGAAGTGAATGTGAATAGCTATGAAGGGGAATTAGTTTTACTAGCAAGGTGAACATTGTGAATAATAGAATTAATGATTTATATTAAAAGTGGAAGTATGGAGCATGAGTAAAAGATGAAGATAATTTTATTGGAAGTAGGGAAGGTGCACAAAAGGTAAAATATTTTAACTTAATATGTGAGAAGGAAAATAATTTTATGCAACAAGCATGTGTCTTTGTTATTCAGTGTAAAATGTTTTCACGAAATTGAGATAAAGTGGGAATGATAAGTTAATTGGTGAAACGTGAGTAAAGTGAAATAAAGAGAACGTTGGGGGTCATATATAGAATAATTATTTTTTCACATTAGATTAGGAAAAATGGAAATCTATTAAAGGAGAGGGAAAATACTTTTACAAACCAAAAGGAATAATTTGCTCAAAGGAAACCAAAGTATAGTAGGGAAGGAAAAAGCGAAGGTGATATATTGAATAAAGGCATATTGGAACTTTATTCTAGAAATATATATTAAATATTAAAGTGAATATTATTTAATTAAATAATTCTTTATTTCAAAAGGATGTAACAGTCTAAAGTATTCCCTTGCTCTTACAAAAGGGAAATCAAGACCGAATAGGAGAGGGGAACGGGATTTAGGGGGAGACAGAAGATATTGTTTTTAAAGATTGTTGTTCTCACAAAGGATTTCACCCATGATGGCTAAGTGTAAGACCTAACAATCCTATGAAACATAGAAATACTTTCAGGCTTGTGGGTTGCCTATATTGAAAGTAGGCCTCTGGAGATCGAGTTGACTTCATGTCTGATGAATCTCCTGCAATTAATTTTTCACTGAGAAAAGGGATAGAAGAAATACTAAGTTAAACCTATCCTACGAGGTGATGCACCAAATGTTGCTTCTGAGACCTTGCAACTGCTCAACTCACAAAAACCTTCAACAAATAACTTCAATTACTCACAACTCAACTAAACATGCAAATGCATCAATATTTCATAGAAATGATTGAATTTAGAATCTGGTTGAAGGAGAACAGATTATTCTCACAACTACAAATCACTCAAAATCGGCTTGCACAATCTACAACCTGCACCTATCATGCAACTACTCACATTAAATTTTGATTGAATGGGACAAATTAAAGGATTAGAAAATAAATCACAATAAATCATCAAATCACTCATTCATAACACAACACAAGAAGTATTGAGAAGGAAAACGTTGCTATTTTATTGAAAATATAGGAACTTGTTGTTATTACAATCTCAAAAAAGTGAGATACAATCTTGTCCTTGGGCATGAAAGGGTCTAAAAATAGTCCATAATCATGTTGAGGAAAGAAAAAGAACTCTCCAATAATGAAGAGGAGAGAATAATATATAGAAGATAATTGAACTCTAAATTGAAAGTCTGCATGAAGAAACCCTAGGTGAATTTTCCTAAAATAGCATGTAGAAGACATGCAAAAATATGCCAAAAATATTCCCTGGTGCTAAAAATAATCCCTCAACTGAATCTGCATGGAAGTAACTCTAACTGATACTTAAGTTGTTGAAAAATAGCTCAAAAAGCACTCTTTCCCTGAAAATCTTTGCATGAAACCCTGAGCCAAGTATAGCATTGAAATAAAAGTAACCCCCTCTACTGAAAATCTTCATGCACTCCACTACCAAATATAGCAGAAAAACAAAAAGCACCTCCCCCTTTGTGAAATCTGCATGATGAGCTATATTTTTGTTTTTTCCCCATCAATAATTTTATTTTAATAATTATTGAAATAATTGATAATATTATTTTAAACAAATGATAAAATAAAATTATTAATTATTTTTAATTTATTTTATTTTTTTTACAACTTAAAATATATTTATTAAGTTTTTCAAATAAACCTTAATAAATATATTTTAATTATAAATAAAAATTTGAAGCAAAATAAAGAGCTTATAAAAGCTCTTGCCTTTTATTTTAGAGCTTACATAAATTCAATGACCTTGAAGTCATTGACCACAGTATATGTTACACATGCAAGATGGATTTATTTTCTTTAAAACAAATAAAATAAAATAAACCCTAATTCGTAAAAAGGCATCCAATGAAAAAAGGGTTCAAACCCTAGAATCTTTTTTACTATTTTCACTTTGCATATTTTTTGAAAAGCTTTCTATCGCATGCATGATGGGTTCTTTGGTATTTTGGAGCTCGGTCTGAGGTTTTAAAGGCTAGAACTGGGACTTTTCACTCATTTTTTAAATGGTATGGTGACTTGGACTTCCTCATTCTCTTCTATTTTTGGAAGGAAAAAGGTATAAAAACTTGGCTTTTGATATCCATTTCACAGTCAAATGTTTGTTCGCTATTCTCTATTGTTATTAGTGCAGCCATTGTTGTTCTATTAACTGATCTTTGAAGGATTCGTGGATTTGATTTATCTTGTCACTGTATGTTATCCTTCTATATGACTGCACTTGAATAAGTTTTGAAATCTCTGTTAAGGTTTTATCGGTATTTTGTTCACAGACATGGGTCATTATGTACTTTTCCATTCTTTTAGGGTAGTGATCAACTCTTCTTGATTGCACTATTCTTATCCATTACCTTTGTGACAAATAGATCTGAGAATGGTTGTGCCCTTACTCTTGGTTTAAATATTCCAAACTTCTCTCTTTTTTTATTTAAAGAATTTTTTTACTGTCTCGTGATCATTGTTGTCTTCACCACAAATATTTTTACTGTCTTGAGGATTTTTCATTGTTAATGTTGATTGTCAACACCGTGGTCTTTGCTTTGATCTGAGATGTATTGTGCATCATTATTTTGAAGCATGTCTTGTGTACAAAGCAAATGCCTCTTTCCATATACTGCATGTTGTAGATGGAGGAAATGGATTGAATACAAGATTCAATCTTCCAACATCCAACAATGAAGTTTTTCCTGTCAAAAACACACATGCAAATTAAAATCTAAACTACATAATTTTGGCGCATAAATATGAGATACCCAAATAAGAGAGGGGGCCTTGTTTAAATAGATTTTCTCAGGGTGAGTTCATTTTGTGGAATGAATATGGGATAATGCAAGATGAGTGGTAAATTAGAAATGGTAAGTGGTAGGAGGGGATATTAAAGGATTTTATTAAATAAATAGAGAAATGTATATAACGTGAATGCATGAAGGTGTATACATGAATATGATATAATGTTTTATTTAATAAATTTAATGGATAAATGATGAGATATTATTAATAATATAATAAAAGATGGAAATTATGAATAATGAATTATGGAGAAATAATAGTGTAATAATAAGGACTCGCTCGATGTTCGAAGAAATTTGAAATTAACTGAGGACAAATTAATGGAAATTTTTATGTGTCTACATTTTGCCCCTTTTTGAGACAATGCAGCCTGTCGTGTTGTTTCAAAGAAAATGATCAACTGATATATGGCTCAGAGGTGTCCCGGTAAGGATGATGATTGATTGGTTATGCCCCCTTGAGAGATTGATTGAACAAATTGATGGAGATTGGTCTCTTGATAGATCACGGGAAAGAAGATTGGATGATTTTTATTGCGCAAGTGACTAGGTTGAGATGTACATTTGATGGAAATGCACAGTTGATGAGGCGTAACTGAACAATTGATGGAAATGAACAGTATAGCCAGGTTGATAAGCTGATTAAGCTAATAGGGATTGATGTGAGTGCAAGGTAAGGTAATCCAATGATTGATTGATTGATTGACTCTGGGGGCATTGAGATTGTAAGAAGCCAGTTGGTTGATAAAGAGAGTAAAGATTCAAAGACATTGCATCAGTTGGATAAAGTGTTTGATTGATCTCACTGCAATAAGAAGAATAAAGAAGATGATGAAAAAGATAGATGAAAAGGAGGATGAGAAGAGAAAAGTGATGGAAAAAAAGGAATGAGTGATGAGAAAGAGGATATGAAAGGTGATGAGAATTCTTGTGCTTTTTAAGTGCTTGTATCATCATCGAGCTTATTATAGCAAAAGGCAAAAAATCATATGTATATGAATTAGACCCAAATGAATTAGTCACTCCAATTGCGAGAAGGAAAACATATCAGACAGTAAAGGAATGCCTTAGCGTGTATCAGACCAATATGTCCTTGATGATCTTAAGCGATCATGTCCTAGGACATGTCATCATATTCCTAAGGAACATCCCACAAGCAGCAAACAAGTGAACATGCCCCATCCTCGCATTTCTAGTCAATGACATCTTGGAGATAAAATCTCTAGTCAGAGACATCTCAGAAAAGCTAAAAGACATGTCACCAAAAAAGAAAATCAGAAACAATCAAGAGAAAATAAGCAAACAAGCAAACAATATGTTTCATGTCGAATGATTTTTGTTCATAGTTGATGGGTTCAAGTGTATAAGTTGATCAGATATTGTTATGTTTGCTCAGTCTAAGTCTCGTCCTGTCATGAGTTCGTTGAAGTTCTAAAGTTGCATACTTGTCCGAAGTGTTTGTGTCGTCGCAATGTTTATTGCATGTTTTTGGATTTTTATGATTTTTAGGGTTTTTATGAATGTTTTAATTTTTAGGGTTTTTTTAGGAGATTTAATGATTTTTATGATTTTTTAGGAGATTATGATTTTTTATGATTTTTCTTGGACATTTTATGATTTTTAAGATTTTTTTAGGACATTTTATGATTTTAAAGATTTTTTTGACACATTTTATGATTTTTAAGATTTTTTCAAGACATTTTATGATTTTTTATGACTTTTTCAGGACATTTTATGATTTTAAAGATTTTTTCCGGACATTTTTATGACTTTTTCTGGTGATTTTTTATGATTTTTCCGGACATTTTATGATTTTTTTGAATATTTGTCCCTAGTGTCTAGCAAGGCAAAAGTGATTTTGAGTGGATGAATGAATGAACAGGACATGAATGGATAAGCAAATGATGGAGAAATCTTAAGTGGTTGTCAAGGACTATCTCATAATAGAGTAACATTTTAATCCAAGCTCAAGGACCGGATATAGCAAAATAAATCAAGGGTATGGTGTAACTAATGTCATATGGTCCAAAAAAATGACCATGTCAAGAGGTTTATTACATTTTATGTCCTTAATTTTTATCAAGATCAAGAGATGGGTTTTGGATAGGAGGAAAATAGGATAAGCAAGATCAAAGGTGGTAATGAAGGATAAAAGCAAGAAATGGATTAAAAAATGGATAGGAGCTTAAGGGTGTGGATCAAGTGCAATAGATAGGGCACACGAAGACTACAAAGATCCTTAACCTTGTCAAGATCAAAGGTGGAAAAAGGGATATGGATAGATATAGAGTGAATAAGGGATAAGGGGGGATGGGGGATAATAGATGGATGCACACAAATGGAACTTGCCCCCAGTGAATAGTGCAAGAGGACAATGAATTATGCATGACGCCTGTTTGCCAGGTTTTCATCACGGTACTTGCCCAAGCCACCTGTTTGTCAGGTTTTCATCAGTGGATGGATTTTTTTCTCTTTACTTTTTTTTATTTTTCACTTTTTTTCTTTTCTTTGCTTTTTTTTTTTCTCTTTTTCCATTTTTTTTTGTTTTTCTCATTGTTACTTCTTTCTTGAACTTTTGGAAGATGACCAGATACTTGATAGGAGATATGACCCAAGAATCAAGTTGTTCTCCAGATAATACCCCTAAAAGATGTTTTATGACGATCCATGGCTATTGAAGGCATGCTCAAAGATTTTGATAGGATGATAGTAAAAAGATATAAAATGGATGATAAGATGGAAAGGTTATAAGGATTTATGCAAAGGATTGGATAATATGGATGGAAGGATAGAACATAGGTGTTGGATAATGGATGGGATGTTGGAATATTTGTGTAGGAGTGGATGGAAATATTGGCAAGGTCGACATTGGCACACACCTTGAGGGGTGGTGGACTGGTGGAGGAATAGTGGATTTCAAAGTTTGTGATTTTGATGGAAAGGTTGATGTAGATTTTTGGACACAAGGAGCCAAAATGGATGAAGGAGGTGATAGAGGTTTTAGGATAGTAGATGTGCGAGAAGTTTGAGTAGCAAACTTGAATGCCAATTTTGATTTTTCTTTTGTGTGCAAGTCGTGTACAAGCGACTTGGGAATCCACATGGTTCTTGATTTTTCATGTTTTTGTGATACTTTAAAATGCATTGCCTAAATGTAGGATTTAGAAAGCCATACAAATTTTGAATTTTCTTCTTTCTTTGTGGGCCTTTGTGGCCTTTTGGAAATTTCTTATTGTTTTTGGATCAAATTTTTCTTTGTTTTTGCATGTCGATTAGATGGGACATGTTGATCCTTTGATTCATGTGGATTTTTTAATATTGGAATTTTATACTTGGCATCCAATTTGCTTCCAATGGAATTAGGATTCATGGATGTATATGAATGATAGGGAGAGTTCGTGTGAGTAGGTTGTTGGAAGGTTCTCAAGGATGTGTGCCTTTGTTGATCTTGACTTATGGTAAGGTTAGTGGATTGAAAGCTAGGGGTAACATGGATAGGAGATAGAGGGATATAGGGACCCAAGATAGATGAAAGGTTTGAAGGATTTGATTTTGGTATATAGGGACCCAAAATAGATTTGGAGGATCCAAAAGGTGTGTTTGGACTTAATTGGAGAAATGTAGGATTTATGAAGGTTATCGACATCTTGAGAGTGAGAAATGTAGCCATTATAATCAAGATTTTCTTTTATATCAGGGGGTTCTAATATACCATGTTCATGGATGTCTAACCCTTTTCTTCGATAATGCATGCTTTGGAAGATATTTTTAACAAAGGGTTTCTTCTTACTTTTAATGCTAGAGGAAAGTCCATTTTGAGGTGGAGATGTCTTGCAAGGGATGATAGAATCATGAGAGGACTTTATGGGCATGATGGACTCTTGAGGAAAACATGCAAAATTATGACAAGGGAATAACAAGATACTTTGATCTTGACATGGAAGAGGGCCATTGGATAGAGTAGGAAGGGTGTTTGACTCTTCATTTTGAATAGGATCATTTGAAAAGGTGGAAGGGGCATCATGATCTTGCCTAGGAAGTGGATTAGGAATGGGATTTGGAAAGATTCTTTTCTCTTGAGATGGAAGGGGATCATCTTGGAAGAAATGGAAAGGTATAAGGGGATCATCATAGGATTCTAGGGAGGTAGAATCTTTTTCAACCATTGGATTGGATTTGAGAGTTTTGGTGTCTTGATCTTGATTTATGATAGGACTTGTTTCTTCATTTTTCAAATTATCCTCTTGACATGGAGCCACTTCTAAGGAAGGGGTAGTATTTTCGATATGCATGGGGGATTCTTGGAAGGTGTTCATGTTTTTGCATGATGGGGAAGCATTTTGGATGGGGCCTTCTAGAGTGGGTATGATTGGAATTGGAGTGCATGATGGCATAGGATCTAAGATATACAAATCATATAAAGGACTTTTATAAAAAAAATGGATTATCTTGGATTTGTACTATTGATAGCCCTTGACGGTCAGCATGGGAAGTTTCACCATTAGGTTCATTGTTTGAAGGAGATGTTATTGATTGTTGCTGAGAATTTTTAGGAGATGAAGGCATCGTAGAAGAGATGGAAGCCACATATGGAGCCTTGCTAGACATAGGTGTATTATTTTGATCATGTTTGGTAATGACATCTAGTTTCTCCTTAGGTGAATCATTAGGATCTTCAATTTTAATAACACCATTATCAAGGAGGTCTTGAATTTTATGTTTCAATTCCATGCACATTGAAGTTTTATGTTTGTTATGTCTATCATATGCACAATAATTACTCAAAAATTTACATCCCCATGTAGTCTTGTTAGGAAATATGATAAGATTATGCTCAAGAAGCTCTTTCAAAGCTAACTCAATAGATTGACCCAAAGGTGTAAACTGTCTATCTAGAGGATACTTGGAGGGAAAAAAAATTGTCTTGGTGAAGGTCTCTTGTGATCTTGTTCAAGATTTGGCTTTTGATTTTCAATCACTTGTTGTTCCAAATCATATAGTCATTTTAGCATTCTTTGAAGTTTGTTGTTCTTGATGTCTTGAATTTGTCTTTGAACATGTGTCATTGATTCCTTTTGTTGGATTTGAATATCATATATTGTTCTCTTGAGATCTTGAATTTGAGCCAAGGTAGCCATGGCCATTTATGATAGTTATGATTGTGTGTGTGAAAAAGTGGAATAAATCTGTAAGCTACAAGACACAACACTTCAATTAAGTCATTACATGTATGGTTAGACACATATAAGCATGAATAATAAAACCATAACAAATTGACCAATTGTCTTCTAAAATATGCGAGTATAAGATTGCTCTCAGATTTGTATAAGCAATACCAGTGACTAGACTACACCAAGATGAAGGATTTAATCCATATGAGCATGATATTAAGCTAAATGGATGCAAGATTATGCTAGATGGATGAATAGTAAGCTATATGAATTCAAGAAATCATGAAATATGAAAAAAGAAATTAAACTAAGATGCAATAATCTCAAAAAGCAAGCACAATATCTTCAATGACTCCAGAGCAAAAACTGTATAATAACAATAAATCTCCAGGGTGTTTTGAATGAGAGATGAAGGCTGAATTTATAGAGAATCACAAGAGAGATCAAGAAAAAGAACAATCTAGGATAATTGAAATAATTGAGAAATCAGATTCAGTTAATCCTGAGATAGCTTCCAATTATAGTTTAATTGAAATGCATTCAGAAAAGAAGTTTGAGTTTGCATTAGAGATATATTCAATTAATTCCATGCACTTGAGATAAAAATAGGTAATTCTTTGATTTATTCAAGAAAAAAGTCTTTTCAATGCAACTAAGCTTCTTTTTTTCTCAAAAGCTTTGAGTTCCAATTTTAGAGAATGATTAAATTCCTTTAATTGTTTTTTTATTTCAAGTTCTCAATTTAGAAGAAGAAATAATATCTCAGGTTTGATTTCTCTTTCAATTCAATTCCTTTATTTTATTTTTAATTTAACTCTTGCTTTGTGATTAATTCCTCTTTTGTAATAAATTAATTCCTTTTTTTATGATTAAAATGGCAAATTTATTTATTAATTAAATATGCTATGATATTTAATAAATTAAATAGGATAATTGATCAAAATGTTTTTCTTGGAATGATTTAATTAATATAGAATAATTCACTTGTCATGTGACATTTGATGATTGAAGAATTAATTAATTGTGTGCTCAAAGTTGATTTAATTGCCTTTAGTTAGGACCTTGGTGACGTTGTCGAAATTTGGGGCCTATGGTTTAGGTGACCAATTTTAGGGTATTACATTTGCCCCTCTTTGAATTAATGTATGAGCAATGCGTTGGTTCAAAGAATAGTTGATGTCTAGGAGATACCAATTCTGAACTTGATTGATCACGAACCAGATGGGGAGCAAGGTGTTTAGCTTGATTTGAAGCGATGAAGCTGAACAGAGTTGATTAAAGCGAAATTGATCCCAAACTTGATTGAAATAGGACTGATAGAGAGAAAAGATATCAAACTTGAACTTGATTGATCAAGAAGTGGATCTTACTGATCTAGAACTTGATTGAACTAGACATAGTGAGCGAAGATAAAATCGATCTTGAACTTGATGGATCAAGACACGATGAGAAGAGATAAACTGTCCAGCTTGATTTGATGCGATGAAACTGAACATGTGCTTAGATTGAGCGTGTGATCAAAGATACTCTTTAAACTTTTGATTGAGTTTAAACGAATAATCAGCTTGATGAAAAGCGATGAAACTGATTAACATTAAGAGATTGATTCAGATGAAGACAAATATCAGCTTGATTTGAAGCAATGAAACTGATATGCCCCTAGCGATTGATTCGATTCAGATGTTTGAGAGATCTTAACTTGATATGAAGCAATGAAGCTGAAATGCCCCTTAGCGATAATAATTTGTTTGATTTTCTTTATTTGAAAATATTTTTTTGCTCGACTTTTGATGAAGATTTGAAAAATTTCTCGACATTGAAGATGTGAGGTCATAAGGTCATGAGTATGCCCCCTCAAGAGAGAAATTGAAAGATAGCGAGGGTACATGATTTTAGGCAATTGTTGGTGATGATAATGACTTGAGCACAAAGATGGAGTCGAAGGAACATTTGAAGATTTAGCATTGATTAAAGAGAAACTGAGCGCAAATGAGAAGAAATAATGAGCATTTGATGAAAAGTGCTAAGTGGTCATAGTTGTGCGAAATTGACTAGAAGAACGATCTCGGATTTCTATTTCGATCCCGAAAATGGAATCAAGACAGGCAAATTAGCTAAGGGTACAATTTTCATGTCCATCGGAGCAAGTTGAAAAATTAGGGTTTTGGCTATATAAGGGGTCAAAGTGTAATTTTCAATTCATTTTAACCTCTCCAAGTTTGAAAGTTCAAAAAGCCTTCTATGAAGAAAGATGGTCATTCCAATCTAGGAGCACCGATTTGAGTGCCAGAGACATCATAATCGACCTCAGAACTACGAGCCAACAGTAAGTGACTAATCTTATGCCTTTTTATGTCATCAATTTTGAATTTTTTGTTGAATTTTTTGCTTTTTGTGGCGTTGAAAACCGGTCGTTGTCATTTTGTCATGCGAGACGACAATGTGTCTCGTACCATAAACTATGCTTTTGTGTTTTATCGTTTAAAGCCATTAGTTTTATCGTTCGGGACACCCCCTTGTGTCGTACGAAAGTTTGCTTGATAGACCATTTTGTCGTGCGAATGCATGTTTTGTGTCGTATTGGAGTCTTTTGTTGTCTTATAGCTATTCCTGACTCATACAAGTTTCTGCCTACACAGTGAAATATCGTATGAAAAACGATGAGCATTTTTAAGGGTGAAAACATGAAAATTTGATTTTGCAATTGATGTATTTGGATTTGTGTGATGTTTAAGTTGTCTTATAGCATAATTTGGATGACTTTCTGATACCCTATTGTTTGATTCTTGTAGGTGTGATTACCACATGTTCTTTTTTGATCCGTCTATCCTCCTACTATGAGGCTAGTTCGTGAGTTTTCCGATATAGACATAGCACATATTGACTTGTACGGGTTTACCCACCTTCTACAGATGCCAGATATCCATGTGAATCATGGGATGCTCATAGCACTTGTGGAGAGATTTCATTCTGAGCATAACACGTTTCATTTACCAGTTGGGGAGATGACCATCACTCCCAAGGATGTTTACAGGATTCTCGGGATTCCATTCACTAGAGATAAGGTTGATTGCGATTCTACACAGTGTCCTGGCTTACTAGCTTTGAGACAGGTATTTCATGATGATGACATCCTTACGTGGGCTATCAGCTGGGATTATATGATGACCATGTACAGTGAGCAGTTTCCACTGGCTTGTGTCTTGGCAGGATTTATTGGTTGCTTCGTTATGTTGGACAGGGGATAGTAGGGTTTCTTATGCGTCTAGGCTAGGATGTTGTAGAGGCTCGTGGATCACCCTGAGAGATTAGGATGGGGTTCATGTGTTTTAGCCCACATGTATCATGAGATGCATGAGATTGTATACAAAGAGGGGAAGAGCATGGCTACAGGGGTATTGATTTTACAGATATGGGCCTGGGAGCATATCACAGTTGGCAGACCTATAGTGGATGATGCTAGAGATCTACAACAGTCGATTGTTTATAGATATTTTGGATACATTACTCATCCCCATCTAGGCAAGATAGAGTACTGGAGAAGGCAGCTGGATGACCTGATAGTTGTCATATAGAGATTGTATAGGTGTCTTGAGCTTTGGGATGACTGGAGAGATGTGCAGAGAGATATGTTCATGTCTCATCCTCTTATGGGAAGATCTGTGACAGCCATTAAGCGATTTGTTTTATCTCGGGTGATGAGGTGGTATGGTAGGTCTCAGGGGATTTCACAGGAGTTTAATATCTACACTCATTATGCAGATGAGGAGAGATGAGGATGGGCCCCTAGGTTGTCCTACGCTTTGAGCATGCAGGCACTAGTAGGATTACAGTGACTTCAGTAGAATTATTTGGATGACATTGCAGATGCGGGGGTATTGCCCCAGTATAGGGATTGGTTCCAGCAACATCCATTCCCTAGGTTTATAGACCCAGCTGAGCAAGGACCTCTCATAGAGGAGATTGAGGATGATGCCCCTACATAGGCATAGGGATAGGCATAGGGAGATAGATAGGGACAGGGATGGAGAGTAGAGGCTCCTAGGTGGGTAGGTGGTGATCCTAGTGCGAGCAGTAGTAGGGTACCAACTAGGGGTAGACAACAGCAGAGAGGAGAGGGTGGATCCCAAGGAGTTGTTGGTGTGAGGATGAGTGGTGTTAGGACAATAGAGGGTGGAGGAGAGGAGGAGAGAGAAACTCCTAGACAGGTACGACAGAGAAGGGATGATCAGGGTGGAGCTAGAAGTGGAGATGGAGGCGGAGAGCTTATGAGGGAGCAAGGAGTAGCTGATGGAGCATGGTCGATGAGAGCGCGATTAGCAGGTCTACAGTCATAGTTGACAGTGGCTTAGAAATAGCTTATAGAGTGGGATCGACAGTTGGTGGAGCGCGATCATCAGGTTGCAGAGATGAGGGCAGAGCGAGACGCTCTTCAGCAGGAGGTTTTGCACCAGACTAGTCAGGCAGTATATTATGTTGTGTCTTATAGCATAGTAGTTCTTGTAGCGCAACAGGTTGTCCCCTACTCTGAGTACATGGCAAGATCTGAGGGATCTTGGGCATCGAGGTAGGATGCCGGTCAGCAGGCTCCACCTCCTTCACCACCTGGCAATGAGGGAGAGGCAAAGAGCTAGATTTCTTATAGCTATTATATTTTTTTATATCCCATACAATTCTTGCTCCGATGGGAGATTGTATATGACAGTTATACCACTTGTACCCCGAGATATTGATGATTATATATATGAGATCTTGATTTGATTTCATTGTACTTGTGTCCATTGATTTATGAGATGTTTTCTTCTATATGTTTTATTCTATATGTATGCATATCTGTTCATTATGGATGTATGAAATACAAATGAATATGAATGTTTATTTTGTTTCTTTTCATATGCAAATAAATGATGAAAATGGGTAACTAGTAATGCAAATTGTTTATTTATGTTTTCTATGCAATAATGTGAATGCAAATGAATGTATGAATCTATATAAGATGCGTATGTATGCAGGTAACATCTCAATACACAAGTATTTGATCGGAGAAATGATGAAAAAGAGACCACTTAGCTGAGAAATGATGATACTTCAAACTCTCATTCAGAAGATAAAGAGATCATTGTTATCATGCAGAAATCACTCAAAATGTAGAAAATGCAGAATGAATGCAACTTAAACTAGTCATTATTTGGAATGCTTAATATTCATCACTGATCATTTACAAACATAGCAGGCAAAATAGAGTTCCTTCCTTTTCATGTGCAATATTAATTATCTTGTCCACAATGACCCTTTTTTCGTTCATATCCTTGGATAGATTACACATGCATCCGGATTGCACATTTAAAAAAATTCCCTCAAAACAAACAAAGAAATGATGCCAACCTCCCTGTAGCATACAAATAAGCGGAGTCGAGGTATGTGTGGCGATTTCACCTTGATGTGAAGGCTCTTATCACAGACACCCAGCTGATTAGATGTTTCCAGATCATCGGAATCATTCCTACAAGTAGAAAACAAAGAAAATATTATGCCGCCAATCCTTGCTCCTCTTAGTCAAGATAGACTTCCTCGAGTTACTCAGAGGGAATAATAATCAAAAACCAATATAAAAGATAGCACACAAATAAAATTTCATGCATATCTCAAATTGTTTAGTGATTGTTTTGCTTGTGTACTCAGTGATAAAACTATTTAGTAGTTAGGAGATAGGTGACTGACTCAGATTGGACGACCGAGTATTGTGTGTGTGAAAAAAGAGAAAAAGAGTTTGATAGCTGCGGGCACAACACTTCAATTAATTCATTTCATGTATGGTTAGTAAATCAATAATCAATAAATAATCAACCATAACAAAGCAACTAATTGCCTTCTAAAAAGTATAAGATTACTCTAAGATTTTTATAAGCAATACCAGTGACTAGACTACACCAAGATGAAGGATTTAATCTATATGAGCATGATATCAATTAATAATGGATTCAAGCAATATGGATGCAAGTAATCTAAAAAAATCACAATGTATTCAATGACTCCAGAGCAAAATCAGCGTAATAATAATCTCCAAGCGTGTTCTCAAAAATCTCTAGGATAAATTGGATGAGAGCTGATGGCTGAATTTATAGAGAATTACAAGAGAGATGATGAAAAAGCTCAATTTAGGATTAACTGAAAATGATTGAGAAATCATGTCCAGTTAACTTTGAGATAGATTCCAATTATAGTTTAATTGAAATGCATTTAGATAGGAAGTTCAAGTTGCATTAGAAATAAGATTTAATTAATTCCATGAATTTGTGATAAAAATAGATAATTATTTTATTTATTCAAGAAAAGAATCTTTTAAATGCAACTGAACTTCTTTTTCTGAAAAGCTTTGAGTTCCAATTTTAGAGAATGATTCAATTAATTACTTTTCTGATTTCAAGTTTTAAATTTAGAAATAATATCTCAAGTTTGATTTCTCTCTCAATTCAATTCTTTTATTTTATTTTCAATTCAACTCTTGCTTTGTAATTAATTCCTCTTTTGCAATAAATTAATTCCTTTTTTACATGATTAAATGACAAATTTATTAATAATTAAATATGCTAGGATATTTAATAAATTAAATAGGATAATTGATCAAAATGATTTTCTTGGAATGATTCAATTAATCAAATATATATTTAATTAATATTGAGTAATTGATTTGCCATGTGATATTTGATGATTAAAGAATTAATAAAGTGCTCAAGATTGATTTAATTGCCTTTGGTTAGGACCTTGGTGATGTTGTCGAGATTAGGGGCCCATGGTTTAGATGACCATTTTTTAGGGTATTACATTTGCCCCTCTTTGAATTAATGTGCGAGCATCGCATTGGTTCAAAGAATACGTTGATGTCTAGGAGATGTCAGTTCTGAACTTGATTGATCATGAACCAGATGAAAAGCAAGGTGTTTAGCTTGATTTGAAGCAATGAAGCTGAACATAGTTTGATTAAAGTGATACTGATCTCGAACTTGATTGAACTAGGAACGATAGAGAGCAAAGATGTCAAACTTGAACTTGATTGATCAAGAAGCAGATCTTACTGATCCAGAACTTGATTGAACTAGACACAGTGGGCGAAGATAAAATTGATCTTGAACTTGATTGATCAAGATACGATGAGCGAAGATAAACTGTCCAGCTTGATTTGATGCGATGAAACTAAACACCTGCTTAGATTGAGCGTGTGATCGAAGATACTCTTTAAACCCTTGATTTGAGTTTAAATGAATAATCGGCTTGATGAAACTAATTAATGTTAAGAGATTGATTCAAATGAAGGCAAAAATCAACTTGATTTGAAGTGATGAAACTGATATGCCCCTAGCGATTGATTCGATTCAGATGATTGAGAGATCTCAACTTGATATGAAGCGATGAAACTGAGATGCCCCTTAGCAATAAGAATTTGATTTTATTTAGTTGAAAAATATTTTTTTGCTCGACTTTGATGAAGATTTGAAAATTTTCTCGACTTTGAAGATGTGAGAATCATAAGGTCATGAGTATGCCCCCTCAGGAGCGAAATCAAAAGATAGAGAGGGTACATGATTATAAGCAATTTTTGGCTATGATAATGATTTGAGCACAAATGATTTAGAAGAATATTTGAAATTTTGGCATTGATTGATAAGAAATTGAGCACAAAGTTGTTTTGTAGAATGAAATTGAGATTCAGCATGGATTACTGAGAAATTGAGTGCAATTAGAAGAAAGAATGAGCATTTGATGAAAAGTGCACTAAGTGGTCCAAATTTTGTGTAATTGACTAGCAAAATGATCTTAGATTTTGATTTCAATCCTAAATAAGGAATCAGAATGGGAAAATTAGCTAAGGGTACAATTTTCATGTCCATCGGAGCAAGTTGAAAAATTAGGGTTTTGGCTATATATGGGTTAAAAGTGTCATTTTCAATTCATTTTAACCTCCCAAGTTTGAAAATTCAAAAAGCCTTCTATGAAGAAAAATTGTAGTTCCCACTCGTGAGCATCGATTCGAGCACCAAAGACGACATAATCAACCATGAAACTACGAGCCTACGGTAAGTGATCAATCTTAAGCCTGTTTATGTTCTCAATTTTAAATTTTTTTGTTGATTTTTCAAGTTTTTGGCACGTTGAAGTCGGATTTTCACGTTTTGTCATGCGAGACAGGATCCTGTCTCATACGAGAAACTGTTAAAGTTTGTTTTGTCATTTAGGTTCATTAGTTTTGTCGTTCTACACCTACCCTTCTATCGTACGACAACATTCATAAGAGACCATTTTGTCATCCAAAGTCTATTCTTGTGTCGTATGGGGATCTTTTATCATACGAAGCCCATTCCTAACTTGTACGAGTTTATGTTCTTCTGTGTTTTGTCATTTGGAGAACAGTGAGCATTTTTGAAGGTCTAAACTTGAAATTTTGACTTGGCAATTAACTTAGTTGAATTTGCGTGATGTTTTACATCTCTTGTAGGCTTATTTGGAATGTTTTCTAATAGTCCATTGTTTGATTTTTCCAGGTTCGATTGCCTCATGTTCTTTTCAGATGCATCTATCCACCCACTATGACATTAGTTCGACAGTTGTCAGATGTTGAGCAAGCACATATTGATTTGTGCAGTCTCACCAACCTTCTTAGGTTACCCGATATCCGTGTGAATCACGGGATGCTCATAGCAATTGTTGAGAGATTTATTCTGAGCATAACACCTTCCACTTGCCAGTTGGGGAGATAAACATCACTCCTGAGGACATTTATAGGATTCTCTGTATCCCTTTTGTTGTGGGTATGGTAGATTATGATGCAGCACATCTTCTTGGATTACGGGCTGTCAGATGTGTATTCAAGGATCCAGATATCTTGACACGTTCTATCAGTTGGGATATTATGATGAGCGGGTATAGTGAGGATTTTCCTCTGGCTTGCATCCTAGCAAGTTTTATTAGTTGCTTTCTGATGTTGGATAGGGGATAGCAGGGATTCCTTTGTGGATGGGGTGGGATGCTAGAGAGACTTGTTGAGACCCCTCAGAGACTAGGTTGGGGCTCTTGTATATTAGAACACATGTATCACGAGATGAATGAGATCGTCTTCCAGGAGATGAAGAGTATCACTGCAGAAAGCTTGATTTTATAGGTATGGGCATGGAAGCACCTCCCAGTATGCAGGTCGATTGTAGATGACAGCAAGGAGCCTGGTCAGCCCATTGTGCATAGGTATTCTGGATATGTTACTCAGCCCAATTTTTGGAGATGGTAGCTAGATGGTTTGATAGCCATGGTATGGAGACCTTATAGGGGCTTAGAGCCATGGGATGACTGGAGGATCGTACATAGAGACCTATTTGTTATGCACCCACTCATTGGCAGACTGCAGACTATGGTGGAGCAATTCATGGTATCTCGAGTGATGAGGCAGTATGGTAGGCCTCAGGGGATCTCGCAGGATTTCACAGCGTACGCAAGATATGATGATGAGGAGAGGTGGTGATGGGCACCGAGGTTATCTTATGCCTTGAGTATGTAGGAGTTGACTGGATTGCAACGACTCTAGTGGGACTACATGGGTGATATTGCAGATGTGGGGGTATTGCCCCAGTATAGGGATTGGTTCCAACAGCATCCATTCCCTATGTTTTTCGATCTGGTAGAGTAGGCACCTCGTATTGAGGAGGTTGAGGATGATGCCCCCGCATAGGGGCAGGGATAGGGACAGAGAGTCGATGCTTCGAGGCGAGTAGGTGGTGATCCTGGTGCTAGTAGCAATAGGGTTCTAGTTGGGGTTGGACAGTAGAGGGGTAAGGGCAGATCCCTAGGGAGTGTAGATGTGAGGTTGGGTGGAGCTGAGGAGGAGAGAGAATCACCAAGATAGATCTAGCAGAGATAGAAGGAGCAGGGTGGAGATCTTGCGAGAGAGTAGGGGGCCGATGCAGCATGGTCGATGAGGGTATGTCTAGCATCTGTTGTCACAGTTGACAGTGGATCAGACTCAACTGGTGGAGCGAGACCGGCAGCTAGCAGAGCTTAGGGCAAAGCGAGATCGTCAGCTGGTGGAGCTTAGGGTGGAGTGAGATCGTCAGTTGGTGGAGCTCAGAGCAGAGCATGATAGTCAGGTTGCGGCGATGAGAGAAGAGCGAGACACTCTTCAACAGGAGGTTTTGCACTAGACTAGTCGGGTGGCTTACTATGTTGCGGCTTACAGTGTAGCTATTCTTCTAGCGCAGTAGTTTGTACCCTACTCGCAGTACATGGCACAGTCAGAGGGAGCTCGAGCACCTCATCAGGATCCCGGTCAGCATGCTCCTCCTCCTCCACCTAGTGATGAGTGAGAGGCTGAGAGTTAGATATTCTTTTTGTAGCTCTGATATTTTTTTGTAGACACACCCATTTTTTGTAGCCTATACGATTCTTGGTCTAATGGGAGTTTGTATATGTCATTTGACATTATTTTGTACTCTGAGACTTTATACGATATATATATGAGATCTGATTTGACTTCATCATACTTGTGTTGATTCGATTATGAGATACTTTCTATATGCTTTATTCTATATGTATGCATTTCTTTTCAGTATGGATGTATGTAATGTGAATGAATATGGATGTCTATTTTTGCTTCTTTTCATATGCAAATAAATGATGAATGAGAATGAGTAATGAGTAATGCAAATTTTTATTTATTTTTTATGCAATAAGATGAATGCAAATGAGTAATAATGAAATGTATGAATCTATATAATATGTTTATGTATGCAGCTAACATCTCAATACACAAGTACTCGATCGGAGAAATGATGAAAAAGAGACCACTTAGCTAAGAAATGATGATGTTTCCAGCTCTCATTCAGAAGATTAAGAGATCATTATTATTATACTGAAATCACTCTAAATTCACAAAATACAGAATGAAATGCAAAATGAGATGCAAAATGAAATGCAACATAAACCTAGTCACTGGATTTAAAATGCTTAAGATTCATCACCAAGCATAACGAACATAACAGGCAGATTAGAGTTCCTTTCTTTTCAATGTGCAATTTTAACTATCTTGTCCGCAATGATCCTTTTTTCGTTCATATCCTTGGACAGCTTTCGCAGGGACCCAAATTTCATCATAAAGAAATTCCCTCAAAACAGACAAAGGAATGATGTGGACCTCCCTGTAGCATTCAAATAAGCGGAGTCGAGGTATGTGTGGTGATTTCAACTTGATGTGAAGGCTCTTATCATAGACACCCAGCTAATTAGATGTTTCTAGATCATTGGGATCGTTCCTACAAGAAGAAAACAAAGAAAATATTATGCCCCCAATCCTTGCTCCTCTTAGTCATGATAGACTTCCTTGAGTTACTCAGAGGGATAATAATCAAAAACCAATATAAAAGATAGCACACAAAGAAAATTTTCATGCATATCTCACACTGTTTAGTGATTGTTTTCCTTTATGTTGTTTTTCTTGTTAACTCAGTGATAAAACTCTTTAGTAGTCAGGAGACAAGTGACTGATTCGGAGTGGATGACCAGGTTTCACTAACGGAAAGATGACTTGGCTGATACTACTTAGGATATGTAAATTGCTTTGTCGATTAACCTAAGACTAGGACATTAATCAGTTTCAAGCCATGAGGGTTCCAACGAACCAGAATGTCACAAAAGTGATTGAAATATGTACAAGTGATAATAAAGATACATGAAAGCGGGAAATGCCAACGTTGTGTTGATACATGGAGCGTTGAGTACAAGAGGCGCCTATTTGCCAGGTTTTCACCTACTTGGCAGAGATTCTTTCTTTTTTTTACCAAGGTTCCTGTTTACCAAGTTTTCACCAAGGTATTTTTTTTTCTTTTTTCTCCTTTTTTTTTCAAGACTTTTTATGATTTTTTTAATTTTTTTTCAGGACTTTTTCAGCTATACAGGTTGCTGGAGCAAAGAATGCTAAGTGAATAATTTCATCAAATGGATGGTGTTAATTGGTTCATAGAGTTGTTCTCCTTCCGATGTTGAGAGTTGATAGGCACCAGAGCCAAATACGACAGTAACGATGTAGGGACCCAGCCAGTTGAGTTCAAACTTCCCTTTGTTGTCTCAAAACTATTGATTTTTAGGATTTTCTCTCAGAACTAGGTCACCAACATGAAATTCTCTTTGTTGAACTTTCTTGTTATATCCTCTGGACATTCTCTTTTGATATACTCTAAGATGATCAAATACCACTTGTCGATGCTCATCCAGCAATTCAAGTTCTTGCAATCTAGATATTCTATAGTCTTCATCAGTAACAAGACCTTGCAAAGAAACTCGTAGAGATGGTATTTCCACTTTAATAGGTAATACTGCTTCGGACCCATACACCAAATAAAAAGGTGTAGCCCTAGTAGGTGTTCTGATACTTGTTCTGTAAGCCCATAATGCAGTATTGAGTTGTAGATGTCAATCCTTCCTAGATTTGTTCACTGTTCTGTGCAATATAGTCAGTAGGTTTTTGTTAGATGCCTCAGCTTGTCCATTACCTTGGGGGTAATATACAGATGACCAGTGTTGTCTAATTTTGAATTTCTCACAGAGCTCATCCAAATATTTATTCTTGAATTGTCCTCTATTGTCAGTCACGATGGACGAAGGTATCCCATACCTGCAAATGATATGGTTTAGGATGAACAAAGCTACTTGTTTGTCGGTTGCTTTGATGAGTGGAACCGCTTCTACCCACTTAGTGAAATACTCAGTGGCAGTTATGATAAATTTGTGTCCATTAGATGATGGAGGATATATCTAACCAGTGAGATCAAAGGCCCATTCCTGAAAAGGCCAATGTGTAATGAGGGGTATGAGATCCCTTGCTGGAGCATGTATGAGATTTACATGTAGCTGACATTTCTCACAAGTTTTAGAAAACTTTATAGAATCTTTCTCCATGTCTGGCCAGTAGTAGCCAGCCCTTAGTAGTTTCTGAGCTAAAGTAAGACCATTCGAATGAGATCCACAAACACCTTCATGGACTTCCGATAATGCACGTTTAGATTCTTCAGTTTCTAGACATCTAAGCAATGTACCATCCAAACCTCATCTAAATAGATCATTAGCAATGATAACATACCGCGAAGCATTTGGAGTTAGGTTTCTTTTCTCATTATGGGTAAGATTTTCAAGGATAATTTGGTCTCATAGATAAGAGTAGATGTGGCTATATCGAGATGAATCATGTCTAATAATAGAACCGACTATTTGGGTCTTAGGAGAATCATAAGAAGGGTAATGTAACTCTTCCACCAGGAATTCAAAGCGAAAATTGGATTCTTGCAACTCAGGTATAGATGCCAAGGTGGCCATAGCATCTATTGCTCTATTTGCAGATCTGGGAATCTGTTGGAATGATACAAAAGAAAAATACTTCTTAAGATCATCAACCATTCTCTTATAAGGCATTAGTTTCTCATCTCAAGTCTGGTATGCATCATTGATTTTATTGATGATCAGCTGAGAATCTTCATAGATGTGTAATTCTGCAACCTTCCATTCTATAGCTAGCTTTATCCTATTTACCAAAGCTTCATATTTTGCTATGTTGTTTGTGCAAGGGAACGAAATCTTATAAGACTTTGAGATTGAATACTTTTGAAGAGTAATACATAGTATTCCAGCACCAGAACCATTTTGAGTAAAACACCCATCGAAGAACATCTTCCAAGGTTGTTGAGTAAGAGGCATTATTGATTCATCTGGAAACTCTATATGCAGCGATTGAGTGTCTTCAAGCGGAGCTTCAGCAATTTGATCGGAAATTGCCTGTCCTTTTATGGCCTTGCATTCCACATACTCAATATCAAATTTTGTAAGGATCATGACCCATTTTGCCAATCTTCCTGTAAGTGTTGCTTTGTTGAGAAGATATTTGATCGGATCGATTTTAGCCACCAGCTTGACTGAATGTGCTAACATGTAGTGTCTCAATTTTTGTGATGCAAAGACTAATGCCAAACATACTTTTTCTATTATAGTGTATTTCATTTCATAAGACACCAATGTCCTGCTGATGTAATATATAGCTTGTTCCTTTGTATTTTCATCATGTTGTGCCAGAAGTGTCTCCAGTGATGAATCAGTTGCTGATATGTATAAGATCAATGGTTTACCCTGAATTGGTGGCATCAATATTGGTGGATTGGATAGGTATTATTTGATTTGCTGAAGATGTTTTTCACATTCCTGATCCCAGTTGTATATTACTCCTTTCCTCAATACTTTTGTGAAAGGTTGAGCTTTGTCTGCTAGCTGAGAAATGAAGCGTCTAATTGATTGGAGACGTCCCTGTAAACTTCTCATTTGGTTGATGTTCTTTGAAGGAGGCATTTCCATTATAGCTTGGACTTTCTTAGGATCAACCTTGATTCCCTTCTTTGAAATGATGTAGCCAAGTAATTTTCTAGATGTCACTCTGAATGCACACTTTTTTGGATTTAACCGGAATTTGAATTTTTCCATTCTATCTAGTATAGGGCCTAGCTCTTGAATATGCGTGGATCTCTTCATAGTCTTCACTAAGGTGTCATCAACATAATCTTCCATATTCTTATGCATCATATCATGAAATATAGTAGTTACTACTCTCTGGTAGGTTTCTCCTGTGTTCTTTAGCCCAAATGGCATGACATTCCAGCAAAAAGTTCCCCACGCACAGGTGAAAGTTGTCTTTTCTTGATCTCCAGGAGCTATTTTGATCTAATTATATCCGGAGAATCCATCCATTAGTGACTACATCTCATACCCAGCAGTCATGTCGATTGTCATGTCAATGTTTGGTAATGTAAAGTCATCCTTCGGACAAGCTTTATTGAGATCTTTGAAGTTTGTGCAAAATCTGATAGATTTGTCTACCTTTGACATAGGTACTATGTTTGAAATCCATTCCGCATAGTTTATAGCTCTGATAATTCCAGCTTTTAGCAGTTTTTCTAGTTTAGCCTTGACTAGTAATGCCACATGCGAGTGCATCTTACGGATTTTTTTCTTGACTGGTTTAACTCCTGGTGTGATGGAAAGATGGTGCATGATAAGATCAGGATCTAGGCCTGGCATATCAAAGTATGTCCATGCAAAATTATTTTTCTTTTCTGAAAATAGATGAGTGGAATCTTTCAATTCTTCTACTGATAGTGATTGAGCTACATGAATGATGTGTGGTGTCTCTTGACTCCCAATGTTCACTGGTTGAGTTGGCTAAATCAATATAGAAGACCTTTCCTGAAAATGACTTGGCAGTATATCAACTATCTCACCTTCAGGCACCTCAAAGAGGTTTTCACCCTTAGGTGCGTCCTTTATTTTCTCTTTTTTTGATTCTGACACCACCACAATGTGGTTTTCGCCATCAGGTCTTTTATTTTTATTTTTCTTATTTTTGTGACTAAGATACTTGATATCTATTTCAGTCATGTTTTCACTCTATTCACTAGTGGAAGAGTCCATAGGTTCAACTGCATTGAGATAATAGGCTAATGTATAGTCATTGGCAAAAGTAGGTATATTCATGGGCTAGTTTTGTAAAGTACAGTCAATTAGTTTTGGATGTAGTAAGGATAAATGTTGGGCCGGTTTGAGGGAGTTCACGATATTATCATCACAACTGCAGATCAAAAAGTCAAGTTCCAGAAGGATATCTTGCGTAAATGTCTTGAGACCAAGAAAAGTCAGAACATGATTATTAAAGTTCACGTTAATATTTAGTTGACCTGATCCAATAGACATACTTGTAGCGTCATTCTCTACACCAGATTGGACTTCATATCGTGGTTCGACAACAATAAGATTAGTAGACAGATTTTCATTATTTTCATCAGATGATTCAAAATTTGATGTTGAGTAGATATTGTCATGAATAGGATTGTTGTTAGAGTCATCAGAGTCATCGGATGAAGTTTTTGAGTCTTCATCAAGTGATTTAGTGAGTATATGTATGGTATCAACACCAACATCTTTAATGTTGCAAGTTCCTTCATGCTCTGGCTCATTTGTCATTTGCATCTGACACACTTGTTGACATGATCTTGATGTTTCTATGATTTTTTGTCGTCTACTCCATTTAGCTTCCTCTAGACTGATGATCAGTTCTGCTTCTATAGCTTCCAATTCTTCTTGTGTAAACCTATACCTCATTTGTTTTGTCTTAGTATAGGGGTACATAGATGAAAAGCTTTCTGGTATTCTTCCTTCCTTTAGTCCTTGTTCATAGTTTGCTTGTATTCTTAGTCTGATTTCCTGTATTTCCTTCTCTAGTTTTATGCGTATCAGTTCTTGAGTATCATCTGTGATACTACTAGACTCTTCTGAAGTTTCTATACTAGATGTATCTAAGAAGTGGTCAAGACCCCATTCATACTCATTTGAGTCAATCTCTGAATCCTCTACTTGCTACCTACCAGTGTATGTGACTGGAACTTTCAGTGGTGCAAACAATTCTCTAATTCTTTCTACTTCGTCTCTTATATAATCTGGGACCTCAACTCCTTGTATTATTGTAGTTGACACCATCGGAGCTTGAGTGTTGATTGTTTCTTCTTTCTTGACTATTGATTCCTCTTTCTCTTTTACACACTTTACTTGAGTTTGTTGAGTGTTTGTTTCTTGTAATGTTGAAGGCAATATCCTTTTTTGCCACTTAGATTTAGAAGCATGTTTTTGGTCTGATGTTTTTTTCGGATTGTACCCCATTCCATCCCTATCATTTGTTGATTTTGTTTGCAGCTGAATCGGTTCAATAATACCCTCTTGATGTTTACCCAGGGGACTAGTACCTAAATATCCCATGCGTTGAATCATCTTGTAGCCAAGACCATATTGGGTTGAGGAAATCTCACAATGTCGTACCTCCTTGTTTTGACTATCTTCCTTGAAAATCTATTTAATAACTGAATCCTCTTCTATTTCATCTGCTAGGGAAGTAGAAGAATGTACAAAAATACCATCATATATGATATTCAGAGCTGAATTATGTGTTCTCATAGCCTCTAATGGTTTGCCCAACTATTTTGGTGATGGAGGGAGAGAGATTAATGAAAGTATCAGTTCTATCTTGTATCCATCCATGCTAGTATTTGTAATCTTCAATTTCTTTTCTAATTATTTCATCAAAGCTTTTGGATTTTCATTTGTAGAGGCTGCCCTATTATGAGGTACAAAAGTATCAGTACCTTTTGTTAATGCATTACAGGTGAGATTTGTATCAACAGGAATACTGACTTCTATTCCATTATAAGGAAATTTTAAGCATTGATGGTATGTTGATGGAATTGCCTTCATTTCATGAATCCATGACCTACCCAGTAAGATATTGTATGATAGAGGAAGATCAAGTACCTAGAAAAGGACATCTCTTTATATAGGTCCCACTCTGATTGGTAATGATACTAGACCTTTTGAGGTCCTTTCTCCTTCATCATAGGCTTTAATTGTTATTTTCTTGGCTGGATCAATGACATTTTCAGAGAATCCTAGTTGTGTAAGTAGACTGTAAGTAAAAATATTCAACCTCGTGCCTCCATCTATCAAAACACATTTGACTCTATGTTTATGGATCATGGCTTCAATATGCAATGGTTGGTTATGTGGATGATTTAGTGAGTTGTCATCCTCTTCAGAGAAGGTTAGGTAGTGAGGTGAAGTTAGATGACCCACCATAGACTAAAACCTGTCAATATCTAAATCTTTTGGAACATTAGTGGTGAGCAATGCTTTGTCCAGGATCCCTTTGTGAGCAGAAGAGATTTTTAGCAATTCAAAGATTGAGATTTGAGCATTTGTCCTTTTCAATTGTTCAACAATGCTATATCCAGAGGATGATGTTGAAGTTAGCCTTTTTAATTTATCCAAGGTTGATTCTTTTTGTTTGTTTGACGGGGATGGTGGGTTCGATGTTGCTTTAGCCAGTTTGGAAGAACTAGCTCCTTGGAGAGTGACTTTCTTTTGAGAATGGGTCAGAGCTCTTGCATATCGTGATTCATTTGGTTTATCTTGGACTATAATCACATTGCAATATTCAGATTGGGAAGGCTCAATCATGTTAACAATGTTATCATTGCTAGTATAAGTATAATTTACTTTGGCACCTCCTTTGGTCTTTGAAGAATCACCTTGTTCGTAAACAGGTAAAGGGTCCTTAAATGCTTTGTGATCAGCATTGGTCGGGTGATTCCCAACAATAATTTTACCAGCGTCTATGAGACCTTGAGTCACATGTTTGAGCTTCATGCAATTGTTTGTGTTATGACCTTTATTCCGATGGAAGTCATAGTATTCATTTTCTCTTCACCATTTTGCTTTGATTTCTGGATCATATGGTCTGGAGTTATCTGGTCGCGTTATCAGATTGTTTGCCAATAGAGTTTTGAAAGTGGATTCATATGATTCTCGAGTGGAGTAAAATCACGCTTAGGTTTGGAAAGCCAAGGCTTCTCTTTGAACCATTCTTTTGTTTTCTTCGGAGGATTTTCTATTGCAGCTTCAGTAGCTTTGAGCGCTTGTGTGCCACTAGCCAAGTTGAATATCGTAGGCTTTGAGTTGGTTTTAACAGTGTCTACTACTCTATCATTAACAACATTCTTATTGTTGTCTTTTCCATACTTCCAATACTTGTTTTTCTCTTTAGAGATAGATCCTAGTTGTGTTTCTTTCCAAGGTGAGATATTCCCCTTCTTTATGAGCACATCTTCCATTTGAATGGCATTATCTACCATTTTGTTAAATGATGGGTGTACTTGCATTTGTATACTATATTTTAATTTTGGGACCAAGTTGTTGACAAATATGTCCATTTTCTCAAAATCTGGGATAGGTCGTGAATACCTAGAGAATATCTTTCTCCAACATTGGAGGAAAGTAAGGAAAGGCTCCCCTATTTTCTGTTTAGTATTGCAAAGCTCGATCATAGTCACGGGATGTCAAATGTTGTATGAGTATTGTTTTAAAAATAGTTGGATTAGTTCTTTAAATGTTTTTATTCCTTTGGGTAGACTTGAGAACCATTCCATAGCTTATCCTCCCAAACTCCTTGGAAAAAGGTGCATGAGATATGTTTGATTGTGCATGAACTCCACACAGGCAGCACAAAATTCCCTGACATGATCTTGAGGATCTGAGGTACCATCATATTTGTCAAATTTTGGGATCTCAACTCGTGAAGGAAATGGAGGCATGTATAGATTCTTGTCAAATGGAAAGGGGCATATTGTCTCCAGAGAATATTGTTTTGGGGACTTATCCTTATTCTTCAGTTCTGTGATCTCAGTCTATAAGGCTTGTAATCGTCTATGTACTGTGAGTATAGGTGATTCTTCCTTTTTAGTAATGAGTGTCTGAACATCATATCCAGTAGGAATTTTGGCACCTTGTTTGGCTAGTTCTAATAAATAGTCTTCCTTTTCTCGAGCCAAGATAACTTTCATCATTTTTTGGAAGTCTTTATCCTTTTGACAATCACGAATTTGTTTTTTTGGAGGTTCAGCGTCTTCTTTAGCTTCACTTGATGAGGAATCATTATCAGTTTTGTGAATACTAAGGTTGTCTTTGTCATTGTATTTTATCTCATGTATAGTGGGAGATTCAGGTTCATCAAAAATTGGTACCCCTAATGATGAAGGTTTATCAGTGAGCGGGTCCTTCAGGTAGTATGGGTTATCTTGATATGTGAAGGGTTGTCCTTTGCCTTTGGCCTCTTTCTTACGAGAACTCCTAGTTTGAGTAGGCATTTTTATGGATTAGTGTAACCTAAAACTATTTGTGATGTAGAGGTCAAGATCAATTTTAGAGCTAGTTGTTCAGTTAACGTATTTGTTTGAGAGAAGCAACTAAGATTTAGTCTAGTTTCAGGAAAGATCTATCCTATATAAGATGTTTATCTAAGTTGATTCAAGAATAGTGACTAAGATTCGGTCTAGTTTCAGGAATGATCTATCATGTATAAGACGTTATCTAAGTGACTTAGGTTTGATAGGTAGTTGATTGAACTAGCTGAAAGATGATCGACCAAATCGTGCAACACAAATGGTAGAGGTACACTATCTTGATCTATTTATGCTTAGGATGATGATAACCAATATTATGTTCATTGTAGACTATTTTTAGGCAAGTTTGACTGCTCTGTACTGACAAAACCAGAGATTCCTATGATGGGATTTACTGAGCCGGACGACAATTTAATAGCTTTAGGATGACAATAATTTTATTTCTTACAAGTTGCTTCCTAGTACCGTACGACAGATGGGTATGTCTAGGACGACAAAAGATTCAGTGCAATTATGTATCATACAACATAGGATTTAGCTTCAGATGACGGATTGTTGGGTTTCGTACGATAGAGCATTGAGCTCAAATGACAAATTATTAGACTCGTACGACACAGGATATGGAGCAGAACGATAAATGATCAAATTCATATGATTGTTAACAGGACAGAGACAAAAATTCAGAGTTTTTCAATAGCTGAGTATGACAACTGAGTATGACCAATTCTGAGATGGACTGATTTTTTACAAGGATAGACTAGTTTTGGATAGAATTTCAACTTAGGATGGACTAGTTCTGACACAGTCAGAGTTTTTGATCATTGAGTTGTTTCTTGTTTTCTCCAATTTTGGTATTCCAATTTTAGTTTGAGGGATGAAAACATAGAAAAAACATAGTATGAATAGTAACTCCAATCACAGCATGCAAGCCCTACGAAATTTGGTGAGAGAAGAAAACCTTTTTGTAGACTTAGGTACACACCCAATAGCTAATCAGAATATGGCCGCTGAGTCTCACGTAATGGATTCTCAACGCCGTATTATCCAACTCCAAACATTGATGGGGGCACGAAATGACAAGTATCTTGGGAGAGTTACTATCTCTCTTGCACAAAGATTATCCCCCTTTCAGACGTGAACTAGGTAGCTTCTAATTTTAATTGGATCTAGTAAGGGGTCTATTCGGCATGTCGAGGTATAAACTCAATTAAGAGGTCTCATAACCTTGAAAACCAAGGTTCAATATACCCGAAGGTACGGAGGAGAGCTATTCCTGAGCACTATCCTTGACTTGATTTTCATCAAATCATGTTTATTTTATAGTGGGTTGGAGTACTTGGTGTTTAGTTGTTCCCACTTAGGTCATTCCCCTCACATCAGAAGTAACGACTTTAAGAGTTTTTAAGCTCCTCGGGAGGGCAGGCCTGCTAAAGATGTATAAATCTGAAACAAAGAAAATGCCTCAAGGGTCTGGATTTTTGATTGTCTAAAAAAAAAGACAAGAGCATACTCTCCTACCTCTTAGAATTTTCTAGAAACATGAAATACAGATTTGTTCTTTAACCAGATAGCAATTTAGGTTCCTAAAAAATGAATTTAAAGAATACACGATGTTTGGTCGATTTTTCTTAGGAAACCTGCAAAGACAACGCATCAGTAGTCGTATTGTCTTTGTGCAACAAGCATATTCTTCGACAAGGGTTTTGCAAAAATTGATTAGGTTGTGAAAAATTCTAAGATAGACGGATAAACAACCAGGGTCAGGCGTCAGAATAATCAATTTCAACAGAAAACCAAAATCATGAAATTTTCTTTTTTGTCTTTTTAACCAAAAAAATAAAGAGTTGTATGACAGAGTTTACTAGATCGTACGATATAGGATTCCTGCTCATACAACACCTACAGCTTGTCATTTTGGCCTGTGAGAAATGTCGTACGATATGATGCAGAAGCTGTATAGCCGAAAATCCGAAAAGTCTAAAATCTGTGAAATAGAAAATAAAAATAAATAAATAAAAGTTAGTCTTGGAGGCCGAAAAAATGTAGTCTTATGTCCCACCATGGTCGCCAAAACTTTGTGTGTGAAAAAGAGAAAAAGAGTATGATAGCTACATGCACAACACTTCAATTAAGTCATTACATGTATGGTTAGTAAATCAATAATCAATAAATAATAAACCATAACAAAGTGACTAATTGCCTTCTAAAAGATGTGAGTATAAGATCACTCTCAGATTTTTATAAGCAATACCAGTGACTAGACTACACTAAGACGGAGGATTTAATCTATATGAGCATGATATCAAGCAATAATGGATTCAAGCAATATGGATGCAAGTAATCTAAAAAAAGCACAATGTATTCAATGACTCCAGAGAAAAATCAGCGTAATAATAATCTCCAAACGTGTTCTCAAAAATCTCTGGGGTAAATTGGATGAGAGCTGATGGCTGAATTTATAGAGAATTACAAGAGAGATGATGAAAAAGCTCAATTTAGGATTAATTGAAAATGATTGAGAAATCATGTTCAGTTAACTTTGAGATAGATTCCAATTATAGTTTAATTGAAATGCATTTAGATAGGAAGTTCAAGTTGCATTAGAAAAAAGATTTAATTAATTCCATGCATTTGTGATAAAAATAGATAATTCTTTGATTTATTCAAGAAAAGAGTCTTTTAAATGCAACTAAACTTCTTTTTCTGAAAAGCTTTGAGTTCAAATTTTAGAGAATGATTCAATTAATTAATTTTCTGATTTCAAGTTCTAAATTTAGAAATAATATCTCAAGTTTGATTTCTCTCTCAACTCAAATCTTTTATTTTATTTTCAATTCAACTCTTGCTTTGTAATTAATTCCTCTTTTGCAATAAATTAATTCCTTTTTGGCATGATTAAATGGCCAATTTATTAATTAATTAAATATGCTAGGATATTTAATAAATTAAACAAGATAATTGATCAAAATGATTTTCTTGGAATGATTCAATTAATTAAATAAATATTTAATTAATATTGAGTAATTGATTTGCCATGTGATATTTGATGATTAAAGAATTAATAAAGTGCTCAAGATTGATTTAATTTCCTTTGGTTAGGACCTTGGTGATGTTGTCGAGATTAGGGGCCCATGGTTTAGATGCCCATTTTTAGGGTATTACAAGTATCACTGACAGAATGATGACTTGGTTGATACTGCTTAGGACACATAAATTGCTCATTCGATTACCCTAAGACTAGGACATTGATTAGTGTCAAGCCATGAGGATTCTAAAAGATCCAGGATGTCACAAAAGTGACTCGAAGATATGTACAAGCGAAATCAAAGATGCATGAAAGCGAGAAATGTCAATGTTGCGTTGATAGATGGAGCGCTTCAGTACAAGAGGCACCTATTTTCCAGGTTTTCACCTACTTGGCAAAGATCTTTTTTTTTTTTTTAAGATTTTTTTTAGATTTTTAGATTTTTTCATTTTTTTAGGACATTTTTCAGCTGTACAGATTGCTTGAGAAGAGAATACTAAGTGAAGAACTTTTTCAAGTGGATGATGTTAATCGGCTCACGGAGTTGTTCTCCTTCCGATGTTGAGAGCTAATAGGCACCATAGCCAAAGACTGCAGTAACGATGTAGGGACCCAACCAATTGGGTTCAAACTTCCCTTTGTTGTCTCATAACTGTTGATTTTTAGGATTTTCTCTCAGAACAAGGTCACCAACCTAAAATTCTCGTTGTTGAACCTTCTTGTTATATCCTTTAGACATTCTCTTTTGACAAACTCTCAAATGATCAAACGCCACTTGGCAACGTTCATCCAGCAATTCGAGTTCTTGCAATCTAGATATTTTGTAGTCTTCATCAATAACAAGACCTTGCAAAGAAACTCTCAAAGATGGTATTTCCACCTCAATAGGTAAGACTGCTTCAGACCCATACACCAAAGAAAAAGGTGTAGCCCCAGTAGGTGTTCTAATACTTGTTCTATAAGCCCATAGTATAGGATTGAGCTGCAGATGCCAATCCCTCCCAGATTTGTTCATTGTTCTATGTAAGATAGTCAGTAGGTTTTTGTTAGATGCTTCAGCTTGTCCATTTCCTTGAGGGTAATATACAGATGACCAGTGTTGTTTGATTTTGAATTTCTCACAGAGCTCATCTAGATCTTTATTCTTGAATTGTCCTCCATTGTCAATCACAATGGATGAAGGTATCCCATACCTGCGGATGATATAGTTAAGGATGAACAGAGCTACTTGTTTACCAGTTGCTTTGATGAGTAGAACTGCTTCTACCCACTTAGTGAAGTACTTGTTGTCACTCAATTTGTACCCATAATGCACAACCTAAAATCTCAAGCAACTTGGTGACACATGGGATAATTCTCAGGCCTATGGGTTGCCTATAGTGAGAATCAATCTCCAAATGAAGGGTTTGTTTCATATGAATAACTCTAAATCTTTACCAAGAAAAGGGATAGGAAAACTAAAAATGAAACTAGAAATACTTTGCAAATGCTAAACCAAGGTGAAGCATCAATGAGATATCTCAAAATAACAGAAATACACTCCTAAAAACACCAATCTACACAAATAGACTTCTGGTTCATAGCACATAAATATTTCATGCAAACAATTAAAACTTCAAGAAATTGAAAGGAAAGAAAACTTTCACAATCAACCAAATGAATTAATTTATCACAATGCACAACCAGTGAGTTACAAATGAGACAGAAAATTTAAAGGTTATCTAGACAATAACACGATAAACTAGCTCTCAATCATGAATAAGAAAATGAATTGCAAAGATATAAGGCATAAGCTGATAATTTTATTCAGTATTCTGTCATAAAACTGCACATGAGCTACAAGAATGTATTCTCTGCTAAAACCAGTAAGAGAATGATTAAGAACTAGAGAAGAAAGATTAAAAACTTTTTTCCCTTTATACAAAAACCTTCCAAAAGGTAGAGGAAAGATGACTCCAGAATGATTGAAGATGAACTCCCACTAAAAATATTTTTTCTAAAAACTGATCCTCACGTAGAAATAAAAAGCCACCAAAAAAAGGCTTCAAAACATGCAAAAATAACTCATGCAAACTTTCTCTCAAGTGGGTAATTCAGTTCAAATTCTTAGTCAACTAAAGGTTGACCCATGTAGCGCTCAAAATCAAGCATTATCACCTCATGATCATGAGGAAAACTCATGCAAAATTTATCTCAAGCTCAAATTGAACCTCAAACTACCTGATGACTTCTCTTCTCGTTTCACGCTGAGTTCACCTGGGCGCTACCGGTTACTTGGCCATTTGACTTAACCGCCTCCATTAACTTCTAGCACATGATAGATTAACATTCAATCGTCAGGACTACTGATGGCTTGTCGCTATGTCACGAGGATTAACATTTAGGCACCTTTTCGTTGCAGTATAGCGATAACCCTCGGATCATCTTGGACTTGCACGACCCTTATCTCACTTGGGCACTCACCCTTTTCCACACATGCTTTATCGCCAAGTCATGGGGATGATTCAGCGATCATCTTCCCATCATGACATGGCAATAGCCATCAGATTTTTCTTGATCACCATTGATATTCCTTGATCTTCCCAACTGTTAACCTCTCTGAGCGGCTCTCTCTTATGCCACATGTCAGCCACTGGTTTGCTACTAAGATCCGCCTATCTCACCACTTGGACCTACCACTGGACTTTGGTTCTATTGAATATCATTCTTTCAGCCAAACTACTCCCTCGGTGAGCCATTTACAAGTCTCATTGATGCCTTTATTTTATCGACGGGACCAGTTCTGATTTCTTCGATATACCCTATGTCGATGGAATTGAGCCTTCAGCAAAACCTTTTAGAGATTCATCGTGGATAAGGTCTTCTCGATAAGTCACCCTTTGGTGACATGCCACCCATCTGTGCCACGTCATACCATTGGACCTTCCATCTCTTTGTTCATCTGTGCCACGTCACCAACCACTGGACCGCCACCTCACCAGTCACCAAGTCACGATGATATCCGGCGAGCATCTTTCTATCGCGGTATAGCGACCGTCGTTAGATCTCTCACATCACCGTTCAATCTTCCTTGATCTTCTCGACCTTTAGCCTCTTCCTGCCAGCCAGTCACAAAATTTGGATGCCTTGAAATGCGCATGCACGCGAGGGGCCCACCACTTCCTTAATTGGCCACTTTCCAAAAGCTCGTAAGCTTTGACACTAAGGATAAATGCGAATTTGGTTTTAAATACAAAAATTATCCTCCTTGCAACCAATGTGGGATAAATTTTCTTCATGCCTGGTGACTAAAACCGCTTGGAAGTTCTTTGGCCTTTTAAAACCCTCTTTGGTGCCCAAGTAAAAAACTTTACACATGTCGATTGCATTTTCTCTAAGTTTCTTTTGGCCTTTCACAACAGCCACGCAGGGGATTTCATGATACACTTGCCAAATGAATTTGCTTGAAGGCTTTAATAGCCACGCCATACCTGAAAGTGCAATGGAACATGAATATCTTTGTGATATGTTTATCTTTGTAACACCCATCTCCATCAGCATGTTGGGCTCAACCCTCATGGGAGCCACATTTTAACCCACATGTTGTATTTTACCTTTCCTGTATCTGCACATGAAGCAAACAAGTTTTTAAAAAAGTACATATCTGATTTCTTGCTGATGATTTGACCTGATATTTGTTGATTTGCATGGCACTTTTCAATATAAATGAAAGCAAGGCCTCATTAGGCCACCAAATTTAGCATGTGCAAAAATTTGGTAACATTTTTGGTGACCTCTCCAAAGTGTTTGCCTACTAAACACTATAGACTAGTCATGGCTTATCCATTGGGCTACAGAGTTATCTCAATCCTCTCTCCAATTGGAACTTCTTGAAATTCAGCTACTCCGCAACATGACAGAAAAACAAAAAAGGAAAACTAGGAAAAAACAAGTGGTGTTGCCTAAAACAGAAACCACAAAATTGTGCATGAGCACTTATTGAAACTCAGAACAGCAAAACAAAAAGTGCATCGGCACTTATTAACCTAAATAAAAAATCAAAGATGAGCTTTGAGATGAATCACATTAACTGGGATTGGAAGGGTTTCACCATTTAACTTTGAAATTTGAAAGGCATTATGTTGCTTTTTCTTAGTAATGATGTATGTGCCATCCCATATGGCATCAAATTTAATATGCTTTCCAGGCTTACTTTTTAATCCATCCCACCTCAAAACCAAATCTCCCTCATTGAAAACTCTCAGAGATGCCTTTTTGTCGAAATTCCTCTTCATCTGAGCTTGATGATTTTTAATAGTTAACAATGCTTTCTTTCTCACCTCCTCCAACTCCATTAGTTCTGCCAACCTAACCTGCATGGGTTCTTCTTGCAACATTTCTAGCTCTCTAATCAGAGTTAGTGTGGGCATTTCAACTGAAATTAGGAGTCTTGCCTCTTTACCATAAACAAGGACATAGGGAGATATACCTATAGCTCTCTTAGGGGTGATTCTATCAGCCCACAATGCATGTTTCAGCTGAGTGTGCCAAGTTCTCTGATTATCTTCTATTGTCCTCTTGATTATCCTAATCAAGTTCTTATTAGTAGACTCAGCTTGTCCATTACCATGAGGGTAATAATTGGACGAATTACTCAAAAATATGTTGTTCTGGACAGCCCAATCAGTAATCTTAAATCCTACAAAAGCTAATGCATTGTCTGAAATAATAGAATTAGGGATACCAAACCTTGCTACTAAGTCCTGATAAAAGTTTAGGACTGCACTTTCATTTTCCTCCTTCAAGGGTACAGCTTCAGTCCACTTGGTAAAGTAATCAATGACTGTCAAGATCCATTTATGCCCAGAACTTGAAGATGGATTGATGACTCCGATAAAATAAAGACCCCACTTCATGAATGGTTGTTCAATTTGAACAGGTTGCAGGGATAAAGCTACCATCTTCTTTTTACCTACAAATACTGCATAATTTTTACATTTCCTTACCCAATCATATGCATCTTTATGCAAATCAGGCCAAAAATATCATGCCCTCATGATCTTTAATTTTGTAGTCTGTGGTGCAAAGTGACCACCAACTGGTCCATTATGGAATTTCTCTAATATTCTGTCAGTTTGATTTGAATCTAAGCATCTTAAGAATACACCAATAAAATCTTTTCTAAACAAAATTCCATCCAAAATGATATAGGGGATAGCTTTAAGTCTATAGTATCTTCGTTTAGCATTGTTCAAGTTTTTAGGACACTCACCAGTCTGAAGAAAATGCATCATTTCATGCACCCAACTTGTAGGAGGTGTTGCTACAACAATTGACTCATTATCTTCATGAACTAGGACAGCTTCTTCATTCTCTTGTTTGTTGTGTTCTGTGTGATCGGCAAGTTGTTCACATAGTCCCTTACCTCTAATCAGCTTCATTACCTTTATATTGACATCATACTCCATCACTTTTTTGATCCAACCAGCTCTTTTGTCATTAAGATCTCTATTCAACAAAAAATCTTTTATACTAGGATGAGCAACCATTAGGTGAATTTTGTTATTTGAAAGCATGTGTCTAAATTTCTTTAGACTTCTAATGACTACTAATGCATGTTTCTCAACAAAAGAATAATTTTGTTCGTACCCTTCTAGGCCTTGGCTGAAGAATGCTATTGGCTGCTCCAATCCCTCATCATTCTGTTGAATCAACATAGCTGAAATAGTATCAAAACTACCAAAAACATATAACATAAAATCCTTTGCAAAGTCTAGATTAATCAAAGTAGGCGCTGATGCTATGGAAGTCCTAATTTCTTCAAAATTATTCTTAGCCTCTTTGGACCAGCTGAAAGTAACATTTTTCTTAAGCATGCTAGTCATTGGCTTCATAAAAAATGCTATATTGGGGATGAAACTCCTTACAAAATTGATTCTTCTTATAAATCTTTGAAGGCCTTTCTTATGTATAGGTAAAGGCAAAGCTAAAATATCATTTACCCTCTCTGGATCTATGGTTATTCCATATTTGGAGACAATATAGCTCAACAACTTACTCTCGTGTACAACAAAAATGCACTTTTTGGGATTTAAAGATACTCCATATTCTCTACACCTTTCAAAAATCTGCCTTAAGTGAGAAAAGTGCTCCTCAACATGCTTTGAAATAATGGTTATGCCATCAAGATAAACCAAAACAAATTTATTTATAAGACCTTGGAAGGCCATATCCATTGCCCTCTGAAAGGTTGCTCCTACATTAGACAAACCAAAAGGCATTTTCCTATATGCCATTGTTCCCCATTTTGTAGTAAAGGAAGTTTTAAATTGGTCATCCTCTTATACGAGAATCTAATTATAACCAGAATAACCATCAAGTAGTGAAAATCTATCTGAACCTGAAACTGCTTGTAAGATCTACTCCATTGAGGGTAGCGGGTAATGCTCTTTTAGAGAAGCTCTGTTAAGATCTCTAAAGTCTATACAAAGTCTAAGATCATAATTCTTCTTTCTTACGGGAACCAAATTTGAAACCCAAGATGTACGCTTTATAGAAAAGATGATACTACCTTGGATCAACTTGTTTAGTTTTGTCTTCATGAGATGCTCGAGTTTTGGATTAAGGGGCCTTTTCTTTTGTCTCACAAGCTTGGCGTCAGCTTCCAACTCTATGGTGTGTTGGGATAATGCGGGGTTAAATCCCTTCAAATCTTCATACTGCCATGCAAACACGTCATTCAACTCTTGACAAAGCAAAACAAATGCATGTTTCTCTTCAACTGTACATATTTTTCCAAACTTTAATAACTCATCTCTGAAGATCTCAATAGGTTCGTAGTGCTCCTCTTTAACCAGCATGCTACCTTTTTCCTTTCTAACCTAATCATCAGTGTTAAATATTGACTCAAGGGTTACCAATCCCTTTGGTAGCTTATTACTTTTCAATTGAAGAATTTGATTTTCATATTGCTTTACAAATTTATGTTGATTACTAGCTGCAAATTCAGCCTCTTCAATAAGAAAATTAATAATTTGGTCATCTAAATCAAAAACTTGCCAATTGACATTGTTATCTGGAATTGAGGGCCTAACAACCATTTTGACATACTGTTATCTTTCAATATTGCTTACCTCATCTAGTATGTCAAATTGAGCACCCAAGGCAGCCAACTTATCTGCTTCCTTATTCTGATTTCTAGGCACGGACAGTAGATTGAAAGCATCAAATTCTTCAATTAAGTCCCATATCCTATTCTTATACATTTTAAGGACATCATTTTTAGTCACATTGACACCTCTTACTTGATTTACCACTAGCTCACTATCCCCAAATACTTGCAAACGCTTTACATTTCTTTTTCTAACCCATTCCAATCCATGTGCAAGTGACTCATATTCAGCTGTATTATTAGTACAGCTAAAAGAAAATCTAAAGGCTGAAAAGTATTTCTTACCTTCAGGAGAGATTGACATAACACCACCTCCGGAACCAATCTTGCTCCTCAAGCCATCAAAATAGAGTTGCCACAATCGATTGTTCTGTTGTTCACCCTGCTAATTGGACAATTGATTGTCACCCTTTTCAAGATTGGGGACAACGACACCTTCTTCATGGATCATGTAGACACCTAGCTCTAATTCTTCCATATGCTTGAATGGATCTTCTTCATCATTCTCTACTGCCCATTCATCTAATACTACATCGTGTATCCCTTCTATTGGGGTGTTTGGATCTGGGATATCAAGTTGTTCATTAGATTCTTGTATAGACAAATTTGCATTAACAACACTTGGGATGTATGGTTCTATATGATCATTAGCTAACAATTCTGATTTTATGGTCACTTTGGTACCATATCTTGTTCTAAAAAACATGTGTGACCAATCAAAAGACAAATACCCACCCAACTTGGTTGTGAAATCTCTGGACAAGCATAAAGAAAAGTAAGGTGGAAGATCTATGATGTAGACATCTTGTGGGATTGAGAAGTTTGGGCATGCATGCAATATGAGATCCAAATTTTTAATCACACCTATTGTGTTTACTGTTGCCCCATCTAACTGGACTACCCCTTTTGTGAAAGGCTCATATGTCAAACCCGGCTTATCAACTATCTTCTTTGGCATGACAAAACTACTTGCACCTGAATCAATCATACAATTATGCACTAGGTGTTGACCTATGATTAAAGTCAGATAAAAAGGAGGGGGTTTAACCTTCTGAGTTTATTGTTCGTCCTTCTTTTCTTGAGGGGCATTGGATAAGACTACTTTGGGTTGCTCATTAGGAAGCTCTTGTGACAAAGAGATGTTAGAAAAGGCATTTTTAAGCAAATCTTTTTTCCTTGGAAGAGCTAAGGAATCCTGCATTGAGACACTGACATGCATCTTTTTCAATTGATCCAAAATATTAAATGAACTTGTACTAACCTTCTGCTGCCCTCTTTTAATAGCAGCATCCTCTTGAACTTGTGTTGTTTGTAATTGACCTCTTGGCTGATCCTTGTTGACCACTGGTTGCCCTTTTGGTAGGATTTGTGTATTTGGAGTGGATTGAGGTCCAAGTGGTGCTTGTTGGCTTATAGAAGCATGATTGATGCCTTTATCGACTTGTTGTCCTATATCAGTGGCTTTCTTTTTGGACTGTGTATTGGCTGCAATAGAAGTGTAGGATTGATTCTAAGCTTGTGGTTGATTCACTCCACATAATTCTTCACCTTGTCAATTGACCAAGGTGACATTTCAGAATGAGAAACTTGTTGAACATGAGTTCCATGAGTACTCTTTTCTAAGACAACATTATTTTGAACCATGAGTGTTTGATGCAGCATATCATCTGAACAAGTGGACTGATTATGAGGTTGGTTGCAAGGATAACACCAATCATAATCTGATGCCATTTTGTTTTGAGATGGGATGATATCTCTAGATGTGCTAGTAGTGTTGGGATTGTAAGGTGTATTGGATCTTTGGTTATAATTTCTTCTTTGACCCTGAGGGTCAACTTGATAAGGAGGCATGTTATGTTGGTTGTTCTGATAAGGGGCTTGATAAGGCTTGGTGTTCTGGGAAACTTGTTTCTCAATATTGGTCATTTTGTTACCAAAGCCTTGGAACATGGTTTTTTTTTCTTTTTTAAACTCCTGAAACTCTTGATTTGGGAGCATGATAGTATTTTCTTGGGCTACTACTTGATAATTCAGTGTTGGTAAAGGTGGGATAGCAGCTAGAGGAGGCTCTAAAAGAGGTACAATAGGTTGTATTTATGTAAATATGGGCATTGGGGGCCTAGGGGATATTTTACCAGCCCAAATTAGGCAATTTTCTGCTCTAATAGCAACATAAAATGCATTTGGTAGAGTATTTGCACCCATAGACTGAATCATGACTGAAATGTCACTATTAAGGGCCCTAAGATAAGATAGAAATGCATGTGTAGGAGTAGGCCTTACCGTGACAGGGATTCTGCTCCAAGTGTTCTGGAAACAAAAAATTGAAGTCAGTCATTTGCTCTTGAGGGGATCTGTTTATGGTACTTAGCTATTCTAATAGTGACAAATGGTCAGATTTGTCCTCAAACTATGAATTTAATCTATCACCCAGTTGATCCCAGGTACCAATTGAGTTTACAGGTAGTCCTCTGAACCACTGAAGTAATTTCCCTTTAAATGAGGCGGCCAAGAGTTCAATTGCAACATTCTCTTATGTGATATGATGTACACCACACAACGAAGCTACATCCCTTATATGTTAGATTGGAGTGGTCTGATCTTCTCCTGTGAAAAAAGGTAGGCTTTTCAATGTTGCTACAGGAATATCATCATAATGAGTAAGATTCAAAGGGATGCCTTGATTGAAAGGTACAAAAGGTTGAGCTCTTGGCAGAGCCATTGGGATAACAGGTGGATTTACTTGTGGATTATGGTTAATAGATGGTTGAATTGGGGTAGTTGCAAAAAGAGGATTTATGCGGGTGGGAAAATTAGACTGAGAATTAGGTAGAGGAGAAGAATTAAATAGGAGATTAGAATCTGGAGTTTCCTGAAAAACTTCAACTGGGGAACTTTTTGGAAACTCAATTGCTGAATTTGTTTCTTTCTTTGTCTTTTCTCGTTGTCTTTGACCTTCTCTGTGATGGTGGTATCTCAATATGCTCAACCGGATCCTCGCTCTGTCTGGTTTGATATTTTTTCATAAGCTATAAAATATCACTAAATCTGCATAGAAACCAAGAAAATGAGTTGCCAGGTATGAAAATTGTTGCCTTTGAAGGCTGGAATTGTTGCTCCTCACACCAAAAGTAGCAAGAGTGAATATTTGTTGAACTGAGATAGCTCAAACGGGTCCCACCGGGCGTGCCAAAAACTGTTGTCACTCAAATTGCACCCATAATGCACAAGCTGAAATCTCAAGCAACTTGGTGACAAATGGGATAATTCTCAGGCCTATGGGTTGCCTATAGTGAGAATTAACCTCCAGATGAAGGGTTGGTTCCCTATAAATAACTCTAAATATTTACCAAGAAAAGGGATAGGAAAACTAGAAATGAAACTAGAAAAATTTTGTAAATGCTAAACCAAGGTGAAGCATCAATAAGATATCTCAAAATAACAGAAATACACTCCTAAAAACACCAATCTGCACAAATAGACTTCTGGTTCATAGCACATAAATATTTCATGGAAACGATTTTAAACTTCAAGAAATTGAAAGGAAATAAAACTTTCACAAACAACCAAATGAATTAATTTATCACAATGTGCAACCTGTGACTTACAAATGAGACAGAAAATTTAAAGGTTATCTAGACAATAACACGATAAACTAGCTCTCAATCATGAATAAGAAAATGAACTGCAAAGATATAAGGCATAAGCTGATAATTTTATTCAATATTCTGTCATAAAACTGCACATGAGCTACAAGAATGTATTCTCTGCTAAAACCAGCAAGAGAATGATTAAGAATTAGAGAAGAAAGATAAAAACTTTTTTCCCTTTATACAAAAACCTTCTAAAAGGTAGAGGAAAGATGACTCCAGAATGACTAAAGATGAACTCCCACTGAAAATACCTTTTCTGAAAACTGATCCTCACATGGAAATAAAATGCCACCAAAAAAAAGGTTTCAAAACATGGAAAAATAACTCATGCAAACTTGCTCTCAAGTGGGTAATTGAGTTCAAATTCTTAGTCAACTAAAGGTTGACCCATGTGGCGCTCAAAATCAAGCCTTACCACCACATGATCACGAGGAAAACTCATGCAAACTTTCTCTCAAGCTCAAATCAGACCTCAAACTACCTGATGACTTATCTTCTCATTTCGTGTTGAGTTCACCTGAGCGCTACCGATTACTTGGCCATTTGACTTAACCGCCTACATTAACTGCCAGCACATGATAGATTAACATTCAACCGCCTGGACTATTGATGGCTTATCACTATGTCGTGAGGATTAACATTCAGACACCTTTTTTTTGTGGTATAGTGATAACCCTCGGATCATCTCAGACTTGCACAACCCTTATCTCACCTAGGCATTCACCCTTTTCCGCATGTGCTTTGTCGCCAAGTTAGGGGGATAATTCGGTGATTGTCTTCCTATCGCGACATAGTGACAACCGTTGGATTTTTCTTGATCACCATTCAATCTCCCTTGATCTGCTTGACCTTTAGCCTCTCCCCACCAGTCGGTCAAAAAATTTGGATGCCTTGAGATGCGTACGCATGCGGGGGGCCCACCACTTCCTTAATCGGCCACTTGCCAAAATCTCACAAGCTTTGACACTAAGGATAAATGCAACTTTGGTTTTAAATACAAAAATGATCCTCCCCGCGACCCATGTGAGATAAATGTTCTTCATGCCTGGCGACTGAAACCGCTTGGAAGTTCTCTGGCCTTTTAAAACCCTCTTTGGTGCCCAAGTAAAAAACTTTACACAGGTCGATTGCATTTTCTCTAAGTTTCTTTTGGCCTTTCCCAACAACCACACAGGGGATTTGGCAATACACTTGCCAAATGAATTTGCTTAAAGGTTTTAATAGCCACGCCATACCTGAAAGTGCAATGGAGCATGAATATCTCTATGATCTATTTATCTTTGTAACACCCATCTCCATTAGCATGTTGGGCTCAACCCTCATGAGAGCCACATTTTAACCTACTTGTTGTATTTTACCTTTCGTGTATCTGCACATGAAGCAAACAAGAAAAAAAAAGTGCATATCTGATTTCTTGCTAATGATTTGACCTGATATTTGCTAATTTGATTGGCACTTTTCAATATAAATGAAAGCAAGGCCTCATTAGGCCACCAAATTTAGCATGTGCAAAAATTTGGTAATAGTAATTAGTGGCAATTATGATAAAATTTTGTCTGTTGGATGATACAGGATATATTTGACCAATGAGGTCAACGGCCCATTGCTGAAAAGGCCAATGTGTAACGAATGGTATGAGATCTCTTGCTGGAGCATTAATGAGATTCCCATGTAGCTGACACTTCTCACAAGTTTTAGAAAACTTTATAGTGTCTTTCTCCATGTCTGGCCAGTAGTAGCCACCCCTTAATAGTTTCCGAGCTAAAGTAAGACCATTCGAATGAGATCCACAAATACCTTCATGGACTTCCAATAATGCACATTGGGACTCTTCAGTTTCTAGACACATAAGAAAATTACTATCCAAACCTCACCTAAGTAGATCGTTAGAGGTGATGACGTACTGTGAAGCATTTCGGATTAGGTTCCTTTTCTCATTACGGGTAAGATTTTCTGGGACAATTTGGTCTCATAGATAAGAGTAAATATGGTTGTAGCGAGATGAGTCATGTCCAATAATAGAATAGACCATCTGGGACTCAAGAGAATCATAGGCAGGGTAATGTAACTCTTCCACTAGGAATTCAAAACAAAAATTAGATTATTGTAACTCAAAGTATGGATGCCAAGGTGGCCATAGCATTTGTTGCTCCGTTTGTGGATCTAGGAATTTGTTGGAATGACACAAAAGTAAAATATTTCTTGAGATCATCCAGCATTCTCTTATAAGGCATCAATTTCTCATCTTGATTCTGATATGTATCATTTATTTGATTGATGATTAGCTGAGAATCTCCATAGATGTGTAATTCCATAACCTTCCATTCGATAGCTAGCTTGATCTCGTTTACCAAAGCTTCATACTCTGCAATGTTTTTTGTGCAAGGGAAAAGAACCTTATAAGCCTTTGGGATTGAATGCTTTTGAGGAGTAATAAAAATTATTCCAGCACTGGAACCATGTTGAGTAAAATACCCATCAAAGAACATCTTCCATGATTGTTGAGTAAGGTGCATTATTGATTCATCTGGAAATTCTATATGCAGCGGTTGAGTGTCTTCAAGTGGAGCATCAGCAAGTTGATCTGAAATTACATGTCCTTTGATGGCTTTGTGTTCCACATATTCAATATCAAACTATGTAAGAACCATCACCCATTTAGTCAATCTTCCTATAAGTGTTGCTTTGTTGAGAAGATATTTGAGCGGATCAATCTTAGCTACTAGCTTGATGAGATGTGCTAACATGTAGTGTCTCAATTTTTTTGATGTAAAGACTAATGCCAAGCATGCTTTTTCTATTATAGTATAGTTCATTTCATAAGACACCAATGTTCTACTGATGTAATATATAGCTCTCTCTTTTTAATTTTCATCATGTTGTGCCAGAAGTGCCCCCAATGATGAATCAATAGCTGATATGTATAGGATCAATGGTTTACCCTAAATTTTTCTAGCTCAGCTTTGACTAGCAGTGCCACATGAGGGTGCATCTTGCAAAGTTTTTGCTTGACAGATTTAACTCCTGGTGTAATAGAAAGATGGTGCATGATGAGATTAGGATCTAGACCTGGCATATCAGAGTATGTCCATGCAAAGTTGATCTTCTTTTCTAGGAAGAGATTGCTGAAATCTTTTAACTCTTCTATTGATAATGATTAAGCTAAGTGGATGATATGTGGTGTCTCTTGACTCCCAATATTTATTGGCTGAGTTGGTTCAATCAATATAGAAGACCTTTCCTAAAAATGGCTTGGCAGTATATCATGTATCTCACCTTCAGGTGCCTCATAGAGGTTTTCACCCTTAGGTACATCCTTTATTTTTTCTCTTTTTGATTCTGACACTATCACAATGTGGTTTCCGTCGTCAAATATTTTATTTTTCTTCTTTTGATTTTTGCGACTAAGATACTTGATATCTATTTCAGCCATGTTCTCACTTTGTTCGCTGGTGGAAGAGTCCATTGGTTCAACTGCATTAAGGTAGTAGGCTAATGTATAGTCATTGGCAAAGATAGGTACATTCATAGGTTGGTTTTGGAGAGTACAGTTAATTAGTTCAGGGTGTACCAAAGATAAAGTTTGGATAGGCTCGAGAGAGTTCACGATATTATCATCATAACTTTGGACCGACAAGTCGAGTTCTAGAAGACTACCTTGCGTAAATGTCTCAAGACTAGGAATAGTCGCAACATGATCATTGAAGTGCACGTTAATATTTAGTTGACCAAATCCGATAGACCTACTCATAGCACCGTTTTCTACGCTAGACTAGACTACATATCATGGTTCAATAGTAACAAGATCAATAGACAGATTCCCGACATCCATGATAGAGGAGTCAGAGTTTGATGCTGAATAGGTATTGTCATCAATAGGACTATTGTTGGAGTAATCAAAGTCATAAGAGGAAGTTTTGAACTCTTCTTCAAGTGCTTGAGTGAATGTATGTATAGTGTCAATACCTACATCTTTGATGTTGCAAGTTCCTTCCTGATTTGGTTCATTTATCACTTGTATCTAACATACCTATTGACATAACCTTGATGGTTCTATGAATTTTTGTCTTCTACTCCATTCATCTTCTTCTAGACTAACGACTGGTTCTATTTCTATAGCTTCCAATTCTTCTTGTGTAGTGCCATACCTGATTTGTTCTGTCCTATTAGAGAGAGACATAGTAGGTAAAGAATTTTCTTGTGTCCTTTCTTCTTTCAGCTTTCGTACATAGTCTGCCTCTCTTTTTAGTCTGATTTCTTCTAATTCTGTTTGTAGCTTTAAGCATATCAATTCTTGAGTTTCATCTATGATATCATTAGACTAATCTAGAGTTTCTATACTAGATGTATCTGAGAGATGATCTAGACCCCATTCATACTCGTTTGAGTCAGTTTCTGAATCATCTACTTGTTGTCTACCAGTGTATGTGATTGGAATATTCAATGGTACAAACAATTCTCTGATTCTTTCTACCTCTTCTCTCATATCCTCTGGGACTTCTACTCTTTGTAATGTTGTGGCTGATACCATTGGGACTTAAGTACTAACTTTTTCTTATCTCTTGATTGCTATTTCTTTTTGTTCTTTTTCATACTCTTCTTGAGTCTGTTGAGTGTTTACTTCCTATGATAGTGAAGGCAGTGTCTTTTTCTTCCACTTATACTTAGAAGCATTGTTTTTGGTTTGATGTCTTTCCCGGATTGTATCCCAGTCCAGCTTTTTCATTTGCAGACTTTGTTTTTAGATGAATGGGTTCAATAATACCTTCTTGATTTTTTCCCAAAGGACCAATACCTGAATATCCCACGCATTGAATCATTTTATATCCTGGACCATATTGTGTCGGGGAAATCTCACAATGTCTTACTTATTTGTTTTCACTATCTTCTTTGAAAAGCCATTTGAGAACAACATCCTCTTCTATTTCATCTACAAGGGAAGTAGAGGATTGTATAAAGAGATTGTCATATATGACATTTGGAGAAGAAGTCTGTGGCTTCATAACCTCTAATGGTTTTCCTGATTGTTTGGGTGATGGAGGAAGAGAAATGAGTGAAAGTACTAGTTCTATCTTATATCCATCCATGCCAGTATCTGTGATTTTCAATTTCTTTTCTAAGTTCTTCATCAAGGTTTCTGAACTTTCAGCTGTAGAGGTTGCTCTATTATGAGGCACAAAGGTATCAGTACTCTTTGTCAATACATTACAGAGGGAGTTTGTATCAGTGAGAATATTGACTTCAACCTCGTTATAAGGAAATTTTAAGCACTAATGATATATAGATGGAACTGCCTTCATTTCATGAATCCATGCCCTACCCAGTAAGATGTTGTATGACAGAGGAAGATCGAGCACCTAGAAAATAACATCTTTCTACAAGTCCTACCCTGATTGGTAATAGTACCAGACGTTTAGAGGTTCTTTCTTCTTCATCATAAGCTTTGATTGTTATTTTCTTGGCTAGATCAATGACATTTTTAGAAAACCCCAGTTGTGTAAGCAGATTATAGGTACAAATATTCAACCCAGCGCCTCCATCTATCAAAACATGTTTAACTCGGTGTTTATGGATCATAGCTTCAATGTGCAATGGCTAGTTATGTGGGTGATTCAGTGAGTTGTCATCTTCTTCAAAGAAAGTAAGGTAATGAGGCGAAGTCAGGTGAGCCACCATAGATTGAAACCGATCGATATCTAAATATTTTGGGACATTAGTTGTGAGCAATGCTTTGTCCAGGATTTATTTATGAGTAGAAGAGATTTTGAGCAATTCAAAGATGGAGATATGAGCATTCATTCTTTTCTATTGTTCGACAATGCTATATCCAAAGGGTGATGATGAAGTTAGTTGTTTAAATTTATCAAATGTTGTATATTTTTGTTTGTTTGATGAGGTTGGTACGTTTGAAGTTGTTTGAGAAGGAATTGAAAAACTAGCTCCTTGGAGAGTGACTTTCTTTTGAGCGCGGGTCACAACATTTGCGTTTTGTGATTCGTTTTGTTTATCTTTGATTATAATCACATTGCAATATGCAGGGTGGGAACACTCAATCATGTTGATCACATTGTCATTGTTGGTATAGGTGTAATTAACTTTGGCACCCCCCTTTGAATTTGAGGAATCAACTTGTTCATAAACAAGTAAGGGATCTTTACAAGCTTTGTGATCAGCATTAGTTGTGTATATCCAGCAACAATTTTGCCAGCATCAATGAGATCTTAAATCTCATGCTTGAGCTTCATGCAATTGTTTGTGTTATGACCTTTGTTTAGATGGTAGTTGCAATATTCATTTTCTCTCCACCATTTTGGTTTAACTTCTGGATCATATAGCCTAGAATTGTCTGGTAAGGTTATCAGATCATTTGCCAATAAAGTTTTGAAAGCGGATTTGTATGATTCTTCCAAAGTAGTGAATTCGCGTTTAGGTTTCGAAAGCCAAGGTTTCTCTTTAAACCACTCTTTCACTTTCTTCAGAGGATTTTCTGTTGCGGTTTCAGCTTTTTTGAGTGCTTGCATGCCACTAGCCAAGTTAAATATTGTGGATTTTCATTTTGCTTTAACAATGTCTACCACTCCATCATTAACAACATTTTTGTTGTTGTCTTTGCCATACTTCCAAGATTTGTTCTTTTCTTTGGAACTAGATCCCGGTTGTGTTTCTTTCCAAAGTGAGTTATCTCCCTTCTTTATAAGCACATCTTTCATCCTAAGGGCATTATCTACCATTTTGTTGATTGAAGGGTGCACTTGCATTTGGATATTGTATTTCAATTCAGGGATTAAGTTGTTGACAAAGATATCCATCTTCTTAGAATCTGGAATAGGCTGTGAATATCTAGAGAACATCTTTCTCCATCATTGCAGAAAAGTGAGAAAGGGCTCTCATGTTTTCTATTTGGTATTGCAAAGCTCTATCATAGTGACTAGGTGATGAATGTTATAAGAGTATTGTTGTAGAAACAATTGGATTAATTCTTCAAAAGTTTTTATTCCCATAGGTAGGCTTGAGAACCATTCCATAGCTTGTCCCCCTAAACTTCTCGAGAAAAGGCGCATGAGATATGTTTGGTCATGCATGAACTCCATACATAAAGCACAAAATTCTCTGATATGGTCTTGGGGATCTGAGTTGCCATCATATTTGTCAAATTTTGGGATCTCCACTCATGAAGAAAATGGAGGCATGTAAATGTTTTTGTCAAATGGAAATGGGCATATTGTGTCCAGAGAATATTGTTTTGATGATTTATCCTTGTTTTTCAGTTCTGTGATCTCAATTCGTAACGCTTGTAATTGTTTGTTTACCATTGCTAATGGTGTCTCTTCCTCTTTAATGATGAGGGCCTCAATGTTATAACCAATAGGAAGTTTATCTCCTTTCTTTGCTAGTTCTAAAAAATAGTCTTCTTTTTCTCTAGCCATGATAACCTTCATCATTTTTCAAAAATCTTTATCTTTTTGACATTTTTGTATATCAGTTTCTAGAGGTTTAGAGGCTTCAGATTCACTTGATGAGGAATCACTGTCGATATTATGGACACTGATATCATAATAAGATTTGTGTTTAGCAGCTTGTCTTTCTTGTTTTGTTCCAGATATGGTGGGAGACAAGGACTGATCATAAACTGGCATATCTGATGATGAAGGTTTATCAGTGAGAGGATCCTTTACGTATAATGGATTATCTTGGTATGAAAAGGATTATCCTTTGTCCTTGGCAGATTTCTTATGAGAACTTCTGGTTTGAATAGGCATTTTTATTGACTGATGTGACCTAAAGTTGTTTTTGATGCAGAAGTCAAGATCAATATAAAGCTAGTTGTTCATTTAACATATCGATTGAGAGAAGCAACTAAGATTTAGTCTGGTTTCAGGAACGATCTATCCTGTGTAAGATGTTTATCTAAGTTACCTAGTTTGATTTAAGAGAAGTGTATAAGACTTAGTCTAGTTTCAGGAATGATCTATCCTATGTAAGATGTTATCTAAGTGACTTAAGTTTGATAAATGTTTGATTGAACTAGTTGAAAGATGATCGACAAAATCGTGCAACACTATGGCAAAAGTACACTGTTTAGATTTGTTTATGCTCAGAATGATGATAACTAGTTTTATGCTCGTTGTAGACTATTTTAGGCAAGCTTGACTATTCTAGACTGACAAAATCAGAGATTCATACAATAGGTTTTATAGGACCAAATGACAATTTAATAGCTTCACGATGACAGAAACAGAATTTCGTACGAGTTGTTGCCTATGTTTGCATGACATATGGGTATGCCTCAGACAACAAACTGATGAATGTAATGGTTTTTTGTACGACACAAAATCAGAGACCAGATGATAATTCCCTAAGCAGGACGATAGTTTATTAGGTTTCATACGACACAGAACTGAGGCTCAGACGACAAACTGTTAGACCTGATGAAATTTCATATGATAGAAGCTATGTAGAAGGATGATAAATCAAAAGACTCGTACGATAGTTTACTAGATAGAGACAAAATTTCTAACAGACAGAGTTTTTAATGACTGATGATGACCAGTTTTGAGATGGACTGATTTTTTTGGACAACTAAGATAGACTAGTTTGTGACACAAACGGAGTTTCGACTAATGTAGACTAGTTTCGACACGGACAGAGTTTCGACTAAGATAGACTAGTTTTGACATGAACAAAGTTTTGACTAAGATAGACTAGTTTCAACACGGATAGAGTTTTTACTAGGATAGACTAATTTTTGACACAGACAGAGTTTTGACTAGGATAGACTAGTTTTTGACAAGGACAGAGTTTCGACTACTAAGTTGTTTATTATTTTCTCCAATTTTGGTATTTCAGTTTCAGTTTTAGGGATGAAAACATAGTAAACACGTAATATGTATAATGACTCCAATCACAGCACGCTAACCCTATGGAGATTGGTGAGAGAAGAAAACCTTTGCTTGCTGACTTTGGTATACACCCAATAGCTAATCAGAATACAGCCACTGAGTCTCACGCGATGGACTCTCAATGTTGTATTAGCCGACTCCAAACACTAATGGGGGCACGATATGGTAAGTGTCTTGGGAGAGTTGCTATCTCTCTTGCACAAATATTATCCCCCCTTTCGGAGGTGAACTGAGTAGCTTCTAATTTTAATTGGATCTAGTAAGGGATATGTTCAGCGCATCGCGGTATAAACTCAATTAAGAGGTCTCCCAGCCTTGAAAACCAAGGTTTAATATACCCAAAGGTACAGAGGAGAGCTATTCCCGAGCACTATCGTTGACTTGATTTTCATCAAATCACATTTATTTTATAGTGGATTGGATTACTTGGTGTTTAGTCACTCCCACTTGGGTCATTCCCCTCTCACCGACCCTAATGGCTTTGGCCTTAAAGGCTCCTCGGGAGAGTAGGCCCGTTAAAGTTATACAAACCTCAAACTTAGGAAAAAGCCTCAAGGGTCTGGATTTCTGATTGTCTATGCAAACAAGAGCATACTCTCCTACCTCTTAGAATTTTCTAAAAACATGAAAGACAGATTTTTTCATTAACCAGATAGCAAGTTGGGTGCCTAAAAAAAAAGAATTTAATGAATACACAATGTTTACTCAAATCTCCTTAGGCAACCTGCAAAGACAACGAATCACTAGTCATATTGTCTTTTGTTTGACAAGAATATTCTTCGACAAGCATTCTGCAAAAACTGATTAGGCTGTGAAAATTCCTTAGATAGATGAACAACAAGCCAAGGTCAGTGTTAGTATGATAAAAATAGAATAAAGAATCTGAAGAATGAAATATGCTTTTAAGCCAAGAACACAAAATATCGTATGATGATTCTCACTGAGTCATACAATAATTCATACTAGATCGCATGATATCTGTAGTTTTTCATTCAGGACTGTTAGAAGACTCGTACAATAATTCGAAGTAACTGTACGGACGAAAATCCGAAAAAAATATAAAAATCTGAAAAATAAGAAAAAAGTTAGTCTTAGAGGCCGAAAGATGTAGTCTTCTACCCCACGGTGGGCGCCAAAAATGTGTGTGTGAAAAAGTGGAATAAGTCTGTAAGATGCAAGACACAACACTTCAATTAAGTCATTACATGTATGGTTAGACAGATATAAGCAAGAATAATAAAACCATAACAAATCGACCAATTACCTTCTAAAAGATGCAAGTATAAGATTGCTCTCATATTTGTATAAGCAATACCAATGACTAGACTACACCAAGATGAAGGATTTAATCTATATGAGCATGATATTAAGCTAAATGGATGCAACACTATGCTAGATGGATGAATAGTAAGCTATATGAATTCAAGCAATCATGAAATATGCAAAAAGAAATTAAACTAAGATGCAATAATCTCAAAGGGAAAGCACAATATCTTCAATGACTCCAGAGCAAAAACTGTATAATAACAATAAATCTCCAGGGTGTTTTGAATGAGAGATGAAGGTTGAATTTATAGAGAATCACAAGAGAGATCAAGAAAAAGCACAATTTAAGATAATTGAAATAATTGAGAAATCAGATTCAGTTAACCTTGGGATAGATTCCAATTATAGTTTAATTGAAATGTATTCAAAAAAGAAGTTTGAGTTTTCATTAGAGATATATTCAATTAGTTCCATGCACTTGAGATAAAAATAGGTAATTCTTTGATTTATTCAAGAAAAAAGTCTTTTCAATGCAACTGAACTTATTTTTCTCAAAAGCTTTGAGTTCCAATTTTAGAGAATGATTAAATTCCTTTAATTGCTTTTTTTATTTCAAGTTCTCAATTTAGAAGAAGAAATAATATCTCAAGTTTGATTTCTCTTTCAATTCAATTCTTTTATTTTATTTTCAATTTAACTCTTGCTTTGTGATTAATTCCTCTTTTGTAATAAATTAAATCCTTTTTTATTATTAAAATGGCAAATTTATTAATTAATTAAATATGCTAGGATATTTAATAAATTAAATAGGATAATTGATCAAAATGATTTTCTTGGAATGATTTAATTAATTAAATAAATATTTAATTAATATAGAATAATTCACTTGCCATGTGACATTTGATGATTGAAGAATTAATTAATTGTGTGCTCAAAGTTGATTTAATTGTCTTTGGTTAGGACCTTGGTGACGTTGTCAAAATTAGGGGCCCATGGTTTAGGTGACCAATTTTAGGGTATTACACTGATCATTGACCTGGGACAATGTATGAGACTCTAGATGGAATGCAAACCCTAAAAAAAATGCAGACTCAACTATATGATATGAGTGAGATTAGGATGTAACTAAGGATCAATGTAAAGATGCAATCTATGTGATATGATTACTAAAGGATTGATGCAAAAATGCGATCTATGGGTAGATAAACCATAAATATGATATGAGGATAAATGATGTTTGATGCAAGGACTAAGGATACTCTAGGTCTGAAAATATTTCCAATGTGAGGTTTGACTTGTACTATGATGGAAAGACACAAAGATAAGTGATCAAAGAGAGGGCATGCTATGATAGGAGATGATGAACTCCAAGCGGAATACCAACTCAAAGACACTAGTAGGTTCATGCACCTCAAGTGATAAGGGGGATTGATGATAAAAAGTTGATGTCAGACCTAAGATGAGAAATCCTAAGTGCAAGCAATGTTTTCTGGTTTTTTTTTTGGATCTTTTATTTTTATTTTTTTTATTTATTTTTGGATTTTGGTATGCAAATAATAATGAAATGCTAGGACCAATTACGAAATGACCTAAGGCACCTACGAAAGGTCTAAGGTTATTTCCTAAAGGAATGATGGAAGGCTATGCAAAGATCATGGGTATTATGCAAGGGTATAACCTAATGGTGGTATGCAAAGGTTTCATCTAAGGGAATTATGCAACTAATAATGCAATGCTAGGACCAATTATGAAATGACCTAAGGCACCTATGCAAGGTCTAAGGTTATGTCCTAAAGGAATGATGGAAGGCTATGCAAATATCATGGGTATTATGCAAGGGTATAACCTAATGGTGGTATGAAAAGGTTTGATCTAAGGGAATTATGCAAAGGTTTGATCTAGGGGTGATATGCAAAGAGTAGGTATGATTAAATAAAATATGCAAGGATGAAAGGTGCAACTAGGTGAAGACTATGCAAGGACCTAAAAGGGGATGGGAAACTAGAATGATGTGACTATGTGAGGACCTAAAGGATCAAGACTCCAAAAGTGATGTCTCAAGAGATTTGAAATGAGTGTTTTGAGAACACAGGTTCAATGTTTCAAGGACAATGTTGTTTCACAATGTTTTTGTTTTACAATGTGGATGGATACTTGAAAGCTTAGACCAAGGTTTTTGTAAAGTGTTTCAATTTCAAGTGTGGTGTTGATTGTGAAATTCTCTTGTTTGTTTGTGCACACACTCAGAAAACATGGTAGATAAAATGTTTGTTTGATTTTGCAATAAAAACACATTCAAGCACAATCCTAAGGCTATCCAGGATAATAGTTGTTGAATCTCACTTGGGGGGTTACCCCGAGCTATGCAATTTAGAACGGATACTTAGGTGCTTGACCCCACTGGCTCCACCCTCGGCACTCACTTCTCCGGGGCAGCCAAGCACCAGTCCCCACAAAAACTCCCCATGATGAACTTTGTATCTCTACTAAGAACCATAAGATAGTGAGCCGCTTCAGAGGTCCGACCTCCTACGTCAACAACTGCAAGTTTTTTGGTCTTTCTAAAACAAAAAGGTGCTAGTAAGCATTTCAATTAGGAGACTATCCTTTGAAGTCATGCAAGAACGATTGAGGCCTATAGCCCAACAAAGTACCAAACACTCTAGTAGTCACGCAAGCATGATTTAGACCTCAAGGGCCCTACAAAGTGCTTGATATGAGATAAATCTCAGATAGCTCCAACCTCCAAAATTTTCATCCCAAGAGGCCTATTTATTATAGTGAGTTGGAATGGTTGGGTTTTAGTCATACTCACTTGGGTCGTTCCCTCCTCACTAGTAGTCCTAACGACCACACGGGGAGGCAGGCCCTCTAAAGATAAACACAAAAGAGCCTAATGCTCAAAACACAAAAGACACTAGTTCAATTTTAGAGCACCAATTGAAATGTGATCTAATTAAAAAATTAGACAATCGGTTTTAAATCACAAATTCTTCGACATGTGTCGTGCATCAAATGACATTAGTGGTTTCAAGAGATTATCTTCAACACGCGAGAATGGATATTGTCGTGCCTATGAAGTGTACATGTTCCTGCAACACAAAACACTCAATAGATCATTACAAGCATGGTTAGAAAATAAAGCAAAGAAAGATAAACCATAGCTAAGCGATCTATCGCCTCCTAGTAAATGCGAGTATGAATTTTGCTCTTAGATTTGGTCATGCAAATTCCAGTGACTTGACTACACTTAAATGGAGGATTTAAATGATAAAGATTCATTTAAACTAGCAATGATAATGATTAAGCTACATGATTCCATGATTATGCTAGAAAATAAGCTAGATTTAAGCTAAAATTGAACATGATGACAATGCTAAAATGATATTGCTAACAGCTATATGACTATAGTAACAATGCTTGAATGCAAATGAGATGGGATCCAGGATATATGGATAGGGGCCCTTTGTGCTCCAAAATGGGGTCTATTTATAGGATTTCCAAGGCCAGGGGTGATGTGGCAGGAATCAACGGTCAAGATTAAGTCTGAAGATATCAATGGTTAAATTGGAGGAGGTTGGTAAAGAGGTTGGATTAAAGGGAACAATGTCATCTCCATGGTGACAAGTGTCAAGAAGCTTCTAGAAGAGGCTGGATGAAAGGGGACATTGTCATCTCTATGGTGACAAGTTTCACAAAGCTTTTCTCATCAGAGGGCAAAGTGTTCAAGGAAAGGGGACACGGTGGTTAGGATGTGCAAGCTAATATGGGGTTAATTAAACCCAAGGTTAGATGGAATGAGTTAGGTTTAGAAGGGGTTAGGTTAGGTGGTTAGAAGTTAGGAGAATTTGAATTTAAAAATTCAAATAATTGGAAAAGGCTAATTAATCTCAACAACTCATTATTGATTTATTTTAATTAGTTAGAAGATTCAGAAGAAATGAATTTGATGATGAATTTGATGGAGGGAATTAATTAATTTGCATTAATTAATTAAAGGGGATTATGAAAATGAACCTATTAAATAAATCTTTAGATTTATTAATAAGTAGATGAAAAGGGGAATTTAATCAAATTGCTTAGTGAATTCAATTAAATTGGGAAGGGGGATTAATTAAATAATTACTTATTTAATTAATTATCTTCAGACCATTTTTAGGTGTATACATTGTCCCCCTCTTTGAAGCGAGGTGTGATGATGTGTTGATTCAAAGAATAATCTCATTTTGATGATGATATTGGTTCGATAGGATGCCCCAGCTCTTGATTGATAAATTGTAATACGATGATGCCCCCTCGGGAGATCAATTGAGATAATTGATCTTTGGAGTTTGTGGATCTTTGTGAAATTGATGTCCTGATTAGAAATGATTTGATGTTTGTAACTATGATGAAAATGTGAGTTCTACGATCACGGTGATGTGGTTCTTGATTATTGATAAAGCTTGATTGACTAGATTGATAAGATCAAGCTTCAGTCTGGTTTCAGGAATGACACCTCCTATATAAGACAAAGATGATCAAAGCGTCTGGTTTCAGGAATGATATATCTTATATAAGACATGATTGGAATGTCTAGTTTTAGGAAAGATACATCATGTATAAGACATGAGAAAATCAATTTAGATGCGATTGATTGATATAATTGATAAGATTGATTGGATAAAAAACTGATAGTTTTGTTGATATCAAGTTGCAGTAAGATTTAGATATGTTGATGTTGGTTCTGATGAGAGGGTAGCATAAGATTTTCGTTGGGTTGACAATATCTAGAGAGATATGATTCATCATTTTGATTGTGTATACACTTGTGATGATACCTTGATGATTCCTATGATAGATTTAACCTTGGATAAAAGAAGCATGATGGATCCCATGCAAGAATGGAATTCAAGCTAAATGCAAATGAAATGCAAAGCTACGATCGGACCAGTCACTAGATTATTATGTTTTTGTCATCATTGAGATTTTTAAATGTGGGAAGTGAGTGCAAACATCGATGGTATAATTAAACCATGATGACCTGAGCACTGCTTTCCTAATTTTTGATATGGAAAATTAGCACAAGCATCGAGGTACAATTGAACCGAGATGACATGAGTGTTGCTTGCGTAAAACAGGCAGTATTAACCATTTCAATATGCAAATCAAAAATGTCTTCAATGATACTTTGATGATCATGTCCCGAGACAAATTTGCACATATTAATGATTAATTTACAGACAGCAGACAAGAAAAATATCATGTTTCTTCCTTGTTCCTCTAGTCAAAGTCATCCTGGAGTCACTCAGAAATCATGATAGCGAAAATCAATATAAAAAAGTTGAAAAATCCTGTTAAAATCATTATCCAAAAGATATCATCCATGCGTTTAGACTGACTTTGTGATAGTTTGATAGTTGATAATTTGATCTCATGTTCAATGTTGGATATATCACAGTTTTCACTTGATAAGAGTTGTCTAACCGTTTGTTCTACCTATTTGATTAAGCTCAAAATGATCAAGAATTTTGCCCCCAGCTAAGTGTAGGATTTTGCCCCAAGCGTAAAAACAAATTTGGTATGATATACCCAATGATCCAAACCATGGTGAGAGAGCAGCTGTGATGCCCATGTATGTAAAAAGGCTTAATGATGGATATGAATAGCGCTGATGGAAAATGAATGCAAGCGGACGGAAAGATGCATGAACTAATAGATGGAAGAGCTAGCTGACAGATAGCACCTATTTGCCAGGTTTTCACCATCTATTTTTATTGCACTTTTTTTCTCATATTTGATTTTTTTGGATTTTTTGCTTTTTCACTATTTTTTATTTTTTGCTTTTTTACTGTTTTTGGATGTTTCTAATTTTTCAGACATAGAATTTCTTCAGGTGCATGCTATTGATGGGTTTTTCGAGCTGGTCTCCATCCTGTGTTGATAGTTGATATTCTCCTGATCCAAATACTATTGTGATCACAAATGCACCTAGCCAGTTTGGTTCAAATTTTCTTTTCTTATCTTGATCTGCCTAGTTGCGTGGATTTTCTTTTAGTAATAGTTCCCCCACTTGAAAGATTCATGGTTTGACCCTGTGATTATAGCTCTGGCACATTCTTTGTTGATATACCTTTAGATTATCAAAGGCATTTTGTCTTTGTTCATAGATTAGTTCTAACTCTTGCAATCTAGCTACTCATTGTTCTTCATCTCGGATGAGACCTTTTAATGATACTCGTAGAGAGGGTATCTCTACTTCTATTGGCAGTATGGCTTATGATCCATAAACAAGAGAGAAAGGTGTGGCACCTGTTGGTGTGTGGATACTAGTACGGTAAGCCCATAGTGCAGGGTTCAATTGAATATGTCAATCTTTGCCAGCATCGTTCACTGTCGTTTTGAAGATTTTCAAAATAGTTTTGTTTGATGCTTCTGCTTGCCCATTCCCTTGCGGATAGTAGGGTGTGGATAATCTGTGTTGAATCTTGAATTTATCACATAGCTCTTGTACATCCTGATTCTTGAATGGTCGCCCATTATCAATGATAATGGTCATTGGTATTCCATAGCGACAGATGATATAATTCAAAATAAATGCAGTAATTTGTTTTCCTGTGATATTTATGAGAGGTACTGCCTCAATCCATTTTGTGAAATATTCTGTAGCTACAAGGATGAATTTGTGACCATTAGATGAAGAAGGATTTATCTTTCCCACTAGATCAAGACCCCATTGACAGAAAGGCCAAGATGTTGCTAAAGCATGAAGTTCTTGTGTTGGTGCATGAATCAAATTCCCATGGATCTGACATTGTTTGCATGTTCTAGCTATCTGAAAAGAATCTTGTTCCATAGTCGGCCAATAATAGCCCAAGTGTATAAGTTTTTTTGAAAGGGTAAGACCACTTGAATGAGTACCATAAATGTCCTTATGGACTTCATGTAAGGCCTTCTTAGATTCTTCTTGTTCGAGACATCTTAAAAGAGTACCATCTAGACCTCGTTTAAATAGGGTATCTGCGACGAGAGTAAAATGGGAGGATTGGAGAATAAAGTTTCTCTTTTGGTTCTTCGATAAGTCAGGAGGTGACGTGTTATCTTTCAGGTATGTGTAAATTTGGCCATAGCAGGAGGAATCATGTCCAATAAGTTGACAGATGGTTTGAGAATCAGGACAATTATAGGCGGGGTAAAACAACTCTTCCACTAGGAATTCATAACGCTGATGATTTTCTTGTGTCTGAAGGAGAGAAGCAAGTGTAGCCATGGCATCTGCTGCTTTGTTGTCATTTCTTGAAATCTGCTGGAAAGTTATTTCTATAAAGTATTTCTTGATATCATCAACCATCTTTTTATAAGGCATTAGCTTTTCCTCCTTTGTTTGATAATCATCATTAATTTGATTGATGACGAGCTGAGAGTCTCCAAAGACTTGAAGTTGTGTAATATTCCATTCAATAGCCATTTTGATACCTGTAACCAAAGCTTCATACTCTGTTGTGTTATTGGTGCATGGAAAGCTTAATTTGTATGCTTTGGGGATTGTATGACCTTGTGGTGTGATGAATAGAATACCTACTCCTGATCCATGTTGTGTATATGAACCATCAAAGTATAATTGCCATGTTTTTGTTGTGACTGTTAGGATATCAGCATCGGGAAACTCAATCTATAAAGGATGACCATCTTGAAGTGGTGCCTTTGCTAGTTGATCTACAATAACTTGTCCTTTTATAGCTTTTTTGTCAATATACTCAATATCAAACTCACTCAGAATCATGATCCATTTTGCTAGTCATCCCGTTAATGTTGCTTTACTGAGTAAATATTTCAGAGGATCAATTTTAACTATTAACTTGATGGAGTGATATAGTAGATAGTGTCGTAATTTTTGAGAAGCAAAAACTACTGCCAAGCATGCTTTTTTTGTTGGTGAATAGTTGATCTCATAACCTACTAGTGTTCTGCCAATGTAGTAGATGGCTCGTTCTTTTCCTTCATTATCTTGTTGTGCAAGCAAAACTCCTAATGATGCTTTGGTGGTTGATACATAGAGTAACAACGGCTTTCCTGGAATTGGTGACATGAGTACAGGTGGTTGTATGAGATAAGCCTTGATCTTGTTGAATGCATCCTCACATTGGTGGTCCCATTTGAAATGAACATTTTTATGCAATAGATGAGTAAATGGTTGACATTTATCTGCTAGTTGAGCAACAAATATTCTAATTGACTGGAGTCTTCCTTGGAGTGATCTGAGTTGACTTATATTATTGGGAGATTTCATTTCCATAATTGCTTTAACCTTAGCTGGATCCACTTCGATACCTCTAGCTGAAACAATGTATCCTAATAGCTTTCCTGAAGTTACACCAAAGGCACATTTCTTAGGATTTAGCCTTAGCTTGTATTGTTCTAACCTGTCAAAAATATTTTCCCGTATCTCTATATGTTATTCTCTATTGTATTATTTAGCCAATATGTCATCCACATAGTCTTCCATGACTGTATGCATCATGTCATGAAATATAGTTGTCATAGCTCTTTGGTATGTAGCACCTGCGTTCTTTAATCCAAAAGGCATGACGTTCCAGTAGAAAGTACCCCATGAACATGTGAAAGTTGTCTTTTCTTGATCTTTGGGTGTTATTTTGATCTGATTATATCCGGAGAAACCTTCCATTAAAGAAAACATGGAGTGTCCAGCAGTTAAATCTACAATGATGTCGATGTTAGGTAAAGGAAAGTCATCCTTTGGACATGTGTTATTAAGATCTCTAAAGTCTGTACATATTGTGATGCTTTTATCTGGTTTTGAAATAGGAATGATGTTGGATATCTATTGAGGATATGCTACAGGTCTTATGAATCCGACATCCAGTAATTTTTTTAGTTCAGCTTTGACCAAAAGAGCTATATGCTAATGCATTTTCCTTAACTTTTATTTGACTGGTTTGGCTCCTAGACTAACATTTAAGTGATGCATAATAAGCTCTAGATCTAACCCTAGCATGTCTGCATATGACCAGGCAAAATTGATTTGCCATCGTTTGAAGAATTATATGTATTGTTGCATTTCTTCTTTGGATAGAGAAGTCATTGGATGAAGAATCTTTGGTTGCTCTGTTGTGCCAATGTTAACTGCCTCTGTTGGTTCGATCAAAATGGATGACCTTTCTTGATAATGCTCAGGTAAAGTGTCAAATCTCCCATCTTCCTGCACCTCAAGGAGGTTTTCACCATTAGATGCGTCCTTTCTTTTTACTTTCTCCTTATCTAATGTTGCCAATAAATGGTTTTCAACATTAGACCTGATATTTTTTTCTTTATTTTTACTTTTGCGACTAGGAGATTTGGCACCCACTTGACTGGAGGATGTGTTGTTGACATTCCTGGTGAGAATTGTTATGGGTTCGATTGCATTAAGATATACAAATATGGCATGGTCATTCAAAAAGGTATCAATGGCGATATGTCCTTCATTTTCCCAATCAATAAGCTCAGGGTGGATTAGAGGTAGGGGATCTTCAGGTTGGGATGTTTCAAGGGTTTCAAGGGTCATGATGGATGTATCAAAATTTTCAATATGTGTGTTGATGTCTAGAACGGTACTCTCATCAGAATGACCTCGCGTAATAAATTCCTGATCGTCCTCGGTTAAGTTCAAGTCAACCAAATGTGATTCTAATTCAAGTGAACTAGTTCTTGATGTTTGTCCTGCATACGTGTGAACTACATTGACTCCTACATCTCCTTCAAAGCAATTTTCTTCAGCCGATTCTTCAGAGTAATAGGAATCCCATTCCCATTCATTAGAATCTGTATCACTTGCAGCCTGCAATCTATAGATTTGTTCATGTAGCATTTCTTCTGCTTTTCTGGCTATGTCTTTTCTTCTTTCATATTCAACTTCTTCAGGATTGAGATTAAGTTTTGTCAACTTTTCTATGAGTTCTCCTGGACTTATATTAGCTTCTTTCTTGTTTTGATTTAGATTTAATGATGCTTGAGAGATGCTTTTAGTTTGTTTTTCTTGTTGGTTTGAAGCTTTCTTCTTTTCCCATTTCATGCTTGCTTGTGTTTGTTGCTTAGCTGATGTTTCTTCTCTTTCAATTGCCAGTTGTTCTTGTCTGTTTTGATATTTCTCTTGTTGTTGACTAAAATATGTGTCTTCTGGTAGATTAACTTGTCCATACCCTAAGCCTGTTTTGTCAGTAGTCTGCTAAGTGTAAGGTTGGATAGGTTCTGAGATACCTTCTTTTCTTTTTCCTATAGGGCTTGTTCCAGTGTATCCCATCCTTTGAAGAATGTTAAATCCTTTTCCATACTTTTCTATAGGTATTCTGACATTGTTGATCTTTTGTTGACATTCTGCATCCTTGTATAGCCATTGTAGCACATCTTTTTCTTATGTTTCCTCTTATAAGGTTCCTGCACTAACAAATGCTCCATCAAATATCGGAATATGTTTCACAATTGATTGTTGTTTAGAGTTTGATGGTTTTCCAAAGGATTTAGGAGAAAGTGGTAATTGTGATATTGAATATTCTTTGTTCCCTCTATCTCTTAGCTGCATTTTTTTTCCATACTTGATAGAATAGAGGCAAATGATTGTTCCTTGGATTGTGTGTTCGAAGATGATGCCTCCCTGTTATGTGGAACAATGACTTCTTGAGCCATTTTTAGATTGTTGCAGTATTGAAATGGATTTGAATCTACAGATATTGTGATTTCCTGCCCATTGTAGGGAAATTTTACACACTAGTGATATGTTGATGGGACAGCTTACAAGTCATGTATCCAGGGTCTTCCCAAGAGTACATTATATGATAAGTCCAAGTCTAGAACTTGGCATGTTGTGTCTTTTTGCAAAGGTCCCACTCTAATGGGTAGTATCATAATTCCCTTGGAGGAACGTTCTTCTTCATCATAGGCTTTTATGGTGATCTTTTTCTGGACATCAACTACATCTTCTGAATATCCTAAGGCATGAACAAGACTTAATGAATAGATGTTTAGGCCAGCTCCACCATCTATTAGAACATGTTTAACGCGTGTTTTGTGAATGAGGACTTCAATATGAAAAGGAGCGTTGTGGGGATGTTGTAAGGACATGTCATCTTCTTCAGTGAATGATAAGCAGTGAGGGGTTGTGAGGTGTCCCACCATGGTTTGGAATTGATCGATATCAAGATCTTTGGATACTGTAGTATCGATTAATGCTTTTTCTAGAATTTGTTTGTGTGCACGTGAAAGCTTTAACAATTCTAAGATGGATATTTGTGCAAGTGTTTTCTATAATTGCTCTACTAGACTGTATTGTTTTGTAGTGGATGATGTGTTTGTTGTACGACCCGAAAAGACAACTTTGGCTTTGCTTCTTGTGATAGCATGAGCATGTTCTTGATTTTGTTTTTCTTTAACTACAATCACGTTTACCACATTGTCATATGTATGAGCATAGTTTACCTTCGCTTTACCCTTACCATTGTTTGTTGTTGATGATTCACCTTTCTCATAGTTTGGAAGCAGAGTTTTAAAAGTTGTATGAGATTCGTTTGTTGTATGTCCATCCACTGTTATTACTCCATTATCAATCATATCTTGTATGACATGTTTCAACTTTTGATGACTATCTGTGTGATGTCCTTTGTTTCGATGGAAATCGCAATAATGGTTATCATTCCACCAAGGTGGTTTGATTTGAGGTTCGTAGTTCCTTTCTTCTGGTAAAGTGATCAATTTGTTTGCGAGAATTGTTTTTAGTGCTGATCCAAGGGGTTCACCAATGTTTGTAAATTGTCTTTGAAAGAAACTTTTTATAGTTGCTTTTTGGTGATGTTTGTTTTGTTGAGCCGCTGCTGAGTGAGTGGATAAATTAAAAATCGGTTGTTTGGTTTCACATTGTTGTTATCCACTATTCCATCATTGACGACATTTCGATTTCTATTCCAAAACTTTGGTTTATCATTGTGATTGTTTTTATTAGTGTTGTTATTAGGAGGATGAAGTCCTTCTTTGTATATTTTCAACTCACCTTTCTTTATCATGACTTCCTCCATTCTGATTCCATTATCAACCATTTTTTTGAAACTTTGATTTCCTTGCATTTTTAAGTAATAACTCATTTGATCATTTAAGTTGTCGATGAATATGTCCATTTTTTCATACTCTAGCACTGTACAAGGATACAACAAAGCTAACCATCTCCATCATTGTAAAAATGTCATGAAAGGTTCTCCAGTCTTTTGTTTGGCATTAAATAGGTCTAGCATTGTTACTTCATGTTGTATGTTGTACGAATATTGTGAAACAAACTTATCCACCAACTCTAAAAATGATCAGATTCCTGGTGGAAGTTTGGAGAACCATTCCATAGCTACTCCAGTTAAGCTTTTCGGAAATAATCTCATCAAGTAGGTATCCTCATGTGCAAACTCCATACTCATTGTGCAAAATTATCATATATGATCTTGAGGGTCAGTGCTTCCATCATATTTTTCATATCTAGGAGTTTCAAAACCTATAGGAAATGGTATCATGTTTAGGTTTTTGTTGAATGGATAAGGACAGATTTCTTAAAGTGGGTATCTTCTAACATTTCTTCTCTGCATATCTTGAATTTTTGTTTGCATTGCTTGTAGTTGTGTGAGAGTTTCGATAGGATTATCAACATGAGTTGTTCTTGTATGACCATGATTTTGTATTCTAAGAGGATTTGGATCTCTTCTGGTGTCATCTCTAGTCCTTCTTGTATCTTCATTGGATTGGATGTTATTCATAATTTCTACTTCATCTCTTTTGGGTATGTAGGTTTCTTCATTGGTTCTGGTGTTATTAGGAATTGATGTGTCATTCATGCAGAAACCAAAAATATCCCCATATTGTTCGTTATTAGGGGGAGGGTCACTTTTCTTTTGTGTCAATTTGTTCACATCAAAATCTTGGGGGAGTGTAGCACCAGATTTGGTTAACAATAGGAAGTATTTTTCTTTTTCTTCCTCTAATAATTTCTACATAAATTTGTCGAATTGAGGATCTTTCTTGATGTCTCTGATATTTTGTTCTGTTATTTCTCCTTCAACTTGTATTTCCTCTTCATGTTCCATGGTTATATGCTTTTCAGTTTTTTCCAATGTTTTGATTTCCGTCTCTGTGATTCTTTGTCTCTGAGCTCTAGTTAAAACGGGCATACACGTGTGTTATTTTGCTAGGATTTGATTGTCTAAAAGGTTGTTTTGATAAGTGATCAATTGTCAAGGTAAATGTGATAGCGCGATATGACACAAAAAGATGGTTCAAGTGTTTAAAGTTTTGCAAGTTTTTCGATCTTTGATTTTGGAGTGCAATGATAAATTGATAAGAACCAAGTCTAGTAGGAACGATATATCCTATGATGTGGGACAATATTATCCTGACCAAATATTTCAGTTTCGTGATAAAGGATGATAGATCCTAATGAGAAACAATCTTTGAGTGATCAGTTTACCAAAGAGGGTGATAATGCACTTTGAGATGTTTAGATCTTGAACTTGTTGAGGGTGAGCACTTGAAAATCTTAAGGTGTTTATGTTCTAAAGTCTGATTTTGACGGATGATAACTTGACCAAGCCAACAAAGGAGACAATCCAAGCACAAAGCGACAGATAACAGATGTTTATGAATACTGCAAATTGATCAAGCAAAGTGACGGACCTGAACAAGTCATGCAAAAACAGAGACTCGTACAACAGATTATAAAGCCCAAAACGACAAGAGATATAAGACCAAACAACAAATCATAAATTTCCTTTGAAAAAGAAGAGACTCGTATGACAAAACTTTATGAACCATACAACGAATCACCAGATAGTACGACAGAGAACCTGACTCGTACGATAGATAATAGAGCAGAGATACAAATTTGGATTAGTGAATTTTGGTGTTTTTCTTATGTTTTTCAGTTTTAGATGTCTAATTTTTCAATTTAGGGATGAATACACAGCAAACACATGATATGATAAGTGACTCCAAGCATGCTAAACCCTAAGGAAGTTGGCTGAGGAGAGAAAACCTTTGCTTGCAAGCTTAGGTGCACACCCAATAGCTAATCAAAATATGGCTGCTAAGTCTCACGCAATGGATTCTCAACACTGTATTATCCGACTCCAAACACTAATGGGGGCACGATATGGCAAGTATCTTGGGAGAGTTACTATCTCTCTTGCACAAAGATTATCACCCTTTCAGAGGTGAATCGGGTAGCTTCTAATTTAACTGGCACTAGTAAGGGATCCATTCAGCGCATCAAGGTATAATACTTAATTAAGAGGTCTCCCAACCTTGAAAACCAAGGTTTGCTATACCCGAAGGTACGGAGGAGAGCTATTCCCAAGCACTACCATTGACTTTATTTTCATCAAATCATATTTATTTTATAATGGGTTGGATTACTTGGCGTTAGTCGTTCCCACTTAGGTCGTTCCCCTCACATCGGTCGCAATGGCTTTAAGAGTTATTAACTCCTTGGGAGGGCAGGCCTGCTAAAGAAATGCACTAATGAAAGCAAAAGATGAGTTTGGCTTTCTGATCACCTAAGAAATGTGAGAGCATACTTGCCTATCATAAAAGACATGAAATACATGATGGTTCATTCATTTAGCAAAATCAAGTGTGCCTAAAATTTTAAGAAATACACAGTTTTGTTTAATTCCTTTAGGCAACCTGCAAAATAGATCCATTAGTAGTCATTGATGCATTTTGAATTTGGTCTTTGACAAGCATATCTTCATCAATCATTCTGCAAAAAAGAGTTAGACTACCAAAAATATCATAAACAGAACAATGTTAGCATTAGTCATAATCAAACTAAAGTATGAAACCTGAAATGCAATCTTCTCTCAGAACATAGAAGCATAATTTTGTACGACAAACTTTACCTGATCGTACGAGCCACTTTCTGATACCGTACGAGTTAGGATAAGAGCTCGTATGACACTTTAATTTTCCTAAAGGCTCGTACGACACGGGATCTCTTGTCATTTCCACTCACAAAGCATGTCGTACTAGGCCAAAAATGAGTTCGTACGACATTCTAATTCAGACCCGACAAAGATGAATGTTGATGAATCTTGAGAGGCCAAAAATGATAATTTCGGCCCCACGATGGGCGCCAAAATATCATGTCTATGAAGTGTACATGTTCCTACAACACAAAACACTCAATAGATCATTACAAGCATGGTTAGCAAATAAAGAAAAGAAAGATAAACCATAGCTAAGTGATCTATCGCCTCCTAGTAAATGCGAGTATGAATCTTGCTCTCAGATCTAGTCATGCAAATTCTAGTGACTTGACTACACTTAAATGGAGGATTTAAATGATAAAGATGCATTTAAACTAGCAATGATAATGATTAAGCTACATGATTCCATGATTATTCTAGAAAATAAGCTAGATTTAAGCTAAAATTGAACATGATGACAATGCTAAAATGATATTACTAACAGCTATATGAGTTTAGTAACAATGCTTGAATGCAAATGAGATGGCATCCAGGATATATGGATAGGGGGCCTTTGTGCTCCAAAATGGGGTCTATTTATAGGATTTCCAAGGCCAAGGGTGAGGTGGCAGGAATCAACGATCAAGATTAAGTCTGAAGATATCAATGGTTAAATTGGAGGTTGGCAAAGAGGTTGTATTAAAGGGAACAATGTCATCTCCATGGTGACAAGTGTCAAGAAGCTTCTAGAAGAGGTTGGATGAAAGGGGACATTGTCATCTCTATGGTGACAAGTGTCACAAAGCTTTGCTCATGAGAGGGCAAAGTGTTCAAGGAAAGGGGACACGGTGGTTAGGATGTGCAAGCTAAGATGGGGTTAATTAAACCCAAGGTTAGATGGAATGAGTTAGGTTTAGAAGGGGTTAGGTTAGGTGGTTAGAAGTTAGGAGAATTTGAATTTAAAAATTCAAATAATAGGAAAAGGCTAATCAATCTCAACAACTCATTATTGATTTGTTTTAATTAATTAGAAGATTTAGAAGAAATGAATTTGATGATGAATTTGATGGAGGGAATTAATTAATTTGAATTAATTAATTAAAGGGGATTGTGAAAATGAACCTATTAAATAAATCTTTAGATTTATTAACAAGTAGATGAAAATGGGGAATTTAATCAAATTGCTAAGTGAATTCAATTAAATTGGGAAGGGGGATTAAATAAATAATTACTTATTTAATTAATTATCTTCAATTGGGAAGGGGGATTAAATAAATAATTACTTATTTAATTAATTATCTTCAGACCATTTTTTAGGTGTATACAGATACCATAAGAGTGAACCTGCATAAGCACACAAATCTACAAAGATTAGTTCACAAAAAAAAAATCAAAACACACTAAGACCAAACTAAACATTAGTCTAATTAACAAAAAATTAAAAATTAATCTAAATAAGAAATTATAAATCTAATTTTAATCTAAAATAAAAAAATCTAATCTAAATTAAAATTAAAAGTCTAATCTAATAAGAAAATTAAAACTAATCTAAAAAATTAAAAACCAAATCCAAAAAATTAAAAAAAACTAAATCTAAAAAATCAAAAACTAATCTAGAAAATTAAAAATTAATCTTGTTAGAAAAGGCTAAATTAAATCTAATTAAAAAAAAGTCTAAAAACTAATTAAAAAATAACTAACTTAAGTCTAATTAAAAAAAAAATGATCTAAAATCTAATTTTTTTTAAAAAAAATTGAATCTAATTTCTAATTTAAAAAACTAAAAGGAAATCTAATTTTAAAAATAAAACTAAAAACACATTCCAATTTAAAAAACTAAAAAAGCAAATCTAATTTTAAAACTAATTAAGAACTAATTTACGAAATCTATTTAAAGAAAACTAATCTAAAACGAAAAGCTTCTAATTTAGTCTCACACGGGCTTTTTAGAATAGCTCCCCCCTCAGTCAAAACAAAATGAAAATGTCGAATGATATATGTAACTATTCTGATAGAAATGCAGCTAATTGATGTGTTTAAGACGTTTTTAAGTTTGTCAAAAAACATGGCATAGACACATTGCTGAAATAAAATTGTTTGAAATGTTTGTTTTTTAGAAATTCCTGAGTAATGTAATTGGAAAATGTAAAACTATTCATGAATGCTATGTTGGCATGCATGCAAAATGTGGAATCGTAGATAATGTAGCTGCATCGTTTGACACAATACCTCAAAGAGATGTTATTGCAATTGCATGATATTGATAAAAGAAAAGAAAAAGCTTTAGAAACTTTCAAAGAGAAGGTGATCCACAGGTGCAAAAGCATAGTTGGAATGTAAGAACTCATTTGTAGATGCAAGAAAGGTGGAATCATAAACAAGTTTTAATGCATGCAAGATTTGGAACTATAGTTAATTGTACTTTCTTTTTTTCACTAACTATTGTCAAGGGATGTATTTGTTGTTTCGACAGTGTCAAAATGTGTCATCATAGATAGGGTGCATAAGTTGTTATATAGAACAATATATGTTATGTTGCAACCTGAAAAAAAATGAACTTTTTTGACAGATTGTCTCAACATTCAAATGTTACACAAGATACAACAAGGCTCTCACAGAATGCGCAGTCATGAACTGCATGTCAAAATGCCTAACCTATCATCATTAACAAAGTACACTAGAATGTTAAACAAAATGCATAAACATGCAAATACAGACAAGGTGGGTTAACAATTTGATAAAATGCTTCAAAGAGACAATCTCATGAATCCCACAATTACAAACTTCTACCAAACAAAAAAATCAAATCAAAATGAAAGGACAAAGGTAAGTCCCATCAGGCGTGCCAATTGTAGATGGAGGAAATGGATTGAATACAAGATTCAATCTTCCAACATCCAACAATGAAGTTTTTCTAGTCAAAAATACACATGCAAATTAAAATCTAAACTAAGAACACACATGCATGTCACACAATCTACTCCATTGCACTCCTTAAACCAAGATCTTATGTAGATAATATTGCTCTCAGAAGCACACATAAGAAGCTATGTTTTTTTGGAGATTCAAGATGATTAATGCAAAGGAAGCTAAAGAAAACGAAATGCAAAGATGATGAAGAATGCAAACTGACATAAGTTCGGTGCATAAATATGAGATACCCAAATAAGAGAGGGGGCCTTGTCTAAATATATTTTCTTCGGGCGAGTTCATGTTGTGGGATGAATATGAGGTAATGCAAGATGAGTGGTAAATGGGAAATGGTAAGTGGTAGGAGGGGATATTAAAGGGTTTTATTAAATAAATAGAGAAATGTATATAACGTGAATGCATCAAGGTGTATACATGAATATGATATAATGTTTTATTTAATAAATTTAATGGATAAATGATGAGATATTAATAATAATATAATAAAAGATGGAAATTATGAATAATGAATTATGGAGAAATAATAGTATAATAATAAGGACTCGCTCGATGTTTGGAGAAATTTGAAATTAAATAAGGACAAATTAATGGAAATTTTTATGTGTCCACACATGTATTAATAGTATTAAGGAATGCCCTAATGTCATAGTAAATAAGCATATGGAATCCATAATCTTAACTTTTGAATCTACCTTGCTCTCATTTTAGCATTATTCACATTAGTCTCTGTTATGAAGGCTTACACAGTCACTGTGACTGTACTTTCATTGTAATTTGGAACTTCTTGATGTAGATAGTCTTAATGACTAAAATTGTCTCTTATGGATCGGTATTTCTTTTAGCAATAAGAACCTTCAACTCTGTTGTCCCTGAATAACCCTGTACCCGTTATCAAAAATTGGCAAAACCTTTTGACTATTAAAAGGGTACTTTAATGGCTTTGTGATAGAGATGTGATTATGACTTAGTTCCATGCTGCTTTGAATGTTCTCATATGTTGGTTAGATTACTGTCCTTACTTTTGATCATTGGTACAGAGTTTAAATGTTCTGCTCACTGTCTTATTCAATGTTTTTCCCATCTTGTACTTCATGCCAAATGGATTTTGTTCATTGCCAAAATATTTTCTAGACCTGTGAAGACTGTATTGATGTTCTTTATAGATAGGAATCACTTTGTCCATGAAAACCCTGTCAATATTAGCTATGATTGTTGCTATATCCTTGAAAGCTACAATCATGCTTCCAACTGTGACTGTTCCCTAACTTGGAATGTCTTTATGAAGAATGTGCCCCATTATTGAAAATGATTTTCTTTAGATCTAACTATGTCTTTGGAATATGACCTTAGTGTTGATCACTGTGTATTAATACTTTGACTTGGGTGCATTTACACACTCATGACAAGCATGAACTGCCTTGGTATGTTGTCCTTAAAAGATCTGGGGCTGCTTCTTTGTTTTGGTCTCTATCTATGAATAATGTCATGCTCATTGATATCTTAGTGACTGTATTTCCCTTTAACACTTATATACAATTGTCTTTTGTGCTTCTTGGTGCAAATACAGTTAGTTGTTCCATACCCCTTTGTATCTCCGCCAATCCTCTAAGATAGTTTATGACTGCTAATAACTGTATCTTGTGATCATTTTATATTGTCTTGGCCCCATGATAACAGTGATCTTTTCTTCCCTTATCATTGTATTTGTTATAAGGCTATGGACTGTCCATGAAGTATTGTTATAGCAACATTTCAGTATTCACTGTGTTGGAATTTGAACTATTTATAAATTCCATGGTTGCAAATTGTCCTTAGACTACTAATCCTATGTTGGGGCCGCTCCTTTGAAGGCACTTGGACTGAAATTATAATCATTATCATTGTTTTACTGTGCACTTTTTACAGCCATGATGCTTCTTAAGGTTTTAGGTTGTCATTGATGGTTCTTTGTGTTTTTTTCAGATCTTCATTGTTGATTGGTTGTGACTTTATGATTGCATTCTCTTTCATATAGCTCTTTGAGTTGACAGCTCATTCCTCTAAGACTATACTCTTAAATTTTTCCTATGAAATTATATTACTGTCAAATACTACATGCACCATTGATTTGAATCAAGTATATAACTAACTATGTACATATTCAAAGCCTTTTGAAGATTTTAAGGAAAATATCACCATAACTCATGTTGTGCTTGATGTACCTTCTGACTGCAATCTCTGATATTCTCTTTGTTGTAGTTGTTTGACATTACTAACATGGCTCTTAGTGTCAAAATATGCATTGGATCTTTTTGTCCTCATTGTTGTTTTCAAAAATAATGGACCATTATATAAATTTTTTGTCAAAAAATAAAAAATTTACTCTATGGCACACTTCTCGAGGCATAATTTTTCCTTACCCTTGGACTGGACTAATCCACAGTCCATCCTCAAACCATGTTTCAAATTTCATCGCATTCTGAATTCATTTTCTATGGTTTTCCTTCAATTTTGGATTTTTTCTCCCTGACTGCAAGTGGGAAATTTTCCTTAAGTTGCAAGTTTTTTCTTTCCTTTGTTTTAGTGTGAGTAGGGAAATTTTAAGTTAATTACAAGTGCACTTTATGAAAAATAGAACTTGTAACTTACTTTTTATTTTCCCCTTGTTGCTTTTTGGCTTTCAGTCATTGTAGGAACTTTTTGGACATTTTACAAGTGAGCTTTAAATTATAAAGTTTAAATAAACTTGTAATTCCTTTAAAAATTTCCACTTAAGTGATTTTAAGTTATGTTAGGGTTTTTTCTCCTCCATTACAAGTTTTATAAAGTCACTTTAAGTTGTAATAGGATTTTATTTCCCTATTACAATTTTTATTTTTAAGTTATTTTTGTGACTTGTACAAGGAATTTTATTTTCCCTTTACTAGTCTTTTGTTGAGTTGTTTAAAAAACTTGAATAGGGAATTTTATTTCCCTTTTACATGCATTTTAAACTTGTTGTTTTCTCTCACAAACCTGATTTTGCCTTATGCATGAAAAGTGAACATTTTTAACTTGCAAATGGGTTATAGAAACCCAATTTCTTTTGTTCTTTGCATTTTAAACTTTTCATTCCTCCTCAAGAACTCAACCAACAATATTGGAGGATTTTGTTGAAGATTTCCAATGATTTTTGTGGAGAGATTCAAGGAGGAAGAATACGTTTAGGTTTCATACCGATTTTAATGCATCTTTCAACTCCTTTCATGCCATTTGGAAGATGGTGTTACTGGTTTTATGGCCTTCAAACAACAAAACACGTGTTTCTTGAATGCCACGATTTTCTTCTTGAAATGCCACAAATCTTACCTCCTAAGTCATTTTGTCTTGTCTTGCCTAGGCGTGGAGGTTGGATACTTGTCTTGACCGATTCATCATGCTTTGAATGGGCATTTTGATCCATATGGCATTTTTTCAAAAATGTGGCTAGGGTTTGGAGTGTGGTTTGTTGTCTATTTAAGAGATTTTCTTTCTTCTTTCAACGATTGCTTCTTATTCTTGGGAGTTCATTTTGATTGATCAAGGTATGTTCTTTTCTCTTTCTCTTGTTTCATTTCTTATTTTTGTTTGTTTTGGTTTCCTTGGTCAATTTGTATATATGTTAGTTTTGTTTGTTTTTGTCTAAAATCAGTTTTGTGAGAGATTTCCCCCTTTGTTCCAAGTTTGCAAAGCAATTTGTGGATTGCATTTGTCTTTCCTCATTTTGCCTTTTTACTTGCATTTGAGATTTAAAAACCTAATTTCAAATAAGATGAAAATAGTTTATCTTCCCCTTTGGTTGAAAAACCTTAACCATCTTTTGGTGAAATTCCAAGTTTCTAAGTTGAAAAATAATCATCCTTTCAAAATCAGGTTTTTAAAATCTGATTACAAGTTGAAAGTTCTTCCCATTTTCATAAAGATGATCTTCCCAAAATCTTTCCATTTTCATCCATACTCATTACCATCATCCATACCTACAATTCCCGCCATTTCCCACATGTCAAAATCTTATTTTTCACCCACTCCTTCATTTTCCTTTTTACAAGTACACTTGCATTCGGGTTTCAAAAGTCTGATTGCACATTTGTTCTTCCCCACTAGTATACTTGTAAAACATTCCCCAAGATCCGAAATTGGTCAAAAGCCAAGTTTCAAGCATCCTTATTTATTTCTCATCTTCCTCTCACAAAGTTGTGAAGTGCAAGGGTTAGAATTTTTCCCATTTGAAGAAGAGAATAGGCAACTTGTTGCAACTATTCAAAGGATTACCAAATCCACTAATGAAGGGAGCAAACCTTCGAGTTCTTCCGGTCCACAAGAATAAATTCAAGGAGTTGAGAGAACTGCTCAAAAGGTACAAGCATTGAAATCTTGGTTGGATCAGCTTCATGATTTATGTGCACAGGTCTTGAAGGAGGTTTTTTAAATGATGGTCAAATTGAAGATCATTGAGGTGTTAGGATAACCGGTGGACAACTGAGAGGGGGGGGTGAATCAGTTGTCAATAGATAATTAAACTTTAAGCATACAAAACCTTTTACCGGAATGCATAAACCAAATAGCGGAATAACAGATATACCAATTAAGCACAAACATAAATCACAGAACAATTACCATCCATCCACAACAAATAACATCAAAATTTGTGTGTCAAAAACCCAGTAAAGGGAAAAGCCACGGTGGGAAGAGTACCTACAGTCAGATAATACTTCTGCAGTAAGTATGTGATTACAATAAGAGGGGCATGCACACACAAGAAAGCACACTTCCTAGAGTGCACTGCTCATCACAAAAGGAGCCTCACTGACTACAAAAGAAATCCAAACTACAATCCGGAAAGATGAATGAGCTACAAGAATAGCATCTCATATGCCTAAGTATAGTTTCGGTTAAGCTCAACATCGGAGGTCTTAAACTTCTTACACAAACCTAATTCGATCACCTATGATCGATCAAAACCTCTGCATATGATTACAACCTTATTCGCACATAGATAATCTCATAACCATCCATTACCATTATCTACAAAGAGATCTTACATCATATATATACCAACTCGGGACCGAAACAATTAGGTCAGCCACCTAAAAGATAATACAATAAATCTGTTACATAAACCCACAAATCAATGATAAACCAAGTTGGCCTAAGACTGAAACAACATGAACCAATCAATAAATCCAACGGGTAACACATCAGGAGCATCAACCAACATGTTATATAAACTGATCCATAACCAGTCAGAATAAGACCGGACCTAAAATAGGTCGCCATAAGCCAAATGAAACACCACCGATCAACTAGAACATGAACATGATAACCATCAGCATCCTGATAACCTTCTAGAAGTTGCACCAACACCACTTATCGAATTCATCAAAAGATCTTCAACAAAGCTCTGTCGATAAAACCCTTACCGGTAACCAAAAGGCTTAGTAGAACAAATGATAGCTTCCAGATCATCAAATCCTGAACTAACTGAATGAGATACGCATTAGGAACACATGAATAACCAATCCAAACCAATTCCAACAATCGAAGCATACCAAAGAATACCAAGACAAATCTTCAAATCATCGTCAAAGTCCAACTACTCTACCGGAACCCGATAGACAGCAAAATAGCTAGTGTTGACATCAATGCAATGCATAATCAATTCCTCCAAATTGCCAACATGAGGAACAATTGAACTAGGTTTCTGACGCTTTCAAACAGAACTTGGAAAAGGTGGAAGATAGCTTGACAACATGGCTCAAGATTCCTCAACAAAATTTGAGTGTTCTTCTAGAACATCAGGTTATTCTTTCGAGGGTTGTGTATCAAGAATACCAGGAGCTCTTGGAGAACAAAGCCCTTGTCCTCAAGTCACTTGTTGAAGACATTGATGATTCTATGAGACTGCGATTGGAAGTATTTCAGGATATTGTTTCTCGTTGTGAGAAAGCTTCTTGCAATATCATGGATCGCAATGGGTAATTATTATCAGAAAGGGTTCTCTCAAATCTATGGTTTAAGATTCATCATGAGTTAAAGAGTGAATCATTTTCAGCTGCATCTATTCAATATTTGGTTGCCTATCAAGTCTTCTTGCAGGAAATTTAGTCTTCCTTTGAGAAGAATAATACCACAATCCTTCGTTGCGGCGATGTTATTGTGAAAACCACGATCATGGAAAAGAATACCCATGAACCAAATCCTGATGAGCTACAAATGATCATCCAGAAGTTCAAAGGATTCATGTCTTCACATGCTGCAACCTAAGTATTTTTCAACACTTAGTTGCATTTTTCAGAATTGTAATCTCTTAGTTGTAGTTTCTCTTTTGACATGGTTCTTGTTAAAAAAATTGTAAATTGCAAGTTAAGTCATTACTTGCGCTTTTGTAATTACAAGTAGATGAGTTACAAGTCAATTTAGAATATGACTTGTGACTTTGAATAAGCCATAGTTAGTTATTGAATAAGTCTTGGTGGTTGAGAGAATTTATCAAGTTAGTTAGGATCCTCCCACCTTTTTCTCAAGACTCCTCACCAATAAATACTTGAGGGGGTCTATTTTAATTTTTATCTTTTAGAAAGCAAGAAAAAACTTTGCCAAATTTGCAGCAAAGAAGTCTTTGAGTTTTTATGTGTAAATTAAAGAATTGAAAGGAATAGAAGAAGATTGCAAGTTTTGAGTCTTTGTGCTACATTCTTGAGTTTGTGTTCCATATTATCTTTCTTGCAAGTATTTCTTAGAGGGCTTAATTGAATTTGATTTGCAGTCTTTGTGCTACAAATATTGGAGGTTAATATCAATTAGAGTAAACATTCTTTTAGGAAGAGTTGTAAGACTTTGTGCTTACACTTGTTCTTGAAAGAAATTAGAAATAAATTTTTTAATAAGAAATAGTTGTGAGTCTTTGAGCTTATACTAGTTCTTATTGTTTTGGGTAAAAGAGATTAAGATATTTCAAACTTTGTGTTTTTATAAATTTTTCTTGATATTATTAGCATAGAAAAGGGTAGATAGGACTTCATATATTCAAGTCTTTGTGCTTGATATTGATGTCTCATCCCAAAGGAAGTGATGGAAGTCTTTGAGCTTTCAGGAAACTTCGTTTCCTTTCTCTCATCTTATTTCAAAAAGTTTTTATTTTTGTTCTAATTTAACTTGCTATCACTTTTCTGTGAAGAGAAAAGGATTTTGGCTTTCTTGAAGAAAGAAGAAAGACTGTTGTCTCATCCTGTTTAGTTTTAGATTAGATATAGATAGGGGGAGCCTTCCCTTAATTAAGAGAGTTTAACTCACACATTATGGTTGAAGCCACAATTTCGTATATTTCCCCAAGTGCACAAAATTTTCAACCAACAGTTTTTGGCAACTCTATTGGAGATACGAATGCATTCGAAAGCCTCACACTTTCGTTTGAAGTCTAGTGTCTTGCTGATTTTTTCAGAATATTATCACTTTCATTTTTCAGGTTTCTCTAAGCTAGAAGGTGTTTGTTTCTACATTCGTCGTAAGAAGGGTGAAAGTTCTCAAGAAATATCTCCTGGTGAACAAGCTAGATTTCATTTGCTCACTAGTACATCCTCCCTTTCATGAACTACAAGCTACCCCCCATCAAAAAAATATAAGTCTATCCCAAGTGAAAGTTCTCCTTTCTTTTTCATACCACTGATATCTTCATCATCTACCATGGCTAATCTTCCTCCACCTCCTCCTCCCAGTCCGTGGGGAGTAGCTTTTGGTCCTTTAGCCTTAACCCCACCTCTTCATCCACTTCCACAAGGTTCCCAGAAAAATCTTCCCGAGTTCTATGGATATGGAAAGAAACATCCCAATGAGCATATCAAATCTTTTTACATGGCTTGTGGTGTTCTTGGAGTAGAACATCAAGATGTTGATGTTTTTTTGTTTGTAGAAACTCTTCAAGGTATTGCAACCGATTGGTTTTTCAATCTCACTATTGGTTCGATTGTATCTTGGAACTCATTGAGAGACAAGTTCAAGGAACGTTTCAAGCCTGCGGAAGATGAACACACCTTGCTAGCCCAATTGACCCAAATGAATAAGGATAACCACGAAGGCATGCGTGAATTCATTACTAAGTTTAACAAACTAGCAAATAGAATTTCTACCAATTCTCAACCTACTCCTGAGAATCTCAAGTGCTATTTCATCAATACTCGGTTACCAAAGGTTAGTTTCTTCCTAAGATGAGCTACTCCAATAGATTTAGTTATTGCTCAAACAATGGCTACTGAAATTGAGGACAATTTCATCCTAGCTGGTAAAATCAAAAGGGATCCTAATCCATCCAAAGGAAATTATCATTTGGAGATTTCATCTTCTATTTCTACCGACCCAATGGTGCAGAAATTAACAAATGAACTTCTTGCTTTGAAAAAGTAGGTATCTCAGAATTCATATCCTACAATGTACAAGGATATCCTAAGGTGGAGATATCCTAACACTGCTACCAGTTATGCTGCTAAGAGTCAATCCAAGCTACCTCCTCCTCCCGAGAGGCTCACGCTTGAACCACCTCATTCAAAGGTAGTTGTTGGTTACTATGAGACTGATCAAAGTGAGTCTTCTTACTTTGATTATCAGTCTGATGATGCCGCTATTCCTCAACAAGAAGAAAAAGACACAGCTGGCGACTCTACTATATGCTATATGCATTATGATGATTATGTTGCTGCTGAAAGGACTCATAGTCAATATTTTGTTGTAATGACAAGATCCTAGACACGGTTGGCTCAACAAGAAGAAGTCATGAAAGTTGCAGGTGATTCCCAGTTACCTATTACTATCGCTAAAAGAAGAACATTGTTGCCTTATATTCCAAAGGATGTAGCAAAAAGTCAAGTAAGTAAAAATAATCTTCCTTTTGCTTCTTCTGTTGATTCCAAGCCCAGTATGCCTAACCTCAAACCATGATCGAACAATGTTCATCCCTCCCTATCTAGTTTGTTCCAATCTCTTGACATTATTGATCATGCTAGGAAAACAAAATTTCAAATGTCTAAAGTTGAGTATTTACAAGCTAATCCTGATCAATTTGATAGGCTAGTTAATTTTGTTAAAAATAAGGAAAAATGTCCTATACTTGAAAGCACTACCCCTGAAGAACCCAAGAATTTGCCCAATCATTTGGTGACCATTCCATCTACTACCCCAGGAAAGATAGAACCCTTTTGTATTTCCTTGTTGATCAATGGTTTTCAGTTGAGCAATTGTGCTTTGGATTCTGGTGCTTCTGATAATGTCATGCCCGCTAAGGTTGCTCAAGCCTTGGGGCTGACCTTGACCAAAACTTTTGGTCATTGATATTCCATGAAAAACAAACAATTGCCTCTTATTGGGCAAATCAAAGATGCTCAATTCGCATTTGCAGCTTTCCTAGAAAATAAGATAAAGATGATTGTCTTGGTAGTTGACATTCCTGCATCATATGGAATGTTACTTGGCCGTAAGTTTTGTAAGGATGTTGGAGGAGAACTCAACATGGATATGACTTAAGCAAGGATACCTATAAAAGGTATAGTGCAGAAGTTAGTCCTCGAAAGAGAGACTAAATACACAGTTGTCAAATCTAATGATCCTTATGCCCAGATTCTTTTTGAATCTGTTGGTTTTTTGAATTACTATCTTCATATAGATGAAGTCTCTGATTTTGCTGAAGATTGGCCTTCTAGAAGTTCTGACATTTCACTACTTTCAAGAAGTGAAAATTTTATTGATGTTGAGCAAGATCAAGCATCGGAAGTTGGATCTTCTAGTTCATATATCATGGTTGAAGATGCTTCATCTTGTGTTGCCAATGAAAATGCTCAATTACCTACTCAAGAAGAAGAATTTCAATCTTCTCCTACACAAGAAGAAGGTTCATCCTCTCCTATGGAAGAAGATGACAACTTTTATTTTCATGATGCATCCATCTTGGATGAGGGTAGTACTAGTCACTCTAATAAAAACAACAGTTCAAATGATGTTTAAACTCTTGAGTTTGATGGTAGTTGCACTACAAATGGATCCGAAGTTGGTGTAGTTCTTATATCTCCTAAGGGAGAGATCTTCCCTTATTCCTCCAAGTTGCAATTTGCTAATACTAACAATACGGCTGAATATGAGTCGCTTTTGTTAGGAATGAGAGTTGCATTGAAAAGGGAAATCAAAAATCTCCATGCCCAAGATGATGCAGAATTAGTTGTTTATCAAGTGAGGAATATATATCAAACAAGAAATGATAGACTTAACAACTACTATAATTTGGTATGGGAAAATATTGAATATTTTGATGCTTTTAACATCTCAGTTGTACCTCATGAGTACAATGATAAATATGATTCTCTTGTGGTTTCAGCTGCTTTGTTGGTTCCCCATCTTGATTTTGTTCAAGATAAATATATTATTGAATTGATCTGCAGACCCAGTGTACCTGACAATTGGGATCATTGGTATATTTTCAATGATGATAAGCAGATTAATAACTTCTTGCAAGCAGAAGATGGCTTCAACAATCTGTACTTTAAAGGATGTAATTCTTCTTCCTCTTCTTTGTCCGTTTTAATGTCAGAAACATCATCTGAACAGGATGAAGAAATTCTTCAACTAAAACGAAATAAAATTCCCAAGGGATTAGTTTCTCTTGAAAAAATCTTTGATAAACATGTTCGTTATATCAAAAAGTGACAATAAGAGAATTCAGAATCTTCTATGGGATTTGAAAAGTATAATATTGGCTCAAATGATGACCCAAAATTTGTCAATATTGATAATAATTGTACTCTGGAGGAAAGAGATTAGTTCATTAAGCTTTTGTGCCTATATCATGATGTCTTGGCATATTAATATGATGATCTTAAATATTTCCAACCTAAGGAGGTGCAACATGATATTCCCCTTAAGCTTGGTGCAATACCTTTTAGACAGAAGCAGTGTCAATACAATCCAAAAATCTCAGGTACCATTCTATCTGAAATTCAGAAAATGTTGGATGCTCGGATTATTTTTCCCATCCATCATTCAACATGGTTGGAAAACATAGTTCTAGTGTGTAAGAAGAATGGGGAGATACGTATCTATGTTGATTTTAGAAATCTTAATCAATTGTCACTAAAAGATAACTATCAATTGCCAATCATGGATCAAGTTTTGCAAACAGTGACAGGATCTGAAATGTTATCTATGTTAGATGGATTTTCAGGATATAATCAAATTAAGGTTAGTGAATTTGATCAACATAAGACTGCATTCACTACTCCAGGGGGTACATTTTCCTATCATAGGATGCCCTTTGGGTTGATCAATGCAGGAGCTACTTTCCAACAAGCTATGGACTTCGCTTTTTGTGGTACTGTGGGAATATATATTGTACTATATCTTGATGATCTTACTATTTTTTCCAAAGATCATGAGAATCATCTTTTTCACTTGAAAGATGTCGTAAGCATGGCATGTCTCTTAATCCCAAAAAGTCAATTTTTGGGGTAACCGAGGGAAAACTTCTTGGTCATATTGTTTACAAGGAAGGGATAAAAATTGATCTTGAAAGGGTAAAATCTATTCAAACTCTTCCTTTGTCATCCAGTAAGGCTGATGTCCATTCTTTCTTTGGTAAAGTAAATTTCCTGTGAAGATTCAATCTTGATTTTGTAGAGAAGACTCATCATATTGTGGATATGATGAAAGGAAAAATTGTTTTCCATTGGAATTCGGAAGGAAAGGTTGCATTCAATGAAATCAAGAATGAATTTATCATGCACCTGTGTCAGTATGTCCTAACTACACCAAGGATTTTATCATGTGCAGTTATGCTTCTGAGCATACTATGTCTGCTATTCTGATGCAGAAGAATTGAGAGGAGATTGAGACTCGTATTGCTTTCATGAGTTATCCTTTGAAGTCTCATGAACTCAAGTATTCCCCCATTTAGAAGAATGCTTATGCCATTGTAAAAGTAGTTAAGTATTTTTGTTTCTACATTTTGAATTCTCATACTATTGTGTTAGTTCCTGATACAGTAGTCGAGTCTATCTTGATGCAGCAAGATTTTGGCACAAAAAGAGGAAATTGGATTGCTAAAATCCAAGAGTATGATTTGGAGATTACGCCTACTAAGCTTATTCATGGTAGAGGACGTTGTCAAGCTATGGTAGAAGGTATTCCAGAGGAACATGAATCAGATGATTCTAAAGATCTTCCCAAGGTGTTATTTGTTAGTACTACTGATGAATGGTACTCTAATATAACATTTTTCTTGACCTATGGTGAATGTCCACAATATTTGTCATTCAAGGAAAATAGGAGTATTAAGCTAAAGGTTGCAAACTTTGTATTATGGGATACTAGTTTGTATAAAAGAGCAATTGATGGTACTTTCCTTCGTTGTGTTGACAAAGCACAACAAGTCAAATTGTTGGAATCTTTTCATGATAAGACTTGTGGTAGTCATTTTTCCGCACCAGTAATTGCTCACAAAATTTTGAGAGCTAAGTAATACTGGCCTACGCTCTTTCAAGATGCTTTTAGATGGGTGTGTAAATGTGTACATTGCCAGCAGTTTGTGGGCAAATAGAAACTTGCAGCATTACCATTAAGACCGGTGATTGTTGAAGAACCTTTCCGGCAATGGGGAATTGATTTCATTGGTGTTATCAATCCTTCTTCAAGTGTAGGTCATTCACATGTTCTCACTGCTATAGATTACTTAACCAAGTGGGTGGAGGCAATACCAGTAAAGCATGCTACTTCTAAAATAGTATGCAGATTTCTCAACGAGAATATTATTTCCAGATTTGGTGTTCCACACAAGATCGTGACTAATAATACAGCCACATTTTCCTCCTCTGAGATTACACAATTTTGTTTTGAATATGGTATTTTGTTAACTCATTCATCTAATTATTTCCCTCAAGGTAATGGTCAAGTGGAATCAAGTAGCAAGAACTTGATTACCATCATTCGCAAGCTTGTGGAAGAGAATCAAAGGTCTTGGCATAAGGCTCTTTATGATGCTTTATGGGCGGATATAATTACACCCAAAAGAGCTATTGGTATGTCACCATTTTAGCTTCTTTATGGGATCAATGCAGAAATACCCATCACTTTGGAACTTCCTACTCTTAAATTGGCTAAAGCAATTGAAGATGAAACTTTTGAGAATGCTTTAGACAAAAGAATCATGTATCTTTCTCAGCTGGAAGAACAAAGAACACAAGTGGTGGACTAGATTTCTCAGCACCAACAACAAGTCAAAATTATTTTTGACAAGAAAGAAAATCAAAGAGGATTCCAAGTTGGTGATCATGTGTTGCTTTGGGATAAGCAAAGGGAACTGAAAGGTTTACATGGAAAATTTGAGAATCTTTGGCGAGGACCTTTCATTATTCACCGTGTTGCTAGAGAAGATAGTTTTATCTTGGCTTATCATGATGGTACACCATTTGTGCTGCCCTATAATGACCAACACCTGAAGCATTACTTTGAATAAAAATTCAAGGTAACCTCTTGTAAATAATGTCCGGGTCTTTTTCTTTTTATCCGTTGTCTTTTTGTTTGTTTTCTCATTGATTGACTCTGTGGCCCAATGAATACGAGGAAGACACTTAGAGATCTAGTTTCTTTTATTTCATAATCTTGAAGGATGAATGAAAGAATTCCCCAATCAAAGCCAATTGTTGTCCTTATTTTTGTTTTCAAAAATGATGTACCATTACATAACATTTTTGTCAAAAAATAAAAAAAATTACTCTATGGCACACTTTCTGAAGCATAGTTTTGCCTTACCCTTGGACTGGACTAATCCTCAGTCCATCCTCAAACCATGTTTCAAATTTCATCGCATTCTGAGTTCATTTTCTATGGTTTTCCTTCAATTTCGGGTTTTTTCTCCCCGACTACAGGTGGGAAATTTTCCTTAAGTTGCAAGTTTTATTTTTTCTTTGTTTTAGTGTTTGTAGGGAAATTTTAAGTTAATTACAAGTGCACTTTATGGGAAATAGAACTTGTAACTTACTTTTTACTTTTCCCTTGTTGCTTTTTGGCTTTTAGTCATTGTAGGAACTTTTTGGACATTTTACAAGTGAACTTTAAATTATAAAGTTTAAATAGAACTTGTAATTCCTTTAAAAAGTTCCACTTAAGTGATTTTAAGTTATGGTAGGGGTTTTTCTCCTACATTACAAGTTTTATAAAGTCACTTTAAGTTGTAATAGGGATTTTATTTTCCTATTACAATTTTTATTTTTAAATTATTTTTGTAACTTGTAAAAGGAATTTTATGTTCCCTTTACTAGTCTTTTGTTGAGTTGTTTAAAAAAAATGTATAGGGAGTTGTATTTCCCCTTTACATGCATTATAAACTTGTTGTTTGCTCTCACAAACCTGATTTTTCCTTATGCATGAAAAGTGAACATTTTTAACTTGCAAATGGGTTATAGAAACCCGATTTCTTTTGTTCTTTGCATTTTAAACTTATCATTCCTCCTCAAGAACCCGACCAGCAATATTGGAGGATTTTGTTGAAGATTTCCAATAATTATTGTGGAGAGATTCAAAGCGGAAGAAGGCATTTAGGTTTCATACTGATTTTCACGCATCTTTCAACTCCTTTCATGCCATTCGGAAGACGTTGATGGTTTTATGGCCTTCAAATAGCAAAACACGTGTTTCTTGAATGCCACAATTTTCTTCTTGAAATGCCATGAATATTACCTCTCCTAAGTCATTTTGGCTTGTCCTTCCTAGGTGTGGAGGTTGGATACTTGTCTTCACCAATTCTTCATGCTTTGAATGGGTGTTTTGATCCATATGGCATTTTTTTTTAAATGTGGTTGGGGTTTGGAGTGTGGTTTTTTGTTGGTGCACACTAAAAGGGGCACAAGTCACAAAAGACACAGTTCAAACGTTAGTAGATTATTCACAACCAAAACCAAATACGAATGAACCTAAAAACCTTAACATGCACATCAAGAGAGATATAGAGCACACAATAAGAATCCTACATAAACGAAAAAGGGAAAGAAGACCCCCCAAGATGCTTCTCAAAATGCTCATAGATATTCATCCCTTGTTCCTCTCCTCTCCAAGTCCCACATGAGTGTAGCTCTCATCTTTTTGCTCTATTCATGGATGTCATATGAAGATTTAAGATGGTTGTGAAAATGAAAATGAATGTGTATGCAACTGTGAATGATTTACTATGAGAAAGCACCTAATTAGTCTATGTAAATATTAATATAATAACAATGCAAATGCTTCTTATTGATCTCTAAAATGACTATAAACTTTATGCACAAAAGACTTGATCCTGAAAATGAAGAATGAGAGCTCTATTTATAAGAGAAATGGGGCAATGGATGGTCAAGATTGAGTAATCTTAACAAGGGCCAGGATTGATGGGTTTATGATCCATGTGATGGATTTCAACCCAATCCCATGATGATAAATGTCAACATGAGATGGCTTGAGAGGAGAGGGAAGAAGCATTAAATGCTTGATATGACATGAAGGTTACTTAGGGAGGGTTTGCTTAGGCTTGAGTTAGTGAATAAAGCTTTTATCCAATGAATAATGCCTTTATCCAATGGATAAATTCTTGTGCAAGAGTTAGTGGGGATAACGATGGTCAAAGAAATGAATGCTTGAAGAGACCCATGAGTTAAATGAAGGTTGAGTTAGAGAAAAAGCCTCTAACCATGTGGGTGAATTGAGTTTAACCATTAATGGTTATGTAAGAACCATAAATTGTTTAGAAGACTTTGGGGGTTAACTTGTTGAGGACATAAGGCCTTTAATTATTTGCAAAGACTTTGGAGGCTTTGAGAAGTGACTTCTCATTGCTTAGGAATGTGACAATAATTAGGGAGGGGGATTAGGCTCATTTGGAATGGATTAGAAGAATCTAGAAGGGGTTTAGGAGGCAAGTGGGTTTGGTGGGTGAGAGAAAATAGGATTTTATTTAGAAAAAAAATCTATTTATTGGTGCAACTTGCATTTGTAGGAGAATGCAAGTGGGGTGGGATTTAGAGATTTAAATAAATATTTATTTATTAAATGAGGAAAGGGGGTTAATTAAACAAATATTCTTTATTCATTTCCTTAATTGTTAGAGTATGGTTTAATGAATTAATTTAAATAAATTGAATAATTTATTTAATTAATAGGAGAAGAGGTTCAAGATGAATTAATTAAATATCAATTTAATTAACTTTTGACTGATGGTTTAAATAATTAAATAAATACTAAATATTCATTTAATTAAGTGGATAGATTTATGTGTCTACAGTTGTCTATTTAAGATATTTTCTCTCTTCTTTCAAGGATTGCTTCTTGTGTCGACTTGAATTTCATCCTCAAAATGCTACCTACAACAAGTTAGTTTCACAAAATATAAAGGAAATGCTATAGGAAATCCAAATTCAACCAATGAAACTACATGAAATACATATTAAAATAAAACATTATTTTTACCTTCATGATTTAAGTCTCATTGTGTCCTAACTCCACAGTTCCTGGTTGCAGATGGTGTGCTCTCAGACAAGCACTGATAGCTTCCAAGATGGCATATGAATAATGGACTAATAACTAATAGTTAACTGATACTATGATATGCAATGCTAAATGATTATGCTAAATGATTGTGCTATATGATTATGCTAAATGATTGTGCTATATGATTATGCTAAATGATTATTCTATTTGCTTCAAGATTAAAACTCACAGATGCATAAGTTTTCACAAATGATTAGCTTTGAAAACCCACTTGAAGACTAACTCTCTCTCAACTCAAACTCTTGATTTTATAGACCTTGAGAGGATAAGATGGTGTGGCTCAGATCAACGGTCATGATCAAATCTACAGATTTGGATGGCTATGAGTAAAGGTGAAGGTTGAGAGAAAGGGGGAAGGAGAAGACAAGTGTCACTCATCTCACTTTGACTGAGTTGCTGACTAAGGGAATCTAGGGATGGTTGGAGAAAATTTAGGCATGAGAGGACAAGTGGACTCAAGTCCTTCCTAAGATGTAGGGATGTTGGAGAGAATATAGAAGAAGGTTATGAAATATGTGTACGTACACAATATTTCATTAAATTTGGAGGTTGAAGATAACTGGCTAATAAATGTTTTATTTATTTTAATTTGTTGAATTAATTTAGCCACATGATGGATGAGTTGGAAGAGGAAAGATGAAGTGGAGATGGAAGGTGAGTTGCTAATGAGTGATGATTGATCAAATTCTCTTTGATGTGATAGATAGATGAGTGATGATTGATCGAATTCTCTTGGTAAACAGGAAAACTTGATGTTCTCTAGTGTCAGAAGAAATTCTCGGTGATGCGGCACTTAGTGCCAGTGCTTACACAGGCAAAGGTGAGACATATAGATGCATGTGGATTACGTCATCTGTTTTGATTGAGTAAAAGCAAGTTTTTGAAAGGAACCCAAACCTTTTACAAAGAAAGAAATATAGAAAGAGCTAGAAAACACCGTGCCTGATCACTTCAAAAACTAAAACAGATCCCAACCGAACAAAAAGGGATCACAACCCAAAAAACATAACATTACATTAATAAACTAGGAAAAGACAACATCCAAAAAGCAAAACGACAGCAAAAAGATAGAAAACAAGACAACTGCCAAGACAGAGACAGAGATAGCTATATACTCTTCATGATATCCTCAGCTTGGACAACCATCAGCTTTATGTTGTCCGTCGAAGTCTTTAACTCCTCTAGCTCACGACCTTTGATGTCGCCCTTGATCCTAATATTGGCTTTGGTCCTCTTCTCATGGCCTTTTTTGTCTAGATGTTCCTTGTCAACATCCTTCTCAGTGTTATTCTCAAATCTATTGATCAGGATGTTCATGTTATCCACCGAAGCTTTGAGGATCTGGAAGTTTTGTTCTGCAATCTTCTTAACAGTGAGTTCCATCTTATCAATTTTTCTACCCAGATTGTTCATAGCAGTGTCCATTCCTTTCCCTTCCTTGTTTTCTTCCATCTCTTTAACCTTTTTTTTAGTGGCAATAATTTTACCCACCATGCTTTCAATGGCTTAATTGCAACTGCCAACTCTTTAACATTTTCCATCAGGGGTTTCTTTCCAACCGTAGCTCTTTTGACAGTCAGCATATCTTTCTTCACGCTACCTATATCCTTCACCATCGTACCAATAGTCTCACAGAAACCCTTTATAGTCGCATTCCCACCAACACAGTCACTAAGCTTACCGCTTTTGTCTTCTTGCTCCTCTTTCTACATATCTTGGGCATTCAAACCCTCAATGTTGTTTGTGACCTAGTTCTCCTCCCCCTCCTTATCCTGCCCCTCATCCTTTTTATTCTCCTCTGCCTCTTCTTCAGAGTCAATCAGGATTTGGTTGATATCTTTATTGCTTTCCTTGCTAGTCTTCTTCCTCTACATTTGCTTTCCAGTAACTTTCCCTTTTTTATTTTTAATAAATTTTCCTTCAAAGGATTCGGCCTCAGACTCCAAAATATCTAAATCCACCACAATCCTTTTCCTCTTAGCCTTATTCCTACCTTTTTTGCTAGTCTCCTTCGAATCGCCCTCAGTCTCCGAGTCAAAGTTAAAGCCACTGGCTTCACTCTTCGTGTCCTCATTTCTTGCATATTTGCCTTTTATAGGTTTTTCAATACTCTTCCCTTTAAGCACTTTATAGACAAGAGCCATAAGACCCTAGTGAAGGGCATGGTCACCTTTAGGATCTTTCTGAATCTCCTTGATAGTGTGGTCCATAGAGTAGGCTAGGTAATATGGAAAGCTCACCTTTTCCCCATGGTGAAAATGGTTGAGAAAAACAAAATGGTGACCATAGGCTCTGGTAAACCTACCATCCAAAGTGATATAAGTGATAGTAGTGAATAAAACAAACCTCCATGGCCTGCATATCCATTTCAGGGAATGATAGGAATTGTCGACTTTTACCATCTTCTTCCTCTCATCATCCGTAACAGGGAATTTGTCTGCAGCTTTATTAGAGATGCTACGGTCCCTATAAAATTTCATGCCCTCAGTAATCATCCCCATAGCTTCAGCAATAATCTCCTCATCTACAGTCATCATCTGGGACCTGGCCAAGATTTTATCATTCTTCCAGTTCTTGATAAAATGTTTGTTGACCGTAGGATCTTTCCCACTAAGCCTCTCCATAAACACACTCAAACCCCCCTCCTGAAGGATATCCCACACTTCCCTGTTCTTCCTCCAATCCGAGCAGGAAGTAGGTTTGAACCTTTTTTATTTCCTCCCATTTTTCCTTCATTGTCCCTGAATTTCCTTCTCTCAGCTCCTATTCTCCTTCTCTAGCTTTTGTGGATGCCCTGAAAAAAAGCCCAGAATCTGTGCCAAACAATAATGAAAAGACACTTGAATAAATACTTATTACCTTCGTAATTTCAAAATAAGAGGAGGGAGCATTTAAATTTATATTTGATGGTGCCACGTAGCCTCATCTGGATATGGTCCAGATCGAGCAGAGATTTCACATCACATGCGAGCTCACTTTCTCCATAAGTAGTAATAATATCTTCCGTTTGGCAAGCCAAGTTGGCAGCCCAGTCTGTGCATGAGTTTTCTTCCCTATACACATGTGTAAAAACACACATTTCAAATTCCTCACTAATTTTCTTTGCCTCTTTGATAGCATTGCTTATTGTCTAAGAAGGAGAGAACTTATTCAAACAATTGATTATATTTAATGAGTCTCCTTCGCACCAGACTCTAGTGCATTTGGCTTCCTTAGCTAGGACCATCCCATGGTATGCAGCCATAGCCTCAGCTACATGATTTGTCTAATTTCCAATGGGTATACTTTTTATAATTTTGCACCTTCCCCATTTGTCCCTAAGGACCACCCCACATCCTGCTATCTCGGGATTGCCCTTTTATAAACCGTCAAAGTTTATTTTCATCTATTTGTTGGGCATGCTTACCCATATCACTCCCTCTCTGGGGTCATTCTGAAAGTGTTCACAAACTTTTAGTCTCCACTTATTGAATATTGATTGATCATCCTTGTCTTGAGGATCTGCAATACCACCTATTATATTCATATTTTCCACTATATTTCTTTTAATTTTCTCAAACACAATTTAAGCCTTAGACACCTTCTCTTTGAAGACTCTTTCATTTCTCTCTTTCCATATACCCCAACACATATGGGGTAGAGCTAATTTCTACAACAAAGTAGTAAATTTGTTCTTTGAAGGATGATACCAAGAATTAAAAACCTCTTGAACTGACTCTGGGAAACTCCAGCTGATTTTGAAATGATCCAGACATCTTCCCGAGACCTTAGCGGAAAAAGGGCAATGAAAGAGCAAATGGTTGATGGTCTCCTCACTCTACAAGCAAAGAAAACAAACACTAGGCATACACATACCTCTTTTTCTGAGGTTCTCAATAGTTAGAATTTTATCTTGAAGGGTTGTCCAGAAAAAAAATATTAATCGTAGGGGTAACACCTTTCACCTAGGCCTTAGCCTAGCAAGGACTCTCCATATTATAATACTTATCATAGTAAAGAGAAGCCACAGTGAATTTACGATTTTCTATGAGTTTCCAAATTAATTGATCTTCCTCTTCCACCACAACCATGGAGTTCATAGTTTTGTTCAGACTTCCCAAGGTCTCATCCACCTAAGATAAATCCTTCCACTATCCATCTTGCCAATAATCACCCACCATTGATCCATATCTTTCCCTGCACTAGTTCTGGAATCTGCTCCACTCTAGAATTTCAGTCAAAGGGGACTCGAGCAACCAGGAATCTTCCCAAAATTTGATAAGATTCCCTTTCTCCATCTTCTATTTTGCACCTCTAACAATTAAATCTCTTGTTCTAGTGACATTTTTCCAAATATTGGAGCCGATTGGGATATCTTTTGCTTTGAAGAAACTTTGAAGTGTGGGACATTGCCTTTTATACTTTTTGTCCCAAATCTGTTTCCATTCTCCTTGGTTTTTATACCCTCTCCAGATCTACTTTGCCATAAGGTATTATTCATGTCTCTTATTCTTCTAAGATCCAGACCTTGTCCCACACAATCAGATTCATTTTCTTCTTCTCCTAAACCCCTGTCCACAAAAAATTTCTTTGGATCTTTCAATAGCCTCCGCATACTTGGCAGGAATTCTGAAAAGGCTCATGGCATAAAGAGGGATACTTTGAAGAGTTGATTTCAACAATTTAACCTTACCAACTTGGCTAAGAAGAGAGCCCTTCCAGCCAGCAAGCTTCTTATGGAATTTATCCACCAAAGTTCCCCAAAAAGTGTCAGGAGGATCATGGCCTAAGGGAAGCCCCAAGTAAGACGCAGGAAGACTCCCCACTTGACATCCCAAGATATTAATTATTTTGATCTTTCTTCTCTCCAGAGTGTTGATAAAATAAAAAAATCTTTTAGACCAATTAATAATTTGTTTAGTAGCAGATCCATAACTATCCAGAGCTTTCTTTAAACTTCTAGAATCCTGCACTGTAGCCTTCCCCATAATTATAGAGTCATCCACAAACTACTAGTGGGAACAGACCTGATCCGCTGAAGAAGGCTTCAACCCACAAAACTCCCCCTTCTCGACCAAATTCCCTATACCTCTCCCCAGAAATTCTGCCATAATAATAAAAATAATCGTAGAAAGAGGATCTCCCTAATTACGCCATCTGTTATATATGCCTGATATTACCCATAATAGGGGATTGTTGACAGTGTTAGCCGAGAGATGGCATAGCGAGCATAACACTTTCCACCTACCTATGGGTGAGATTAGTGTGACCCTTGAGGATGTGTATATGATTCTTCATATCCCAGTGACTGGTGAGCTAGTTTAGTATGATTTTCAGGATCGTGTAGGGATAGAGCCTTGTAGAGCTGTATTTGGCGATGAGAGAATCTCAAGAGGAGAGATTCAATGGAAGGATATGATTATGTATTATGAGACTCTCCCTATGATTCTTGTAGGTTTGATTGGGGGATTTATTTGTCCAGATAGGAGAACTTGAGGTTTTGTTGTTGGGTGGGGTGAGATTCTTCAGAGCATGATGTAGCATCAGACTCGATATGTGTGGGGTGTTTGTATGCTTGCTCATTTATATCATGATCTTCATCAGGTTGTTTATGATGAGAGTGCTACTTTGTCGACAGGATGTACACTTTTGCAGATCTGGTGTTGGGAGCATATTGCTATCACTCATCCTATCCATCATAGAGTTCGTGGAGAGAGGCAGCCATATGTTTATCTGTATGCAAGTATCCTTACTCAGCATAAGCTGGGTAAGATGGATTATTGGCATTGGGTTCTTGATTCATTGGATAGTGTTATTTGGAGACCATATGTTGATTGTGAGTCATGGATGGATTATGCATGGACATTACCATTTATTATGTAGAGTAGATATCTTATTGGTCAGACTCCATACATTGTTGAGCGACAGTTGATGAGTTGCATTCTTAGGCAGTTCGGTATCATTCAACCTATGCCTACTAGTGTCATGATATATGCTCGGTGGTACAGAGATAGGCGAGATTGGGGACCTTCTTTGTCATTTGAGATTGCTTGCATAGAGTTTCTTGCTACTCCTAGGGTGGCTTATGATATGAGATTGCACATTCTAGATCCTGGGGTTACGACAAACTATGCTCAGTACATATTGGCACATCCATTTCCTCGTATTATTGATCCAGAAGATCCTCCTCTTAGCTCAGGAGATGAGGATGATGATTTATATGATCCATTTATCAAGACACAGAGATGGAGATGAGAGCTTAGAGATGCTTAGGAGGTGGAAGGAGGTGGAGATGAGGGTGGAGATGGAGGTGGTGGCAGTAGGAGACCCGGACAGAGAGGAGGTAGATTGAGAGTCTGTGGAGGACCATTTGGACCAGTTGACAAGATTGGCAGACTGCTTCCTATGGGTGGGAAAGAGGTTGGATAGATTGGGAGGGATACTGGCAGGGCAGGGATGAGATCATCGAGAGGGTTTCCATTGACAGGAGGAGGCAGGATGACTGGAATGGATGGGGGTTGTGGGGGGCATTGATTTTGGTCAGATTCAGCCAGACCCTAGGGTTATTGTAGTGCATGGTGGAGAGGATGAGGATCCAGAGGATCATGTGCCACTCATTAGATGATGGGTTATGAGAGCTACTCAGACTGAGATTCCAGCAAGTGGATAGGGAGGTGGAGATGAGGGTATTGGGGTTCATGTACCATAGCGGGATTTACCAGAGTAGGATGTGCCAAAGTAGGAGACCATTGATAGTCTCATAGCATAGAAAGATCAGCTTAGAGCACAAATACAGACACTCAGGACAAAGAGAGACATAGTTGTTAGGAGACAGCAGGATACTCAGGGCCTTCTTGATCATATTCAGCAGGTTGGATCGGGCACTCTCTCAGCTGATACTGTTAGAGCACTAGTTCAGTCCAGGAAGGAGACTTCCCGTTGGCGATGACTATATGAGGATTTAGTCGCAGAGAGCTAGAGAGAAGGTAGTTATCATATCACCATGTTGATGGATACTAGTAGTGGTGGAGTCATGGGCCACCTTAGAGGAGTGGTGATCGTGGGAGACAAGCATCTGGAGGATCTTCTCGTCCACAGCCACAAAGATGGAAAGAGTCAGGTGGTAGTGGTATAGGAGAGCCTTGACTTGACTTTGTATTGATGAGGCATTTGTACTTTTGATCTGATATCATTGTATAGTTGGACTTTTATTGTTTTTATGATGATTTATATGTAGATATGGACTCTATATGATGATGATCTTTTATTATGCATGTTACTCTATTTTAAGATGATGATCTATATGCATTGATTATATGGATGATGTTATGATCTTTTTTTGATTTTGATGACCTTGGATGCAACTAAAAATGATTTCTAAATTAAATGATATGTTGATGAAATGATGCAAATGTAGTGATCTATATGGGAATACAAATGAATGATTATGCAATATGTCTTTAAAATGTTTTTTTTTTGTATGTAATGCTTATAATGATTATGAATCTAAGTGCAAAGATGCAACTAAATGATCTTAATGAACTTCAATGATCCTAATGCAAATAATAATGATGATGCACTACATGATTAATGAAATACACTTAATTGAATGCAAACTAATGCAATGATTTAAATGCAACTAAATGAAATAGATGATGATTAAAATGATTCTGAAAAATGAATGCACCTATAATGATCAAATGCAAAAAAAATTTGTTTGTCCAAGTATACTCAATCTTTATTGATGATCGTTGATCTATGAATGAAATGAAATGCTTATAATGCAACTGACATTAAATGCTTATAATGCAAATGAATAATGAGCTAATGAAATGATCGAACTAAAAATGATACTGCCATTCTTCATATGTTATCTTGTAACAGTGCTAGATTTCATCATTGAGCTTTAAAATGTTGTAAGACAATACAAGAAACTTGACATAATGATCCAAGATGACTTGAGTATTTCTTACATGGATTTTGATATAGAAAGTTAATACAAGCAACTTGATATAATGAATCAAGTTGACCTGAGTATTGCTTGCAGAATAGACAAGGATTATCTCCTTTCATGCATGACTTGGAACGTCCTCCTTGATCTTTTGTCGATCATATCCTGAGACAAGTACATACCTTAATAAGAGATAAACCTTAGACAGCAATCAAAGAAAATAATCATGCCCCATCATAGCTTCTCTAGTCATGGACATCCTTGAGTCGCATAGAGTACATGATTAGCAATAAAATCAAGATATAAACACTGAATCTTGTATGTCATTCTCATGTTATTATGGTCATTAACTGATATAATCATCTTGATGAATGATCTTTGAGAATCCTTTATTACTTGCTGGTTGATTCTTCATTTTCTGAGTTTCATGATTCAGTTGTTATAAGATGCCTTGATCTTCGTTGCTTTGTTGCTCGTTATCTGTTTCAAAACCCTAGGTGTTTTTGGTTTTTCTAAGTTTTCCAAATGTTTTGGATTTTCAAATATTTAAAAGATCACCTTAGCAAAAGGAATTAGGATTTTGCCCCCAATGGAACAAAACTTTATTATGGATGTATGAATTGATCAAGATCCAAACCATGGCGGGATACAAATGTAGATTGATTGATTCTGATAAAATCTAAGATAGTGAACCTGATAATGGGCTTTTGAGGGCTAATCCTCAAAGGGTGGGTGAAGTAAGACAGGAGTGAAGCCTGTCGGATAAGGGTTGGACTAAGGTCAATTTTGATGGTGCTTCAAGGGGAAATCTCGGGGTCTCTGGTACTAGGGTCATAGCTCAGGATGATTGTGGCAACATCCTAGCCATTGGAGATAAAAGATTGGTGGATGGGTCAAAAAATGATGCTAAGTGTCAAGCGGCTTTAGAAGCCATTCTAATGGCTAAGAAATTGGGAGTGAAGAAACTCCACCTGGAGGGAGACTCTCAGATTGTGGTGAACGGGATAGCTAGAGGTCGTATGGAGGTGTGGCATCTAGACAAGCACATTAGAAGAATGAAATTTCTTCTGTGTGGGTTGGAAGACTTTAAGGTGACACACGTTCTCAGGGAATAAAATGTCAAGGTTGACAAGCTTTTGAATGTGGGAGCGAATGGCTCATTGGATAACAAATTTAGCTTATTTGAGGACTTTCGAAATATATGTTCTCATGAATTTGGTTGAATTGCTTAAAGAAAGGGAAGAGAAGCCGAGTTGTTTTTGATGTGGTTGATTTTGACATTGGACTTGTGGGAAGTAATGTCCCTCATGGATTGTGATCTATGAATGTGTTGCAAGTGGCTTTGGAGGTGACGGAGTGATGATGGAGGCTATCGGCGAGCTGTCCTGGTGATAATGTGTGGTTTGATGTGCTTCATGTGGAGTAATTATGTCATGTGATGGCGCTAGCATTTTAGAGGCCTTGGATTTTGGTTCCCTGGCATTTTGATGTTGCAGGTTTTTGGCTAGTTAGTGTGTGCAAGTTTTGGAAAGGAGGAGAGGCAGAATGGAGGCAATTATTTCCTTATCGACCGGCGATCAGATGCCAGCTTTATGCGGCCTGATTTCAAGTAATAGACTGATGAATGTGTTCAGGGTGGATGGGGAGGTATTTTGGATAGCAGTGTAGTTGATAGTCGGGGAAGAATTTCTGGTGTCTGACTACAGTCCTCAAACAAACCTTGACATCTTGTCGTTGTTTGTTGCTTTGGCCTTGTCAGTGGGAAGGTCAACAAAGGAGGTTCAGCGAGTTGCGTCCTTGGTGCTGCGACCTAAATGGTCAGGCAGTTTGGATGGAGTGGTGGCTCGAGCTGTTGTTGGTGAAGGGCTGAAGATGCTGGAAGAACCATGGCAGAGGAGTGGCATGGAAATGGGGGGGCTGCAGGCATTCATTATTTGGTTGGCTTCTCAACCTGTCAAGATTCATCTTGAGAATGCAAGGAAGGTTTGGAGGGATGTGGTGAATTTTGTGCGAGAGTTGGGGCCGACTAAGAGAGTGAGGATATGTGAGAAGAAGACCCCAATTCGGTCTGAAGCTCCTATGGATGAGGAGGGGAGGCCTCTGGTTTGCCATCAGATTCCACGAAAGCACGTGAAGGTGGTTCAGCACATTTCATTGCATGGTGGCAGACCAAGAATAGTGCCAGGTGGAGGGAGGGAGTCGTATGTTGCAGGCCCCAGCCAAGGCATTCTGAACTACTCAAGGGAAGAGGCCTTGGGATGGTTTTGTTAGACAGGTCTTTTGGGCCTGTCGGGTTTTGTGGGGGTTGTGTGTATGCATGGTTGGTTTTTTGTGGTGGCTAGTCCTGTAGGTCTGGTGTCTTATTCGAGTTTAGTTGGTTTTGTAGGGGCGAGACCCCATGTAGTGGCAAGCTGTTTAACAACTTTTTGGATGTAAACTTTCCTTTTTTAAGCAATATACTATCCTGGTTATCGATCAAAAAAAAAATCTAAGATAGTGACTACGACAAGTATGTCAAAGATTGATAATTGTTGGTAAGTTGCATATTTTCTTGCTAAATGGTTCAGAGCAATGGATGCGAAAGATGGAATGGATAAGCTAAGATAGATGGAAGCGATAGATGCGGTAGAAGCGGATAGGATGGATTGAATAGGTGCACAAAGCGATCTCATAGATGGAGGAACTCACTTTTTAGATAGCGCCTGTTTACTAGGTTTTCACCATCTAAATTTATTGCATTTTTTTATTTTCTTTATTTTTCACTGTTTTTTGCTTTTTATCTGTTTTATGATTTTTAGGGATTTTCTGCTTTTCTGATTTTTACTGATTTCTTCGGGACTTTATATGCTTTTTATTCATTTATTTTTTAGGACTTTATATCTCAAGCATAGAATTTCTTGAGATGAATCGAATTGATAGGTTCATCAAACCAATCACCTTCAGGGGTAGATAACTTATATGCTCCTGGTCCATATGTTGCTACTATGACAAAAGGTCCTAGCCAATTTGGTTCAAATTTTCCCTTCTTTTCTTGGTCTTGTTGATTTCTTGGATTTTCCCTTAGAAATATATCTCCAATCTAAAAAATGTGTGGCTTGACTCTGTGGTTATAACTTCTTTCCATTCTTTGTTGATATACTTTCAAATGATCTATTGTATTTTGGCGACGTTCCTGAATCAGTTCAAGTTCTTAGAGTCGAGAGACTCATTGCTCTTCTTCTGGTATAAGACCTTTCAAGGATACTCGTAGAGAGGGTATCTCTACTTCTATAGGTAATATGGTGTATGATCCATAGACCAAACAATATGGAGTTGCCCCCGTTGGAGTGCAGATGCTGGTTCGATATGCCCAAAGAGCAGGATTCAACTGAATGTGCCAATCTTTTCCAGCTTCATTGACTGTTTTCTTTAAAAATTTCAAGATAGTTTTGAAAACCTATGTTGGATATGAAATTGTTCACATAGCTCCTTCACATCTTGATTCTTAAATGGTCTTCCATAATTAGTGACAATGGTCATAGGAACTCCATAGCGACAGATTATATAATTCAAAATGAATGATGATATTTGTTTTCCTGTCACTGTTGTTAGAGGTACTGCTTCAATCCATTTAGTGAAATATTTAGTAGCAGTCAGAATGAACTTATGTCCATTAGAATATGAGGTATTTATCTTTCCTACCAAATCAAGGCCCCATTGAGAAAATGGCCATGATCCTGTCATAGGATATAATTCTTGTGCTGGTGCATGAATGAGATATCCATGGATCTGACATTGTTTGCATTTCCTAGCATATGTGAATGAATCTCTCTCTATAGTAGGCCAATAATAACTCATACGAAGAAGTTTCTTAGCCTATGTTAAGCCACTTGAGTGTGCCACAAATACCTCCATGAACTTCGTTGAGAACTTTCTTAGCTTCTTCTTGTTCAAAACATCTCAATAAAGTACTATCTAGACCTTGCCTATATAGGATATCTGCAATAATAGTATAGTGAGAGGACTGACAGATAAAATTCCTTCTCTGAATACGGGATAGGTCAAGAGGAAGGATATTCACTTTTAAGTACTAATAAGTTTGACCATATAAGGATTGGTTGGTTCCTGATATATGGAAAATTCGGTAGATATGTTGGGATTGAATGGTAGGGGTTAAGATATCTTCCACGAGAAATTTGTAATGATGTTGATTCTCCTGATTTTGCAAGAGAGATGCTATTGTAGCCATTGCATCTACTGCTTTATTCTCATTTCTTGGAATCTGGGTGAATGATATTTTTTTAAGTGTTCTTTAAACTCCTCTACCAGCTATTTGTATGGCATGAGCTTATCATCCTTAGTTTGATAATCATCATTTATTTGGTTGATGATAAACTGTGAATCACCATAGACATGTAATTCTTTGACATTCCATTCAATGGCCATTTTAAGACCAATAGCCAATGCTTCATATTCTACAGTATTGTTGGTGCATGGAAACTACAGTCTATATGATTTCGGAATTGTGTATCCCTGAGGTGTGATGAAAAATATTCCTGTGCCTGATCCATATTGTGTGTAAGAACCATCAAAGTATAATTCCCAAAATTTTGTAATTACTGTCAAAATGTTTGCATCAAGAAATTCAATGTGCAAAGGCATGTCGTGTTGTAAAGGTGCTTCAGCCAATTGATCAGTAATGACCTATCCTTTCATAGCTTTTTGGTCAACATACTCTATATCAAATTCACTCAGTATCATAACCCATTTGGCTAGTCTTCCTATCAAGGTTGACTTTCTCAACAAATACTTTAGTGGATCTATATTTCCTATCAATTTCATGGAATGAGTCAACATATAATGTCACAACTTCTGAGTTGCAAACACAACTGCTATACATGTCTTCTCTATTGAGGAATAATTCAGTTCATATCTGACAAGTGTTCTACTGATGTAATACACTGCTCTTTCTTTTCCTTTTTCATCATGTTGAGCTAGGAGAGATCCTAATGATACATTTGTCATTGAGATATAGAGCAATTGTTAGGTCCTGGAGGCAACTGAGAGGTGGGGGGGTGAATAAGTTGTCTAATAAATACAAACCAAAACTAACTTAACCAAACTTAATGCTTAAAACCGATAAACCAAACTTTAATGTCAGTAGATAGTTTAACAGTTAAATGCAGTACTGGTAAATTTTAATGCATGAAACAAAAAGATAAATAACATACACAACACATAACACACTTATTTTTTACATGGAAACCCTATAAGGGGAAAAACCATGGTGGGAAACCTTACCCACAATCAGATGATACTACTGCAGATAGTATGTGTGTACAATATGGAGTCTGCACATGCAGAAAGTCTAACTGCCTAGAGTTCACTGCTCAATCACAAAATGGGAGTCACAGTGACTACAATTGGATGGTTAAATCCAATGATAATGTACTTCTCAAAATAGCATCTTCATATGATGAATTCAGTACCAGTTAAGCTCTGATTTTCCTTCTTCAAACCTTCCTTCAATATTGAATGATGTCTGCATGTATAGCTCTACTTATATTCATATATACCTTATTACAATCCTTTTCCACACTCTACCACATAATCTCATAAATGAGATCTTACATATATACCAAAAGCTAAGACCAAATGTGTAGGTCGGCTCACTAAAAGATATTACAATAAAATCAATTACAATTGAATCAATATGCAATGCATGATGTCAGCTCAATGCATTTACAATAATAATAAATCATCTCCATAACGTGTCATGCTGATCTGGAATAGATAAGCTTGCCAGTGCATATCCTGGACCTATTTTCTAGTAACAGCAAATATGCAAACCTAATTAGACCAATGAACAAATTACCAAAACCAAGTGTCCAAACAATGTCTTTGACATAACCAAGTAATCGCCAGATGATAACATATCATCCTCAGTGTCGGTGAACAATATAATCCTGTCGGTGAACCAGATACCGGTGACTGTGCATAAGTCATTGAACATGCCGGTGAACATAACCAAAGATCTTCAAGTGTTCTCAAGTGTTAACATCAATGACAAAACCATATCAACATATCCAAAATACCAACAATCTCCCCCTTTGGCATTGATGGCAACACAAGATAGAAAAACCATCTAAGTGCCAAAGCAGAAATGCCAAAAACCAAAAACCAACAATCTCCAAAAGAGATCATCAAAATACAGATACAGAGAGTAACAGTCTCTCCCCCAATGAATAATCTCTCCCCAAAAGATAATTTGTTTTTCCATAGATATCTCTCCCCCTTTGACATCAAATGCTAAAGCAATACAAAACCAAATACAATCAGTTCAAAGAACTTATCACAAAATACCAGCTTATCAATTTATCCAACTACTCCCCCTAAGAAGTAGTTATCCTCATCAAAGCAGGAAAAAAAATTCTTTGTTAATTCAGTCGGTCTGATGCCATGCTCCAACTGTCTAAGTTTCTACCGATGAGGGTATAACTCCAAGCTGCTCTCTTAGATATTCAAAAGTTTCCTTAGGCAAAGGTTTAGTAAAGATATTTGCAATCTGCTCTTTAGTATTCACATATAGCAATTTCACTTCTTTTGCTTCAACATTCTCTTTCAGAAAATTGAATTTGATAGAAACATGTTTAGTTTTTGGAGTGAAATACCGGATTCTTTGATGTATCAATTGCTGTCATATTATCACAGTAAAAGATTATAGGTTCCTTGCATTTTACCTTTATGTCCTTCAACATTTGCTTAATCCATGATACATGTGTACAATTAGTTGCTGCTACAACATATTCTGATTTTGTTGTTGATAAAGATGTGCAACTTTGTTTCTTGCTCAATCATGAAATTAGTCTGCTACTAAGAAAAAATGCTCCACCGATGATGTTTTTTTTGTCATCTACATCTCCTTCCCAATTTGCATCTATGTATGCACATAAATCAAAGTTTTCATCTCTTGGATACCATAAGCCAATATTTGTTGTGCCTTGTAGATACTGGAAAATCCTTTTTACTACTGATTCATGATTTTCTTTAGGATTACTCTGAAATCTTGAAACAATACATACTGCATTCATAATATCAGGTCTTTTTTGTGTCAAATATAGTAAACCTCCTATCATAGACTTGTACCTAGTTGGATTAACAGGTGTTGATTCATCCTTCAAAGATAGCTTATCAGTTGTAGTCATAGGTGTTCTTACCGGTTTAGAGTTTTACATGCCAAATTTCTTTAGTAATTCCTTCAAGTACTTTGATTGATTTATGAATATACCTTTATCAGTCTGTAAAATCTGCAATCCTAAAAAGAATTTTATCTCTCCAATCATAGACATTTCAAATTCTTCCTGCATCTTATTAGAAAAGTCTTTACACAATCCATCTTCTCCTCCAAAGACTATATCATCAACAAAAACTTCAATAACCAAGATGTCATCATTAGTCACTTTGTAATATAGATTGTTGTGAGCATTACCTTTAGTAAAACCAATCTTCAAAAGATATTTGTCCAATCTAGCATACCAAGCTCTAGGAGCTTGCTTCAGTCCATATAAAGCTTTCCTTAACCTGCAAACCATATCTTTGTTATCTATCAAATAAAATCCATCAGGTTGTTCAATGTAAACTTCTTATTCAAGATCACCATTCAGAAATGCACATTTAACATCCATTTGATATACTTTATAGTTCTTGTGTGCTACAAAAGACAAGAATAATCGGGTTGCCTCAATTCTAGCTATTGGTGCAAAGGTTTCATTGTAATCAATTCTTTCTTTCAGTGAATATCCCTTACACACTAATCTTTCTTTATTTTTGATTACCTTACCATCTTCATTAAGTTTATTTTTGAATACCCATTTAGTTTCAATTACATTTTTCTCTTTAGGCTGGGGATTTAATGTCCATGTGTTATTCTTTTCAATTTGTTCCAATTCATCTTTCATAGCTTTAATCCAGTGTACATGCCTCATTAACTAATCCTGATTCAATTTCAGAAATAGTACATGCCTCTTCATTTGTCAGTCTTCCTCTAGTCATAACTCCTTGATACTTATTCTCAATTATCTGATTTTCAGAGTGATTCAATCTTACATACCTGGGTGTTTGTACTTGTTGTTGTTCTTCGGTCACTGTGGAATTTTCAAATGATGCCGGTGTGACTGGGTCAACATTCTATATCGATGTGCTCATAGTAGGTTCATTTGTGATTATCTCAACTACCGGTTCAAAGTCTATAGACCTTCTAAATAGTTCATCAATCTTCACATTTGCACTTTCAATGATTTTATGCAATCTTTTTTTTAAAACATCTATATGCCTTGCTCTTAGATGAATAACCAAGAAATATTCCTCCATCACTTCTAGGATCAAATTTGTCAATATACTCATCTCTCCTAATATAAAATTTACTTCCAAATATTCTGAAATATTTAAGAGTAGGAGTATTACCAAACCATAGTTCATGAGGGGTCTTACCGGTTTCACCTTTGATGTGAACTCTATTGAATGTATAAATAGTTGTATTGACTACTTCTCTCCAATACACATGAGGTAGATTTGCTTATGATATCATGCTTCTGGCTACATCCAAAATAGTTCGGTTCTTCCTTTCCACAACTCCATTTTGTTGGGGTGTCCGAGGTGTTGATAATTGTCTTTTAATTCCATTCACTCACAAAATTTATTAAATTCCTTAGATGTGAATTCACCTCCTTGATCTGATCTCACGCATTTGATTTTCTTACCGATTTCATTCTCTACCATCACCTTGAATAGTTTGAACTTCCCAAAAGCTTCTGATTTCTCCCTGAGAAAAGTAACCCAACACATTCTAGAATAGTCATCAATGATTAGCATAAAATAACTATCTCCTTGTAAACTTCTAGTTCTTGTTGGACCACATAAATCAGTATGAATTAAGTCAAGAACATTATTGGATTTTTCTGGTATACTCTTAAAAGTTGTTCTAACTTGCTTTCCAAATTGACATTCCTTACATACCGGATTGTGAGGCTTAACAATCTTAGGCAAATCTCTTACTACCTTAATTGTACTGATTTTCACAATGCAATCAAAATTTACATGACACTGACTCTTATGTCATAGCCAACTTTCATCAATATGTGCAATCAAGCATGTTTTCTCATTATTACTCAAATGAAAGATATTACCTCTAGTCTGATTACCGGTTGCAATTTCTAAACCAGTTCTATTCATGATTTTGCATTTACCATTCTTGAATTGTAATTGAAATCCCTTTTCAACTAATTGACCAACACTCAAAAGATTATGCTTCAAACCTTCAGCATAGTAAACATTATCAGTATTATGCTTACCATCAAAAGATATAGTGTCTTTTCCTCTGATCAAACAAGCTTTGTCATCTCCAAATCTTAATAGACCTCCATTGTATTCCTAAAAGGTTAAGAATTTACTCTTATCTCCAGTCGTATGATGTGAACATCCTGAATCAATAATCCATTCATCCTTATCTTCAATTTTAGCTTCCAAGGCCTACTCTACCGGTTGAATAGTAGGTGACAGTTGATCTTCTGTTATTGCAACAAAAGCCCATCCATTGTTTGTCGGTTCCTCATCAGTAACTCCTTCATTAGCATAGTAACATGATTTGTCCCTATTCTTCTTAAATCTGTACCTTTGATATTCAGGGTTAGGTTTTTATGTTCTTTTAGCTTCTTCTTTCAATCTTGCATGTATATCAGGACACCTAGAATCCATATGACCAATCTTATTACAGTTAAAACATTTAAATGGTGATTTACCTTCATACTTACTTCCAACTGAACCTCTAGGCACTTTCCTTGCAAATAGTGCTTCAAGCTCTTCCAATTCTTCATTCTCCTTTCTAATTTCTTCAAGTTCTCTTGCATAAAAGGCTTTCCAATCAGATTTCTTAGATGATGATGATGCTCCAGATGATGATGATGCCTTGAAAGCTAAATCTGTCTTAATTATAGCAACAGGACCAAATTCCTCAAGTTCAAAAGTTGAAAGTTTTCCAACCAAAGTATCTCTAGATACTGATGCATTAGGCATTGTTCTTAATTCATTTATAGTAGTAACTTTCATTTTATATGCCGGTGGAAAAGCTCTTAAAACTTTAGAAACAATTTCATCTTCACTTAAGGTTCCTCCACAACATTGTATACCCAAAACAATTTCATTTACTCTTTCCATAAAAGAAGAAATCCTTTCATCTTCTTCCATTTTCAGATTTTCATACTTGACCCGGAAGCATTCCAGTTTTGCAATTTTGATTGTGGTATCACCTTCATTCAATGTCTCCAATTTATCCCAAATAGCTTTAGCAGTAGATCTTTCTGATAATCCCATGATTTGTTGATCTGACAATGCGCTCAAAAGTGCTTCTCTTGCTTTGCAATCATTTTCCTCATCTTTAGCCAAGGTTGGTGGATTAGGTTGACCTTGAGTAGGAACAACATAGCCATTCTTTGTAACATCCCATATGTCTTTCCCAATGCAATTCAGATGAGTCTCCATTCTGATCTTCCATATGCCATAGTTGGTTCCATCAAGCTTAGGACTATCCTTCCTGAAATAGTTAGTAGACATTGGATCTCCTCAAGTTATTAAACTTCTGCAAAAAGAGGACTAGGCTTTGATACCAATTGTTAGGTCCCGGAGGCAACTAAGAGGGGGGGGGAATTACTTGTCTAATAAATACAAACCAAAACTAACTTAACCAAACTTAATGCTTAATATTAGTAAACCAAACTTTAATGTCGGTAGATAGTTTAACAGTTAATTGCAGTACCGGTAAAGTTTAATGCATGAAACAGAAAGACAAATATCATACACAACACATAACATAGTTATTTGTACGTGGAAACCATATACGGGGAAAAACCACGGTGGGAAACCTTACCCACAATCAGATGATACTACTACAGATAGTATGTGTGTACAATATGGAGTCTGCACATGCAGAAAGGCCAACTACCTAGAGCTCACTACTCAATCACAAAATGGGAGTCACACTGACTACAATTGGATGGTTAAATCCAATGATAATGTACTACTCAAAATAGCATCTTCATATGTTGAATTCAGTACCGGTTAAGCTCTGATTTGCCTTCTTCAAACCTTCCTTCAATCTTGAATGATGTCTACATGTATAACTCTTCTTATATTCACATATACCTTATTACAATCCTTTTCCACACTCTACCACATAATCTCATAAATGAGATCTTACATATATACCAAAACCTAAGACCAAATGTGTAGGTCAGCTCACTAAAAGATATTACAATAAAATCAATTACAATTGAATCAATATGTGATGCATGATGTCGGCTCAATGCATTAACAATAATAATAAATCATCTCCATAATGTGTCATGCTGATCTGGAATAGATAAGCTTGTCGGTGCATACCCTGGACCTATTTGCCGGTAACAGCAAATATGCAAACCCGATTAGACCAATGAACAAATCACCAAAACCAAGTTTCTAAACAATGTCTTCGACATAACCAAGTAATCTCCAGATGATAATAGATCATCCTCAGTGCCGGTGAACAATATAATCCTGTCGGTGAACCAGATACCGGTGATTGTGCATAAGTCACTGAACATGCCGATGAACATAACCGAAGATCTTCAAGTGTTCTCAAGTGTTGACAAGTGTTGACAAGTGTTGACATCAATGATAAAACCATATCAACATATCCAAAATACCAACAGCAACAATGGTTTCCCTTTGGTTGGTGATACCAGTACTGGAGGATTCATAAGATATTCTTTTATTTGCAAAAAAGCTTCTTCACATTTCTGATCCCTTTTGAATGGAATCTTCTTATGTAGAAGATGGGTGAATGGGCGACATCTATCTGCTAATTGAGAGACAAATCTCTTGATTGATTGTAATCTTCCTTGTAAATATCTCAATTGACTTATGTTCCTAGTTGACTCCATTTCCATGATGGCTCTGACCTTTTCAGGATCTACTTTAATTTTGCGAGCTGATATAATGTACCCAAAGAGTTTTCCAGAGGTTACTCCAAATGCACATTTCTTTAGATTTAATCTCAACTGATATCTTTCTAGCCTGTCAAAAATCTTGCTTAAGATATTCATATGTTCTTGTCTTATATGAGATTTTGCAAGTATATCATCTACATAATCTTCCATAAATGTATGCATCATATGATGGAAAATTGTCGTCATAACCCTTTGATAAGTCGCTCCTGCATTCTTAAGCCCAAATGGCATAACATTCCAACAATAAGTTCCCCATGCACAGGTGAACGTTGTCTTTTCTTGATCTTCACATCCAATTCTTATTTGATTATATCCTGAAAAGCCATCCATTAATGAAAACATCTCATGTCCTGCTGATAAGTCCACAATTATATCAATGTTTGGTAGCGGGAAATCATCTTTGGGACATGCTTTATTCAAATCTTTGAAATATGTACAGACTCTTATGCTCTTATCTGGCATTGACATTGGTTATGAAACCCACATCTAATAGTTTCTTTAGCTCGGTTTTTACAAGAAGAGCAATGTGTGGATGCATCTTTCTTAGCTTTGCTTAACTGGTTTTGCTTTTGAATCCACATTAAGATGATGCATGATAAGATCTGGATTAATTCCTGGCATGTCTGCATAGGACCAAGCAAAATTTATTTGTCTTTGTTTAAAGAATTCCATGTATTCTTTCCTCTCTTCATCTGATAATGAGGCAGCATAATGAAGTATCTTAGTATCCTTTGATGTACCAATTTTTACCGCTTCTATTGGTTCTATTAGGATAGCAGATCTCTCCTGAAAATATGCAGGAAGAATGTCAAACTTTCCATCTTCTAGTGCCTCAAAGAGGTTTTACCATCAGATACATCCTTTATTTTCCCTTTTGATTGATCAAGTGTTGCCATGAAATGGTTTTCAATAGTAGGTCTCTTTCCTTGTTTTATTTCAATTTTGCGACTGGAAAGTTTGCAATTCTCCTGACTACAAGAAACATCACTTGATTTTGTAATGGAAGATATCATAGGTATTATGGGTTTGATAACATTAAGATACACGGCTAAGTCATGATCATTGGAAAAGACATTTAATTCAGGGTTTTCTAAATTATCCCAATCAATTAGTTCAGGATGAAGAAGGGGTAAGTCATAATCATTGCCATCATTAGGTGCTTCAAATTTCATGACATAATGATCATAATTTGGCATAGAGTAGGTAATGTCATAGATCAAATTCTCTCCCTAGTGTCTTCCAATTAGTTCTAACAAAATCAGTATTAGTATTTTATAGTTCACACTCAAATGGTTCTCTAGCTGACGTTTGTCCCTTAAACGAATGGATTATATCAACACACACGTCTTTAATACTGCAAATTCCTTCTTGATTATTTTCAATGAATTCATTTGCATTTTGAAGTTGATATACTTGTGTACATGATAAAGAGGATTCTTTTGCTAGATTTTGTCTTATTTCAAACTCAACTTCTTCTGGGACTAATAGTCAATCCTACTTGACTATTTCTTAATTCTTCTATGTTTCTACCACATCTTGATACATCTTGTTCCTTATTTGATAAAAATATGATATTTCTAGATGCTTGATCTATATTTGTTTGTACTTCTTGTGACATTACTTCTTTTTCTTTTTCACTCCCTTTCCTTTATTGTTTTGTATATGCCTCTTTTCTTTGAATTCTGAGTTCTTCTCGTCTTCTTTTTAACTACATCTTTTGTTTTGTAATAGACAAGTCTTCCTTTGTAATAGTTGGTTTTTCTTCATTTTTTTCTTTACTTGATGTATTAGATAAGACATCTAGACCCCATTCATACTTGTTTGAATCTATCTCTGAACCATGGTCTAGGACTACCCCACTATACCATACAGGAATGTTGTATGGTGCAAAAAGTTCCCTGATTTCTATCATCTATATTTTCACTGTTTTTGGAATATCTTGTTCAGATTCTGCATTTGCTTGTATTTCTTGAACTTGTTGACAAGATTCTTCTTTTCCTTTGATGGTAATCTCTTCTTCTTACTTTTCATGTTCTTCTTGTTTCTTTTGTTTATTGGTTACTTATTATGTTGCTTGATGTAGCTTTTCTTGTCAATTTGCTTCTTTAGAGACTGATTTCTTTCTCCACTTTGATTGTTGATAATTACGGTGCATTTGATTTGACTTTAGATATCCAAGTCTTGACTTATCTTCTTTAGATTGTGAGTGGGGACAAATTGGTTCTGAAATACCTTGATTTCATTTACCAATTGGTCCTTTTCCTTCATATCCCATTTTTTGTATGATTTGATAACCTTTCCCATACTGTTTTATGGGAATATTAACTTCTGCAGTTGTTGCTATAGTTTCATTTTCATCTTTGTACAACCAACCAAGAATGTCCTTGTCTTCATTTTCTTCTTCAAGGGTTCCAGCTCTAACAAATGCTCCATTAAACATATCTTTTGATTTCTCTGAGGTCTTTGATGGGATATTTGTAGGCTTTCCATATGACTTAGGGGAAAGGTGAAAATTATGCAAAGAATATTTTCACATTTCTTCATCATTTAATTTTAGCTTTTTCTCAAAGGTTTCCCATAACTTTTCTTGAATTTCTTTGGTAGGATATACTGATTCTCTGTTATATGGAACTCTTGTATCTTGTGTTGGCTTCAAATTATTGCAATATTGACTTGAGTTTGCAATTATAGTGATCTCTTGTCTTTCATGAGGAAATTTTACACATTGATGATACGTAGAAGAAATTGCTTGCATATTGTGAATCCATGGCCTTCCCAGAAGAATGTTGTAAGAGAGGTTCAAATCTAAAACCTGACACAATGTATTCCTTTCCACAGGTCCTATTTTGATTGGTAACACCACAGTTCCTTTAGAAGAATGTTTTGCTTCGTCATAAGCCTTAATGGTTATTTTCTTCTTTGGATCCACTGCATTTTCTAAATATCCCAAAGCTTTTGTCAAACTTAATGCACAAATGTTTAAGCCAGCTCCGCCATCTATGAGGAGCTATAAGGTGTCCCACCATATTTTAGAACTGATCTATATCCAAGTTTTTTGAAACTGTTGTTTCCACTAAAGCTTTTGCCAAAATTTCCTTATGCATAGGTGAAACTTTGAGAAATTCCAAAATTGATATTTGACCAGGTATTCTTTGTAATTTCTCTACTAAATTGTAGTTTTGTGAAGTGGATGTTGGGTCTTTTGTTATACCTCGAAAGGTAACCTTTTCTTTTCTTCTCGTAATAACATTGATGGGCTCTAAAGGTGGATTATCTTTAACAATGATAACATTTACCACATCATCATATGTATAACTGTAGTTCACTTTGGCTTTTCCTTTGTCATCTTTTAATTGGGATGGTTCACCTTTGACATAATTTGGAAGTGGAGTTTTGAAAGCTAGGTGTGATTCATTTGTCTTGTGGCTATCCACAGTGATAGTTTCATTATCGATTAGATCTTGGATAAGGTGTTTCAATCTTTGACAATCATTTGTTTGGTGTCCTTTATTCCGATGGTAATTACAAAAATGATTGTCGTTCCACCAATTTGGCTTGACTTGTGGTTCATAGCCTCTTGCTTTTGGTAACACAATCAGTTTGTTGACAAGAAGAGTTTTTAAAGCTAATTCCAATGGTTCTCCAATGTTTGTGAATTTCCTCCGAGGATTGGAGAAGAAGGACTTGGTTTTATTGCTTTCTTGATTGTTATTTCTTGGGATTTGACTTGATAGATTAAAAATTGGTTGTTGTTTTGTAGCACTATTGTCGTCATTTCCTCCATTGATGACATTCCTATTCTTTGACCAGAATTTGGGTTTGTCGTTGTTGTTGTTGTTGTTGTTGTTGTTGTTGTTGTTGTTGTTGTTGTTGTTGTTGTTGTTGTTGTTGTAAGAATTATTGTAAAGTTTTATCTCTCCTTTATTTACCATTGCATCTTCTATTTTCAGACCATTCTCAATCATCTTGGCGAAGGAGGGAGGACATTGCATTTTTAGTTGAATACTTATTTCACTGATAAGATTATAAATGAATATGTCCATCTTTTCTTGATCAAGCACATCTCTTGGATACCTATTAAACATGTGTTTCCATAATTGTAAGAATATCATAAAAGATTCACCATTCTTTTGTTTAACATTGCATAAATCCAGCATTGTTATCTCATTCCTTACATTGTAAGAATACTGTGAAATAAATTTATTCACGAGTTCTTCAAAATATTTGATTCTGGATGGTAACCTTGAAAACCATTCCATTGATTGTCCATTTAAACTCCTAGGGAAAAGATGCATCAAGTAAGTTTCTTTGTGTGCAAATTCCATACTCATAGTACAAAACTCCCTAATGTGATCCTGAGGATCAGATTTTCCATCGTATTTGTCATATTTACGGATCTCACAATGTTGTGGAAATGGTACCATATTCAAATTTTTATCGAAAGGATATGGGTAGATATCTTCCAATGAATACTTCTTGGACCTTGTTCCATTTTGCATATCTTGCATCTGTTGTTGTAGAGTTTGCATTTGTTGAGTAAGGTTTAACAACAAATTATCCATATAACTTCTCTTTATTTCTTCGTAAGTTCTTTTATCACTACGCTCTTTTCTTGTATCATCGCATTCTTTTTTCGTCTCTTCGTGACCTTCTTTGTTTAGATCTTCATTGTTTGAATTATCTGTTTTGGGTGTTACTTGTCTCCACATCTTGTTTTAAGTTTTCTATGTTAAAATCTTGTGGCAATTTAGCTCCAGATTTTGCCAACATCAAGAGATATTTCTCTTTTTGTTTTGCCAACAATTTTTCCATTAGCCTATCAAATTTGAAATCTTGCTCAAGGTCTCTAATGGTATTATTGACTGCTTCTTCATCAACAGCGGTATACCCAAAAGTTTGGAATACAGGATTATCTTCTTCCTCCATTTGTTTTTGTTGTTTTCTAAGTTGTTCGTATTGAGCTCTAGTCCAAACTGGCATGTGATTATTTCAAAAAAAATGAAATTTCCAAAGGACAAAGTTAATAAGTGATTATTGGTTTAGGAAGATGTGCTTTGTTGATTTTACCACTATTGTTTGTTCATTGTGATAAAGCATCTCTTTGTTGAAAAGCACATCCTTGCAAAATTTCTTCGTCAAACTCTGTACCGCAGCCACATAAATAGTGACAAAAATGGTGTAGGAATGTCCTATATTTTAATAAGATCTTGTGATTGATATACAAGAATCTTATTCTTTTTTGAGTAGCTTTATAACTGGGTTTTCTTTTCTTAAGGCGATACTTAAAATTCATATAAGCATCTGACAGTTTACAAGTTTCTTTGATTCCAATGTTGGTGCAATTCTGATTTTGATATGACCTAGGTTCAAAATAGGAAAGATATATCAAAGATAATGAACACAAGATGAATTGATCAAGCTTTGTGATAGAGGATTTGATATATCCTGATGAGAGACTTGACAATGATGTTGATGTTTTGCACTTAAGATGTTTGAATCAATAGTTTGTTGAATGTTTATGCTTATAGAAACCTTTCGGGAATAGCCTGTTGGATTAGTGACCCAGTTGTTGAGCTAGTTTGAAAATACATGATGGTTTAGAGACAAATCTACTTAAGAAGTGTTTTGATACTGATGTTTTGAAACTTTAGTTTGATCTGGTGTTTAAATGTTGGAAAGTCTTTGTACTACCCTTTTGATCAATTTTTCCAGCAATTGGTTGGATTTTTGCTCACTCTTAGATGATAATTTTCTTTAATTTTTGACCATTTGGAGCATGTTATAGGCATAGAAGACACAATGTTTAAGAAATAAAATGCATAAGTACAAATCTTATGGCAGGATGAGGCAATAATTGTTGAATCTCACATGGGGTTTCCCCCGAGGCTACACTATTCAAAGCGGATATTTAGATGCTTGACCCCACTGGCTTCATCCTCGACACTCACTTCTCTGGGGCAGCCAAGCACCAGTTTCCATGAAAAATCCCCATGGAAAACTTTATATCTCTACTAAGAACCATATGTGTGTGAGCCGCTTCAGAGGTCCGACCTCCTACGCCAACAACTAGAAGGATTTTGGCAACTAGTACAAGTGGTTTTTAGTAAAGGCTTCTGGTCATGTGGCCATACATGTGGCACTTTCAGCTCTATAAATACAAAAGGTTACCAGCCTATAGAGGTTACGCTCCATAGGGTTTATGGGGAAACATAGTGTCGGTATGAAATTATTAGCACATGTTTGGGACTTTCGTCACAAACATGATTTATTTAGAGTGGATTAGAAGGACTCAGTATTAGCCTGTTTCCATTTTGGGTCATTCCCCTCTCACTGGCCCCCTCAAGGCAGCTCGGGAAGGCAGGCCCTCTAAAGGTTATACATAAAATAAAGTAGGTCTAGTTTTTTTATCACCGTATGATGGTGAGAGTATACTTACCTACTACTTCATCGAGCACAAAAAACAAGTTTATTTTAACCTTTTAAAGTCTATGTGCAACTATTTTAAAGAAGTCACTCAAAATGCCAGTTGCATGTTGTCAATTTATCCCCTTAGTTTAAACTAAATGAGCAAGACATGATGTGTTACTTTCCAAAATAGAGCTCTTAATTAACTAAGTGAGGAAATGCTTAAAATTTGTTTTAAACACAATCCTGCACATGCATGTAAGTAGTTTGAAAAATTTAAGCTCTTGGACATTTGGACCTACAAGGAAATTTTGTCAGTTGCAAATAAAAGCGCTATTCTAACAAATGCGCTATCTTTCACCTCAAAAGCGCTAATCTACAGGGCAAAAGCGCTAACCTTCACTACAAAAGGGCTGCTATGTGGACTAAGAAGCGAGAATTCTATAACAAAAGCGTTAACCAAACTGATAAATGCGCTAACCTATAGGAAAAAAACGCTAACCTAAAAGACAAAAGCACTAACCTGAAGATTAAATGCATGGATTCTCGGACAAAAGCACTAACCTACATGACAGATGCGCTAACCTAAAGGACAAATGCGCTAACCTATCAAACAAAAGCGTTGTCAGAATTCACACGTGCGTGAATCTGCATTACAAATGCGTTAAATTTGCTATTGTGAGAATAAGACAGGATATTAGAAAGATGAGTTTGAGGCCTGAGCCCCACGATGGGCGCCAAAATGTGGTGACTTGAATTTCATCCTCAAAATGCTACCCGCAACAAGTTAGTTTCACAAAATACAAAGGAAATGCTACAGGAAATCCAAATTCAACCAATGAAACTACATGAAATACATATTAAAATAAAACATTATTTTTACCTTCATGATTTAAGTCTCATTGTGTCCTAACTCCACAGTTCCTGGTTGCAGATGGTGTGCTCTCAGACAAGCACTAATAGCTTCCAAGATGGCATGTGAAGAATGGACTAATAACTAATAGTTAATTAATACTATGATATGCAATGCTAAATAATTATGCTAAATGATTATGCTATATAATTATGCTATATGATTATGCTAAATGATTATGCTATTTGCTTCAAGATTAAAACTCATAGATGCATAAGTTTTCACAAATGATTATCTTTGAAAACCCACTTGAAAACTAACTCTCTCTCAACTCGACTCTTGATTTTATAGACCTTGAGAGGATAAGATGATGTGGCTCAGATCAACAGTCATGATCAGATCTGTAGATTTGGATGGTTGTGAGAAAAGGTGAAGGTTGAGAGAAAGGGGGAAGGAGAAGACAAGTGTCACTCATCTCACCTTGACTAGGTTGCTAACTGAGGGAATCTAGGGATGGTTTGAGAAAATTTATGCATGAGAGGACAAGTGGACTCAAGTCCTTCCTAAGATGTAGGGATGTTGGAGAGAATATAGAAGAAGGTTATGAAATATGTGTACGTACACAATATTTCATTAAATTTGGAGGTTGAAGATAAGTGGCTAATAAATGTTTTATTTATTTTAATTTGTTGAATTAATTTAGCCACATAATGGATGAGTTGGCAAAGGAAAGATGAAGTGGAGATGGAAGGTGAGTTGCTAATGAAATTAAATAATTTAGGAAATCATTTAATATTTGAGACTATAGGATAGAAGAATAATCATTAGATATTAGATATTCAATTGATTGAAGGAGATAATTAAATATTATATATTTAATTAATTAGAGGAATAGAATAGATGAATTAATTAATAAAATATTTCAATTAAATTAATTAATAGAAAGACGCGAAAAATGAATTAAATAATTAATCTTTTCAAATTAACTATTTAATAGAAGAATAAACATTAAATAAATATAAAATATTTATTTAATCGCTCATAGCCATTTTTATGTGTATACACTTCTTATTCTTGGGAGATTGTTTTGATTGACCAAGGTATGTTCTTTTCTCTTTCTCTTGTTTCATTTCTTGTTTTTGTTTGTTTTGGTTTCCTTGGTCAAATTGTATATATGTTAGTTTTGTTAGTTTTTGCCTAAAATCGGTTTTGTGAGAGATTTTCCCCTTTGTTCCAAATTTGCCAAGCAATTTATGGATTATTTGTCTTTCCTCATTTTCCCTTTTTACTTGCATTCAGGATTTAAAAACCCAATTGCAAGTAAGATTAAAATAGTTGATCTTCCTCTTTGGTTGAAAAACCTTAACCATCTTTTGGTGAAATTCCAAGTTTCTAAGTTGAAAAATATTCATCCTTTCAAGGGTTTTTAAAATTTGATTACAAGTTGAAAATTCTTCCCATTTTCATAAAGATGATCTTCCCAAAATCTTTCCATTTTCATCCATACTCATTACCATCATCCATACCTACCATTCCCGACATTTCCCACATGTCAAAATCCTATTTTTCACCCACTGCTTCATTTTCCTTTTTACAAGTACACTTGCATTCGGGTTTCAAAACTTTGATTGCACATTTATTCTTCCCCACTTGTATACTTGTAAAACATTCCCCAAGATCCGAAATTGGTCAAAATCCAAGTTTCAAGAATCCTTATTTATTTCCCATCTTCCTCTCACAAAGTTTTGAAGTGCAAGAGTTAGAATTTTTCCCATTTGAAGAAGAGAATAGGCAACTTGTTGCAGCTGTTCAAAGGATTACAAAATCTTCTAGTGAAGGGAGCAATCCTTCAAGTTATTCCGGTCCACAAGAATCAATTCAAGGAGTTGAGAGTTGCTCAAAAGGTACAAGCATTGGAATCTTGGGTGGATCAACTTCATGATTTATGTGCATAGGTCTTGAAGGAGGTTTTTCAAATGATAGTCAAATTGAAGACCATTGAGGAACAATTGAACCAGGTTTTTGACACTTTCTATGAGAACTTGGAAAAGGTGGAAGATAGCTTGACAACATGGCTCAAGATTCCTCAAAAAAAATTGAGTGTTCTTCTAGAATATCAGTATATTCCTTCAAGGGTTGTGTATCTAGAATACCAGGAGCTCTTGGAGAACACAACCCTTGTTCTGAAGTCACTTGTTGAAGATATAAATGATTCTATGAGACTGCGATTGGAAGTATTTCAGGGTATTGTTTCTCATTGTGAGAAATCTTCTTGCAATATCATGGACCACAATAGGGAATTAGTATAAGAAGAAAGGGTTCTTTCATATCTACAATTGAAGATTCATCATGAGTGGAAGAGTGAACCATTTTCAGCTGCAACTATTCAAGCTTTTGTTGCCTAGAAAGTCTTCTTGCAGGAAATTTGGTCTTCCTTTGAGAAGAATAATGCCACAATCCTTCGTTGCAACAATTTTATTGTGAAATCCATGATCGTGGCAAAGAACACCCATGAACCGAACCTTGATGAGCTGCAAATGATCATCCAAAAGTTCAAAGGATTCATGTCTTCACATGCTGCAACCTAAGTATTTTTCAACACTTAGTTGCATTTTTCATAATTGTAATCTCTTAGTTGTTGTGTCTCTTTTGACATGTTTACTTGTAAAAACATTTTGTAAATTACAAGTTAAGTCATTACTTGCACTTTTGTAATTACAAGTAGATGAGTTACAAGTCAATTTAGAATAGGAATTGTGACTTTGAATAAGTCATAGTTAGTTATTGAATAAGTCTTGGTGGTTGAGAGAATTTCTCAAGTTAGTTAGGATCCTCCCACCTTTTTCTCAAGACTCCTCCCCTATAAATACTTGAGGGGGTCTATTGTAATTTTTATCTTTTAGAAAGCAAAAAAAAAGTCTGCCAAATTTGTAGCAAAGAAGTCTTTGAGCTTTTATGTGTAAATTGAAGAATTGAAAGGAATAGAAGAAGATTGCTCAAGTTTTGAGTCTTTGTGCTACATTCCTGAGTTTGTGTTCCATATTATCTTTCTTGAAAGTGTTTCTTAGAGAGCTTAATCGAATTTGATTTGTAGTCTTTGTGTTGCAAGTATTGGAGGTTAATATCAATTAGAGTAAACATTATTTTAGGAAGAGTTGTAAGTGTATGCAGGAAATGTGGGCTGATAAAACTCAATATGTGAAAATATTGCCAAATGACTTGTCCACACACACACACGGGTTTTCTTGGTGCAAGCTCTGGAGTAATGATGTATTCCTCAGCTTCCCAAGGTGGGTCCCATGGTTCTCTATCTCACAATGTCCCTCAAACCAATGTTTTTGCTCTCAGATCACTGAGCAAAATGGTTCAGGGATGGCAAATGCAAGAACGAGGGATGTCTTGATAGATTTTAGAATGAAATAGATTCTAAACTATGTATGATCTTAAAATGCAATAAATTAGATGATAAGATGACAAGGTTAGTATGAGTACTATCCTAACATGATATATTTAGTCTATGATTGAGCTAAATGATAAAGAAAATATTCTAAACATGCATATTTAGACTAATTTCTAGTTAAAAGAGAGACTAAAATGATGAGCATATATGATATAAGAAAGCTTGAATGTATTTGAGCATAAGTGTGATACTACAAATTTGGAGGATGATTGTTGAAAATGGAGGAATGAGAGCTTTATTTATAGCAAAAACAGGGCAATGGATGGTCAGGATTGAAAGAGTTGATCAAGGGTTGAGTTTGAAAGTTGGGGATCCATGTTTGCAATTGGCGCCAATGAAATGGTGACAAGTGTCAACATAGGGTTGGGTTGAGAAAAGGGGTTGGAGACATTAAATGCCTGAGAAGACCTTATGGTTATCTAGAGGGTAGGGGTCAAGCTTAAATTAGGATTACCCACTGGATTAAGAGTTAATCCAAGGATAAACCTTTGTGCAAATGATTAAGAGATAATCATGGTCAAAGCATTAAAGGCCTGATGAGACCTTTGGGTTGGGTGAAGGTTGAGTTAAAACAAATTCTTTAACCATGTAGGAGGGTTTGAGTTAACCATTAATGGTTATTGGAGACTTTGGGGGATTAAGTGGTTGAAGGTTGGAAGCCTTTAATGGTTATCAAAGACTTTGAGGAATTAAGTAGTTGAAGGTTGAAAGCCTTTAATGGTTATCAAAGACTTTGAGGGTTTGAGAAGTGACCTCCCCTTGCTTAGGGATGTGACAAAGTTTAGAAGATGGGTTAGGCTAATTAGAAGCGATTAGAAGAGTCTAGAAGGTATTAGAAAGGGGTTTTAGGAAGGCAAGTGGGAGATGTAGGATTTTGCAAGTGGATGGAGGGATAATAGGATTTAATTGAATTAAATGATTTATTCAATTTGGTTGCAATTTGGGGAAATTAAATAAATTAGATTTATTCAATTTAGGATAACTATTTAATTAAATTTGAATTTAATTAAAAGTGGATAGGGGGAATTTAATTGAATAAAATGGTTTATTCATTAAATGGGTATAGTGAATTTAATTTAAATAAATTGAGTAATTTACTTAATTAAATAAAGGAATGTGGATAATTTAATTAAATTGGATTTAATCAAATAGAGAAATGAACATAAAATATTCATTTAGGAATATGGTCATTTTTATACATCTACATTTTGCCCCTCTTTGAAGTGACGTGTGTGCACATGTTATTTCAAAGAAAATGATGCTTTATCATGATTTATGATCAAATGCAATTTTTGTGTCGCTCTTTTGATTTGCCAGTTGTGCCCCGGATTTGATTTGATGTGTGATGCCCCAGATTCGATATTTGATGGTGATGCCCCCTCGGGAGATGAATCAATATTTTGAAATTTTTTTGATTTAATTTGATGAGTTGCGTATGATGTGTATGATTTCATGCATGTGAAATGTGGGGAAATTGATTCATCTCCCGATAAGTTACAAATGTTATGGTATAGGGGAGACCGCGACCAAATTACAGGTCCATTTGGCTAACCCTAATTTCATTTTCCTCCTATAAAAGGGGAAAAGGGCTTAAATTAGATTCATTTGTGCTTTGTTAACTTTGGAAAAAGAGAATTTGGTCTGCAGAGAAAATGCCTATTCCGTATCATAGACACCGTTTCGAGCGTGTTCGGAGGTACCGGAGAGACCTACCGCGTATGGACCACCAGTAAGTCAACATTTTTTAACCTCTTTAGATTTTTTATTTGGTCATTTTTAGTTTTTTTTTTTATTTTCAAAGTTCGGGTTTAACGGTTTAGTGCGTCTAGGGCATAGATTAGCGCATACGAAGTTTGAAGTAGCGCATCTAGTCGAATATTAGGGGTCGCGTCCGAAATAGATAGGATAGCGCATAAAAGAAATAGGTTAGCGCATATAGGTAGAATAGCGCATGGCAACCGTCGAGTAGCGCGTCAGGTCAACAGGTTAGCGCGTAGGGTAGACCTAGCGCATAGGGGTCACAGGGGTTCGCATAGGTAAGAGGGTTTAGCGTGTAGGCATAACCTAGTGCATAGGGTGAAACAAGTAGCGCATTGGAGGTGTAGATTAGCGCGTAGACGGAGTTTAGCGCATAGAGTAGGTTAGGTGGCGCATGGGGGGAAAAGATTAGCGCGTAGAGTCAGTCTAGCACATAGGGTGAATAGATTAGCATGTAGGAAAAGCAGCCTAGCGCGTGGGGGAGTTTTAGCGCAGCGGGAGTCTGTTTTAGCGCATCTGGAAAATTTTTGCGAGATGAGCCGATTTGTAAAAATTTTGTGTTGTGCTGTCATGATTTTATGGATTTGTCCAATATGAGTGTTGATATAACTTGTTTTGATTTGCGATATTCCAAGTTATGTATAGATATCAATGTGTTGTGTTGATCAAAATATGATATATTTGCGTGTTCTGTTTCAAGTTCAATGTGTGAAGCCTGATTTGTGTTACAAGCTGATATGGGTTGGAAACTTGAGTTGTTTTACAAGCTGATATGGGTGGGAAACTTGAGTTGTTTTACAAGTTTATGTGATTTTGGAGACTTGAGTTGTGTTACAAGTTTTGATATGGTTTTTGATAACTTGAGTTGTTTTACAAGTTGATATGAAATGATAGGAATTTGAACTTGATGTAGATGAGCAAATTGTTTCATGTTGTTGATGTGAGTTTGATTTTGATATCTTTGTTTTGATGTGGAAACTAATATTGGATTTGTTTGGCTTGTTTGACAGGAGCGATTGGGTGTGGTCCAGTCACAGGAGAGATTTCTGAGGCTGTGGACATTGATACCGCGGTTGTCGCAGGCTGATCTCGATATTATCGAAAGATGTGGGTTGACTTCCCTCTTAGATATGCCTTGGTTCACTGTGAACCGGGGGCTATTGACAGCACTTGCGGAGAGGTGCCATAGTGATACAAACACCTTCCATTTTGTCACTGGAGAGATGACAGTCACACCATAGGACTGTTACGGATCCTACGCATCCCTGTAGTAGGGGCACTACTACCATATGAGCAGTCGGAGGAGGGTGGGACAGAGGCACTGCGTCGCATTTTCCAAGATGATACAGTCTGTGGCTATGAGATCCCATGGAAAGAGTTTCTAGACCTGGATTACGCACCATTGTCATCCGTACTAGCAAGGTTCATTGGTGGATTCCTTTGTCCTGATCGCAGGTCAAAGGGATTTTCGGTGGGATGGGGGCTGGTGTTGGAGGAGATGGTCACACAGGGCCGGAGGTTTTCATGGGGGTCAGCTATGCTGGCCCATCTATACAGGGGCCTGCATGAGGTAGTATACCTCGGTTATGGTAGTTTGTCAACTGGCGTGACTTTATTATAGGTATGGTGTTGGGAGCATATTCCAGCGGTGAGGCCACTAGAAGACAAGGACAGGCCCATAGGAGTGGCATATGCCTACGGATACAGGGGTCTAGTTGTCCAACGTAAGCTGGGCAAACTAGAGCACTGGAGGAGAGTGTTAGATGACATTGATACGGTCACATGGCGACCATACACAGGATGTGAGGTGTGGGCCGAGGATGGGCTGGAGATGCCCTTTGTATTCATGACCAGACATCTGATCGAGAGGACACCGTTTGTGATTGAGAGGTTTGTGGTTACCCGAGTTTTGAGGCAGTTTGGGCACCAGCAGGGTATTCCACAGGGAGCGTGCCTATATGCACGGCGGCGGTAGGATGTGGTGGATTGAGGGCTGACCATTGATAGTGCAGTGGTGGTGGAGGAGTTTGTGGGGTTAGCAGGGCAAATATGGGATTATGCCCCTGAGATTCAGGATGCGGGCATGACGGATGAGTTTGCTCGATTGTTTGTTGCGCGGGCGGTGGCTAGGATATCTGATCTTGATGAGATGAGGCCAACTTTTGATTCGGATGAGGAGAAGGGAGACGGGGGAGACGACGTAGATGATGGTGATGATGGAGGAGGAGGACGAGGGAGAGGAGCTAGAGGGAGGCGAGGAGATAGAGGGAGGAGAGGGGATAGAGGTGTGGATAGAGCGGTGAGACAGGCGGTGATAGACAGGGGGAGAGGTGGATTGGCTATTGGAGCCAGTGGAGAGGGGAGAGTGGGGGAGGTGTTAGCTGCAGTGGGTGGTACAGAGGAGGCTAGGCGACCAGCACAAAGGAGGAGGAGGGATGTACTCCCACCTCTAGCACCGAGGACAGGCCGAGTGGGAGGGGTTTCTCCAGCACAGGTACCGCTACGGGTTCGGGTCCCAGGTCATATGGAGGATGCTCAGATGCGGACCCTACAGATTACTGTACAGCAGCTGCAGGCACAGATTTTGACCTATCAGCGGTAGAATTCTCAGTTGACCACTGAGCGAGATACCGAGATAGAGCAGCGGGGATGAGCAGAGGAGGTGGTGTCGAGTATGCAGAGAGCAGCGGCGGGTGGTCCGATGAGAGACACCCTGAGAGAGATGGTGTTGAGAGCCCAGGAGGCAGAGTATTATCGGCGGCACTATGAGGTTGCAGTACCCAGGGACCGGCGAGTACAAAGCTTTGCACAGTCGAGATCTAGTCGATCTCGAGCTACTGGGTCACGGTCTGAGAGCCGAGGTGTTATGGGGCCACCAAGACAGGACCCTCCTGGGGATCCAGGGGCGGGCGCATCTGGAGCTAGACCATCTCCATCAGGGGATAGTCATACTTGAGAGACATGGTCTCTGTTGTAGTTTTGGATCATTGTTATTCTTTGTATTGGACACAGTTTTGACACATTTTGTACATTTGGATCATTTTTTAGATATATATATCTACGGCACCATTTTTGTTGATCATGTGATGTGTTTATATGGATGCATGTTATGTGGGTTACTTCTTTATGATGATGCAATGCTTAACTATATGACATAATGTATGATGCAGGATGTATGTTTTTATATGCTGTGAGATGTATCTTGAAAATGAGATGTATGATTTGATATGCAACTATGGTTAAATGCTATGCAATTAATGTAAAATGATATGCAACTAATTGTAAAATGATATGCAACTATGTTTTTTGTAGCATCCCCATTCTGTATTTGCCATCCGATATAGCCATTCATTTGCTTTCTTTGTAGATATCATCATTGAGCATTGATTTGTTTAGGATATGTTGAAAATTTATACAAGCATAATGGTATAATTGAACCATAATGACCTGAGAAAAATTTACATGATATTTGATTTTGCAAGATAGCACAAGCATCAAGGTATAATTGAACCAGGATGACCTGAGTGCGTATTGCGTAAATAGACAAGATTAGATCATTTGTATGTGTGAAGTGGAATCAGGCCTTCAGTGATATTTGATGTATCACGTCTCGAAGCATGTATTCACACAGTACAAGTGATCGCCTCACAAACAGAAGACTAAGAAAATATTGGAAGTTCCCCTTGATCTCTAGCTTTGAAGCATTTCGTGAGATAAGAAAGAAAATCCAAATTTGAAATAGTTCAAAATGAAAAAATAGCCAAGATTTTTATGCAAGAATGCAACATTTAGTACTTCAGAAAATCATCCATCTTTGGTATTTTTGTGAATTGTTTTGTTTTGGTTTTTGTGATGAAGCGTAGTTTTGTTTGTTGGATGTCATGCATCTGAGTTTTGCAATAGTTGTGATGTCTTGAATGTTTGCAAGTTTTTGAACAAGTTAATGCCCCTAGCTGAGTGTGCCTCTTGATATGATCATGTACAGTGATTTCCAAGCCATGGTGGGATGTGGTAAGAGGATATATATAGATAAATCAGGATAGTGACTACACTATGTATGTCCTGGATGGATTTTTGCTAAGTGTTGGGCAATGGCCGATAGTGTTTGTATGGATAAAATGGTAGTGATATAGATGGAGGAGCCATTCTTTCACAAGAGCGCCTATTTACCAGGTTTTCACCATTTGTTTTTATTTGTACTTTATGTTTTTGTTTTTTCTGGATTTTTTTTATTATTTTTATTTTTTTTTGGCTTTTTCCGTGCACTAGGCTACTTAAGTGTAGTACCTCTTTAGATGGATGTTGTTAGTTGGTTCGTCGAGCACATCTCCTTCAGAATTTGTTAGCTGATAGGCACCTGATCCATAGACTGATATGATAACATAGGAACCCAACCAGTTAGGTTCAAATTTCCCTTTCTTTTCTTGATCTTGCTGATTTCTTGGATTTTCTTTGAGGACTAGGTCACCAACCTTGAAGTTGCGGGGAATGACCTTGTGATTGTAGCTCCTGCACATGCGTTGTTGATATGCTTTGAGATGAGTATAAGCATGTTGGCGTCTTTCATCTAATAGTTCAAGCTCTTGCAGTCGGTTAACTCGATACTCTTCATCTGGGATTAAGCCTTTCAAAGAGACTCTGAGAGATGGGATTTCTACCTCCAGGGGTAAAATGGCCTCTGATCCATATACCAATGAGTATGGTGTTGCTCCTGTAGGTGTGCGGATGCTGGTCCTGTATGCCCAAAGTGCTGGATTGAGTTATACGTGCCAATCTTTGCCTGCATCATTCACTGTTTTCTTGAGGATTTTCAATATTGTCTTGTTAGATGCTTCCGCTTGACCATTTCCCTGCGGGTAGTATGGTGTAGAGAACCTATGTTGGATTTTGAATTTTTCACATAGTTCTTGGACATATTGATTCTTGAAAGGCCGTCCATTATCTGTGATGATTGAACTTGGAATACCATATCTGCAAATCAGATAATTGAGGATAAAAGAGGCAATTTGTTTCCTAGTCACTGTGGTCATGGGAACTGCTTCTATCCATTTGGTAAAGTATTCTGTTGCTGTTATAATGAACTTGTGTCCATTTGAAGATGAAGGATGAATTTTGCCAACCAAGTCTAGTCCCCACTGACAAAAGGGCCAGGATGTTGTAAATGGCTGCAGTTCCTGTGCTGGTGCATGTATGAGATTACCATGGATTTGGCATTTAGGACATTTCTTAGCGAAGTGATATGAGTCTTTCTCCATTGTAGGCCAGTAGTATCCCATCCTTAGAAGCTTTTTAGCAAGAGTAGTGTCACTTGAATGTGTGCCACAAATACCTTCATGAAGCTCGTGTAAAGCAGAATCGGAATCATTACGATCAAGGCAACGAAGAAGAGTACCATCTAGACCTCGACGATATAAAGTATCAGTGGTAAGTGTGTAACGGGCAGCTTGTCGGATAAAGTTATGTTTTTGGTTACGAGATTGGTCAATTGGTAAGATATTGTGCTTGAGGTAGTCGTATATTGGTCCATATAACGAAGAATCTGAACCAGTCAAGGCATAAATAACCTGGGATTCAGAGTGGTCATAGGCGGGGGAGAACAGTTGCTCTACTAGGAACTCGTAACGACTCTGTTGCTCTGGAATTTGTAGTAGTGAAGCGATAGTATCCATTGCATCAGCTGCTTTGTTGTTCAATCTTGGTATTTGCTCGAAGGTGATTTGCAGAAAATACTGTTTGAAGTCATCCACCATTCATTTGTAGGGCAGTAGCTTGTCATCCTTGGTCTGATAGTCATTGTTGATTTGATGGATGACTAGTTGTGAGTCTCCATAGACTTTTAACTCTATGATTTTCCATTCTACGGCCATTTTGATGCCTATGACTAGTGCCTCATATTCAGCCACATTATTTGTGCATGGAAACATAAGCCTATATGATCTTGGTATAGTGTGTCCTTCAGGAGTGATGAACAGAATGCCAGCACCTGAACCATGTTGTGTGTAGGATCCGTCAAAGTATAGGGTCCATTGTTTAGTAGAAAGAGCAAGAACGTCCCTGTCTGGAAATTTGATCTCCATGATGTGTTTGCCTGGTAGTGGTGCTTCAGCCAACTAATCTGCAATTGCTTGTCCCTTGATTGCTCGTCTTTCTGTGTATTGGATGTCAAATTCACTGAGAATCATGACCCATTTAGCCAATCGGCCTATAAGAGCTGCCTTACTGAGTCGATATTTGAGAGGATCAATTTTTGCTACTAGCTTAATGGTATGTGCTAGCATATAATGTCAGAACTTCTGAGATGCAAAGACCACTATTAGGCAAGCCTTTTCAATGAATGTATAGTTGAGTTTATAGCCATTCAATGTCCTACTGATGTAATACATGGCGCATTCCTTCCCTTGTTGATCTTCTTGTGCCAATAGTGCCCCCAGTGATATATCTATTGTTGAGATATATAAGATAAGAGGCTTTCCTGCAACTAGTGCTACCAGAACTGGTGGATTCATCAGGTACTGTTTGATTTGGTAAAAAGATTCCACACACTTGGCCTCCCATTTGAATGGTACATTTTTGTGTAGTAAATGGTTAAATGGTAGAATTTTGTCTGCTAGCTGAGCGATGAATCGCCTGATTGATTGAAGTCGTCCCTGTAGAGATCTGAGTTGACTGATATTCTTTGGTGGTGGCATGTCCATAATGGCTTGTACCTTTGCTGGATCTACTTCAATACCTTTAGCTGAGACTATGTAGCCTAGTAACTTGCCTGATGTAACCTCAAAGACACACTTCTTCGGGTTGAGCCTGACCTGGAATTTCTCCAATTGATCAAAGATCTTTGTTAGGATGTTGAGATGTTCGGCTCTGGTGAAGGATTTAGCTAGTAAATCATCCACATAGTCTTCCATAAATGTGTGCATCATGTCATGGAAGATTGTTGTCATTGCTCTTTGATAAGTGGCCCCTGCATTCTTTAAGCCAAAAGGCATAACATTCCAACAGTACGTTCCCTAAGGACAAGTGAATGTTGTTTTATCTTGATCTTCAGGAGCTATTTTGATTTGATTATAGCCTGAGAAACCGTCCATTAGTGAGAGCATTGCATGGCCTGCTGTGAGATCTACAATGATGTCGATACTGGGCAGAGGATAGTCATCTTTTGGACAAGCTTTGTTGACGTCTCTGAAGTCAGTGCATATTCTGATACTACCATCTGGTTTTGATACTAGAACGATATTGGAAATCCATTCTGCATAGTCAATGGGTCGGATGAATCCGACATCTAATAGTTTCTTTAGTTCAGTTTTGACCATGAGTGCCACCTGTGGATTCATCTTTTGTAGCTTTTGCTTGACTGGTTTAACTCCTGAAGAGATGGACAAGTGATGCATGATTAAGTGTGGATCCACTCCAGGCATATCAGCATATGACCAAGCAAAATTAATTTGTTGTCCTTTAAAGAAGATGATGAATGCCGATCTTTCTTCCTCTGTCAGGGATTCTGCAAGGTGTATGTTTCTGGCTGCTTCTGTGGTACCAATATTGATTGATTGAGTGGGCTCAATCAAAATGGGTGATCGTTCATGAAAGTGCTCAGGAAGAGTGTCAAGTCTCCCATCATTAGGTGCCTTAAAAAGGTTTTCACCCTCAGATGCGTCCTTTATTTTTACTTTTTTGTGATCTAGAGCTGCCATTGACTGGTTTTCAGCATCAGATCCTTTATTTGGTTCATTTTTGCGACTGAGAGACTTGGCATTCCCTGGTTTGTAGACATCGTTATTTTGTTCACTGGTAGAGCCTATTTCTAGATTTACAATACATAGGTAATGGATAATAGATTCATCATCTGGGAAAATAGGTATATCATGTGTTTCAGGTTCATCCCAGTCGATGAGGTCAGGAAAGACAAGCGGTAAGGAATCGTTGGGTGGATCAAGCTCTGCTACTGTAAGTGTTAGGACAGAGTTTTCATCGTGATGGGTCTTGGTTTTAAAGAAGTCCAGGATTTTGTCGAGGTCTTCGATGGTATTATCTTCCACATAGACTTGTTCATAATGTTCCTGTTCGCTTTCCTTGGCATCATAGATATTCTGCTGTCCAAATTCAAGAGGTCTATCTTCTGCGTTATGTTCTTCTTGAGAAAGGGATATAGAATCAGTATCATTTAGGATATTTGTAGTAGCATTAGAGCAGGTACCCCATTCATATTCATTGGAATCTGTCTCATAGGCATCATCCCAGATTCTATCTGTGCTACAAACAGGTATGTTGTATGGTGAAAACAAATCTTTGATGATGGATACCATTTTGATGGTTTTTGTTGATTCTGTATCAAATCCGTCTTCTACTTTCTGGATTTGTTCATAGACTGTGCTTCCTCGTGGAGGAATAATGGTATCTGGAGATGACATGATTTGTTTTTAAGATATTGGTGTTTGAATATGAGCTATTGCTGCAGATAGGGCCTTCTTATGAATTAGAAGCTTTCCCTGATGCAACTTTTGATCTTGACGTTCTCGTGCCTTGCGGATTATCTTTGCTGATTCAAAGAGTGCTTCCTGCCAGGATTCTTCTTTGTACTTCTTCTTTTCCTTCCATTGAGGTTTTGTAGTTGTGTGTGGCGGCCGTTTCAATAGGAACGTGAGTTTAGAACCCAATCCTGCTTTGTTTCTACTAAGTTGTGAAGGAAGATCTATAGGTTCAGTGACTCCTTCTTTGTGTTTCCCAATAGGTCCTTTACCGCCATATCTCATTTGCTTCATGATCAAGTAGCCTTTTCCATATAGGTGTGTTGGTAGAACAATGTCCAGAGTGGCTGCTCTATGATCTTCTTCCTCATCTTTGTATAACCAGCTAAGAATATCCTTGTCTTCTGATTCATGTGCTAGAGTACCCAATTGGATGAAGGTACCATCAAATTTAGTGATGGGCTGAGTGGCCAGATGTGTTGATGTAGTAGGCAAACCATGCGATCTAGGTGATGTTGGCAATTTGGCCAAACATAAAGGCTCCAAAGAGTATTCTCCCATACCTTGGTCTTGGATTTGCATTTTCTGTTTGAAGTCTCCCCATAAGGAATTGGATTTTGCTGTTTGTGGATCTAATGTTGAAGATCGCTGCTTTTCTCTATTATGAGGAACCAAACTGTCTTGGGCTGCCCCCATTGTGTTGCAATGTTGAAATGGATTGTGGTCAACTGATATGGAGATTTCTTGTCCATCATAAGGAAACTTGACACACTGGTGATACGTAGAAGGTACTGCTTGCATTTCATGTATCCAGGGTCGTCCTAACAAGATATTGTAGGTTAGATCTATGTCTAAGACTTGACATATAGTATCTTTTTGTACTGGTCCTACTTGAATAGGTAATATCATTGTTCCTTTAGAGGACCTTTCCTCATCATCATATGCTTTTATGGTAATCTTTTTGCAAGGATCAATAGATTCTTCTGAGAAGCCTAATGCATGGATAAGCTTTAAAGTACATATATTAAGTTCAGCTCCTCCATCTATTAGGACTCTTTTTACTCGGTGTTTGCAAACAATGACTTCGATATGGAGAGAAGTATTATGCGGATGACTCAAGGAAGTACTGTCATGCTCTGAGAAGGTGAGGTTATGAGGTCCTGTCATATGGGCGACCATGGCTTGAAATCTATCTGTATCTAGATTTTGAGGTACATTTGTTTCCAATAGCGCTTGCTCCAATATGTCTTTGTCCTTTGGTGATAGTTTCAATAATTCCAGGATAGATATCTGAGCTAGAGTCTTGCGTAGTTGGCTAACCAAGTCATATTGGATTTTTGGTGTGGTAGTTGTAGGTGCAGTATGTCCCTTCAAGACATATTTCTAAGTTCGGGTTGTTACATTCACAGATTCATGATCATGCCGATCTCGAATGGTGATGACATTGACTTGATGATCTTCAGCTGATATGTGGTTGATGGTGTTGTTGTAGATGTGATTAATACGAGCTCCGCGTGTATCATCGGAAGTTGATGCTCCATCTTTGTTGTAATTTGGGAGAGGATTTTTGAAGGCTCCGTGATCACCATTTGTTTTGAGACCATCCACCGTTAAGTCACCTTAATCAATCATGTCCTATACTATGTGTTTCAATCTCATGCGCTTGTTTGTTCTATGACCCTTGTTGTGATGGAAATCACAATAGTGTGAATCATTCCACCAAGGTGGTTTGATTGGGGGTTCATAGTTGTTGATTGGAGGCAAAGAAAGAATCTTGTTTGCCAAAAGTTCTCTGAATGCGGATTCTAATGATTGTCCCAGTAGTGTGAAGATACGCTTTTGGAAATTATTCGTGTTGTTGCGTGAATGGTTGTTAGGTCCTGGATTCATGTTTTTACTTTGAGTATCGTTGGTGTTTATTGTGTTGAGTTGTCCTTGATTAGTGTTTGGTGCATATGTGTTAGCACTGGGAGTAGCATTTTTAGAATTTTTCGTATTTTGAGGATTTTCGGATAATGCAAGCACTGGTTGCTTAGATTTGGGATCATATGATTCATTGTTGCCTTTGTTTTTGTTTCGAGTCCAAAATCGAGATTTGTCAAGGTTGGTGTTGTTCTAACTATTGTAGTTTGATGAGTTTGTTCCTTCCTTGTAGAATTTGAGTGTTCCCTTTTTGACACATGCTTCTTCTACTTGAATGCCATTCTCGATTAATTTAGCGAAAGATGGTATGCATTGAAGTTTTAGTCTGTAACTCATTTCACTATTCAAGTTATCAATGAAGATTTCCATTTTCTCCTTCTCGGGAATATCTCGAGGATATCTGGAGACCATGCGTCGCCAGCGTTGAAGGAACACCATGAATGTTTTGTTGTTCTTTTGTTTGATGTTGCAAACATCTAGCATGGTTATGGCATGTTGGATGTTGTAGGAATAGTGGGTTATGAATTTGTTAACCAATTCATCAAATGATCTAACAGGCGGTGAAATTTTGGATAACCATTCCATGGTTTGCCCTCCCAAGCTTCTGGGGAATAACCTCATCAAATAGGTGTCATCATGAGCAAATTCAAGGCTCAGTGTGCAAAATTCTCGAACATGATCTCGGGGATCACTCTTCCCATCATATTTATCAAATTTGGGAACGTCTGAGTTTGGAGGAAAAGCCACCATGTTCAATCTTATATCAAATGGATAAGGACATATTTCGTTTAAAGAGTACCGCACTGTTGTCCCTTGTTGCATATCCTGTATTTGTCGTTGCAACATTTGCATTTCTTGAGTAAGGGCTGCCAAAGGTCTATTGTCTTGTCGAGAGAAAAGTTCTTCCCTTGTATTGGTTCTTAGCTGAAAAGGTGTGGTAAATGGTATATTTTGCTCTGGTGTTTCTAGCTCAGGTATATGCATTTCTGGTATGCGTTGTTCTGGAATGTGTTGCTCAGGTATATGTTGTTCAAAGTTACGGGTTTCTTCTTCTCTTTGTTGTTCTTGATATGCATATTGTCGAGATCCAGTTTTAAAGATGTTTGGGTCTAAATCTTCGGGAAGTTTAACGCCTTTGCTTGTAAGAATGAGCAGATATTTTTCTTTGTCATTTTCCATGAGCTTTTCTACAAGCTTTTGGAATGAAGGGTTTTCCTGACATTCCCGAAGAAGTGCTTCAGTAATTTCAGGTTCTTCTAAGGGTGGAACCTCAAAAGGATTTGATAATCTTCGATTCATACTAGACTCAGCGTGTGCCTCACCTTGTTTGTCTCTTTGAGAGTGAGTAACAGGCATTTTAGTAGAAACTCTCAGTGATGAAAGGGACAAAAGCCTCGTTGATATGTTGTTCAGGGGTGGGCGGTTCTGGTCGAGATGTGTTATAAGTGATACACTCATCGGACAAGAATGCTGGATTGATTCTTCCGCTGCGGTTTATGGTTTGATTAAAAGCGGACTTTTGACAGTATGCTCTTGTCTTCAAAGGTCCTTTGTCAAATTCGCTGGATTTATTTTGGATATACCATTTGACATGATGAAGGAATACCCGATGAGATTTGAAGAGTTGACGATTGATATATAAAAACTTATTTCTCTTGATGAATTTGGAAAAACTAGGTTGTTGTTTCTTCAACGTGATGTTACGATAAAGGTTCTTTCTTTTCAGAATAAGGGGATTAGTCATGCATGAGTGATCAATGGTTTCTTTTGATTAGTTTGGATTCAGATGATTCTTGTTTTTGAAAATTTCAAATCTTACTCTATCAAAGTGAAGGTTTAGATGCCCCTTCAAGATAAAGCGTGTCAAATGATATGGATAGAAGCCTCCCGATCTGGAAACTTGATTTGACAATTTGAAAATTTTAACAAGTGGTGTTTGTGAGATAAAATCCGTAAGATGGTAAAGGATTCTGTTGATACTGATGATGAAGTTTCCGGATTATGATAGGAGAGACATCCTCTATCGCGCGATTCGTTTAGGATTCTTACAATGTTCGTTTTGACACAAATTTAGCTCAAGAAATAGTTTTAGTGGTTTGTTTTTGTCACTCTGGTTTGATGAAAAATGATGTTGATAAAAAAGGCTTCTAAAAATGTTTTTGAAATTTTTAAAATTTTTCCCGGTTTTGCTCTCTGTTTTTCTGTTTTGGATCACGCGCTAGAACAGAGTCTACATGCGCTACTGAAATTCCTCTATGCGCTAAAATAATAACCACACGCACTAGGCTGCCCCCAGACACGTGCTAAAGTTTTTGGACTGTTAAAATTGTGTTCCTAGCTATGCGCTATCCTGGGTCTGTGACGCGCTAACTATTGGACTTTATGCGCTAATGTTTGGTCTCAATGCGCTAGACTATTTTTCTGATGCGCTAAAGGATTTTACACTGTTTTGCCTTAAGATGAAATGCTTCTGTTTTGAACCAACGCGCTAACTATCGGTTTGGATGCGCTAACAAAAGTACTCCACGCATTAAGAAGTTGCTCTTATGCGCTAAACTGCCCTGACTTTTTTTTTTCTTTGGTTTGGTTTTTGTGAATTTTGAATTTTTGTTGCGAATTTTTCAAGTTTGATGGATGATTTTCTGAAGTAATAAATGTAAGCACGGCACAAAAAGTACAACCATTTTGCCTAATCTAATAAAAAGTGTATGTTCTGCGAGGATGTGTTCAAATCCCCAATGTTTTAACAGGTTTTGATACAAGTAATACACTTCAGAAAGACTCTTTAGTCAAGGGTCATAAATAACATCATAGCCCACTAGTCTCGATACTCCGTCAGCTCAAGCAGCCGTGTCACCCCCTAGAGGGCGCCCATTTTTTTGACTTTTGCCAGAAAATAACTCAAAGTGAATCGCTTCACAGTTGAATAGTTATCTTGGGAGATATATGGTGGATAATCTTGGGGGCGGATTCTTCCCCACCCTTGCACTATGATGTTATAAATGTCTAGTTACTGACTCAGTTCAAAGCTTCTATTTCTATGGTTCGTAATCAGGCTTCCTATTTGGTCGTCACTAATAAACTCCCTCAGAGGCTTCCCAACCTTTAGAACAAAGGCTTTACGTATCTCGAGGATACTGGGGGAAGGCTAATCACTGCGCGCAACCATTGAAAAGGACTTTCGTCACTTTCCACATTTGATTATAGTGGGTTGGAATTCTTGGCATCAAAGTCGTTCCCCACTTAGCTCGTTCCCTTCACACCGATCATAAACGGCTTTAAGAGTTGATTCCAACTCCTCGAGAAGGCAGGCCTGCTAAAGGTTTTATTGCTTGAAGTAAAGAAAGTTGTAAGAGTGGTCTGGATTTTTGATCACCCATTTAAGGGAAGAGCATATTCCTTCCACTTTCGAGATAAAGCAATCAAGTTGGTTCTTTTTAGCCTTTCAATTCAGTGATTTGCTAAAAATCTATGTGGAGATGTTGCTCCACAAAAACATAGTGTTTATTTTATCCTTTCAAGGCAATGATTTTCTGATGTATGAAAAGGAATTTGTCAACAAAGTAAATTCTATGTTTTGTCAACAAAAGAAATCGATCAAAAGGGGAATATCTTCCCTCTTTAGTTGTAAATGACTTTGGACATGTGTGATTCTTTGACTTTGCAAAATTTTGAAGTGAATCTTTTTATGCACCAAAGGATGGTGAAGTTCTTTTTAAATCTCTTTGCCAAAGTAAAGATTTGTTGGTTCTTTTTATAGCTTCCCAAAATGAAATGTTTTTCTCCTATAAAAGCAAGAAGGTTTCCGATAGTAGTTCTTTTTATAGCCCCAAAGAAGTAAATGAGTTCAATTTTAAGAATAAAAAAAATGTTTTAAAATTTTAAATTAACTTTAACTAAGTTAGAGAAAATTCTAAGATTACGCTCCCTTCTGCAACAAATTTGGTTAGCATCCTGCAAGCAAACCAGAGAAAAAAATGTTAGATGATTTGGTGGACTTCCACAAGTCTAAACTTTCATTTTCGGTTACAGTTTGTTTTTTTTTTGTTTTTTTTTTTTTAGTCTTCGATGCGCTACATAACAGACTGTATGCGCTACAATATATTCTTGATGCGCTAAAATTAAGGATCAACGCGCTACACTGTTTGCTGGATGCGCTATGCTATGCGCCGAAGGCGCTGCTCTGGTTTTCTTCCGAAAATTAATGATTTGACGCGCTAATTCATTCACGGCACGCGCTATATGATGGACTCCACGCGCTAAATAGTGGACCAGATGCGCTATACTGTTTACTGGATGCGCTACTCTGTGCCCTGAAGGCGCTGCTCTGGTTTTCTTCCACGCCAAGACCTACAGGAAAATATTTAGAGGGAATCACGCGCTGAGGAAAGGTCTTCACGCGCTAGAGTATAGACCCCACGCGCTAAACAGTAAGCGGAATGCGCTAGACTATTAACAAGATGCGCTAGGGAATGTTTCCCACGCGCTGATTCCTGTTTCCCGCGGACCTGCAAAAGTGATTAGTTTCAAAAACCGATTTGATATTTGGGGTCGAGCCCCACGGTGGGCGCCAGAAATGTATGCGGGAAATGTGGGCTGATAAAACTCAATATGTGAAAATATTACCAAATGACTTGTCCACACACACACACAGGACTTTTTGGTGCAAGCTATGAAGTAACGACGTATTACTCAGCTTCCCAAGGTGGGTCCCATGGTTTTCTATCTCACAATGTCCCTCAAACCAATGTTTTTGCTCTCAGATCACTAAGCAAAATGGTTCAGGGATGGCAAATGCAAGAACGAGGGATGTCTTGATAGATTTTAGAATGAAATGGATTCTAAACTATGTATGATCTTAAAATGCAATAAATTAGATGATAAGATGACAAGGTTAGTATGAGTACTATCCTAACATGATATATTTAGTCTATGATTGAGCTAAATGATAAAGAAAATATTCTAAACATGCATATTTAGACTAATTTCTAGTTAAAAGAGAGACTAAAATGATGAACATATATGATATAAGAAAGCTTGAATGTATTTGAGCATAAGTGTGATACTACAAATTTGGAGGATGATTGTTGAAAATGAAGGAATGAGAGCTCTATTTATAGCAAAAACAGGGCAATGGATGGTCAGGATTGAAAGAGTTGATCAAGGGTTGAGTTTGAAAGTTGGGGATCCATGTTTGCAATTGGCACCAATGAAATGGTGACAAGTGTCAACATAGGGTTGGGTTGAGAAAAGGGGTTGGAGACATTAAATGCCTGAGAAGACCTTATGGTTATCTAGAGGGTAGGGGTCAAGCTTAAATTAGGATTACCCACTGGATTAAGAGTTAATCCAAGGATAAACCTTTGTGCAAATGATTAAGAGATAATCATAGTCAAAGCATTAAAGGCCTGATGAGACCTTTGGGTTGGGTGAAGGGTGAGTTAAAACAAATTCTTTAACCATGTAGGAGGGTTTGAGCTAACCATTAATGGTTATTGGAAACTTTTGGGGATTAAGTGGTTGAAGGTTGGAAGCCTTTAATGGTTATCAAAGACTTTGAGGAATTAAGTGGTTGAAGGCTGAAAGCCTTTAATGGTTATCAAAGACTTTGAAGGTTTGAGAAGTGACCTCCCCTTGCTTAGGGATGTGACAAAGTTTAGAAGATGGGTTAGGCTAATTAGAAGCGATTAGAAGAGTCTAGAAGGTATTAGAAAGGGGTTTTAGGAAGGCAAGTGGGAGATGTAGGATTTTGCAAGTGGATGGAGGGATAATAGGATTTAATTGAATTAAATGATTTATTCAATTTGGTTGCAATTTGGGGAAATTAAATAAATTAGATTTATTCAATTTAGGATAACTATTTAATTAAATTTGAATTTAATTAAAAGTGGATAGTGGGAATTTAATTGAATAAAATGGTTTATTCATTAAATGGGTATAGTGAATTTAATTTAAATAAATTGAGTAATTTACTTAATTAAATAAAGGAATGTGGATAATTTAATTAAATTGGATTTAATCAAATAGAGAAATGAACATAAAATATTCATTTAGGAATATGGTCATTTTTATACGCCTATAGTAAGACTTTGTGCTTACACTTGTTCTTGAAAGAAATTAAAAATAAATTTTGTGATAAAAAATAGTTGTGAGTCTTTGCGCTTATACTATTTCTTACTGTTTTGTGTAAAAGAGAATAAGATATTTCAGACTTTGTGTTACTATAATTTGTTCTTGATATTATTAGCATAGAAAAGGGTAGATAGGACTTCGTATATTCAAGTCTTTGAGCTTGATATTGTTGTCTCGTCCCGAAGGAAGTGATGGAAGTCTTTGAGCTTTCAGGAAACTTCATTTCCTTTCTCTCATCTTATTTCAAAAAGTTGTTATTGTTGTTCTAAGTTAACTTGCAATCACTTTTATGTGAAGAGAAGAGGATTTTGGATTTCTTGAAGAAAGAAGAAAGATTGTTGTCTCATCCTGTTTAGTTTTAGATTAGATATAGGTAGGGGGAGTCTTCCCTTAATTAGGACAGTTTTACTCAAACACTGTGGTTGAAGCCACAATTTCATATATTTCCCCAAGTGTACAAAATTTTCAACCAACAAATCTATGCTTTTGTCAATATTTCTCAACATTTTGGATTGCCTTAAAATCATGCTTTAGGTTCATTATCAACACTTCTTTGAACTCCTTTGACTTATGTGCTCTTTCACTAGTCCTAATGATTGTGATATGCTCTTTTGTTTTATAGATGTTCTAGTTGTGATTTGTGTGTAGACCTCTTTGGTTGATCTTTATAATGTTGATACCCTATTTTTGAAGCCTCTTTGGTGATTATGCTTTTCCAATAGACTGACTATCCTTGCTCAAAAATCTTATGACTATCTTGGTATATTAAATATACCCTTCCAAAAAACTATAAGGACTGCTCTTGTGCCATGATCACTATGGAATGGCTTTCATTGTTTGCTTATGGTTGTCCTTTATCTCTGTTAGATGCATTAATACATGATGATCTCCTTAGCAGTGAGGTCACTATCTTCTCAAAGTATTTGCATTAGATTTGCCTTAGCATCCTACTCTTGATATAATTTATCTCCATCATGGAAACCATATAGCTCATATATCCAAGACAATCATTAAATGGTTGCACAATAACCAATACATCTTGAAGGCTTGACTGCTCTATTCTTTGTTCTAAGTGTGGTTGGCTTCTTTTCATGGTGACTGTGGCCCATCATTATTGATGCTTTGATCATTAACTGAATACTAATGGCTATCATAGCCACTGTGCATTATTAAAACTCACTGCAAAATACTTGTTATTTGCTCATTATATGAAAGAAGATTTTACATGTTCTTAAGGCTGCTATATCTTTATGAATTGTGAATTTACTGTCATACAAGCTTATATTTGTTGCAGCATCACATTTTTATTCTTTGTATTATATATGAATGTCCTCAATATGACTATTACTTGGACTATGTTTTTCACTTGTGATGCAAAAATTTGTGACCTTGAACATGTCTTCACAATGATTGACTGTTATAAAAGTTTTGCTAATTGTATGTAGTCTTATTTGTATTGATTTCTTTGTTTATTGCACATGATCTTAGAAAGCTTATCCATTTTGAGACCCTACCAGGGTTGTCTAGCCTTCTATCATGGCAACATACCTCCACTTAGGTAGAGATGTGTCATTCATAACAGTGACCTTGAAGGCTCACTGTTATGGATGATAGGCCCCTATTTAGTGAAGACATGTTGTCGTGTTAACATGTTGGGATCAACCCTTGTGGGAGCCTCATTTAACCCCACATGCATGAATGATAAAACAAAAATATACTATTTATTCCTTGTATTTGCACATGAAACAAACACATTAAATAAAACATGGTATATGATGTTATCTCATGGCATTCTTTTTGCATTGATTCATTGCCTTTGATTCTGACATATTGATAGTTGTAGGCATATGTTTTGGTATCCTTATGTAGATGAACTATATTTTCGTTGAGTTAGGGTATGAAAGTATGATAATCCTCATTGTTCTAACATAAATATCAACCCTCTTGCAGGTACTCTTGGAATGTGAGTGGGAGAAGCTGGAGTGGATGAGCAGTTGTGGCTCTACGACTCTCTCAATTTTTGACTCATCATTCCAGGCAATGACGGGTTACCCTATTCTCATACTCTTTTCTTCTTTTGTTGTATAGTTCATTTTCATAATGGTATGAAAATATTTGTTTATATTTTAAGTTTCAGCTATTCCCATGGCTTGTGTGGGACACCTTACACATTTATTGTAATACAAAAGTTATTTATATGCAATCTTTTGGTTTTATTTTCTTGAAATACTTGCATATGTGAAATGAATTTCAAATTTTAAACCATAAAATGAAAAAGAAGAATATGTAAAAAAAAATTGTGTACCTTTCTTCAAATGCAATGTGCAAGGCCTGTAATAGGCCACCAAAATTTAGCTGATGTGAAATTTTGGTAACAATTGTATTATACATTTTTAAGGCTTCTTAAGGAGAATGTGCAGAAAATATTCATTCTGAAAATGGTCTCAACTGCTTATTAATTCTAATATAAAAATATCATTTTAATTGTACACTTATATTTTCTTAATCATATGAGTCAATGTATCAAGGATATATTTGATTCATCGTAGCACCTTGATGCTTATGTGTATCTCATTTGGTTGGTCTCTTAAAGGAGGAGTTAAATCCTGTCAGACAAGTCCTATGATTTGGAGGAATAAGTTGGATCGGTAAGATGGGTTTTGTGATTGGCATACTTGAATGTTTTTGCAAAGCATAAACAAGAATAGTGTTGAGCAATTTGAATTTTAGCCATTGGATGAAGAAAAATCATTATGACTCTGTGGCCCAAGATAAAGCATTGATCAATATTTCATTCAAGAACAGACAATTAATTTAAACATTTTGTTTTCAGTTTCAGCTATATTGATAGAAGTTGGAATTATTTTGTATATTATTGTGTATTCCAGATATTCATGCCATCTGAAGTATCATTCAAAGTTTTAAAGAGAGTTATAATTTGCTTAAACAAAAAGGTACACCCACCTTGGTCTAGAAGAACCAAAAGTACAAGAAGAATCTATAATGCCCGCCAAAATACCCTAGAGAAATAAACATATCTAACATACTAATGCAGACTAATTTTTTTTTAACATCAACCAATACCACTTATAAGATTACAAAGTATGTATGCATCTAACTATCCATCCATAAATATGCACATCAAATAAATAACATAAACACATGGTCGTATAACGCAAGTAAAAATAACAACATAATACTAACATATGAATACATACATCCATTCTTCCCTAGGGCATCTCAACATCACTACTCATGACATTATCTACATGCATTTTCATACCCCCATTTAACCATAATCTCTAAATTAATTCTAAAACACCAAATCCAAATGCTCCTAATCCTCTTTCTTTATTAATTATCTATCACCATATGTATCTAGATAGCATCATCTAACACATGTATAAATATAATTCAATTCCTTAAGACTAGATATGCATTCTAACAAAGTAACTACACATTTCCATAATTCCAAGAATCCTTTTACAAAATCTATTAATTTCCCTTCCAATAAGACTATATATATTACAAAATAATCATCATGAAATAATTACAACTAGAACACACATAAGCTAACCATCAACATCCTTTGTAATGCCCCACCAGGAACCCTAAAGGAAAACAACACAACTAGGCAACTAAAGGGTGAATTTTTATTTTTTTTAAGATTAAGTGCATTAAATATAACAGTTGCATGTTTAATAACACAGCGGAAGTCTAACACATGATTTCCTAAGGGTTACCAACGAAGATTAATTCGTGGATTATATTAACACCATGGTTAATCCAATTGTCCATTTAATTAGGTAAATTAAATGCTTAAGATTAAAACTACACATACACCTAAATTCCATAATGAAAGAATCAAAGTATTACAATGCATTTATTTATCCATATTTCATTTATACATAAGATCAAAGCAACTGAATTAACATACATTCCACTGACATAATATTACAATATCCATAAATAAATGGCTTCCAAAAATACCACGGAATCCAAAAGTTACAATATCAAGGTTACATAAAAGTTTGATACAATGACCACAAGGTCTCAATTGAACAATGATCATGAACAAGAGCTGGTACATGAACCACGAACCAAGAAACACCAGTGAAGCCTTTCCTCGCCTAAAGATATAATCCAGAACATTTGATGGGAAGTGGCACTACCACCCGACCATGTGATCCCAAAATGGAACCACCCCACCGTGCTAGGAGATAGTAGAAGACCCTCAAGCAAGAAAAACAAGACAAGTACGAAAGAACTACATGACTCTGCAAACATCTATGTGACTCAACTAACAAACACTAGTGACTTTAAGGAGAGAGTGTCATCATATAGCTTACGGTGGTTACCATGGTAGGCCTCCATAGGTCCCATCCTCCATCCTGGGTTATCCTGGTAACCTCTCCCGAACCTCCGGCTCCATCTAAGTCTCATGCGGACCCTATCAATCCTTTCGTGAAGACAAGGTGCTAAGTTTGTCATTCCAGGCCTTCTCACCACATCCTAAGCCTATACAAGCACTCAACCATGTACGAGGCACATTATCTTAATTAATATTTTAAACTACTCACCTCCTAATCAATTATTAGGTTATCACTTCTTAACTGACTTTCGATGGGTTATCTTGCCATCCACTTCAGGCGTGGCCCCCGCTCGAAAGTCACTCTCTCTCATAGGACACTAACAGGAAAGGTCTCTCTACGAGAACACTATGGCAAAATAGATAGCCATATCTAATCCTGACAAACCATAGGTGAAGGACGCACAATCACTAACCCAAGATTGACCATTCAGACAAAACACACAATGGCTCACATCAACGAGTTTATACAACAACACCTGACCAAGGAGATATAACAACATATGACATAATGACAACTCAACCAGAATAGCAACGAAATTAAGCTTGACTGCAAATACCATTTACACAAGATCCTAATAAAGGCAATCTTTTCTTTAAACAGCCAAAAGCATAAAATACTTGCAATTAAAGATTTTCCAGAAAATAAGAAAATACAGCTATATTAATACAAGAAAATCAATGTTGTCATTTGTCCAATAAGGTTAAATAAATTCACATATGAATTAATCTCCTAATGTATTTCCAAGCATAAATATAGAATCTAAAATTATAAGCTTTTCTGAAAATACCAAACTTTGAATTAATTATATAAATGTATAACATAATTATATGAATACATATATATACATCGTATATATATTATATACTTATAATCATATTACAAAATATATATGTAAACTCACGAATTAATTTTCATAGTATTAAAATAATACTAAAATAATATAATGCCCATAATAAAAAAACAACTTATGTATAAATATATATAAATACATATTATATATAATAAATTAATTAACAAAAAAAAACAAATTACACATCCCCGGCACGAAAATTGAAAGTGCCCATGTCCAAAGCATACACAGGGAAAAGCGAAATCAATAACTCCCTGCTACCCATGGTAGCACGTGCTACCGTCGATAGCACTGCTACCGCACAGTAGCAGATACTACCATAGGTAGCACTGCTGTCGTCGGTAGTACTGTTACCGTACGGTAGTCATACTACCGTCAGTGGTTGCTACCGACTTGACCTATATTTTTTATTTTTTTATTTTTTTTAAATTTAAAATTTGCAATAGCATAACAATACAATGGGTTTCATTTTTCAATAAAAATCAATTTCCCAGAATTTAATTAATATAATTTTTTCCATAATAATTAAATAAAATAATTTCCCCATAACTTCCAAAACCCAAATTAATTTAATTAAAATTAGATCTATTACTATAGCAACTAATTAATTTCCCAGAGATTACACAAATATTGACAGAACAACCATAGCCAAATATCGAAACCAAAAATCAAACAAGAGGGAATATTTTTATTGGTAAATACCATTTCTCCCAAATCTTGCAATTTCCATGCACCATAAAAAACTTGGCAAGATTTGCCATATTAACTATTCCCAATCTTCTCAAAATTTTAATCTATAAACACGCAGGAAATAACTTCTTTCCATAAACTAGAAACTAATTTCAGGAATGAACTTTAGCCAAGAACAAGAAATAATCAGACAGGAATTTAGATTTGACAAACATTTTAACACACACATCATTCAAAAAAAGGAAAGAAATAAAAATATTCTCTTTAAAACAAACGATCAAAAGAAGCCACCCGAACTGGTATAGCTTTCCTGAAAGAAATTTGTAGAAGAGAATCAATCCTTCAACAAGTTGTCAACTAATTTCTCTTCACCCAAATCCCCGTCTCTTTCGCGTGACTCCCCAAAAATAAAAGACATATTCCCCTTTTTAAACTAAAATTCTAGGTTGCATATATTTTTCCCAAAAAACCCTAATCTTTAATTTTAGTAATAAAAGCAATTTTCTTTTCTTTTCTAATTTTCTAACAAAGGAATAAGTTAACATGCAATAATTAAAAATCATTTTTCTTTCTTTTCTTTTCTCATACAAATTAATTAATTTTCTAAATAAAGAAATTAAAGCAATACTTCAATTCTAAATAATTCTTTTATTCATGTATTTATTTATTTATTCTTTTATTCTTTTATTTATTTAAAATTCTAGGAAACAATAAATGAAATTAATCTAATTTATTTTTTACTAAAATTTAAATAAAATATATTTCTAATATCATGCAGCTTGCAACTTAATTTAATATTTTCTTTTAATTAATTAAATTTATAATCTCAGTGCATAAAATACATAATTCAAAAATACCAACTATGAGATAACTCCATAAATTTAATTAATTAATTAAATCCACTAAAACACACAAACTAAACAACCACAAGCAAAGACTCAAAAAAAGTCAAACGACAATACACGAAGGCCGAACAAACTGACAAGATGACCAATTGATGACACTCACAAGAGTGTAACTGGTTAAAATAGGGTCAACTACTACCTCCTCCACTTCCATCGGACAATATAAGGCACGCTCAGACCTGTGAAGCCGGATGGAGATGATACCCCGTACCTACTCGGTACTTGTACCTACAATATCCTACATCACCGAACCACACATGCATATATACAATATAGAAACCACGACATGCACATCGATGAAGGAGAATCACGAAGTTCCTTGTCTCACCGGAGTGAGTGAAGGAAAATCGTCCCCTTGCATCCAATACACTCACAGACATGCAACATATAATTTCACATTGCATAGATAAAGTAAAGTGTCAGTACATAGCAATAATCCATAAAATGTCATAAATCACAAGTACTAAAATACTGCAAATAAATTATGCATCTCATATCCAGATAAAGCATGAAATAATGTCACATAAGTCTGAATAACACATCATGGTAATGTATCCACTAAAAATAAACAATAATAAAATATGAGTCTAATAAGTTCAAACGAGTAGGGGTACTACATCCTTATTCCAATATAGAATCTCAATCTCTATTTCTTACATCATGTACATTCTCTACAACATAAATCATACAATGAATACCTCATCTTTCCAACATAATATCTACTACACCATGTCCTATTACTTATGATTACATGATACAAGAGTATATAATATCTATTGCATTTACATCTTCTTTATGATACAATGATACAAGAATATACTCCAAGATCCATTCACATAAGAAGATACATCAAATCCAAATCCACACATGCTAGAATCCAATAAGATCATCCCAATGGAAGAACACATCAACCACCTGACCATGTGGAACCACCCCCCGTGCTAAGAGATAGCACTGTTAGGTCCCGGAGACAACTGAGAGGGGGTGAATCAGTTGTCCAATAAATTCAACCAAAATTAACTTAACCAAAACTTAATGCATAATATCGATAAACCAAACTTTATGTCGGTAGATAGTTTTATCAGTTAATTGTAGTACCGGTAAAGATTAATGCATGAAACAGAAAGACAACATCCACAACACATAACACAAATATTTGTACGTGGAAACCCTGTAAGGGGAAAAACCACGGTGGGAAGCCTTACCCACAATCAAATGATACTACTGCAGATAGTATGTGTGTACAATACAGATTCTGCACATGCAGAAAGGCCAGCTGCCTAGAGCTCACTGCTCAATCACAAAATGAGAGTCCCACTAACTACAATTGGATGGTTAAATCCAATGATAATGTACTGCATAAAATAGCATCTTTGTATGCTGGATTCAGTACCAGTTTAGTTCTGATTGCCTTCACAAAAACCTTCCTTTAACCTTCAAATGATGTATGCGTGTATAGCTCTTCTTATTTTTGCATATACCTTATTACAATTCTTTTCCCAATCGTATATCAATCTCACAAATGAGATCTTACATTTATACCATAACCTAAGACCAATTGAATAGGTCGGCTCACTAAAAGATATTACAATAAAATCAGTTATAAATAAATCAATATCTGATGCATGATGTCGGCTCAATGCATTTACAATAATAATAAATCATCTCCATAACGTGTTGTGCTGATCTGGAATAGATATAACTGTCGGTGCATATCCTGGACCTATTTGTCAGTAACAGCAAATATGCAAACCCGAATAAACAAATAACCAAATCACCAAAACCAAGTGATCGAATAATGTCTTCAACATAACCAAGTAGTCTCCAAGTCATTCCAAGTGTCGGTGAACAATATAATTTGTCGGTGAACCAAATACCAGTGACTGTGCATATGTCTCTGACTTGTCGGTGAACATAACCAAAGATCTCCAAGTGTTGATAAGTGTTGAAAAGTGATGACAGGTGCTGACATCAATGACAAAACCATATCAACATATCCAAAATACCAACAGACACAAGGTTCTAACTCACACTCTAGACCTAGGCTGACACCTAATAACCAAGAGATAAAACAAACTCTTAAACTACCAATCACAATCATGGAACATCTAGAAGCTTACCAATCATGATGGGATAAGGAAACAAGGACCAACATGTAGGGAAGAGTGTCATCACATGCTATCACCAATAAGGATATCCTAGAACTAGGCCCTACATCAGTGATACACATGCAGAACCATCTCAACCTTTGAGGAAATCAAGGGAGTTCGGTTTATCCAGTGACCAGATCTACCACCTCACTCTGGATTCCAAGCCATGAGATGGGGAAACACAAACATATTTCTTATATTATTAAGATGAGTTACTACTACTCCAACCCACCTATGATTAATTATTAGGTCAACACTTTATTATTACATTAAACCTCCAATGATCTATCCAAATGGTCTAGACCCCGACTCTAAACAATAAGGAATCCTAGCAGTCCATTCCTCATGACCTCGACAAACTCAAGGAAACCAACTCTCCCTAATAATTCTCTTAGGCCTTAAGGTGAAACATAAACCATGGTTACATCACAATAACATCATGAAGGCCCTCAAGAGATATATCTACAGACACAACATCACTGAAACAAATTGAAGCATAACATGAATCATAAAGCCACATGTAAAGCAAGAGCCTCCACCAAAGCAATGCAATAATAAACCAAGGCATAAACATAAATCCAAGAGCTAATTCATATGAAAATCCAATCCTCAAAAGTGAGGCACAATCATCCTATTGGAGCTCTCAAATAAAACATTCCTCAACAACAAGGCTTTCCCTTCTTGACGGAGCTATATAACATATAAGCATAATCCTCAATGGTAAGGCATAAAACTTCTCAAAAGAGACTAAATAAATAATGATATTATCAATACAACATTAAAAGATCTCTCTGAGAATTCAAAACAATCACACAAAGTCTCTAGTAAAAGCTCAAAATCCAGAGAAGTGACCTTATTGAGCAAAACTAACAAACTAGCAACTCAAGGAAGAACAACGCATCGAAAACCCAATTTAGCGCATCTGGGAGACATTTTAGCGCATCCATGACATCTTTTGGTGTTTTGATGCCATCTTTTAGCGTTTTGGGTTCAGAGAGCAAAAATGGCATGAAACAGAAGAATTAAGTGACGAAACTTCAAAATCTTGAACATAGGCTCTCATGATGAACACAAGACACTCCTAGAAGGTGTGAAAGCCAAGGAAACTTAGAAAACAAAACAATAAGACCATACAACTGAAATCAACAATATTTCCCATCACTCCCTACACACAAACGTACACAGACTTGCACAGAACTCACCCAAATTGCATAGGACTTCACCAATGGATATAATGGGGTAAAAGAATGTCTCTTACACCATAATGAAAGGCAACAAAGGCTTTATAAGTTCAACATTAAGGGGGAAAAAAAGAACAATACGCATAGCAAAGGCAACCACTTGCATCATAACATCAGACAGTCACATTCCTCCATTTCATAAGAGCCTATGAATAAATAGAATCTGGAAACTTCTTCCCCAATCAATATGTATTATTATAATACCAAATAGAAATCCAATTAACCCTAAAGACAATCTTTGAGAAGACATGGGGAAGACAAATCCATTTTGTAAATCAAAATCACAAAAATAAAGGCTCAGCTCCAACTTGGAGAAATCGAAGTGATGGCCAAGGCAATCGAAAAAGTGCAATAAACAAATCCCAAACTCCAGCAATCCAAATCCAAGCTCAACAATCAAGAATATTCAAGCAACAATTAGAGAGATGCCAACCATGACAACGCACAACCAAAGCCAATAAATGGAAAAATTAACGCAAAACTATAGAAATGCATCGACCAATCAGAAAATTTTGTAAACTATATAATATACCTACCTTACATGATTTCGAGGAAATTAATATTAAATAGTATTATTTACTTACCCTCTCAAAATTACCCAATAAAATAATAGGGTAGGTAATATATATAATATATCCAAAGGATAAATAAACCAAGACCCAAAAGGTAAATAAATTAAATTAAACCAATATAAATAAACTCCACAATAATTAATTAAATAGAATCAAATAAATAATAAATCATAGTTAAATAATAAATAAATAATTAAGGATCATTTAAACAATAAATCATTAAACCAATTAAATTAAATAAATAAAATAAACATTGGATTCAAATAAATAAATAATACCAATCAATAAACAAATATAAAATAAATAATAATTCATCAATAATATTAATACATTAATCTAATTACTTAATAAACTACACAATAAGGTCAATTATTATTATAATCAATAACCACTCACAAGAGCACATGACATGGGTCCCACCAACCACATGCGCCACAAGATATCTCTAACCAACACTCTAACTAACAAGGGTGATAACTTAAGCCTAGAGTATGTAAGGGAAACTCATGCCATCTCTAATCAACTTGCCATTAGGATAAACACACTTAGACCTGTGAGACTAGGTGGAGCCGATGGCTGGTATCTCCAGTCCTGCAACCACCACTAAACATGATATAACATATATACAGTACATATTGTTGGCATCTTGATGATGTTTTCATTGTCATTGATGGACACACACTTTCTTGATGTATGAGTTATGCTCAACCAGTAATTGTTCCAACTGGTATTATGTATTATAGTCTTTAGACTATCGGTGTTTTGCAGAAGATGTTTACTGATCACAAATTGACTGAAGACCTCAAGTGGTATGGAGAACCTCAAGTGGTTCGAGGATCACAAGCGGTACGAAGGACCCAAGCGGTAGTTAACACTATGATCTACCAGTCTTCATTTTTTTTTGACAACCAGTAATCGGTATATTGTATGAACCGGTATTACTCTGTGATGAATTACCAACCGGTATTTCTGTGATGAGTTATCATCCACCAAAACTTTGGTGGTGATTTTGTGTCGTGTTACCAAATGTGTCTAGATGCACTGAACCTAGGAACTTGTAGTTTAATCCTATTGGACCGACATGAAATCAGTTTCCTTTATAAGGACATCATGTCTAGGGTTTGTACATGTGAGAGATGTATGATGTATGAGAAGGTTATGTGTGATCTTTGCAGAGAAGATTAGGTCTGTGTGAAGAGTTAGAGTGTGGAGATATTGAAGACTGAAGTAATGCTAAAATGCATTAACAATGAGCTATCAAGGATCTAACCAAGCATACTGTGCTAGTATCTAGATCACTCACTTGTTGATTACTCACATCTTCGACAAGTCTGAAACCCTTAACTGGGTAGGCCCAACAAAGCCTTTGTAAATCCTCTAACAAGGTGGTTCACAACTGTGGATTTGAAATCCTTTAACAAGGTAGTCTTTGACAGGACTTATCTCCTAATAGAGATCTAGATTCCTAACAGGATCTGTTCTGGTGAAGAACATTGTATGACCTTAACCGGTCTGGTTTCTATTCTGCAGATAGTTACTTGTGAGTTTTTGCTCACCGTGGTTTTTCCCATTTGGGTTTCCACATCAAAATATCTTATGTTATGGTGATTGTGCTTTTATGGGTGAATGCTTTATTTTCTATTTGGTTTGCATTTATCTTAAGCATTTTATTAGTGAATTTGTTATACCGGTTATCTGCTAAACTATTTAAGAGTTTGAGTTTGGTATTTTTTGGTATACTAATTCACCCCCCTCTTAGTATTCATCAATTGGTATCAGAGCCAACCTTTCTATAAGTCTAACCACTTAGAAGGAGATATGGAGGAATACATTGTGAGGGAACTTACTCATCATCTCACTCAGACTGAGAGAGCCTATGATGAACTCAAAGTCAAGTATAAAGCCTATTTGGCCAAAAGAAGAGAGCATGCTGAGAAACTGATGGAACTTACTAAAAATAGCTCTTCTGATGAAGCTGACATGGATGCCCTAGTTGAAGAAGTTGAAAAATTGAATGAATCTAAAGCCAACCTGAGAAAGGAGTTGGAAGGACTGGCTATCAGAATGTGTCAAGAGCTTGAGAATAAAAGGAAAGCTAAACATCTGGCAAAAGACAAAGATCATGAGATCTCTAAGTTGAAGCAAGAAATCAGTGCCCTTATCACTCGTCTCCAAGAGAGTAAAGTGGAAAAAGAAGAAATGCAAGGTGAACTAAACATGGCTATTTCTAAGAATGCAACCTTGATGGAATCTAATGCTGCTATTTCCAAGGAACTTACTGAGTCAAAGGAGATACTTGCCAAATTCAATAAGAGTACTGTTAAGTTAGAACAAAAGTTGGAATTGGCAAAACCGGTAAAGAGTACCACTGGACTTGGTTTCTCTGGGTATGAGGAAGGTGAGACCTTTGGAACAAAAGTTGAAGCATCAAAGAAGCAGCCAACATCCAAGGATAAAGCTAAGCAAAAATTTAAACCTGTTTTCTTTAATTGTCTCAAGGAAAGACATATTTCTAATGTGTGTAGAAGCAAGGCCTACAATAATTTTCCTTATTTTCTAAACAATAAGCTTAGATCCAATAGATTCAATGGAAACTACTATGCATGCAACAAGTTTGAGTATAGAGCATTTGAATGCAGGTCTATTTTGCACAACATTGGGAGATACCCTCCAAGGACTCAAGGAGTTATCCCAGGACCCTCTGTGAACCGGAATCTCAACTGATATAATACCTATGACCATCGATCAGGTGGCTATCAAGCGACAACTGGTTGGAGAGCAACCTGTTTGATCTATCATGGTAGCAGTCACACTGCTGCAACATGCAGAAGGAAGAATGGTAGCATGAATAATGGACCATGGAGAACACCTGGAATAGTATGCTATCATTGCAACAAACCGGGTCACACTGCCAGAACCTGCAGAATGAGAAAGAACCTATCGGATGATATACCAATCACTCTTGAAGGGAAGATTGATGTTGAAACCATTCAAGCGGGAATGAATAAAACTTGGAAAAAGAAACCTGAAGAAGCGTCACAGGATGAACCAGTTTCTGCACCTAGTGTGGAAGTCTCTGAACCGGTAAACTGAGCTTCAGAAAAGCTTAGGGGGAGCATATCGGTGAAATATTTGAACCCCCAGTTTATATCGGTAAAGACCTTAACCAGTATATGTTACCTGTCAATCAGCAGAAGACTTGAAGTGGTAAAAGGCAAAATTAGGGTTTGTACCCTAACGGAGATGCATTATTACGGTAGGTGAAAGATTGTTTAAAAGGAATTTTTGTCGTTATTTTCACTTATCTGTTTTCAAGAGAATAATTTTCAAGAGCAGAGTGACAAAGTGCGATTCGTCTAGCGATTTAAAGAGAATTCAAAAATCTTGCAGAGGAATCCATCAGACTTTCAATCTATCGGTGAAGAACACTAAGCGGTGTTCCAAGCAAGCAAAGTGGTGTGTTGTGAGCAACATTGGCAAAACCTAAATTTTGAATTATGAAGGTATTTCTCAAAATTCTTGTTTATCATTCAATCATGACTTCTGCATCGCACTCCAGTTTGAGTGTACCTGTGGATTCAGCCGAGTTTCTTCAAAAGAAGATGAAATACAATGCCCTATCCTAGATACCCACCAAAGTTATTATTGAAGAGGATATTTCAGGATATATAGATTGTAAACTAGAAGACCTAGGATCCCTAGTGATCCATTCCCAACTAGGTCTGTTTTGTGGGGATGAAAAGAAAATAAAACCTGAATATAGCATCCTAGAGAGGAAGAAACTACACAATACGGTTTATTTTCTAGAAGAGTTCACTGAAGATCACATCTGTGTCATCCTGAGCAGAGTGCACGGTGATAAAATGTATCTCGAGAGGACGCATGACATCACACCGGAAGCAATTCATGTCATCACCAGTTTCTATAACATTGGAGACGTGCCAGCTCTAAGGAAGGTCACCAAGACTGAAATGACTAAGCTCATCGGTTCTCTGAGCGACCAATGGGTGATGATCATCAACACCATCAAAGATGATGTGGTTAAGTATGCTTGCATGGTGATTGGATACTGGATGTTTTATGCCAACAGAATGAACTCTGTCCCTATTGTTGCAGTGAATGTCGCCTACAAAATGATGAAGGAAGATGCCTCATTTGATTTGTGTACATGTTTGCAGAAGTAATTGCTACTAAACCTAAAGTCCATCAAACAGGACAATGCTCTAAGGTTCAGGTTTGGACAACTTTTGGTCGGCCTATTTTTCTACTTTCAAGGCTATTTCCCTAGAGTAGGTGATGTACAATGGTCTGCTGACCAACCGGTCTCCAAGCAAATCAAGGAAAGTCTTCAAGTAGTGGGAACTTCACATCCTGAGGTTCTGAACAAATACTTCAATGAATTCAAGCGAAAAATGAGCCAGAGGATGAGGATATCAGGAGATATTGTGAAGATATATGAAGATGACATCTGCTTCACCATAAAGATAGATGAATGCATAATGGAAGCGGTGGAACCAAGAAAGGAAGCAGTTGAACCAATGGGATATGAAGTGTTGTATGATATGCTGATCAAGTATGCCTCTACCCTGCTTGCCTCACCACTAGATGCCAAGAAAAAGAGAACAGGAACCTACTTAGAGAGGGTAACACTGGTTGAAGAACCAAAATAGAAAAAGGATAAGGCAGTGCCATCGGTATTGGCATCGGTTACCTCAGCAAGTCCAAAAGTGGCTAAGCGGTCACCTGCCAAGAAGAAACCTGAGGTTGCTCTTGCTAAAGTATTTGAGAGGAAGCGGAAAACTAAAAATAGCTCACTGGACTCAGAGGATACTGAACCGGAAGTACAGCCAAAGAAGACCAGGCAATCAAGCAAGAAGGCAAAATCTACCGGTAATGCACCTGCAACGTCAGTACCAGTAAATATAGCTATTTCCTCTTACAAGTCGATGACACATTGTCAGAGGACTATTAAGAATATTAAGAGAAAGGTGTTGGATGACAAAAGAATATTTTGATGATTTTCTGATAGTGAGAAAGAAGAAGTAGAGCAGGAAATTATTAAATATTTATGTGTCAATGACCGGTCTCCATCTGAAATCAGATCAGTCACACCAGATTCTTTATACAATTCTTTAGATAACAAATGGTGCATTGCCATTGAAAAGGAACAAGAAATAAGGGAGAGAGTATTGGCATAATACTTTCCCGATGCCTCTAATTCTGAATTATTTGAGATAATGGATAAGAAAAAATGCCTCTTCTTCATGAGAAGAAGAAGTCTCAGGCTACTAGAAGGTAAAGCTTCTAAAGTGGAGAAGGACACCCATTTGCATGCCAAAATTGTTGTCCAGTTACACCAAGTGTCTGAGGCAAATCTGAAGGCTGAACAACCACCTGATCTAACATCAGGCAAACCGGATGAAGCATTTGACAATGAAGGGGAAAGAGTGATAGAGAAAATTGATCCCATTGATGTGGATGCATTATATGTTGAGGATGTCACTCCGAACATAGAGAAGGAGAAACAGGACAAAGAAAAGGCTGAAAAAGAGAAGTAGGAAAAAAAACAAATGAGGAAAGAGAAAACGGAAAAAGAAAAGAAAGAAGAAGACAAGAGGAAAGAGGAAGAGAAAAAGAAAGAGGAAGATAAGAGGAAAGAGGAAGAGAAAAAGAAAAAAGAATACAAGAGGAAAGAGGAAGAGAAAAAGAAAGAGGAAGACAAGAGGAAAGAGGAAGAGAAAAAGAAAGAGGAGGAGAAGAGGAAACAAGAAGAAGAGAAGAGAAAAGAAGAGGAGAAGAGGAAAGAAGAGGAGAAAAAGAAGGAGGAAGAAAAGAAGAAGGAAGAACTGAAGAAGAAACAAGAAGAGGAGCAAAAGAAGAAAGAAGAGGAAAAGAAAAGAGTAGCAAAGGAGAAGGAAGCAGAAAAAACCAAAGAAGTAGAGACTCCCAAGGCAACCGGTGGTCAAGCTAAACTAGTTGACACCACCAGTCCGATTGACCTTCAATCATCAAATGAGTCCGAGCTGCTGTGATGCATCAAATTGGCATAAGAAAGACTGGAAGAGTTGTGAAGGAAGAAGCAAAGGGGTGTCATACAAACTGCGATTGACACCCTTACCAGTCTGATTCCCGATACTAACCTCCCTAGTACCGATTCCTCTCTATTCAAGCTGAAACTCCTTTATACTATAGTAGAGGACCAAGTACAATGTTTGGAAGATGTTGTTGCAGCCACTACGAAGAAGAATCATGAAAAGGCACTCAACACTACCTTAGTCAAGAAATTGAATGAGTTCCAGTCACAACTTCCGAAGCAGAAGAAGGATATCAGTGGTTTTATGGATGAGAGCAAATTACTGTTCACTCTAAATTTTATTTTGGGGACGAACGGCCTTATGGGAAATCCAGTGTTGGGGGACCAACTCGCGCAAAGAAACACTGAATGACCTCTGGGATTGAGAAGTCGGCTCTTCCTTGGGTTTTAAAGAAAGGGAGAGGAAACAAATACTTTTTAAAAAATGAGATACTAAACACTTAAGCGATACGCCATATGATTAAGAAGAAATGAACCAACAGAAATCAAGGAATATTTGCAACTTCTGTAAGCATCTGAGCCAAGGACATAATCAAAACTACAACCAAATTTGCTTGAAAACATAAGGGACACATTCATCACGCATTCACTAGATAACAAGTATAGAAAAACATAGTTTAATTAGTGAAGTCTTAGATAAAATACTCCGAAAGTTTGTCAGAATTTTCAACAGCAATAGCACAAAAAACACTATTAACAGTAAGCCAAGAGAGACATCATAAAGGCCACAGGCACAATCTGAATGATTTTCTTATAGAAAAACCCAAATAGTTTTGAAAGGCTGGAAATGAAAGAAAACTCCTAATTAGCAAATTAGACTGTTCTTCTGCTTCTAAATCCCTTTTTTTTCTTTTTTTCTTCCTTCTTTTGCGACAAAGAAATCTGCCCTTAAAATAGGCCACCACTCCTAAAAACAGCTCTCCTAAAAATCCAAAACTGGCACAACCTCCTTTGAAAAGAAAAACACAGCGTGTCACAATAGAGGCCACACCCAGCAAAACAAACCCTGCAACTCAACATTTTCCTCTAACTGCCTGGAGGTTACCCAGAACTGAAAAGATTCTGATAGAAGAGAAAGGACTGCGGAAAAGGGGACCGCTGCAAGGAACCACTTGCAAAGCGCAAACGAGTGGGCCCACCCAGAAGAACAGTCAGTAAGCATTATCATTTGTCACTCTCGCGCTGCTTCAAAAACTGGACGCCAAAGACGAACCGAGGGAGCAACGCCAGACCACCAAGTGTCACGCACGTTCAGCCCTGTTGGCTAAAAAAAAAAATGATCACAACCGAGCCCACCAAGAAACTTACATCAGGGAAAATAAAGGTGAACATTTCCTGGTGACTTCAGGGTCGATTATGCCTATGGAATAGAAGAACCCAAAATTATTGGTTCGAAGACTAGACCTCAACCCACAACGGGATGAAAAAGATCAAAAACCTACCGCAAGGGCAGCCACTCATCCTCTGAGAGCGTAACTTGCACTTCCAAATCTTGGAAATATTGCTCCAGGCAAATTACTTCATCCAGGGGCAGTGGTACAGGTTCATCTTGGACCTGGTTCAGGAGTGCGGAGAGTTGGGCTAGAGGATACAAAAGACCTTCCACCTCATTCACTGAAATAGGGTTTCCCAGCCATTGCAGAAAAAACTTTGTCTTGCTGCAAAATCTCGATCTGCTGCAATACTTGTTCAATCCGTAGCACAAAACCATCCGCAGGGAAAGGAGAATGTAAGCCTACAAAAACAAATTTCTCGACACGCTGCTTAATGTCTGGTACTAAAAATTGGAAAGGTGCCAAAGCAGCTAACACTTGCATAATTATCATGTGATGATTTATGAAGACATTAGTCCTTTTGATTAATTGTCGGCGATTTTTAATCCCTTTCTCCCTAAGCTCCTCCTCTAGAGCGGAATAAAGCAACTGAATAAGATTCTGGTCTATTGGGAATTTTGAACCGATGATAAGCATAGAATTATTTATAAGGTGCCCAGCCTCAGCACAGAGGGATTGAGCGTCACTGAGAAATCTTAACACCGGCTGCAAAGATGGGCAAAACTACTTTACTTTTTCCCAATGAGAAACATACAGCTCCGTCAACATGGTGGAGAAGTCTAGAGCAATCGATTGAGGGGGTGGGATGCTCATCAATCGAGATATCTCATTATCTTTCCCAACTATTTCCTGTTGGAGCTGCTGGATTTTGCTTTGCTCAATAGCCACCTGATTTTCCAAGGCTAAGATTTTTGCTTCTCCGGTCCTAACGGTCTGTTGCAACTGCAATGTATGATTCTACTCCTGCTACAAAAGAGTCTCCAATTCTGAAACACGCTTACCAAATTGCTTGAGACTTGCTTCTTTTTCTTTTAGTTTGGCTTCAAAAGTCATCCTCTCATCCGTCCAGGACACCTAGTCTTCACTCAGTTGACGGGCATGACCTTCTTTGACAAGGATTTCTTCGCGCAATTGCATCTGAACCTAGGCAACATCCCTGGAAGAAACCTTCAGTCATTGTATCTCAGAGTCTTTATCTTGTAATTCCTTCAAAGCTACATTTCTTGTCACTTCCTCACCTTTTAGCTGGGAACCGACGTTGTTAAGGGCCGACTGCAACTTTCATTTTTCTATATTGGCTTGAGCTAGCAGGCTTTGCAGACGATTGATCTCTAATACCCGAGCTTTATCTTTCTTCCTTTGCTGAGAAAGGGAATCGTGGAGGCTAGCATTTTCTGCTTGGAGCTTTTCTAAACGACGGCTCTACTTAATAAAGTTCGTGGACACTGCTTTAGAAGTTTCTTCCATCATTCCAACCTTGTCGAATGTCATGGCACTTTGGAGACTAACACTCATTTCTTGTAACTCATAATCATCAGGCCTCATCTGGGACTCTGGCTTATCAACCTTGGGAACTAGATTTGCAATGTAAAGGCAATCTATTTGCTCGCTTACTATTACAAAATGTGTGGGCCCTCGGCCTCTCTCTTGTTTACATCTATCAGTTTCAAGAGCAAGTCATGCTTTGCCAAGGCTTCTCAGAGGCTAGTCTCAGTATCTTCCTCTTCAGTATCGGAGTCCCCTTCTTCTCCTAGCCATTTCGAACCAGAAGAACTCTCAGGCTCCCCATGCATGAATATAACCACCAGGTTAGGAAGCTGATCAAGCAATAGGACTCTTGGGAAGATATAGTCCCTGAAGCCAGTATACCATTCTATGCCTTCCGAAATAGAGACCATCATATGCACTCGCAAAAGAAACTCTACAGCTAGCTCGACATGGTACCTATGGGAGGACAATGACATGGTTTTCAAGCCATTGATAAGTGGACGCCACCTCACTTCTTCATTCTGAAAGATGAAGCGCTCTAAGTCAGATGCCACAGGGAGTCTGAGGAAAGGTACATGATATGCAACTACAACTTCAAGGCCTCACAGATAGTCTAAAGGAAAGAGGGCTTGCATCAGCTGCGTTGTCAGTAGCCCAGATTGGTTGCAGTCTAGTAGAGAAGCCACGAAGCACGAACAAATATATGTATTCACCCGGTATCGGTCTGGATTGCCAATGAAATCCTCCCCAAGTACCCATTTGATGACAGCAATTATTAATGGATTTTTCCTTCTCGTCATCCCTTGCAATCTCCGGTCTGATATATTCCTTAGGAACGTGACTTGCGCCCTTCTGCTGACAAGCCGAACCGGAGTATCCATTTCTTCATAAACTCCATCGTTATAGCTTGCATTGTGATGAAAGAATGTCTGAAAAGACATATTTATAACAAAAATCTTGGCAGGTAAGTAATTGGCAACTTGAGCTCACCCTTGTCCCATTTTAATGTCTTTGTCATACCTCTATTAATTCGCGTCATGCGAATGGGATTATTTCTAAGATATTGGCGTCTAGTCAGTCACTTCAAAAAGAAGAATGGATAGAAACAAAGAGCCATATGTACTTTCAGGTACGTCCCCCTTAAATGAGCCCGCTCCGCCAGCCTGTTTCAGCTCACGCGGCCATTATTCCTAGCTGATCTTCTCGATCAAAGAAAGATTTGGCCCAAGGTACTTTTCCCGAGGAACGCCAACACAACCAAGTAGTTTTTTTGAAAAGTGGGAATGACAGCTCCCCTCATTCGTGGAGGTTGATCATAGCAGCATTTTGAGTTGGTGCACATGTCAGCCGAGCCTTAGCTTTCGTGAAAAATAAGGCATGTCATGCATTTAAAAGCCCAAAGGTTCTCCTAGTTATCAATCTATTCACTTTGTTGCCAAGGAGTTAGGCCAGAGGATGATGTGTAGGTTTCCATTCTTTATCTCTAGTTTGATAGCAGTCCTCTAAAGGTTGATTGTCTGCCTTGATGGATTCAGAGGCTTCATCCACAAAAGCTACTCCTAGAGGTTTCTGGGTTGATATTTTTGAGGAACTATCTTACTCCTCGCATGCCATCCCACCGAAGAAGGATTATCCAAAGATAAAGGCCAAAAAAAAAATGACGATCCGGAATCCGTCGGTTGTTCTGGATTCCTTAAAAAACATCTATGAACCTGAGATCCGAAAGCAGCCCAAAAACCTTAGAGAGACCGCTTGTTCAAGGATGTTGCATCACAGAAATGATCCTCGTTCCGTCGTAGTGCATTTCTGGAAGAGTGGTGCTCCTCAATCTTTGGTCCTCGCAGTTCCCTACTGTCCTGAACTCGTAGCTGCCTGTGCAGAGGTTTTTGATCCTACCTCATTTTCTGTCAACGGCTCACACTTGAAACTGATCATATCTCTGGAGGCCATTAGGGAAATGCTATGCTCCCAAATCTTGGAGAATATTGAGGTTTTCTTGGAGAGATCTATGGAGGAATTATGGAGCACCAAGAGAGATGTGTTAACTTTCTGTCAGAATGCCCTCAACCGAAGTGTGTCAGTAGAGCCTCCAAAGTTCCCTTTGTCATATAGCGATCTGAAACAAGATGACCTCAGAGATATTTCATCTACCCTGGCTTGGCTGTGTGGTCATGATAGTGACCGAAATATCACAGCTTCCATGATGGGCTTTCTTTTCAAATGCAGGAAGCAAAGGGAACCTTTCCACTTCGACTTCTCCATGACTATCGCTAAGGTCATGGTCAAGCAGTTATCCGAGTTCCAATAGTTGCGATGTTTTAGGTTCTCTTCAGTATTGGTGCACCTGCTTCTGCATCAGAAAGCCTTTTTTGCACAGTTCATGCGCTTGGCCACTTTCGATGAGGCGGGAAGTGTATTGTTGGTGTCTTGTTGGATGCCTCTATTGCTGGCCTCTTATGACTCCTATCAGTTTTCCGATTTGTTCTTGGCTCCTGTACTCAAGAATTTTTGAGTAATCACCAATGAGCCTCTCGCCCGTTTCTCACAAGTCCAAATGAACTGGATGCAGAATAAACACCCTCCTTACGACTAGTTCATGGGCCTGGATTTCTCTTTCATCCATGTACATGGTTTCTCTGAAGAGTTGTTTTGGCTGCCTACTCACGTGACTGACAGAACCTTAGCTCTAGAAATGGCAAGACAGCTGGCAAGAGTCAAGCAAGCAATTGGAGCTAGGAAGCATGATACTTCCATCACAGAGGATAACAAGGTCATTGGCCCAATTACCCTAGTAAGAAGAAAAGTATCTGAGGAAACCCTGACTTCAAAGTTGGTGCAGCTGGGTTTCATGGTAATTGATGACCTTTGGAGTTACGACCTTGATGGCTACTTAAGCAAAAGGAAAAATGCTGTGAGGCATGAGCCTCGAGACTCATGGGTGGAACGTACCAACCCCCGGGTTGATGACCCAAGCAAATATGTGGGTCCTGGCAATTTTCCTTTTTTGGATTGCTCCTCATGGTTAAAATTTTATACCTCAATGCAAAGATTTGACCCCACAAAGCCAATTCCTTGGGCGTTGTTAGAAGGCATGAAAACTCTATCCTGACCCAAAAAGAAAAGGGAAATTTTTTGGGTCTATCGTCAGGAAGTGAATCAGCTTAGAAGTAGCCTTGGAAACACACCCCTGGACGAGCGTTTCAAGTAGGAATGAAGTAAGGTAAATAAATCTGACGATGAGACAAGTGATAGCTCCTCTCACGGGGACTCATCTCCCAAGATAGTTGCTCGTCAGGAAGTTGGGATTACAAGTACCGAAGGGCAGGAGCCAGAGCCAGAAATCCCTCCTTCTCTAGATAGTGCAACTCACAGACCTCGTTTGCAGTCTAGTAAGAGGCAGTCTGAGAAGCAGTCCTCTGAGAGCCCCCTGAAGAAGAATTCATATCTCAGTGGATCAGAAGAGATTGCACCTAATACATCAACGGCAACATCAACAGATCCTCAGCTGCTGCAGCCTTCGGTCGATCGGGTACGTCTTTTTTTCCCTTCTTCTCATTCGCCGGATGTTCTTGCAGCTACCCTCATGCCTATCATGCAAACCTCAGTCCCTAGTGCTCTTACGTTGGCCCTGGCGTGTATGACGATTAATCCCCAAGATGTACTCGCACAGACTTCTGCTCCTCTCCCAGCCGGATCCCCCATACCTACAATCTTTTAGTCGCCCACATCATAAGCGGTCCTTGTGTCACATAGGCTAGGTTTTGAAGAGTTTTCCCCCAAGAGTATGGCTGCAGTGTCCGCCAGTTCCTTCCCATTAGTGGGTTCCCCTTTTGTCCCGTTATTTTCCCCGCTGGTGGTGACTCATCCGGTCCAATCCTTTTTCGCTGCCCCTTTTTCGCATTTCCCTTTCGCTGTCCCTCCTGGTGCAGTTTTTGTAGGTCAAGCCATCGATCACCTGGATAGTTTCCAACAGTAGGTTGTTTATGATCGAACCATTTGTTTTAATAAGGCAAATAAGAGGAAGGAGAAGGAAGGTGCTCGTCACGCTCGTATACTGTTACAAAATAATTAAAATAGTTTCCTAATGCTTGCTGAGCTGAAAATAATTAAAATAAATACACACCACACATATGCACATAATATACACTATTTACATGGAAAAGGGGAAAGGACCCTTAATAATAAGGCTTAAGATGAAAATCATTAACCGGGATGGAGAGGGAGTTTCCATTCATATCTTCTAACTCAAAGGCGTTGAAACCTTTACATCCTATGATGCGGAAAAGACCCTCCCATAGGCAGTCGAACTTGGTGTGCTAACCTGGCTTCGCCATTCTCTCATTGTACTTTAGAACAAGGTCTCTGAGGATGAATATAACATCAGAACTCTTTTTACTATTGAACCACCTTTTTACGACTTCTTGCCTATCCTGGAGAGCTGTGAAGGCGGTCTCCCTCACTTCCTCTAACTCCATAATCTCTACTAGCCTTACAGCCATTGGGCCATTTTCAGCGATATCCATAGATTTTAGCAACTGTAACGCCGGAATTTCCAGTGACAGAAGAAAAAATGCGTCTTTCTTGTATACCAGCTTGTACAGGGAATTCTTGAGAATCTGCTTGGGTGTTATGCGGTCGGCCCATAATGCAATCCTCAGGTGATGATGTCACTCCCTCTTATATTTCATGCCTATCCTCTTAATAAGTTGGATTTATTAGTAGATTCTGCCAGACCATTCCCTTGGGGGTAATAGTTAGAGGAGGTTTTGAGATAAATACCTCTGCTAAGAGCGAACTATGTGATCTGCGAGCCAGTGAATGCGCGAGCGTTATCAGATATAACGGTTTTGGGGGGACCGTACCGGCAAGTCAGTTCTTCCAAGAAAGATAGCACCTCGTTTTCAGATGAATTCCGCAAGGGGACGACTTCAGACCATCTGGTGAAATAGTCTATGGCGGTCAGGATCCATCTATGTCCGACTGAGCTTGGAGGATTGATCATCCAGACAAAATCGAGTCCCCATTGAGCAAAAGGTTCTTCAACTGACACAAGCCTGAGCGACATGGCCGCTTTCTTACCCCTCCCGGTGTAATATTGGCATTCTTTACATCCTCTTACTAGAGTGTGTACATCTTTGAACATGGATGGCTAAAAGTATCCGGCTTGAGTAATTTTGATCGCGGTTGTAGGTGCGGAGAAATGACCTCCTGAGGGACCGTAGTGAAATTCTTGGAGAATTTTATCAGCTTGGCCTTGATCTACACATCGGAGTAGAACTCCGTCGAAATTTCTTTTGAAAAGAATTTCATTAATGAGGTGAAAATCGTTGTTTTGGAGTTGGTAGAAGCTCCTCTTGGCCGAGGGGAGATTTTTAGGAAAGGTCCTTGTCTTCATGAAATTTTTTCTTTTGTCAATTCAATTTCCGCTAGGGGTGTCAGGCATAAACATAACCGTCTCTTCTGAGATGGCTTCGAAAACACGGGATTCACCATCCTGCACTATATACTCACATAAACCTCTCTCGCGGACCAGCTTTGTGGGCCTGATGTCAACATCATATTCTAGGATCTTAGTGATCCAATTCGCTCTTTTTTCTGTGATGTCGCCCTCCATAATGTATTCTCTTACTGCGGGGTGAGCTACATACACTGTGTTTTTGTTGCAGGGAATGAAATGCCAGAATTTTTTCAGTCCTTTTATGGCAGCTAAGGCTTGCTTTTCAACAAAGTTATAGCGGAGCTCATAATCTTTGAGAGTTTTTGAATGAAAAGCGATAGGGTGCTCTCCTCCTTTTTGGGTGTCTTTTTGAGTTAGCACCATGGTGATACTATGCTGACCGGAATAGACATACATTATGAAATCTTTCGACATGTCTGGATTAGATAATACTGGGGCCGAACAGATGGCATGCTTTATTTGATCAAAGGCATTTTTGGCTTCAGCAGTCCATTTGAAATGTACATCCTTCTTAAGCATGAGGGTGATAGGTCTTATTATCCCAGCGAAGTCGGAAATGAAACGACTGACAAAATTAACTTTTCCCAAAAATGAATGCACTCCCTTTTTGTTGATCGGAAGGGGAAGCTCTTTAATAGCCTTGACCCGGTCAAGGTTGATGGAGATGCCTTCTTTAGAAACTATATGTCCTAGCAACTTCCCTTGGGGAACCCCAAAAATACACTTTTTTGGGTTCAAGGAGATCCCAAATTCCAGACATTTTTGCAGGACTAACTCAAGATGATCAAAATGATCCTCTTGGTGTTTAGAAAACACGGTTAGGTCATCTAAATATATTAAGATAATCTTATTTATTAGCTCTTTGAAATCCAAATCCATGTCCCTTTGGAAAGTGGCCCCAACGTTTGACAAGCCGAAGGGCATCTTTTGATATGCGAACGTCCCCCACTTGGTGGTAAAAGTGGTCTTGTGTTGATCCTCCATTTTGACACTTACCTAATTGTATCCTGAGAAACCATCGAGCATAGAAAACATTTCTGATCTAGCTATAGTGCTTAATAATTGCTCCATTGATGGCAAGGGATAATGATCTTTGAGCGATGCTCGATTCAGGTCCCAGAAGTCCACACAGAGTCGAATGTCCCCATTCTTTTTCCTCACAGGGACCAGATTGGATACCCATGTACTGTGTTTTATAGGATAAATAATCCCTGACTCGATCAGTTTCTTCAACTCTTGAGCCATGAGGGATTTGATCTTGGGATTAATAGGTCTCTATTTTTGTCGGACTGGCTTAGCTTCATTTGTGAGTTTGATGGTGTGTTGAATGATGCTGGGATCGTAACCTTTTAAATCATCATAAGACCAAGCCATGACACCTTCATATTCATCACAGTATCGAGAAAATTTTGCCCTATCTTTAGAGGAAACACCTTTGCCCACTTTGAGGATTCTTCTGCGTCCCACTAACATTTTAGCGTAATCTTCTTTGTCTGTTATGAGCTTCCGCTTATCCTTCTTAACATCCTCATGATCAAACAAATTATCCAAGGTGATCAAACCGTTAGGGAGCTTGTTGGATTTTAGCTGGATAATCTGGTCTCCGTAGGCCTCTTTAACCCTGAGTTGCAGGTGGTCGGCAAATTCTCCTGAGCTTTGAATAAACAGAGCAATCTGCTCATCGCTTTCAAAAACCTGCTAATATGTATCATTATCAGGGATAGCCGGACGGACCACCATATTGACTGTTAAATGGTCGTCCAAGAGGTCTACAGCTCGATCAAAATGAGCCCCTATGGTTGCCATGTGATTTGCTTCGATATTTAGTGTCCGGGGAATGCTGGTGATGTTGAAAGCATCAAAACTTTCTATTAAATCCTAGACTCTGGAGCGGTAGGATCTCATACGGATGTGCTTGGCACTGGATATCCCTTAGACTTGGTGTACTACTAATTTGGAATCACCAAAAACCTTAAGCTTCTTGATGCCCATTTTTTCTGCCATGTTCAGGCCTTGAATTAGCCCTTCGTACTCTGCTTCATTATTCAAACATGCGAACTGTAGTCGAAAAGACCTTCAGATCAGATCACCCACCGGAGGGGTGAGACAAACTCCAGCTCCGGAGCCCATTTTGCATTTGGCGCCATCAAAGTGCAGGGTCCATAGTGTCAAAGACAGCTGATCTTTGGAGAAAGGATCTTTGGTGAGTTTTGGTATTAGCTGATCCTCTTCAAAAATGCAATAAGTTCCTAGGTCGGTGGCATGGTAATTAGAGAAGGGATCAGAGTCTATGAACTCATTTAGGAAGGCTTCTTGTTCGAGTGGAATTTCCCCGGTTACTTCTTCGTCTTCTAAAAGTTCTACCACCTTTCGCTCATCATGGGTTATAGAGGTGTGAGTAGGCTCAAAATTAGTCAAGGCTTGGTCAGCTATATGCTCGACGTGAAGAGGTTCTGAAAGGATCTTCATCTTAGCATCATGTCGAGTATGGAGAATCAGGTGGGACCAATCCAGGGACATATATCCTCCTATTTTAGCGATGAAGTCTCGGGACAAACAAAGCCCAAAGATGGGAGGGATGTCGATGACCACTACCTCTTGGGATATTGTTATACTTGGACATGCAAATAAAGTCAAAGAGAGGCTTTTGATGAGACCTATCATCTAGACTTTATTCCCGTCGAGTTGCATTACCCCTTTACTTAAAGGGTTGTACTTAATGTTTAATACTTCAGCAATCTGCTTAGGCATGACCGTGGTGCTAGCACCGAAGTCTATCATGGAGTTATGCAAAAGTTTATTTCCAACTATCAAGGTAAGGTAAAAAGGATTCGGCTTAGGTTTACCTTCTCCTTGTGCAGTGGAGGGTGAGCCTTCATTTGTCAAAGTAGCAGGGGAGCATGCCTTGTTAACTATTGAGTGGTAATCCATTCCATTCGTCTGAGAGGGCAGCAGAGCAACCGCACCCGTATCCTTTTGATCATGGGATAATGACTCCCTAGCCTACTTTTCTACTTTGGTATGCTCAGAAGGTCCCAGAGAGAGACATGGGCTGGAGCTTTCTTCAATTGATCTACTACATCCAACACCGGGGGGGTGAAAACTTTAGGCTCTTTCAGTTTGTAAGGGATGAATTCATTCCTGGGATAGGCGGAAACGATGACTGGTGGTTTCGAAGGTCTATTTATGGGTATTGACCTTATATTACTGGCATCATCCCCAATCAAACAACTTTTAGAGCGAAGGTTGTAGTCTGAATGCACCATAGGGGTCCCATCTTTCGAAGTTCCTCCATCAATAGTTAGCACTGTATCGTCATCCTCCATCCATGAAAAAAGTGTGTGATCAGGGGCGATTTCCACTTCTTGTTGTAATGACATTTCTTGCATCTGAGTAACAAAAGCCGCATTATCCATGCTCGGGGATGTATATGCGGATTCATCTGGTATTATACCTGAGTTCCTTTGTTCCGTGACCTTTTGTTGCAGATTACCCCTTGGGCAATTCCTCGGGGTGTGAGCATTGTTGCATGGAAAACACCAGGAATTGGCATCGTCCGCCAAATTATTTTGATCCACAGTCAATTCTCTACCACCGTTTGGGTGGATAGCCTGTAATGGATTAGGGACGGGGACTATTTGGCCATTCGGTGGGGTATTTTTCTTAGCCCGATAATTAGGAGGTTGATAGGGGGGTCGGTTTCCTTGGAAGTTTTGCTGAAAAGGAAGCTTGGTAGGAGAGATCTAGGCCCTTTTTAGGTTGACAATTTCATTAGAGAAAGATCTTAAGAGATTTTTCATATGGTTGACCTCAGCAACCAGAGAGGCAGAATGGATGGTAGTTTGAGGAGTGGGGAACGAATACATACACTGTGGAGCAGAAGTGCTCGGGGTGACTTCTTCCATTACTTGGGTAGACATTTCGGGGAATACTGGCATTGTAGGGCAAGGTGCGAGCTTTCTAGCGTTGATAAGGTTATTTTCAGCTTGAACCGCTAAGTCGAAAGCTTGCGGAAGAGTGTTACCCCCTAAGGATTGAATCATTACTGATATATCGGAATTGAAAGCTTTTAGATAAAATATGAAGCTCATATCTATCGGCGGGCGGGTGGACAACAGTAACCTTTGCCAGGTTCGTTGGAATCTCATATTGTAATCAGTTAATGCCTCTATGGGAGCTCTTTTGATCATAATGAGTTGGTGCATGAGGGATGATCTATCAGCTTTGTCTGAGAATCTCTGAAAGAAGCGATCTCCCAACTGATCCCAGTCCCCTATGGTACTAGGGCCTAGAGATCTAAACCAGTCCAGAGCTTTTCCTTTGAAAGAAGCTACGAGCAACCGCAAAGCCACATTCTGCTCGGTGATGCCATGTACAGTACAAACAGTAGCTACGACCTGTAGATGTTCTCCAGGGGTTTTGTGACATTCTCCCATGAATTTGGGAACAGCTTTCAGTGCGGCTGTCGGAATGGCTCCCCAAACTATGAGTGGAACTGGAAGAATGAGAGGGCTACCATTGTCCCAGGTCACAAAATTTCAGGGAGGGATTTGGGCCATTGTAGGGTATATGATGGTGGGGGACCCTGTGGAGGTGAAACTGAGGCGGAATGGACGGTCACCAATGGAGGAAAAAGAAGATGAGGATTTAGGGTCATTTGACTTCTGGTGATGGGCCTATGACTCATAAACTAGCTGGAATGTGCTATTTTTTTTTTTTGTTTCTAAGGTAATGGTCCCACCGAGTGTGCCAGAAAAAGAATTGTTGACTCTAAATTTTTCTTTGGGGATGAACAGCCTTATGGAAAATTCAGTGTTGGGAGACCAAATTGCGCAAAGGAACACTAAATGACCTTCGGGATTGAGAAGTCGGCTCTTCCTTGGGTTTTAAGGAAAGGGAGAGGAAACAAATAATTTTTAAAAAATGAGATACTAAACACTTAGGCGATACGCCATATAATTAAGAAGAAATGAACCAATAGAAATCAAGGAATATTTGCGACTTCTGTAAGCATCTGAGCCAAGGACATAATCGAAACTACAACCAAATTTTCTTGAAAACATAAGGGACACATTCATCACGCATTCACTAGATAACAAGTATAGAAAAACATAGTTTAATCAGTGAAGTCTTAGATAAAATACTCCGAAAGTTTGTCAAAATTTTCAACAACAATAGCACAAAAAACACTATTAACAGTAAGCCAAGAGAGACATCATAAAGGCCACAAGCATAATCTGAATGATTTTCTTATAGCAAAACCCAAATAATTTTTAAAGGATGGAAATGAAAGAAAACTCCTACTTAGCAAATTAGACTGTTCTTCTGCTTCTAAATCCCTTTTTCTTTTTTTTTTTTCTTCCTTCTTTTGCGACATAGAAATCCGCCCTTAAATAGGCCTCCACTCCTAAAAATGGCTCTCCTAAAAATCCAAAACTGACACAACCTCCTTTGAACAGAAAAACACGGCGTGTCACAACAGAGGCCGCACCCAGCAAAACAAACCCTACAACTCAACCTTTTCCTCTAACGACCTGGAGGTTACCCAGAACTGAAAAGATTCTGTCAAAAGAGAAAGGACTGCGGAAAAGGGGACCGCTGCAAGGAACCGCTTGCAAAGTGCAAACGAGTGGGCCTGCCCAAAAGAACAGTCAGTAGGCATTGCCATTTGTCACTCTCGTGCTACTTCAAAAACTGGACGCCAAAGACGAACCGAGAGAGCAACGTCGGACCACCAAGTGTCACACACGTTCAGCCCTGCTGGCTAAAAAAAAAAAATGATCACACCCGAGCCCACCAAGAAACTTACATCAGGGAAAATAAAGGTAAACAATTACTATTGAGTAAAATCTGCCAACCCCATCTATTTTGTGATGATGTGCTTAAGCAGAAAGATAAACTCCAATCGGAGTTCCAGGCATACATCAACAACTTCAAGATGCCCTATGATTTATTTACTACATATGGGCAAATAGTTCATCATTATCAGCTGCAGACTACGAGGGTGGAATCAGAAATCTGCAACAGGATAAAAGATTTGCTAGAGCTTCAACTGGTCTTATTACCCATACTGCAAATTCTTCAGAAATATTTTCTCAATCTAGAAGCCATCACGGTAACTCAAGAGATGAGTACCATTGATGCTATGGAAGAACTGGTATTTGTTGGCATTTTTTATGTTTATGTTGTGATTGCCATTGATGGACACACACTTGCATTGAGATCTCCTTTATATTTATGAGTTAGAGCACAACCGACATTTTTTCCAACCAGTATGTTGTATTATAGTCTTTAGACTATTGATGTTTTGCAAAATGTGTTTCCCGATCTGAAGCGGCTTGTTGACCCCAAGCGATTCGTGGATCCCAAGCGGTACGAGGGATTAAAGCAGCATAACACATTTTTACCAGTCTTCATTTTTGTCAAACCGGCAACTGGCATTTTATATGAACCGGTAATACTCTGTGATGAGTTACCAACCAGCATTTTGTGATGACTTACCATCCACCGATTGTTTGACGGTGCCGACACCTAAACGGTGCTTTTTGTGTCGTGGTACCAAGTATGTCCAGGTTCATTGAACCTAGGAAATTGTTATGTAATCCTATTGGACCGACATGAAATCATATTCCTTTATAAGGACATCATGTCTAGGGTTGTAGGTTGTTGATGTGGTTGTAGCAAAAGTTTATGTTGTTGTTAGGGTTTAAGGTGGTTGAAGAGTTGGAGAGAATATGAATGTGTATAAGACTGAAGTAATGCTGGAGTGCATTAGGAATGAGCTATCAAGGATCTAACCGAGCAGTCTGTGCTACTAGCTAGATCAAACACTTGTTGATTACTCACATCTTTGACAAGTCTATAGCCCTTAACCGGGTAGGCCCAAAAGCCTTTTGTAAATCCTCTAACAAGGTGGTTCACATCGGTGGATCTAAAATCCTCTAGCAAGGTAGTCTTTAATCGGACTTATCTCCTAACAGATATTGAGATTCCTAACAGGATCTATTGTAGTAAAAAGAATTGTAAGACCTTAACCAGTCTGACCTTAACTGGTCTGGTTCCTATTCTGCAGATAGTTACTTGTGAGTTCCATCTCACCGTGGTTTTTCCCATTTGGGTTTCCATGTCAAAATCTCTTGTGTTATGGTGTTTTTGCTTCTGTGGGTGAATGCATTATTAGCTATTTGGTTTGCATGTGTGTTAATTGGTTTGTCTGCTAAACTATTTTACCGGTTTACTATTAGTCTTGCAAAGTGTTTAAGTGCAGAGATTTTTGGAATACTAATTCACCCCCCCTCTTAGTATTCATCAATTGGTATCAGAGCCTACCTTTTTATAACTTTAACCACTTGGAAAGAGATATGGGGGAATACTCTATAAGGGAACTTACACATCGGCTCACTCAGTCTGAGCAAGCCTATGATGATCTTATGGTCAAATACAAGGCATCTCAAGAAAAAAGGAGAGAACATGCTGAAAAGCTGATGGAGCTATCTGAAAATAGTTCTTCAGATGAAGCAGACATGGAAGCCCTAATTGGAGAAGTAAATAAGTTGAATGAATCAAACTCCAACTTGAGAAAGGAGTTGGAAGGACTGGCTATCCGGATGTGTCAAGAGCTTGAGAACCGGAGGAAAATTGAAGATCTGGTGAAAGAAAGAGATCATGAGATCTCCAAGCTGAAACAAGATATCAGTGCCCTAACTGCTCAACTCCATGCAAGAAAAGTGGAAAAGGAAGACATGCAAGGAGAACTGAACATTGCCATCTTTGAGAATGAAAACCTGTTGGAAACAAATGCTGCTATTTCCACAGAACTTTCTGAATCAAAGGAAATACTTGCTAAGTTCAACAAGAGTACTGTCAAGCTAGAGCAAAAGCTTGAATCTGCCAAATCGGTCAAGAATACCAATGGACTTGGTTATTCCGATCATGAGGAAGGTGAGACCTCTGGTACAAATGTTGGAACATCAAAGAAACAACTAGCATCAAAGGATAAAGGTAAGCAAAAGTTTAAACCTGTTTGCTTCAACTGTCTTAAAGAAGGACATACTGCAAATGTGTGTAGGAGTAAGGCTTACAACAATTTTTCTTATTTCATAAATAATAAGCCTAGATCCTATAGATTCAATGGTAACTGTTATGCATGCAACAATTATGGGCATAGAGCATCTGAATGCAGATCAGTTATGAACAACATTGATAGATATCCTTAGAGGACCCAAGGAGCTGGCCCTGAACCTTTTGTGAACCAAAATCACAACCGGTTTAATGCCTTCAATCATCAGCAAAGAAGTGGTGGCTATCAAGAAGCAACCATATGGAGAGCAAACTATATGGTCTGTCATGGTCATGGTCATACTACTGCAACATGCAGAAAGAAGAATGGAAACATGAACAACTGACCTTGGAGAGCATCTGGATTGGTCTGCTATCACTGCAACAAATCGAGTCACATTTCCAGATTCTGTAGATCAAGAAAGAACATATCTGATGATATATCAGTCACTCTGGAAGGAAACATTGATGTTGACACTATTCAAGCGGACATGAACAAAACCTAGAAGAAGAAACCAGCAATATTACAAGAGGAACTAGTTTCTGCACCTAGTGTGGAAATCACGGAACTGGCAAACTAAGCTTCAGAAAAGCTTAGGGGGAGCAAACGGCAAAATGTTTCGAACCCTTGATTTACACCGGTAAAAGACCTTAACCGGTATGTGATACCTGTCATTTGGCAGAAGACCGAAAATGGTAAAAAGGCAAATTAGGGTTTACGCCCTAATGGAGGAGCATTAATGACGGTAGGTGAGGAATATGCTTAAAAGCATTTTTCAAATCATTTCTCACTATCATTTTTTGAGCGAAGAAATTTTTTTCAAAGAGTAGAGCGATGAAAAGGCGATTTGAGCTAAGATTTTGAGAAATTGAGAAACTGTGAAGGAGATTCAAATTCAAACTGCAAACGGTCAAGTGGAGAACACAAAGCGGTGATTCAGCAACCGATGGAGTGTGAAGTGAGGGAGAATCTACAAGCCCTAAATTTACATGTTTCAAAAGGTATTTCTCGAATTCTTAAAATTTCTATCATGGCTTCTGCATCTGATACCAGTTCTAGTGCATCTGTTGAGTCTGCAAGTTTTATTCAATGAAAGTCTAAGTATAATGCCCTATCACAAGTTTCGGCTGGTGTGATAGTAGAATAGGGAATTTCTGATTACATATATTGCAAGATTGAAGACCTAGGGTCTCTAGCTATCCACTCCTAGTTAGGTTTATTTTGTGGAAAGGATAAGAAGATCAAACTGGAGTATAATATTTTGGAGAAGAAGAAGTTCCACAATGTTGTTTACTTCCTAGAGGATTTCACAGAGGATCATATAAGGATCATTCTGAGCAGAGTCCATGGTGACAAGATGTACCTAGAGAGAACACATGATATCACGTCGCAGGAAATTCATGCAGTCATTGGTTTCTACAACACAGGGGAAGTGCCAGCCCTAAGGATGGTAAGCAAAAATGAAATGTCCAAGCTCATCGGTTCAGTGAGCGACTCACGAGGCATGACAGTCAATTCTATCAAGGATGATCTAGTTAAGTATGCCTGCATGGTGATAGGCTACCGAAAATTCTCTGCCAGCATAATTAACTATGTATTTGTTGTAGCGGTAAATGCTGCCTATCGGATCATAAAGGAGGATGCATCATTTGACCTGTGCACCGGTATGCAGAGACAACTCCTGTTGAATCTAAAGTCGATCAAACAGGATAATGCACTAAGGTTCAAGTTTAGACAACTACTGGTTAGGTTGTTCTTCTATTTCCAAGGCTACTTTCCAGGAGTAGGAGAAGTCCAGTGGTCTGCTGACCAACCGGTGACCAAGCAAATCAAGGAAAGCATTCAAGCAATTGGAACCAGTTACCCTGATGTTCTGAACAAGTATTTTGATGAGTTCAGATGGAAAATGAGCCAAAGAATGAGGATATCAGGTGACATCATCAAGAAATATGAAGACGATATCTGTTTCACCATCCAAGTGGATAAATGCATAATGGAGGCTATTGAGCCCAGACAGGAAGAAGTGGAGCCAATGGGCTATGAGGTAATGTACGATATGCTGGAAGGGTATGCCTCTACCCTTATTGCCTCACCTCTTGACCCTAAGGCAAAGAGGACCGGAACCTATCTAGAAAGGGTTACAACAGTCGAGGAACCCTCTGCAAAGAAAGGAAAAGAACCTGCAATGAAGAAGGCAAAGGCAGTGCCTGCAGCATCAGCACCGATTACAACAGCAAGTCCAAAAGTGACCAAACGGTCAGCAGCCAAGAAGAAACTGGAAGCAGCACCGGCTAAAGTCTTCGAGAGGAAAAGGAAGACAAAAAGCAATACACCGGACTGAAAGGAAACTGTGTCTGAGGAGCAGCCCAAGAAGGCGAGACAGGCAAGAAAGAAGACAAAGAATGAACCGGCATCATCTGCACTGGTAAATATTGATATCTCCTCCTATAAACCTTTGACACATTGTCAAAGAACAATAAAGAATATTAGGAGAAAATTTCTACATGATTTAATTGAGTATTTTGATGACTTTAATGATGATGAAAAGGAAGCGGTCGAAAAGGAAATAATTCAGTATTTATGTGTTAATGATCGGTCACCTTCACAAATTAGATCTGAAACACCGGATTCTTTGTATAAGTCCTTAGACAATAAATGGCGCATTGTCATAGAGTATAAACAGGAAATGAGAGAAAAAGTTTTTGCTGAACATTTTCCTGATGTATCAAATTCAGAACTGTTCAATGTAATGAATAAATACAAAGGTCTTTTCTTCATGAGAAGAAGAAGACTCCTGTTACTGGAAGGGAAGGGTAAGGAAGTGCTAAAGGATACACACACTCATGCTCTAGAAGCTCTGAAGATGCATCGAGTGGCTGAAGCCAACCAGCAAGCTGAGAAAGAACCGATTATATCCAAACTGGACGAAGTACTTCATGATGAAGGAAATCCGATTGATGAACCGGTCGACACTATTGATGTTGATGCCCTGGACATAGAAGATGTTACTCAGGAAACACCATCTGAGGCAACAGGATAGGAGCAACAGGTTGATAAGCAAGCCGAGGACAGACAGGAAGCGGCAAAGGAACAGGCCGAGCAGAGGAAAAAGGATGAAGAAGAGAAGAAGAAAAAGGATGAAGAAGAGAAGAAGAAAAAGGATGAAGAAGAGAAAAAGAAGAAAGATGAAGAGGAGAAGAAGAAGAAGGATGAATAAGAGAAAAAGAAGCAAGAAGATGAAAAGAAAAAGAAAGAAGAGGAAGACAAGGAAGAGGAGAAGAGGAAGGAAGCAAAGAAGAAGAAAAAGGAAGAGGAAGAAAAAGAAGAGGAGAAGAGGAGAGAAGCAGAGAAAAGGAAGAAGGAAGAGGAGGACAAAGAAAAAGAGAAAAGGAAAGAAGCAGAGAAGAAAAAAGCAGAGGAGGATAAGGAAGTGGAGAAGAGGAGAGAAGCGGAGAAGAAGAAAGCGGAAGAGGACAAGGCAAGAGAAGCGGAGAAGAGCACCTAGATGGAGACTCCGAAGGCAACCGGGAGTCAAGCCAAACCAATTGATCTCACCAGTCCTATCGATCTCTAGTCTGCAAGTGAAATGGAGCTAATGCAGAGCATCAAGGTTGCTCAAGAGCACCTTGAAATTATTCGAAGGAAGAAGGAGCAGGATGTAATTCAAGCAGCTGTGGACACTCTTACCAGTTTGATACCCAGTACAAATCTTCCCAACATCGATTCATCACTAGCTAAACTTAAGCTCCTATGCATAGTAGTGGATGATTAGGTGCAGAGCCTAGAAGAGGCAGTAGAGGCAAATTTCAAGAAGGAGCATCAAAAATCTATTAATATAGCTCTATTGAAGAAGTTGAATGAGCTCCGGTCTAAATTGCAAAAAGACCAAAAGGATATAAGGGACGCTCTAGATGAGGGGAATCTGCTACTCAGCAAGATCTGCCAACCCCATCTGTTCTATGATGATGTGCTAGCTCAGAAGCAAAAGCTTCACACAGACTTGCAGTCCTACATGAGCACATTCAAGCCACCTTATGATTCCTTTACAACCTATGGGCAAACCATTCACCGGTTTCACATCCAGTCAGCAAAAATGGAGCAAGAGATCAGCACCCGGTCTAGAGATTTGCAGGAGCTACAACTGGTTCTACTCCCATGATTGCAAATTCTTCAAAAGTGCTATCTAAACCTGGATGCCTTAACAGTTACATGGGAGATGAGCACAATTGATGCCATGGAATAACAGGTCTCCCAGATGCAGACCGAAAAAGAAGTAGCCACCTCCCTACTTGAGTCCTGGTCTTTGTCGATGAAACAATTCTTGCAGGACTTTAAATCTGTTTTTGACAAGTATTATTCCTTATTGTCATAAACTTTTATTATTTTAATATCAAATGAAAATAGGGTTGTTCAGCTGTACTTTGTCATTGTTGGCAAAGGGGGAAAAGAATTCTATTTGGGAGAAGTATCTGGTAATCAAAATTTTGATATATGCTCTGAATAACTCAATGTTTATGCTCTATATGCAAAAGTGTTATACATTGTATTGTTAAAGGGATAGTGTATATGCTTAGGGGGAGCAATTTTGCTAATGGCATGATTTTGTTGTAAAACACTTAGATGTCAAAATTTTATTTTCCTAAGTGTTGCCATCAATGCCAAAGGGGGAGATTGTTGGCATTTTTTATGTTTATGTTGTGATTGTCATTGATGGACACACACTTGCATTGAGATCTCCTTTATATGTATGAGTTAGAGCACAACCGGCATTTGTTCCAACCGATATGTTGTATTATAGTCTTTAGACTATTGGTGTTTTGCAAAATGTGTTTCCCGATTTGAAGCGGCATGTTGACCCCAAGCGGTTCGTGGATCCCAAGTGGTACGAGGGATTAAAGAGGCATAACACATTTTTACCAGTCTTCATTTTTGTCAAACCGGCAACTGGCATTTTATATGAACCGGTAATACTCTGTGATGAGTTACCAATTGGCATTTTGTGATGAGTTACCATCCACCGATTGTTTGACAGTGCCGACATCTAAATGGTGTTTTTTGTGTCATGGTACCAAGTATGTCCAGGTTCATTGAACCTAGGAAATTGTTATGTAATCCTATTGGACTAACATGAAATCAAATTCCTTTATAAGGACATCATGTCTAGGGTTGTAGGTTGTTGATGTGGTTGTAGAAAAAGTTTATGTTGTTGCTAGGGTTTAAGGTGGTTGAGGAGTTGGAGAGAATATGAATGTGTATAAGACTGAAGTAATGTTGGAGTGCATTAGGAACAAGCTATCAAGGATCTAACCGAGCAGTCTATGCTACTAGCTAGATCAAACACTTATTGATTACTCACATCTTTGACAAGTTTGTAGCCCTTAACCGGGTAGGCCCAAAAGCCTTTTGTAAATCCTCTCACAAGGTGGTTCACATCGGTGGATCCAAAATCCTCTAGCAAGGTAGTCTTTAATCGGACTTATCTCCTAACAGAGATTGAGATTCCTAATAGGATTTGTTCTGGTAAAGAACATTGTAAGACCTTAACCGGTCTGACCTTAACCAGTATGGTTCCTATTCTGCAGATAGTTACTTGTGAGTTTCATCTCACCGTGGTTTTTCCCATTTGGGTTTCCACGTCAAAATCTCTTGTGTTATGGTGTTTTTGCTTCTGTGGGTGAATGCATTATTAGCTATTTGGTTTGCATGTGTGTTAACCGGTTTGTCTGCTAAACTGTTTTACCAGTTTACTATTAGTCTTGCAAAGTGTTTAAGTGCAGAGATATTTGGCATACTAATTCACCCCCCACTCTTAGTATTCATCAGTATTCCAGATGCAGACAGAAAGTGAGGTTGCTACCTCATTACTTGAGTCATGGTCATTGGCCATGAAAACTTTTATGAGGGATTTTAAATTTCTTTTTGATAACTTTCATTCCTTATTGTCATAAACATTTACTCTATTTTTATATATAAGGAAACAGGGGTTATTCTGCATTACTCTGTCATTGTTGGCAAAGGGGGAGTAGTATTTAAAATTTTGGTGAATGTTACCATTTCATGTATACTTTCATGTTACCGCTTTGGGGGAGTAGTATACATTGTAATTTCTGCAAAAGGGATAGTGTATATGCTTAGGGGGAGTAATTTTGATTATGGCATATTTTTGTTGTAAAAACACTTAGATGTCAAAATTTTCCTAAGCGTTTCCATCAATTCCAAAGGGGGAGATTGTTGGCATCTTTATGATGTTTTGATTGTCATTGATGGACACACACTTTCTTGATGTATGAGTTATGCTCAACTGGTAATTGTTCCAACCGGTATTATGTATTATAGTCTTTAGACTATCGGTGTTTTGCAAAAGATGTTTACCGGTCACAAATTGATTGAAGACCTCAAGCGGTATGGAGAACCTCAAGTGGTTCAAGGATCACAAGCAGTACAAAGGACCTAAGCGATAGTTAACACTATGATCTTCCAGTCTTCATTTTTTTTTTGACAACCGGTAATCAGTATATTGTATGAACCGGTATTACTCTGTGATGAGTTACCAACTGGTATTTCTGTGATGAGTTATCATCCATCGACACTTTGGTGGTGATTTTGTGTCGTGTTACCAAATGTGTCTAGATGCACTGAACCTAGGAACTTGTAGTTTAATCCCATTGGACCAACATGAAATCATTTTCCTTTATAAGGACATCATGTCTAGGGTTTGTACATGTGAGAGATGTATGATGTATGAGAAGGTTATGTGTGATCTTTGCAAAGAAGATTAGGTCTGTGTAAAGAGTTGGAGTGTGGAGATATTGAAGACTGAAGTAATGCTGAAATGCATTTACAATGAGCTATCAAGGATCTAACCAAGCATATTGTGCTAGTATCTAGATCACTCACTTGTTGATTACTCACATCTTTGACAAGTCTGAAACCCTTAACCGGGTAGGCCCAGCAAAGCCTTTGTAAATCCTCTAACAAGGTGGTTCACAACTGTGGATCTAAAATCCTTTAACAAGGTAGTCTTTAACAGGACTTATCTCCTAACAAAGATCTAGATTCCTAACAGGATCTGTTCTGGTGAAGAACATTGTATGACCTTAACTGGTCTGGTTTCTATTCTGCAGATAGTTACTTGTGAGTTTCTACTCACCGTGGTTTTTCCCATTTGGGTTTCCACATCAAAATATCTTGTGTTATGGTGTTTGTGCTTTTATGGGTGAATGATTTATTTTCTATTCGATTTGCATTTATCTTAACCGGTTTATTAGTGAATCTGTTATACCGGTTATCTGCTAAATTGTTTAAGAGTTTGAGTTCAGTATTTTTTGGTATACTAATTCACCCCCCCCCCTCTTAGTATTCATCACATATACATCGTAAATGATCAAAAAAGTGAAAGAGAATTATGATGCCATATCATGCTCACAATGAGATATGGAATTGTCTCTTACCACAAAGACAGTAAGATAGTCACACAACAATAGAATCAACTCATCTCATGTTAGCATCATCATGAAATAAGGGTTAGTATCATCATATCATCATGAATAATATAATCCACATAAGAGTATCAAATACATATAGATCCATGAACATACAAATCTATCCATCATGATAGTCCAAAAGTATCACCATCCATAAGGATCATCAAGTATCACATGTCACATAGTATGTCTAGTATCATCAAGTGTCAACTAGGATATAAATAAAGTCATAAATAATCAACAAAATATCAATAACATGTCTAAATAAGTCCATCAAAGAACAAAAGAGAAAGATGAATAAAGGAGGGGCACTACATCCATTAGATATGCCAATCTGAAGTAAAGACTCATTCAAAGTGTTGAAGAGAGTTATAATCTGGTCAAACAAAAAGGTACACCTGTCTTGGTCTAGCATAACCAAAAGTACAGGAAGAATCATTCCATTCAAGGGTTTATCCTCATTCGTTGGCCAAAACCAGTATTGAACCTGATCATAAAGCCTGGCATACTTTTAGGGTTCGGTAATCTATGGTTTTGGGAACCAACATGATGAATTTATAGCCAATGTTTAGGAGATCATTCTAGACTGCATTATGATCTAAAAAACTTATTTGTTGTGTACATCCAACATTATGAGGACAAGGTCACTCAGAGCATCGTTGTCTTATACTTTCAAGCCTAGATTCCAAACACGGGTTCTTCTCAACTTTCTTATTCTAGATTTATATTTGTGTCAACATACCAAATTTGGGACTAGCAATTCCTATTGATTTATGTCAATTTTACACTTGTAATATATAGAAATTTAGAATTAGGGTTTAAGATTATAAAACCACTAACTAGCCTAGTTAGAACTACCACATTGAAAGAGGGTTAAACCCAATAGAACTACGCTCAATCCTTGTGGGAAAGAGACTGATATTCTGATTGGATTCAACTAGTTGATTATGATTTAGCCTCTTTCTTAAGTTGTATTGGATTGATTATGAAACTAGAGCAAAACATTAAGTTATTGAAGTAATCTGACATAAAGAATAAGCTATAGATATCCCATTGAGCCACAAACTTGGATTTGGGCAAAAGAAGATGTGTTGGACCTGTTCCTAGAAGTTCAACCTAGTTTTTTTGAAATAGGTAGCATAGATCTACGTTGGTCCTTTGAATTTTTTGTCATCAAAAGCTAACCTGTTAGTCACTTTTGATTGTCAGATTTCCTAAGTATAGCTTCACACCTATTTCCTGCACACAAAAAGAAAGGGAAATATATTGGGTATAGGGGTTTGCCTTAGGTCAAACCTCACTCTTGGAGTTAACCATAAAATTGAATTGACAAATATAATGAAAGACTAAAATAAAGTACTTTCTTTTTTAGGGAAAGATTAAATCTAAAATGTAAAACTTGAAACCACAATGTTTACCTTGATGAAGTTTTTTTTGTCTTCACATAAAGCAATCAGGGTTTCATGTAGAATGTCTTCATAAAACATTGATCATGAATGCCATCTTCAATGCTTGAACTTGACTTCACTTCTGCTAAAATACTTGATGAATTACTGATTGTTTTCTTACTTGAACTTGCTAGAATGTAGAACTTGATTTCAATTCATTAGGTTATAAATAAGAGGGCTAGACATCCTTTTATACTTGATTGTCAAAAATCAAATTGAAATTCCCACTCATCAATGATGACCATTAGGAGTGTGCAATTTGGGACCCAATTAGGAGGCCTATGTCATCCCGTACATCCTGGTCCTAATTTGTGACCAGGGCGTGGTACGTCCTAGTCCTAGAAATCGAAACTCTAGAAATGAGGTAAAACTGGGAAATTGATGAGAATGCAGAATAGGTAAGTGGTGTGAGAAAAACTAGTATTGCAATCTGGCCTTGGAAGACAGAATGATAAAGTGAGGCCTAGGTGAAGACAAAATTGTAAGTGAGTATAATTTAGGACGCTACAACACCTTTAGCCCTAGATCTTGCATTCAATTTACACCTTTCCATAGCTCATTTTTTACTCAAACAAAGAGACTCAAATCAACCTTGTGCTTAGTCATTTTCAATTTTATTTGTGATTAAGCCAAGTGGATTCACCCTTCTCAAATGTAGTCATTGTGGAAATAGATCTATTTTTTAGAATGAATGCATAAACTTGTGAACCCTATTTCCCACCACATTACTTTACAATGGGTATGGCTCATACTACCTGATGGCTAAGTGTAAGTCAAACTTTATCTTGACTACATAAATATCATCCTCAAATTCTCTATCCATCACTAACAATCTTGTGTCTATATCATACGCTACTTGCTCTCCATGAAATGGAACTTGCAAAATCTGGTACATGTCATCTAGTTTGACCGTAATCTCCCTAGTTGGAAGCTACTAGTCTCACTATGTCATGTCTCTACTAATATTATGATCATATTTAGGATGGCCTAGATGTCAGGCATTCACACCACATAACATAACCCAACTACATGTAGTACAATGCAATTAGCCTCCATCAATTGACACATCAACTCTTAGGTTGGGAGATTTCTCTCCCTTGACAACACAGAATTCAAATCCTCTTGTAGTCCAATAGACAAATCAGTCAAACCTCATGATGAAACTAGGTCAATACCCAACAAAAATAGATGCCCCAGTCCCTCATGCATGTGCAGTAGTTTAACAATTGCACAATATCTTTCTAAAAGCACCATACACTCACAAATGTGCATTAAACACCCCAAAATTCTGCTTTCAAATGTGCAAGCATGTCATACAAAAGCACAAATAATTACCAAATGTGTAGTTATAGCTTACAAATGCACATATCCTAAACCAAAAACCCTATTTTGACCTCAAAACTTTGAAAATCGTGCAAAAGTTAGCCTAACATGATTCAAAATCACAAAGTTGAAATAATCAACTTACTGATGGTCCATACTCTGCTATTCGATCTTATGTCCTTGGCCACTTGGCATGATCACTCACCATGGAGATGTCTACCATTTATTTTAAAATCCACTAGAGCCACATGGAGTTGTAAAGTGAAATGTGAAAATCATACTTGTGGACCCCTCTCATTGACCTAATTTTGCATATGGACCTCCTTGATCTTTCCCTAATCCCTTTTCTTTATCCGTTCTAGATTTTTCCACCCCTCTTCATCTTGGTTGTCTTGTTGATAAATTGACCTCCTTTAAAAATTATTTGCTTAATTTATTGAGGGGGTATCATACCTACCTTTTTATCTCGGTCCTCTAGGGCATACCAAGGCATATTTTTTCGATTTTACTATTCTTCTTTGAAACAATGCTCAAAATCGCATTTTCTTAAAAAGGGACAAAATGTAGACACTAAAAATTGACCCTCCCTTGTTCATCATTTTTCTCTATTAATTAATTAATTTTTATTTAATTAATCACCTTTCTAATTTTTCACGTTCTTCTAACACAAATTAAATAATTTTTATTATTTAATTAATTATTAATCTTCCTTTGATTAATTAATTTTTAATTGATTAATTAACATCCTCTTTCTCTCCTATATCCTTTTATAATTTAGTAAATTTAATTATTTATCTAAACATTCTTCTATAGTTTCATAAATTTATTAAATTTATCAAGCCATTCACCTCTTTTCTTTTCAATGGGGTAAATAGATTAAATATCTATTTACTCTTACCTTACTAGCAAAATTAAACAATTTTATTATATAATTTCTCCTTTTTCCACTCACCTCTCCACTCTCTTATAATTTTTGTCATTTATCCTTTAATTCCTTTCACAAGAGCCATCCATTCCTTCTAGGAAGAATTTGACACTAGTACATTTGGTCTAAAATTTTGATGAAGAAGGTATATTGTGACCAAATTTGATTTTTTTTTGAAAAAATGCCTGAATTCATCAGAATTCCAATGATCATTCTAACGATAATTTCGACGGAGAAGGCATTACTAATTAAATTTAATTTTTTTTGAAAAAAAGTGCCCGCGTTTGTCAAAATTCCGACGAACACGGGTGTTACTTAAAAAAAAACAATTCTGCGCAAAGCAGAGCTCTATCAATTCATTTTAACCCAAAGCTGCAATCCCACACAAGCAGAGCTCTATCACTCCCTGCGTGCAATCTCCTCCACCCAATCCTAAATCAAACTACCTGCCTATAAAAACCAAAGCTATATCACTCCCACCCAACCCAGCATTCAAGCTTAACTGCGGTGGCGCATTCCAACTTTGACAGCATTTCGCGCATTTTAACAACTAAAAGGTTAGGGCGCTCTACTTCATATGAATTTTGCATATGAATTTTGGACCTATTGCAAGGAAACTTTATGCCATGCTATCGACAACTAGATTATCTACGAAGATCATGATTATTGACAGCTAGATTAACCTTGATCATGCTAACAAAATATGGAAGTTGAACCTTAACAATAAAATGTTGAAGAAAACCCTTAAGTCTTGTTGAAGCTCCCATACATCATATCAGGAATAATCCTAAAAAGGACCTCTTTCCTTACATTCCCATCATCGATATACTAGACCTAATAGACATACTAGCATAATTCCTCTGAAACATAGCATTAATTCACAAAGGGCTTGAAGAATGATAGACATATAATTGCCAATTTCTACTACTTTCACCGCAGAAATCACCGAGAGTCAGCCATCTTCTGCATCTAGCATCCTTTGGAAGGGGACTAATTTTTTGTTGATGACCCCAATTCGGTACACCTCCCATGCATCTTCTATCAGGGTTTTCTTTCTTTCCTTCTCCGCCTTTGCTTGGACATACTCCTCTTCCTCATCTGATGAGACGTAATTGCTCGAGTTGAAATACAAACCCAACAGGCTTACCCAGTTGCTTAAATCCAGGTTCAATATTTTGTTAGCAACGACCTGCCCATCCATAGAGCGAATAAACCCATCTATCTTTTGGATACATGTCTCCTTTGAATCCAGAACATCGACTATTGGGCAAAGCATGGCTTCGTAGACGAAACCGTCACACCAATGTCTACCACCACCCAAGATGGAGGTCACCAGTCTCCATACCCCATCTCTTGGCCTATCATCAGTATGAAACAACCTCCTGCACTACATTTGAAAACTTTCCTCTTTACACATGCAACTCAGACCGAAATGATGAACCATTTTTGTGACACTTAGTTGAATATTGCATGCCTCCTCTCTACAAACACAATGGCCTTTTTATAATGATCAATCGTGAAACTATCAGACCACAATTCTGGAATTGATTAGACCAGTCTGATTCCTCTCAATTGAATATTGTCCTCAATATCTTCCTGTAATATACGCATAATCTTTCTGAAGTGCCAGCTATGTACCTCTACTTGTTGTATTTCTCATACTCATCCTTCTCTCCTATTAAGATTGGTTTACTGAGATCCTTAGTACAAACTGAGGTGAAATTTCACATTTTTAACCTATTCCTGCTCTAATGTTTTGATATGACTTCATAACATTGATTGCCATTCATTATAGCATACATGCAAAGGAAAGGTTGAGCCTTTTTGGCAGGCCCACAATCAAAGTTAAGGCAAATCTATATTGGCAAAAGGAGTTTATAAAGACAATTTGATGTAGAAAAAGGTAAAGCAAATCTATGCATACATGACCAAACCAGACCCTTTTTTTTTTGCATCAAAGAAGATCACTTGGAAGGCATCTAAGAAAAGGAGGCAAGAATATCACCTGCATTTTATGCACTTGCCATTTAATTTTTGTTTCAAAAAATTTGCAAATCTATTTGCACTTAGAGAACCTAGCATAGGTTTTAGCCATTTGGCACTAAAGATAGGTCAACTTTTAGTTTGGAACCAAAATCCTCCACTTGTTACACATTTCTCACTCCTTCAGGCCTGCATGCCTTATCATCACCATTCATCCTTTAAGGTTTGACTTTGTCAAAGCTTCCATCACTTCTTCCAACAATTTTTGCTCTTTTCCTTGGGCATAGCTTTCATCCTTACCTATTAATGAATGGAATTTGTAAACACCACAAAGTGTTATAGTATCATATTTTATGCTAAATATTATTGGTTTATGATAATTCGCATTTTACTTAACCACTAAGTTACATTTTTTATAGTTCAATGTTGACCACTTAGTTACCATCAAACCTAGTAAAAGGGGGGTATATTTTATTTTTGGCAAGTAATAGTTGCTTTATGTCAATTAAGGGAAACATGCAACATCATTCATAGTATTTTTTATTGAATTGATAATGGTTTTTAATAAATCTTGTATTTGCTTAATGAAAATGAAGGGTGAGGCTCAAGGTAGCAGGAGGAAAAATTCCCCCTCACAATCAAAATCATTGTATTCTACATTTTATGTTGATTCTAACAAGTAGTTGGAAGGTTCTAAGGTTACATGTCACCTTAGAGATTTTTTCTTAATTTTCATGAAAATATATTAAAAATACGCAATTTTACAAGGAACTATTTGTTTAATAACTTTTGATCAGTGTCTCAAAATTTAGAACCATATTTTTTGCAAAAGTTAATATTTTGACATTTCCTACTTAACGGACCTTGTCATGTTGTAAAAGAACTAAGTTATAAAGTGCCAAAAAAATGGAGGGTATCACCTAACTTTGATTGAAGTAGGGTGTCTTGAGTCATTTCATTGAGCGCATTCATGATTCGTGTCATGAAATTTTTTACATTTATCTTTACTATATCATTTCTTTTCAAAAGTTGCCTCAAATCATTCCTTTGAAGCAATTTGGTGAACTCATGTCTTTGGTCACTTCCACACCTTCTGGAGCACTTTATTGAGATGAAAAATGTAGTCCTATGACATGCATTATGATCTCATCACTTGTTGTTACATATGAATCCAAAAATACACAAAAATCATCAATGCTTCCTTACAAGTTATTCATACATGTTTTTTAGTACTGTAGATTTGGAAGACATCATTGAGGATATTATTCTTCTATTTTATATTTCTTGCATTCAAATTAGAGACAATTCACAAAAGAAAATCCAAACTTTCAGCAAGACATCACATCCTTTGTTCATGCTCTATATTCTTATTGCATGAGAATTTAGAGGCGCTCCACAAAAGTTCTTTCCAATGGGACATCATGAGAGCATTTGAGTATCACATTATGGGGGTGTTTCATAGTCTCTTATTATCTCTCCTATGGGGGGAACATTCATGGTACATTTTACATAGAAGTAGTCCTTTGAGGGTCATCACAAGTCCTTTCTCATATGACCTTTCTTCATCACTTGTACATTCATTTTGTATCATTTCTCTTTTAGAGAGGAATTTTATTCCCACTAGGTTTTCTCCTTTACTTTTTTTTATGAGAAATTTGTACATGGGTACCTAACATGCCTAGTAGCCAAAACCCATCATTCTTATCCATCACCATTGTATATATTACTCCCTATGTTGTACTTAAGGAGTGGTGTTGGTATAAATAGTGTCTTTATCAAACTAGGTAACTATTAACATACCTAGAGTTAGTCCTATTCACATATCTTAAGTCTCCATTTAGGAACTTTTAATATTTTGTCTCATCCCATGTGGTTGAGACATGTGTACTCACTTAGTGGATCACCTATTTCACATGTACATTAGCAACATGCTCACACTTGTCAAGTGTGCTCACAAGCGTCCCATCTTGGAGGGTTAATTAGTTGTTGTATCCAACTTGTCTACCTCACCTAGCTTACCTATATGTGCACGCCTACTTTGTACATTTCACTTACACGCTACTATCCAATCAATTTATCTATTGATTTTCATCTATTTTCATACTCTCTTTTATAAAACTCTTCTAGAGCATATAAATTTTTTTTAACTTTTGTAGCTCAACCATGTTCCATCACTTGACCAGTTGATCTTGACTCTAATACAAATTTGAAGAAGGTTAAATTCTTTAATCATAATATTCTTAGCAACTTCATTCTCGACTTGGGTATGTGAAAGTTTGATGGCACAAATCCAACCAAATGGCTTTGACAAATGGAGTAGTTCTTTGATATTCATTATTTTCCAAGTCAACAAAAGCGGCTATGGCATCCTTATACTTGGAACCATACTAATTTATCTAGTATCATTGCTCATTTATGAGAAGAGATAATAGGGTTGTTTGGTCACATGGTCAATTTCCCAAAATGAACTTACTACCCATTATGGATATGACAAAACAAATTGAGGATAATTTTGTTACCAATAGGGAACAAGGGATATATAATTTTTTGACCAATAGAGTGCTTACTCCTCACCAATGGTAATGGTGCATAAGAAGGATGAAACATGGTTCATGTGCCCAAACTATATAATTCTCAACATGTGCATCATCAAAGGTAATATTCTTATTCCAATCATTCATAATTTATTAGATAAATTGAATGAAGCTATATTTGTTACAAAGTTAGATCTTAGATCAGGTTATCACTAAATTCAAATTAAAGAAGATATTACCAAGACACTTTTTAGGGCCAATGAGGATACCTGTGAATTTTTGGTGATTTATTTTAGTCTTACCAATGCACTGTCTATATTTCAAAGTTTGATGAACTCCATCTTTAAAAAAAATTGAGAAAGTTTTTATTAGTTTTCTTTAATGATATATTAATTTATAGCAAGACATAGGAGAAACATTTCTATTATTTTTATATATAACTACAAATTCTCCAAGATCACAAGCTATATGCCAAGCCTTTCAAGTTTGCTTTTGGTCTCAAAGTGGTGAGTACCTTGGACACATAGTTTCACATGAAGGAGTTAAGGCGGATCCTAAGAAAATTTAAGCTATTGTGAAATAGCATGTTCCCAAAACTATTAAGAAATTGAGGGGTTTCTTGGGGATAATTGGATGCTACAAAATATTTGTGAAGGAACATGGTCATATAGAAACACCAATCACAACTATTAAAGAAGGATATTTTTCAATGGAATGAGTTAATGAATACAACATTTGACAGATTAAAGGTGGATATGTGCACCACTCTAATTATTGATAATCATGGATATGACTTCACAACATTGATAATGAATTCACATTACACACTCATGGATTACACTATGTTGAAAGGAGTGTCATGTTGTCTTTTTAAGGGTTGTTGAGTTGTGAGAAGTTTTATATGTAGAGGCAAGGGTAGAACTCAGTATTTCATATTAGGATAGAAACCACATTGATTAGGCAAGTCAAATAAGGTCTCTCCAATATTTAGGATACACAAGGGCAACATTAGTCATGTAAGTATGCATGAGCATGGGAATGGATAGTTACTTTCCTTTTAGACTGATTTGGACAGTATTGAGAGGATCCTATAAGGATGACTACCACCATACTCTCGATGACTTCACAACATTGATAATGAATTCACATTAGACACTCATGGATTACCCCAATTAGAAATTAGTCAACTTAAGATATGATACAAGGATTGCATTCCACAAACCCATTAGCATATCACCTGCTCTAAATCACCACAAAGCCATTAGATATGTTTTGAGATGAAAAAGAAGAGTTAAATGGTTTTGGTTCAATTTGCATAATTTATATTCTCAAGTAATTTAGTTTGGCATATTATACTGAAATGTGATTTCATAACTAACATTTCAACTTCTATATAACTAGTTCTATAGCCTGATTTTTTTGCCTGTGAAGAAAGACCATGTCAGACAATATCAGCGAACAACAAAATAAGGAGACCATTGCTAGATTATGGTCTAACTTGAAAAGAAAAGGTGATGGAAAATGTTATTGTCCCTACAAAATTTGTAAGGGGTTAAAGACTAGAAGACTTCTAATCAAAACAGCTAAGAAACATTATAGGGTGCATGGTCACATTGAAGGGGGACATGATTATCATCCATTGGTAATTTTTTCATTATATCATTTTAACAATTTATATACATAAAAAATCACTTGCTTATGAGATCTTGATCATGGTTTATTTATGTTTATCAATTTTATATAGGTCAAGCACCCTAAAGCACATGATATGGATCAACACAATTCGAAGAATATGGTTTCTGAAGTGGAGGAACATGGAGGTGTGAATATCGAAGCTGAAGATAATGATCCCATGGAAGATGACGATTATGAGCCACAAAACACAATTGAAGATGATGGTACAAATACATTGATCCATGACACATTTAGTATTGGCACAGCTGATCATGATGATGAAGATGACCTTGATGTTGTTCCTGATGTCCCTCTACTTGAGAAGGCATCGGAGGCCCTTTACGAAGGCTCCCAAACAACTCTTCTCTCCATCGTATTGTTGTTGGTGAACTTGAAGGTTATGAATAGTTTATCTAACATAACAATCTCACATATGTTAAGGTATGTCATATATGTCATTATAGTTAATAAATGGTGAATCATGTATCATTAATATTCTTTATATTAACAAATTATATTTTTTTGTTGTAGATTGATAGGTGATTTTTTGTTACCACCATCAAATATTCTACCTCGCTCATACCGAGAATTATCTGCCATTATGAAAGATATTGGAATGGAGTATCAAGCAATAGATGTATGTCCCAATGATCATATTATATATCACAAACAAAATGAATTTCAAATTGAATGCCCTGAATGTTATATCATTAGATATCAAACAGATCAAATAACAAAAAGGGTGCTTTGTAAGGTTCTTTGTTATATTCTCATTATTCCACGTATGCAACGATTATTCAAGTGCACTAGCTTGGCACAATTTATGGATTACCATGCATGCAATAGAAGTTGAGATGGCATTATTTGAATACCTGTGGATGGTTCAACATTTATGGACATAGAGGAAAAGTGGCCACAGTTTAAAGAAGAACCTCATAATCTCAGGCTTTCATTGACAGTGGACAATGTCAATCAATTTGGAGAGCTGAGATATGTTTACTCAATGTGGCCTGTTTTTGTTATCAACAATAACATTCCTCCATGGATGTCAATAAAGAGGGAGCACATAATGTTGGCAATGATTGTTCCAGGTATTTTATCATTTAATAGTCATCTACATTTAATTATAAATATTGCAGTAAAATGGTCATAATAATTATGTAATGTTTTTATGTATTTGATTAGGTAAGTACCAAGTTAAAGATATGAATGTATATTTTGAGCCTCTTATCGACGAGTTGTTGGAGTTATGGAATGGTGTGTAATGCTCCGCCAGGAAACCCCAAAGGGTTTAAGTTAAAAATACTCAAATAGAGTGTAAATATTTTTTTTTTTAAATAATAATTAAGAGCGTTAATGAAAAGTTACAATATTAAGATAGATTGAAGTTATCTCAAAGTTATCTCTAACTAGATAACACAGCGGAAGGCTAAAATGATCCTAAGGAGTTTCCCAACGTGATTACATAAGCTTACACCTAACTCAACTTGCGTCATTAGATCCATTAAACTGGATATCATAATTGCGAGATAATGCATAGATCTTGAATTATATATGTGTTCAAAGATATGACATCTTAGAATTTTAGGAAGCGTTCATTGACTTTGGTGGTTAGGAGGCCTTTGGTAGGTTATTTAATCCATGCACTTAAATTCATAATTTCATTAAGAGGCCTCCAAAAAGGTTCATGCGTTTAATATAATGAAGTTCATTCTATTGGGTTTAAGGTATCCATTCTCAATCGATTTCATCCTTTAATATTAAAAGTATGGTCAATCAGACGAGATTTATTCATTAAGGATTAACTACAATTAATAGAGTGAGATCCCTTCATTTGATTTTGTGCATAGCCAACTAATGAGTTGTGATTCTTATATGAAAGATAAAATGTGAGTAGCCATAGAATTCATTTGAAGTTTTGATAATACTAATAAATGGACTAATTTCATTAAGGTGGATATGCATTAGAACACACGAGAGCATCCTTTAAATTCAAATATCGTTAGCTAGATGACATTCATCTTTTCGAGATTCGGATAATAAGATCATAGTGACGTTCTTCTATTAGGATTAAAATACAATTATCTTAATGCATATCACTCTTTTTTTTGTTAAATGAAGTTAATAGGAGGGAGATACTTTTACCAAGATTTAATGTATAAACAACTAATCAATTATTTCCCATTAGATCAATTTTAGCAATCATAAGGGATTCTTTTTTTTATATATATATATATAAGGGTTATAACATGGATACCTAGTTGAGTCCACACAATTATCAAATAAATCTGGTGAGGATTATTGGTATATTTACAACATAAATAACTAAATATATTCATCCAATATAGTGGAATATAATTAACATGGCATTGCTCATTTAAGAAGATAAAAGTAATTACCTATATGTTGATCATCCTTTAGATTCCAACTTAGAAAATTATAACATTGATTCTATCTTTATTTCCCCTACTCATTTGTTCAATTTACATGCTTAATAACAAGATAATCCAATGATGTAACCTAGCAAGATTCTTTCCACTATTACTACGTTTGATTAACCTTATCAAAATACTTTTTTTTTTTTTTTCACAACTTTAATTACAATATTTTAAATGCTTTGCCATCATCATAATTTACAATGTTTTATGAACCTAATTATCTACATTTATCCAGATGAATAATGTCATGCACTTAGATTTGAATTCATTAAATTTCCACCATACACTTATGCAAGAATACAACCATCCATGATAATTTAAAGCATAAAACAAAGTAAGCTAAAAACATCGCATAACACAGATATGATCTCGGAGTTCACCCCTAAGGGCTACATCTCCGGGTCTGCTCAACTGCAAGACCCCTCTGGCATTTAATATAGTTAAGGTTACACATTTACATGTCTTTACAACTCTGCCCTTTAGGCGAACACATACACCATTCAACATCTACCTCGATAGATTATTACATAGTGATCCCTTTTAAAAGCGGGTCAAATTGAATCATAACAAAAGAAAACAACAAACCTAGATTCTCCTGTATGACGGTACCCTAACTAGGGGCTTGACCGACTTATAACCAACCACTATCATAACAAGTCTTACCATTACATAACCAAATTCTATTATAGAAATTTAGACCTACATAGGCATTATCTGGTAGAGGTATTCGTTTTCCATATCTGTTTGACCATTAATGTCGACCAAGTTTATGGATTTGCTAAATTAACTTTTATTTAATAATCCACCATTAACCCACCCTTAATACTTAGTCCATGTTAATAATACGTATTAACCCAAGCTTGACGTAGTCAATATGAAATTTAATAATTTGTATTAAAGTATGGATTTGCTAAATGTTCGTTATCTAAATCCAGCTATTATTCAATAATCTCGAATTAAATAATGCAAAAGAAACCGAATTTAAAATTAAATAATATAAAAAAAAAACTGAATTTGAAACCTCTTAAACTAAATTAACTCCACTCATTAGTTTAATTTGGTTTTTTTCTTTATTTATATATATATAATCATATATTCTGTTTTTTTTTCTAAAAAAAATTATATAAAATAATTAAAGATAATAATTAAAAATTTAATGAGATAAACTTTTTTAAGTTTTCAAAAAAAAAGAGGGAGGGTACCCACGTGGGCCCCCCCCTTGGCAGCCAAGCTACCATTGGTAGCGCTGCTACCAAATGGTAGCAGGGCGCTACCTTTGGTAGCAGTTCGCTACCTCTGGTAGCGCTGCTACCAACAGGTAGCAGCTGCCATGGGGGTTGCAAACTATTTTTTTTTTTTTAATTTTTATTTTAAATTTATTTTGTTATAGTGAATAAAAACAGTCTTAAAAAAAATAACAAAAAACCCCAAGGCACCCACAGAGCCTGAGACAGGAAAAAGGAAAAGAACATGTTCCAGCAATCCTCTCCATTTTACATTTTTTTTTTTTTTGAAAGAAATCCACATTCCAGCAATTTCCCATTTTGAAAGTAAATCCTCAGTCCATATTTTTTTCCAAATTGCTCATAATAAACATCCAACTGGGGAACTATTTTTTTTGAATAAACATGAACAAAACACCCAAAACGAAAATGTAGAAAAACCCCCATTTTACAGTCATAAAATGAATTTCCAGATTTACCCAAACACTCCATTATGGAACAAACATCTCCACATCAGGTTTTAAGCCACCAAATCTATCAAGAATAAGAATTTGTTTCAAAAACAACCAAACTTGCAAGAATAAGAATTTGTTTCAAAAACAACCAAACTTGTAAAGAAAAAAAACTGAATCTATCCTTCAAACCAAACATCCATGGATAATATCTCTCTTTTTTTTTTTTTTAAACCCAATCATGAAATAAAAAGGTAGATTCGAATCCTACCTCCAAATGCATTCCCGGAAGAGTTTTGATGAAGAAGAGCTCCCAAATCTGCTGCTCTAAAACTCCATCTCTATCCAAAATCCCCAATCTCTCTTGCAAGAACCATGTTTTTCCAAAAAAAAATGACCAAAAGCCCAGAACCCCCAAAAACATTTCCCAACTGGTTTAAAAATGAGAAACCCTATTTTTGCCCTAATTTTCAATTTCAAAATTAGGCATTTTTTTTTTTTTTTTGAAAATAAAAGAAACATGAGAATGGAAATCATTATTTTCCATTACTCAATAAATCTAACTTGTTTTATTCTCATTAAAATTAACACGCTTCTATTTCTTATTTAATCTCTAATTTTAATCTCTCAATATCAATTTAGGCCTTCATTTATATTTCGGAACTAATGACCGGTAAGGCGTTTTGATTAATTTAATTTTCTAAAAATCAATCTTTTTATACTATATCAACTATACAAGTAAAAAGGAAATAATTTCTTTTTTAAGTAATAAAATTTACCCCTTTTTTCTTCCAAAATGCGAAAATGAGTAATTTATTTCTATTTCTCAATTGACTTTTAAATTTTTCCTTTCCAAAATGCATAACTCATTAAATTCATTATTTTCGAATTTAACTATTAAATTGACTTGCTATAACATAGTAAAGCGACCTTTTTTTTTTAAATAAATGACTAATCTAATGCAAGAGTCTTATTTCTTCTAATTTCTCAACTACAAATACGTAAATGTTACAAATGCGTAAATGAGCACACTAACCCAAGTTAAATACCTTAAGCTTGCTACAATAATAATTAAAGCGATCTCTTTAAATTAACGATTACTCGTATAGAAGAAACTACCTATTTAAATTTCTATATCACTAATGTGTACGTTTACTCATTAAATTGAATTTAATACTCAGGATAACAAACTTCACTTACCTTACGCAAGGCACGCAAATCGAAGAAGTCCTCCAAATCTCTCGACACGCATCCCAATGAAAAGCAAGCCCCACGAATCCACACACGATGCTCACCTAACCATGGCTAAGGCAAGACAAGAGTTATATGACCACCAAATCCGAATTCTAAAGATGAAGGAGGCATACTCAACCTTGCAAATCCCAAAGGAGATGAACCTTGCCCTAAGCGGTGTTGTACCTACAATCTCCTGCACTCATGAATTCATACAAGCATGCATATACAAATACATATTCAATGAAGGCGTTAGCTCAATATTTATCTCAAGGGTTAGGAAACAATTACATTTACACGAGAATCGATGCAAAAGCACAATAATAAGTATGCACAATTTATTTATATTATCTAAACTACACATTGCATATCGGTTAATCTACCATTCAAGAATGCCACATAGGAAGTCAATCAAGGTTAAACGGGTTTTAAAAGTCCGACTAGGGTATGGGCATTACATTCTCCCCCCCTAGGTTCCGACTTACTCCTGGAAGTCGCAAAGCTAAACGGAGTCCTGTAACACTTATTAGTCCTTAAACTCAATTAACAATTATCAATTTGCACAAACAACTATTTTGCCATCATCTTAGAACATTATTCATAAATCCTCTACAAGTGTCATCATCCATTAACAAAAATGCATCTAACATCATTCACATCTTAGAACGTTCTAGAATTTACACACAATTATAGTAAAGATACGAGACTTTTCCCTTCTTATTACACCAAATTAAAGCAATTAAGATACATATAGACACAGTTATCATACTCATTTATCAAACATGACAAGAAAACATGCTCTCAAGGTCAATTTCTTTCACCAATTCCTCTCTTTCACAGAACTTTATTGCATAGAACTAGCTTCAAATATCAATTTCTACAACCAAGTTAACTTTTCAACAAATAAGAGCAATGTAAGAACTCAATTGTTTACATTTTTCAGACATACAAGATCCTTTCCAATGACTATGCCCCATAACATAGTGACAAGTTAATACCATTTAATCCATGATTACACATAATATCCATCCACAAGATTGGTTTGCACAACACAATAGGCCACATGTGAGCATGTCTAATGCTCGGTCAAAGGTAACATATATGATCCACATCTCTATGCCTGCTCTCAGAATAAATACATGATCAACAAATGTCCAACATCTCACTCGAGGGCTTGATGGTGCTAGGGTACACCATAGCGGTGCTACCTTCCATACAAGTCCCTCATGAATATCCCTTGTTGTGTAAGGTGTTTAGCCTCCAAGAGATAGTCACCACTCATAGGTAGGTAGTGGGTCCTAGCTGTTTCACAGCTTCACATACCTCCATCCTCAAGGTTCCCTGCGTCTACTTCCTCGTATACACTCATCCAAGCCTGTCTCCTACGTTCTTGGAGAGGAATTCACATTGCAACACATGACCAGCATACGAAAACAACAAGGATAAACCGGTTTAGCCACCAAAGTACAAAAGATTAAAGATAATAATTGTCAATTCCAACAATAAAACAAGAAAATAATTTTCGGATTTGCAACATCAAATCAAGTAAGATCAAGATTGCAAGATCGTGGCTAAACTGTCAAGGTCAAAGTAAAATAAATTGCTGGCCCACAAAGAAATAAATAAATAATAAATAAATAAAATCCTAATTGCACATTACATCACTACGTGACTAGTAGCTAGCCACCAACGAGGAAGGAAGGAACAATCGTCTAGCTATCCTAGTAGCTCATCATGTGGTGTGGCCAAGTCACACATCCACATGGCATGGCAGTGTGCACCTCGACATCACCCCGCATCACGTCGTCATGTGGCATGGCTCTACCCTATACCTAGCGGTAGGCCGCATAGAAATGTCTACTACATCCCGCATCGTGTCTCAGCACGGCATGGCAATACTCCAAGCGGACAAAGCACGCAATGGACGTATCCCGCATGGCAGTGTACCCCGCGGATAAGGCACGCACCGGTCACACTCCGCATAGCGATGTTCCTCTCAGGATACTCGCCGTAAGCCAGAGGTATACATGGCTAAGGTCTACCCACAAGTCTACCAACGCTAGTTAGTTGGCAACTTATGCAAGAAAACAACATGCCTCTCATGAAGACAAGGCAGCAAATGCTCCAATAGAATCCAACAATATGCTCAAAAACTGTCATCTATATGCTCAAAATAAAGGATAGGAATAAGGCTGGCACACATGAACCTCGTAAATCGGTTCATCACAAGGGGAAGTATTGAGTACACCTATGTTATAGCTTCATTACAAAACTATATTTTTCCTCAAAATAGGGAAGCTAAAGTCGCTTCGCGTCGACATTACTCATACGCTACTCATACTATTCAAGGAATGGTGACTTCTACTACTACCCCTTCACATACTGACTTATCAACAACCCGTGGGTTGGCACTCAGTAAGGAAACAAATAAGCAACATCACATAGATAGGTATGGCTTCCCATACTCATAAGCAAACATATCCCCCACGGTTGATTACTTCACCATCCCATGGGCACACAAAACAAGTACAGGTTTTCTCACAACACACACAGAGTAGCACCATTACTAGTTTAGTCACATTTACGGGGAGTACTTTACATTATGCTAACATATACTTAAGGGAAGTTTTAATTATGCTTTACATATGAATCACCAAACAAAGTTTACTCTAGATCCACATACTGAAATTTTCAACAATTCAAATTTACACAAAGAAATAACATCATTCTGATATCTTTCTCAATCTTCCCTAAGCATTTTCATTCACATTACTAACTATGCAATTTCCCTTTTCAAGATGAAAAACTTTCCTCTTTCAATTAGAAGCCAAGGCTAACATACAATTTCATATGCGTTGTAACAAAATTTCCTTCAAATCACTGCATTCTAAATGGTTTTTCAAAAACAACAATTCCTATATTTTAGACAAGAGGAGGAAGAGAGTAGGAAAATCAACTATTTCCCACGAATACACAAGAATTGCAAAATCACACCACATGCTCGGATATAAGTTTATCAATGAAGTTGCACGGTTTTCATTTTGCTATCTTTTAGGAAGGTACCAAAACATCCTAACATGACATTTCTAATCATTATTGTTGCACTATAATGTTCTAGTTTTTCGAACAAGAATTCAAGACAACCAAACTTTCTTTTTGTAATACAAGTCTTCTAGAGCACAATCACTATTCGTAGTACAATACAATACAATAACACATAAAATCTAACATTGAAAATTTATAATACAACAAGGAGGTCAATGAAGAGCTATCTACTAGATTTTACACATTTAATGCATACAAATCAACAAGTCTTTTATTTACTCTTCTTAAACACAATGAGACAATTATCTATAACCAAAGCAAGTTAAATGGTGTGTCACCCAATAGGTCCTAATCACACTAGTTGAATAAGCACATAAAACAATCTTTTGAGGAGCACATTACTTCACTCTTGAAGCTACTACAACATGCCCACTTTTGGTATTCCTTTCACATCAAGCAATTTTCACAAAATCACTATGCGCATTTTATTGCACCTTACTTAAAATGAAATTTAATTATACTACTCCTACCAAACACATGGAGAACCCTTTAATGCAAACATACCATTTTCTATCATTAACCAAAAATTTAACTCCCAAGTCGTTCCCTTTCACAATCTAAAGCGCTAAAACATTATGAGGCTCACACAAGGGCTCAAGATATATCATCCTTTCTCTTGCAATAAGAAAACTTAAATAAAAGATAACTACACATATCAATTCCTTTTAATTTACTTAGAGAGAGAAAAGAAGATGAGTCATAATCACTCAATGTACTACATAATAAGAACTAACATTTGCCATACTAGTCTTTCAAGCGGAAAGTCATTAAAATAGATCAAAACCATAAACAAGCACATTTTGTACTTTTAGATTCAAGATATTAACAACTCACCCAGATGGATTAGTCAAAGAGTAAAACAATTCAAGAACGAAGGTACATGCGAATCCTCTTCAAAGTAAGAGAAGTCATAGACCAAGACCTCAATAAGCAGACAAAACACCCATAATTATTTCTAAAACACTCACATCATTAAGGTGAAAACAGGGTGTGAACGCACACGTTACACACAAGTAGGGTTTGTTAAAACACACCCTCACATCAAGGTGGACAAGCATACAACATAAAGTAGACACACACACACACCAACTATGGGCACAAGCGAAACCAGAGATCCCAGTGTTGCAACATGGGCTCTGATACCAAGTGTAATGCCCCGCCAAGAAACCCCAAAGGGTTTAAGTTAAAAACACTCAAATAGAGTGTAAATATTTTTTTTTTTAAATAATAATTAAGAGCGTTAATGAAAAGTTACAATATTAAGATAGATTGAAGTTATCTCAAAGTTATCTCTAACTAGATAACACAGCGGAAGGCTAAAACGATCCTAAGGAGTTTCCCAACGTGATTACATAAGCTTACACCTAACTCAACTTGCGTCATTAGATCCATTAAACTGGATATCATAATTGCGAGATAATGCATAGATCTTGAATTATATATGTGTTCAAATATATGACATCTTAGAATTTTAGGAAGCGTTCATTGACTTTGGTGGTTAGGAGGCCTTTGGTAGGTTATTTATTCCATGCACTTAAATTCATAATTTCATTAAGAGGCCTCCAAAAAGGTTCATGCGTTTAATATAATGAAGTTCATTCTATTGGGTTTAAGGTATCCATTCTCAATCGATTTCATCCTTTAATATTAAAAGTATGGTCAATCAGACGAGATTTATTCATTAAGGATTAACTACAATTAATAGAGTGAGATCCCTTCATTTGATTTCGTGCATAGCCAACTAATGAGTTGTGATTCTTATATGAAAGATAAAATGTGAGTAGCCATAGAATTCATTTGAAGTTTTGATAATACTAATAAATGGACTAATTTCGTTAAGGTGGATATGCATTAGAACACACGAGAGCATCCTTTAAATTCAAATATCGTTAGCTAGATGACATTCATCTTTTCGAGATTCGGATAATAAGATCATAGTGACGTTCTTCTATTAGGATTAAAATACAATTATCTTAATGCATATCACTCTTTTTTTTGTTAAATGAAGTTAATAGGAGGGAGATACTTTTACCAAGATTTAATGTATAAACAACTAATCAATTATTTCCCATTAGATCAATTTTAGCAATCATAAGGGATTCTTTTTTTTATATATATATATAAGGGTTATAACATGGATACCTAGTTGAGTCCACACAATTATCAAATAAATCTGGTGAGGATTATTGGTATATTTACAACATAAATAACTAAATATATTCATCCAATATAGTGGAATATAATTAACATGGCGTTGCTCATTTAAGAAGATAAAAGTAATTACCTATATGTTGATCGTCCTTTAGATTCCAACTTAGAAAATTATAACATTGATTCTATCTTTATTTCCCCTACTCATTTGTTCAATTTACATGCTTAATAACAAGATAATCCAATGATGTAACCTAGCAAGATTCTTTCCACTATTACTACGTTTGATTAACCTTATCAAAATACTTTTTTTTTTTTTTTTTCACAACTTTAATTACAATATTTTAAATGCTTTGCCATCATCATAATTTACAATGTTTTATGAACCTAATTATCTACATTTATCCAGATGAATAATGTCATGCACTTAGATTTGAATTCATTAAATTTCCACCATACACTTATGCAAGAATACAACCATCCATGATAATTTAAAGCATAAAACAAAGTAAGCTAAAAACATCGCATAACACAGATATGATCTCGGAGTTCACCCCTAAGGGCTACATCTCCGGGTCTGCTCAACTGCAAGACCCCTCTGGCATTTAATATAGTTAAGGTTACACATTTACATGTCTTTACAACTCTGCCCTTTAGGCGAACACATACACCATTCAACATCTACCTCAATAGATTATTACATAGTGATCCCTTTTAAAAGCGGGTCAAATTGAATCATAACAAAAGAAAACAACAAACCTAGATTCTCCTGTATGACGGTACCCTAACTAGGGGCTTGACCGACTTATAACCAACCACTATCATAACAAGTCTTACCATTACATAACCAAATTCTATTATAGAAATTTAGACCTACATAGGCATTATCCGGTAGAGGTATTCGTTTTCCATATCTGTTTGACCATTAATGTCGACCAAGTTTATGGATTTGCTAAATTAACTTTTATTTAATAATCCACCATTAACCCACCCTTAATACTTAGTCCATGTTAATAATACGTATTAACCCAAGCTTGACGTAGTCAATATGAAATTTAATAATTTGTATTAAAGTATGGATTTGCTAAATTTTCGTTATCTAAATCCAGCTATTATTCAATAATCTCGAATTAAATAATGCAAAAGAAACCGAATTTAAAATTAAATAATATAAAAAAAAAACTGAATTTGAAACCTCTTAAACTAAATTAACTCCACTCATTAGTTTAATTTGGTTTTTTTCTTTATTTATATATATATAATCATATATTCTGTTTTTTTTTCTAAAAAAAATTATATAAAATAATTAAAGATAATAATTAAAAATTTAATGAGATAAACTTTTTTAAGTTTTCAAAAAAAAAGAGGGAGGGTACCCACGTGGGCCCCCCCCTTGGCAGCCAAGCTACCATTGGTAGCGCTGCTACCAAATGGTAGCAGGGCGCTACCTTTGGTAGCGCTGCTACCATTTGGTAGCAGTTCGCTACCTCTGGTAGTGCTGCTACCAACAGGTAGCAGCTGCCATGGGGGTTGCAAACTATTTTTATTTTTTTTAATTTTTATTTTAAATTTATTTTGTTACAGTGAATAAAAACAGTCTTTAAAAAAATAACAAAAAACCCCAAGGCACCCACACAGCCTGAGACGGGAAAAAGGAAAAGAACATGTTCCAGCAATCCTCTCCATTTTACATATTTTTTTTTTTTGAAAGAAATCCACATTCCAGCAATTTCCCATTTTGAAAGTAAATCCTCAGTCCATATTTTTTTCCAGATTGCTCATAATAAACATCCAACTGGGGAACTATTTTTTTTGAATAAACATGAACAAAACACCCAAAACGAAAATGTAGAAAAACCCCCATTTTACAGTCATAAAATGAATTTCCAGATTTACCCAAACACTCCATTATGGAACAAACATCTCCACATCAGGTTTTAAGCCACCAAATCTATCAAGAATAAGAATTTGTTTCAAAAACAACCAAACTTGCAAGAATAAGAATTTGTTTCAAAAACAACCAAACTTGTAAAGAAAAAAAACTGAATCTATCCTTCAAACCAAACATCCATGGATAATATCTCTCTTCTTTTTTTTTTAAAACCCAATCATGAAATAAAAAGGTAGATTCGAATCCTACCTCCAAATGCATTCCGGGAAGAGTTTTGATGAAGAAGAGCTCCCAAATCTGCTGCTCTAAAACTCCATCTCTGTCCAAAATCCCCAATCTCTCTTGCAAGAACCATGTTTTTCCAAAAAAAAATGACCAAAAGCCCAGAACCCCCAAAAACATTTCCCAACTGGTTTAAAAATGAGAAACCCTATTTTTGCCCTAATTTTCAATTTCAAAATTAGGCATTTTTTATTTTTTTTTGAAAATAAAAGAAACATGAGAATGGAAATCATTATTTTTCATTACTCAATAAATCTAACTTGTTTTATTCTCATTAAAATTAACACGCTTCTATTTCTTATTTAATCTCTAATTTTAATCTCTCAATATCAATTTAGGCCTTCATTTATATTTCGGAACTAATTACCGGTAAGGCGTTTTGATTAATTTAATTTTCTAAAAATCAATCTTTTTATACTATATCAACTATACAAGTAAAAAGGAAATAATTTCTTTTTTAAGTAATAAAATTTACCCCTTTTTTCTTCCAAAATGCGAAAATGAGTAATTTATTTCTATTTCTCAATTGACTTTTAAATTTTTCCTTTCCAAAATGCATAACTCATTAAATTCATTATTTTCGAATTTAACTATTAAATTGACTTGCTATAACATAGTAAAGCGACCTTTTTTTTAAAAATAAATGACTAATCTAATGCAAGAGTCTTATTTCTTCTAATTTCTCAACTACAAATACGTAAATGTTACAAATGCGTAAATGAGCACACTAACCCAAGTTAAATACCTTAAGCTTGCTACAATAATAATTAAAGCGATCTCTTTAAATTAATGATTACTCGTATAGAAGAAACTACCTATTTAAATTTCTATATCACTAATGTGTACATTTACTCATTAAATTGAATTTAATACTCAGGATAACAAACTTCACTTACCTTGCGCAAGGCACGCAAATCGAAGAAGTCCTCCAAATCTCTCGACACGCATCCCAATGAAAAGCAAGCCCCACGAATCCACACACGATGCTCACCTAACCATGGCTAAGGCAAGACAAGAGTTATATGACCACCAAATCCGAATTCTAAAGATGAAGGAGGCATACTCAACCTTGCAAATCCCAAAGGAGATGAACCTTGCCCTAAGCGGTGTTGTACCTGCAATCTCCTGCACTCATGAATTCATACAAGCATGCATATACAAATACATATTCAATGAAGGCGTTAGCTCAAGATTTATCTCAAGGGTTAGGAAACAATTACATTTACACGAGAATCGATGCAAAAGCACAATAATAAGTATGCACAATTTATTTATATTATCTAAACTACACATTGCATATCGGTTAATCTACCATTCAAGAATGCCACATAGGAAGTCAATCAAGGTTAAACAGGTTTTAAAAGTCTGACTAGGGTATGGGCATTACATGGTGTCACTATGTATGACGTCTCTAGACCAATTTCAATTCCATGCGATGTTTGTATGGACAATACACGATGCCCCAGGGCTAACACATTTTTGTGGTATGTTATAGTGTTCAAGTTGCGCATGATAATTATAACTAAAAAAATTAGCATATTTAATCCAATTATACATTATCTTGTAGGTCTTCAAACAAAGGGAAAATTTGCATGTCCAGTTTGTGGTCCAAAGATGAAATCTTGTCATTCAAAAAGTTTAGGAAAGTAGGTGTTTGATGAGTATAGGCACTTTCTCCACAAAAATCATAAGTATTGAAATACTGAAAAACATCTTTTCAATGGGAAAGAAGAGAATACATCAAAGCCATGAAGAATGACACCTCACCTATGGAAGTTGAAATATAATAAAATTAATCATCAAGGTAATGCCATTCCATCTATGGTTTATGTCATAAAATATATTTTCTATTGTGTTTTGTTTACTGATGATGTGATTGATGATCATGAAGGTCGTCAAAGCATTAATGACCACCTTCTTAAGGGACTAAAAATTTGTCCCCGACAATTTAGTAGGTTTCCCTACTACGAGCTGTTACAAATTGTGCATTTGTTTGATACTATGCATATTGGAAAGAATATAACAAAAACATTATGGAAAATATTGGATGGAAGGCGTGACAAAGAAAAAATTGTCAAAATTTGTAGTGGCATTCAAGAATCCAATCATGCAATGAAAAATGTCATTCAATCAAATAGCCATGGAGACCAGATTAATATAAGTGACCTTCCTTGTTGCGGACATAAACAATCTCATATCAAAGAAAAGTGAATTTGGGCTAGGGATGAAAATGCATGATTGGCATACCTTCATTAAGGTAATTCATGCTTTTGTGTTTTTACTATATATTTGTATACTGCGCATGTACTTTTCATTGTATTATGTTAAAAAAAATGAAAAGATAATTTTATAATTGTTGCAGTACGTTCTACCTCTATCTCTCCCAGACGACTTCGACAATAATGTCAAGCAAGTCATATATGATCTTGGAAAATACATGAGATAAGTAGTGACATTTGTTCAGCTCATTGTATAGATATTATATTTGTGATTTGTTTTACTTGTTATGTAATATATTTTTTTTGCATCTTGAATATCTTGTAGGTGGTTGTCATGTAAAGAAATCCATAAAGAAGATATAATATATTGGAAGAGAAAAATTCCTCATCTAATGTGTGAAATGCAAAAGTGTCTACCTTCAGCTTTTTTCAATGCACAAGAACACTACCTCATACACCAAGTTGAGGAGATTGAATTGTGTGGACCTGTACACACTAGGTCAATGTGGATGGTTAAGAGGAACTTGAACTTTTTGAAGGCTTTGGTTTGACAAAGAGCACATCCTGAGGGTTATATGGTGGGGGGATATATGGTATACTAGACTATGGTGTACATTTCTGAATATCTTCCTAAGTTTGCAGCAAAGATCCACGTGGATCACATTTGGGATCCCAACCCCATTAACAAATTCAAAGGGGAGTACTTGATGAGGAAAGGTAGATTGAGGAAAGTGAGGTAATTATAAGATTTTATTGTAGTTAATTAATTTTTAACCTTCAAAATAAATCGGTTGTAAGACATCTATTTTTTTTTGTACACTTGATCGAGAGTGGGATGCACTATATTTGTATATTGCAAACAATCTTAACTGGATGACAGTATGGATTGAACGTTGTCAACATTATGGTCGCACATTAACTTGGGAAGGTGTGGCTTCATTGGTTAAAGAAGCTCATCATAATGGAGATTCCAATGTTACTCAAAGGGAAATTGATTTAGCATATGCTTTAAGAGATAAATAGGTACGTATAAATTTATTAACCACACATGTTTATCAACTCAAGATGCAATAATTTTTACATGTTTGACATATCGCAGGTCAAACACCACAACACTATGTGCTGCAGTGGTCATAAATTTCGCATCAAAAAGTTGGATGACATGAAGAAAACTTGTGATTCTAGGATAATTGCAGTCTTTGAGGTGAAAAATATTTCATCGAGAACTAACATACATCCTCAAGAGTCTCAAAATCGATACTATGGCATTTTGGATGATATACTTGAGTGTGACTTTAACTCCTTCAAATTAGTTTTGTTCGTCATCAAATGGTATAGGCTACGATTGAATAAAAATGATCCTGATAAGACTGTTATTGAACATGATAATGGTTTTACAATGGTTAATACAAGGTTGTTTGAACCAGTTGGGTATGAGCCCTATGTTCTTCCAAGCCAATGTGAGCAATTATTTTACTTAGAGGTTCTACTTAAACCGGTTTGGTCATTTGTTCTTAGACATGATCCAAGAGGAAGGTCGATAAAGTATAATGTGATGGAAGAAGAAGATACCAAAGAAGTAGAAGATAATGTAGATGATGATCATGATTGACAATTACTCGATGATGATGATGAAGAAGAAGCTGATGTAGATGATGATCATGATTGACAGTTACTCGATGATGACGATGATGATGGTGGTGGTGGTGGTGGTGGTGATCATGATCATGATGGTCATGTTGATGAATGAAATGTATGAGGTATGCGATTCATATATTATCTATTTAATATTGATTTCTTGATAGAAATTTATTTGACTTATATGGTTACATAATTAATTCATTATGTTTTGAATTCTAATGCCATTATATAATTAATTCATGATGCACCTTTTAATGTTTTTAATTCATGTTCCACCTCTAGCGGGTCCTAATAGTAGAACTATGCCACCCCGAGGAGATGGAGATAGGGAGAGTGACTATTTATGTGACATTTTTTAAATGTTGTGTTTATTTATGGAATTTGGATTGTTTATTAGCTATGTGATGGATGTTGATTTAAAATATATATGTGATGGATTACATGTTTATGATGATACATGTGACATTTTTTGAACTTTGTGTTTATTTATAGAATGTGGATTGTTTATTACCTAGTGATGGATGGTGATTTATGATACATATGTGATGGATTAGATGTTTATCATGACACATATGTGATGCTTATGATGCTTATGATACATATGTATTTATTTTTTATCAACTTACAAATGTAATTCTTATGATGCTCATTTGATGGTGCTAATTTCATGTATATATTTTGTGTGATGCTATCACCCTTGGTGGGAACAGGTCATTGACTACAGACTTCATCAACCCTTTAGTTCAGGATCCTACATAGTCTGCATAAAGTAAAGGTAAGAAATTAAAAAAATTACAATGATTATGATGACACCATATTTTTTTTATTTAATACTCTTTTTGTCTACAAAGTTCATGTTGTTCATGTTGTGTACTATGTAATTTTTAGCTAACATAAGATAATTGAATTACATGTGCAGGAACCTGAACCCCTTTGACGAGGATCCTACATAGTCTCATGGATCAACGGGTATAAGTCAATACACCCTATAGAAATAGTTTATTTTTAAAAAATTACTTGCAAAACAAACTTCCTCTGTTTTTCAAACCTTGACATTAGCAGCAAATCTAGTACAGTTATCAACACTTGAGGCCCCAGTTGGACTTATTCAAATTTTAATCTCAACATCAACTTTATATCAACATTACCATCATTTGCAAAATATCTCTCTCATTACCAACTAACTCTCTCATTTGATGCAGTGCAGGTACCACCAAATAGGTATTTGTCAGATGTGTCTTCCTCGAGTGAGGGAAATGCAAGAATAGAAAACAAAAGTGAGACATGTAGTAGGTCTACAATAGGGAGATCAACTAGAGGTCAAAAGATTAGAAGAAAATTCAATAAACGCGTGAAATTTTTTCTTGCTCAAGGGGGATCATGTTCTTATGATGATGAGACCAAAGGCGACATTGAGGTGCCCTTGAGGTACAAACATCTACAGAAATAATGGGTACCCAAGGAACTTCCTCCAATAAACACTGATTTTTGTTTTAATGATAGGATATATCGCATAGTACCTTCGTCTTTACATGGTTTGGGCCTATTTTCCATGGATGACATAAAGGTCTGTTACAACAAAGTTGCTAAATTGATGGAGTTTGTTGGACCTTGTTACAATTACAATGATTGGATGCAGATTGTTCGATATAAAAAAAGTATGCGTAGGTATGCACTGTCAGCAAATTGTATACAACAAAAAGATAATGATCAAATTAAACGAGTGGCTATATACATTGATGGAAGGCCAAAAGAAACAGGGAATACTGCAAGTTTTATAAATAGTACGTGACTTGGGTCAACTAATAAACAACCCAATTACATATTTGAGGCATGCGAGGGAAATCATGTATTCGTATGTGCGATAAAATCAATAAGTGTAGGGGAAGAGTTGCAAATTGATTACAATTTGAATCGTATAGATACAAACAAAGTTACTATCATGGGGGTAGTACATACTATATACCATTTAAATTAACCAACCTCTAGTTAATGACTCCAATATACCGTTTTATGATGAAGTTTTTTTGTTAAGTCTATTGGTTTCATTTCGCTAACGTTTTTATATTTTTTCTTTGTCACAGGGCGACATGGATCCATCACATAGCACAAACAGGGATGTATTTCGCGACACTTCTACCGAGCAGGTAAATCTCATTGTAATTGTACAGACTAGATAGAAGCAAACTGTTACATTATTACGTTCTTTTTTTGAGTGTTTTAGAGTAATTTTATAATTGTTAATGATATTCTTGTCACAGACGGATGTTCAAGGAAAGGGAGCTACAGTACCTGAGCACCTCTCTAGGGATGTGGACTCAACAGGATTAAGCGATGATGACCCTGGAAATTCCACAAACCCTATGGAATTGATAAAAATGTCTATTAGAAAAATTAGTAGAGAGATTGTTGCTTTGGCATCTGTGGAACCTAAGACTAATGAGATACGAGAGAGGTGAAAAAATTGATTCAGACAACAGAAAACTTGCAAGTAAGTAGTAATGAAAGATTTAATTATAACAAAAGTTCAATAATGGTTTATAGTTTATACTCTTTTATGTCATTAACTAAAATATGTACGTGTTGTTTTTACAAAAATTTATGCATCCTCATCAACTTGGTGGCTATGATCAGGGTATTGCAGGTAGTTCTGGTGATGACAATTTTTTTGGCTTATCACTTGCTTGGCTTATCACTTTGAGTACCCAAAATACATCATACTTGATATTGTCAATGTTCATTATAAAGGTTCATCCTTGTTTACAATTCTTGCATTTTTCATATATTTAATGTTTTATATATTTAATGTATTATTCTTTAGGTGTTGTCAATGTTCCTGTGAAACTATCGTTGGCGCCTCATTAGAGGTTAGCCCCACCTGTATTGCCGAATGCAATATCGGCAACACGTAGCATGCAGATATCCTCTACTGCATGTCATATTGGCCCGTCCACTATTGGTAGATCCCTCTTTTTCTCTATCTTCTATTATGTGTTTATTTCCCTTCAAGCATTCTTTCTTGGGGGCATTTCATAGTGGATTCATTTTCTGTAGCAGGAGATGCACATGAGGATGCGCCAGAGGCGACTATTGTTGATAACATACCATCATCTCCTAGATTTCTTCTATTGCTAGTACGAGAATGTTGCAGGCCACATTGGTGGTGAGTGACAAAGAAATGATTCCCTTAAAGATACAAAGGGTTCCAGGTACTTTAAAATTATTATTATATATAGTCTAATTGTAATTTAATTTCTGATCACTCATTTTGGACTAATGGTCCCATGAAATTTTTGTACGAAATGATATTTTTTATAAAAATCTTAATGACATTTCATTGCAGATATTTGGGCCCACCATACGTAAAAGGTGGAACATCATATGTGAACTAACCCTAATCCACTATTTTGATTTCCTATAATTGCTAGAATATTTTTCCTTTGATCCATTTCTTGAACTATAATAAATGTAGCTTCAATTCATTTCTAAATCTAACAGATTTGTTTTTGCTTTTAAAGGTGGATTGACCAAGAAAAAAGGTTAAAAGATGAATTGACAAATCGTATGGTTGAGTGGTTTGGAAATGACACATTCGACAAAACCAAGCTCCTTGAAAAAGCTGGCACATATCTAAAATATGTGAGGGACCAATACTGGACCCATTTAGAGAAGAACATAAATACGAGTGTCCCCCCATGATTCCAGAGAGGGAGTGGAAGGACCTCATTTTGGATGCCAAGGAGAGAATTGAAAGGAAAAAAGGAAATACACCACCAGACACCAAAAGAAGGTATGGGATACTATTAAGAATGTAATTATGTACTAATTAATTACTCTTTATATTTATATAATCTAACATATTTCAAACTTTTCATAGACTGAGTGACACGTCAAAGGCAACCAAGGAAAGATAAGAAAAGCATGGGCAACACAAACTCGGCTCTGGTGGTTATATGAAACTTGTCGCATGAATTGTAAGTATCTGTAAATGAAATATCGCATTAAATATTTATAAATTGCAAACGATTTTTTTTTTATCAAACAATGCAAGAAAAATTCACGATACCAAGCAAAAATGCAGGGCTCTAAATTCAATAGAGCACCCACAGAAGATGACAAAATAATTGCCTACCAACAAGGCTATACAGTCATGGTTGATCAGCTATGAGAATTGAGTGGGCAAACACAAGATTCTGGTGCATCCATCACATAGGTAAATAAGCTAAATGAAAATTGTTTCAAATTGAATACTTTACTTAAAATAATATAATTGATGTTGAGTTCCAACATAAAGTGCCTATATTTGTTTTAAATAAGCAAGCAATGATAACAATGTGCATGACATTGGAATGCAACCTGCTAATCGTGAAACACCACCTGCACATGAAGGTCCGGATGTGCATCCCAGTAGTGGAGGTATTCATTTGCTATTCAAATTTATTTATGTATTTATTAATATAATTAAACATATTAATTTGTAATTAGAGTAGTAATTAATGTAACCTTTTTTGTTAATATTTTAGAGTATGTAGTCGGTGCTGACCAAGTGGAGCATGATCTGGGTACACAACATTAGGAACGTGATGTTCCCCAATCAGGTAAAGAGGACCATTGTTATTCCTTTAAACAAATTTAATCGCAATTGGTGTTCAACATTAATGTAACCTTTAGCTTTTCAACTCCAGAGGATCTAGAGGGTGTTCAGCATGTTGAGGTTGAGGCTAGACAAAATGATGTGGCCCCATCAAGTAAAGAGCACAACCGTTATGTTCTCTAAATTAATGAAATACTTGTAATAATAATAATAAATATTTTGAATTTAACCCATTTCTTTGTTATTGCAGAGGACCCCCCTTTGCTTCAGTGTCCTCGTCCTTGGTATAGGACTAGGCATACATCGAGATCACGAGTAGAGGGCAGAATAACTGAAGAGGGGGGAAATGATGAAGAAAATGATGTTCCACTTAGTCTTTTCATACCTTCAAAGAAAAAAGAAAAAAAGAAATGATTTGTAATCTACCTTATTTGATAATGACTGATTTTTATGTGTTAATGAATGTAAGCATGTGCTAATGAATGGTTATGAATGATATGTGTTAATTAATATTGATGAATGTAAGTATGTGCTAATGAATGGTTATGAATTATATGTGTTAATTAATATTGATGAATGTTGCGTGTTAATTAATGTTAATCAATGTTATGTGTTAATGAACGTTATGTGATATTAATGAATGAGTGTTATATTTTATTAATGGTAGAAAGAATGAATGAATGTTAGATGTTAACGGGGAATTTAGAGTGATGTTAGGGGGGGAGGGGCCAAAGGAAGTAGAGAATATTAAACTATTCTCGAAACCAAGCGAAGCTCAATAAGATAACACACTTTTCAATATTTCATTATGTTGCACAGTTAATCTTATTGAATAATGTATATTGAATCTTAATTGCAAGGTCCAATAGAGCCAACACGAACAACAACACCACAAGTTGTTGGGTATAATGAACTCCCATATTGTCTTGTATGTACACTAACAATATGAGTTGCTTCTAGTGTTTTTGATTAAGTAAAAACAGGTTTTAGGGGACCCGAAACCCTATAACAATTCAAAAGATAAGCATTAAAGAGACGAAACAAAACAGCTGCAAAACACCAGCACAAAAACCAATAGCTAAGAAAAAGACAGCAAGAGGCCAACAAGAAGTTGGCTCCAAACCTAGCATTACAAATTACTTGAAAAATTTAATAGATTCCTCAGCATTTTGAACCAAGAGCATCATTGCCTTGGCTGCTTCCCTCAGGGTGTTGTTTTCCTCTCTCAGCTAGCTATCTTTCATATTGATCTCCATCCCAGTAGTGTCCTGCCTTATTCTGCACTTGGGAGTCTGGTGGGTGGTGCTGGAAGTTGGAATATCATCAATGACAACCAGATTCTTTTCCTGATTTTTCCTTTCTAGATGATCCACCAAAGCATTCATGTTCTGTGATGAGACTTTGAGGACCTGGAGACTATGGTTCATGAAGTTTTTTAGAGCCTTCTTGGTTCGGTAGACCCTGGAGTTGATGTTGTCTTTATCCTCTCCAGCCTGTTCTTTCAAGGTTCTTATAACATCCTCCAGGTGTTTCAAATCCCCTTTGATCAAATCTTTTTATAGCCAATCCTCCATCTCAATTTCCTCTTCAGCTTCACTGGTTTCCGTCTCATCATTATTTTTCTCAGAGTCCTTAATCAACTTATTAACCTTGTTTTCCAACTCCCTCTGTTTACTTTACATGCTGGTAATGTTGTCGACAACCCATTTCTGGAAGTTGAAGGACTCCAGAGTACAGTTACGGGCGGTATTCAAGATGGTGTTCGTAGAATCCCTACCCTGTTCAGTGCCCACAGAGTTAGGATTGTCATCCTCCTTAGAATTCAGAGCAACATTCCTGTTGTCCGAGCCCATAGGGTTAGAGTGAGGGTTTTCAGAGTTACCCCCTTCATCCTCTTCACCAATATTCTCATCCTTTTCATACTCCATATCAGTTTCAAAATCCTTACCCTTTTCCTCCTCCATATCACAATGCACTTCCGTATCCACATTATCTGTGTCAGCTTTCCTTTTTTTGTGGGTAGATGCGTTAGGTTGTTCCTCATCTGAATCTGAATCTTTGTCACTCTCAGAGATATGTGCATTCATGATCAAAGGGTCATCTTTGGTCGCCCTAGCCTTGTCCTTCAGATGTTCATAAATGAGAAATATAAGCCCCTAATGGGCTATAGGGTAGGAGTTAGGCTTTTTAGCATGGTCAGCAAGACTCTCATTCAGAGAGGACGCTAAATAAAAAGGTAGAGATATTTTGGCCCCATGACGGAAGTGATTTAAAATAGCAAAGTGATAGTTATAGATTTTTGTAAATCTACCATCAACAGTTAAATACTCCATTAAAACCCTTAAAAAATTTTGCCAAAAGGGCTTTACCTGCTGGGGAATGTAATAGGAAATGTTGTCTTTCTTTACAAGCTTGCCCTTCTCATCCTCCAATTTTGAGAAGATTTTGAACGCTTCAGCTGCATACTTCCGATCTTTGTAAAATTTGGGGCCCTCCATCTATAGACCCATGACCTTTGCGACCAGGTTCTCATCAATTTGCCATATCTCCCCGAACAGGGTAACTCTGTTGTTACTCCAGCCTCTGGCAAAACCATGAGAAACAAAAATTTTGCTTTTCCATATAGTCAATAAAGCCATATCTGTGAAGTCTTCTCCAGACTTTTCATTCACTCTTCCAATTTTCACATCCTGGGGGCTCGTTCCTGTTTAAATTACCACCCATTTTGAGCTCCAGGTAGAAGTACCAGCAACTATAATTCACAGTCCGCATGTGAAACCCCAAATGCTTGTAAATTCTGGAGTTGTTGAACAGAGACTCTTTTGTTGTTTTGAAACTTATGTTTATGGCCGCACAAACCCAGCAATTATGATTATAATCTTCCTCATGCATATGATCATGGAAATGATGCCAAAAAGCACTCAATAACTGGCAGTTAATCTGCCCCCAAAATTTGTCTTTGGAATTCATTCCCCAAAATATAATCATGACATTAACTAGACCCATTGATACGATCAAAATATAATTGCTCTTTAACCTCCCTTTTACAATGAGTTTCTCCAATATATTTAACATCATTCTCTAAATTGACCCCTTCATTAGCTAAGAGATCCGCTACCTTATTGCCTTCTCTTAGAGTATGAGTTATGCTAACACTAGCATAGTTATTTAACAAATATTTAGCACTTTTAACTAAGTTAGTAATATTCCAAGAAACAGAGCTTGTACCTTTGAGGGCTTGGATGATGTTTAAGGAGTCCCCTTCGAGCCAGATTTTTTTGAATTTGAATCCCTGAGCAAGCTGGAAGCATTTTAGCATGGCCAGAGCTTCAACCACATGATTATTTTGGATCCCAAAAGGAGAAGCAAAAGTTGCAATGCAGACTCCTTGAGCATTTCTGATAACTCCTCCACCACCAGACTTCCCAAGGTTGCCCTTAGCTGCCCCATCGAAATTCACCTTTATCCAATCATGATCAAGAAAGTGCCAAACAATATTATCTCTCCTATTATTATTGTCAGATCTGCAGACTTTATGAATTAGGTTCCATTCAGTGAGGATATCTTTTTCCATATCATTCATATTAGTAACAAACCATTGCTTATTGTTCTTGTGAGGAATATTGATGTTCTCTTTTATGGCCCTGTAGATTTTTTCAAAAACCACCTGAGAGTTACACTTAGCTTCCCTAAATATTCTGTTATTTCTTTCTTTCCAAATGCCCCAGCAAATCATGGGGAGGGTCAAGGACCAAAGGTTCTTGATAAGCTGGCATTTAGTGGGGAAAATCCATTGCCAGATAATATCCTTTATACTCTTGTTCATAACCCAACTAACTTTCCATTTCCCCCACATTTTACACCAAATTTCCCATGTAAAGGAGCAGTGAAAAAAGAGATGATCAATTGATTCTTCCTCTTTCTAGCATAGCTCGCATCTATTAGGGAATTTGAAACCTCTTCGGACCAAATTGTCAAGAGTAAGGATATTATTGTGAGAAGCAATCCAAAAGAAAATATTGACTTTAGGGATCAAAATGCTGTTCCAAACTTTACTCCAAATGGGATTACTGGTCTGAGAAAAAGTGGTTTTGTAGACTGAAGCAACTGTAAATTCACCTCTATGATTACTTTTCCAGAGAAAAACATCATCATAGTCTTTGTTAAGGGAAAAGGATAGCAGCTCCTTTTGGAGTAAGGAAAATCCAGAATGTATAACATCAAGCCTCACCCATTTGTCCTCCTTCCAGTAGTCACACACCATAAGCCCAAACCTCCTTTTACATTTCTCAATAACTTGACTGTTATCTTGATCATAAAGAGCTTCATTCTTCATCCAAGGGTCCTCCCAAAACCTTATTTTGTCACCTTTTCCAAGGACCCATCCAGCTCCAGCTTTGGCCACTTTTATGGATTTGATAATAGTATTCCAAATGAAGGATCCAACAGGAATGTCTTTAGAGTCAAGGACCCCTTGGATAGGTTGATTCTCAATATATGTATCAAACCATATTTGATTCCAATCTTTCTTGGATCATAAGCTCTCCATAATTATTTTGCTAGAAGAGCTTTGTTAAAGGTTTTTAGAGCTTTAATCCCTAACCCTCCTTTGTTCTTTGGTCTACAAACTTTGTCCCAAGCAACCAAGGATATCCTCTTTTTGTCTTCAACTCCTGACCATAAAAATCTCTTCTGGATTCTTTCCAATGCTTCAGCAAATTTAGCTAGGATACCAAATAAACTAAGGGCATAAACAAGGAGGTTCTGGAGAGTAGCTTGAAGGAGCTGCAATTTCCCAGCCTGAGATAAAATAGAACCTTTCCACCCAACAAGTTTTTTGTTGAATTTATCAATGATCATATTCCAAAAGGAGTTTGGGGGAGTTAAACCCAAGGGAAGACCCAAATAAGTGGAAGGGAGCATGTCCACCTTGCAGCCAATAATTTTAGCAATTTTCTATTGTCTTAAGACCGGAGTATTCATGAAATATATAGCCAATTTGTCCCAATTGACTTGTTGACCAGTAGCCAAAGCATAGGAATTAAGAGCAATTTTGAAGGCCTCAGCTTCCCTAACAGAAGAATATCCCATTAGGATAGTATCATCAACAAACTGTTGATGAGAGCAAAAAACATTAGTAGAGGAAGGTTGAAGACCTTTGATGGTTTTACTCAATTTCAGATTGTGAATCAATTTGCTCATGCTCTCAGCCAAAATGGTGAAGAGAAGAGGAGATATAGGATCTCCTTGTCTGAGCCCCCTTGAAATTTTAAATAATTTTGTAGGAGATCCATTAATCAGAATAGAGAACAAAGGAGTGGTGATCAACTCTCTGATAATTTTGGTTATCTTTTCATCAAATCCAAAAGCCTCCATGATTCTGAAAAGAACATGCCATTCCACTCTATCATAAGCCTTCGCTAGATCCAACTTTATCAAGAAGCCTTCTTTTTTAGTAGAATTGAGGGAATGAATGTTCTCATGCACAAGAATGATAGAGTCCAAAATATGCCTGCCAGGAACAAAACCTTTCTGCTCCTCAAAGATGATGAAGGGGAGAACAGCCAAAATTCTAGTGGTCAAAACTTTGGATATGATCTTATCGAAAGAGTTACATAGACTTATTGGCCTAAAATTTCCCATAGAGTCCGCCCCAACAACTTTAGGGATTAGGGCAATAAACATGGAGTTGAGTTCTTTAAGGATTCTTCTAGCTCCAAAAAATTCTTTGACCGCATTAACCGTGTCTTCTCCCACAATATGCCAGAATTCCTGGAAGAAAAACATAGGGAAACCATCAGGACCCAGAGCTTTATCCCCTTGAAATGAAAAGACAACTTTTTTAATTTCTCCAACATATGGGATAGCAGATAGGGCCTTATTCTAAATAGGATTAATGATCTTAGGAATGATATTAACCAAATTGTGTTGGTGGGTATGATCAATGTCCTTGTTACTAGTGAGGAGTTGATTGAAGAACCTGATAGCTTCATCCCTGATTTCCTCCTTATTAAGAAGAGTTTTGTCCTCTATAGTAAGTTTTGAAATTCTATTCACTGCTTTATGTTTTAAAGATGTCATGTGGAAAAATTTAGTGTTTCTATCCCCAGCCTCCAGCCAGATCGCCCTGGATCTCTGCCTCCAATAGATTTCTTCCCTAGAAATAATGTTGTGGAGTTTGACTAGAACATCATCTTCCATGGCTTTGAAATACTTTTTATAGCCTTCTTTCTGTATTGAATTTTGGATCTGATCCAACTCCTCCTTTAGCTTTTTCTTTGAATCAAAAATATCACCAAAGACCACCTTGTTCCATATCTTAATGTTGACTTTGATATTTTTAAGTTTTTTGGCAACTTTATACGTGGCAATTCCATTTACATCAATATTCCACCAATTAGCAATAGATTTTTCAAGATTAGGGTGGGAAATCCACATCTTTTCGAACTGAAAAGGGAAGCTCTGATTATTCTTAAAATTCTTAGCAACAAAAGAGATGGGATAATGGTCTGAACCAATTCTATTAATAACGGAAAGAGAGCATCTGTGGGAAAGAATCCAATCATTAGTGACAAGGGATTTATCAAGTCTTACTTGAATGAGATCTTCACCATCCCTTCGGTTAGACCATGTGTAGGATGCCCCATTGAGATCCATATCAATAAGAGCATTGATATTAATAAAGTTCATCAAGTCAGATCTGCTATCTGGTTGAGCATGAATACCCCCATATTTATCAATGTCTTGCAGAAGAGTATTGAAATCTCCCATCACAACCCAGTTGTTCAAAGGGAAAGATTTTCTTTTTCGCTGAATTTTATCCTAGAATTTGCTTCTAGCAAATTTGGAGTTAGGGGTATAGATATTAGTAATAACACATTCCTTTCCATCAAAGATGCTTTTAGCTTTCAGGGATAAAATATTGCCATCTACATCAATCATTTCTCCAGAGATGGTTTTCTTGTTCGAGAAAATTACAACCCCTCCAGATGCTTCATTCGAGCTACTGCCACAAACTCCTCCAATTTTAAAGAAGTTTAATTTCTCCACTTTCTCTTTACTCATTTTGGTTTCCTTACCAGGATAATATCCAGATTTTGATCTCGAATGAGGTTTCGTAATATATCCTGTTTATTGAGACCATTTAGGCCTCTGAAGTTCCAAGATATTACCTTCATTTGGAAGCCTGAGGGTAGGATTCCTTTATAGTTCATTGCCTTCCATCAGCTATGTTTTGCTTGCTCTCCTAGTCCCTATGCCATTTCATAGTTTTACGTCCCGGTGGGGATCTTGAAGCACCAAAATCAGCCTTGGACCTGGTTCTGGTTTTCACCCCATTAAGGCCTCCTACCTTCTTAGTTTTTATTTTCTTTCCATTTCCTGTTATGATTTATTCTTGTTCCGCTCTAGTCTCATCTTGCATATTACTCCATAGTTCTCCTCTTTTCTAGGATGATGTAGGCGTATCAACTCCAATATTCTGGAATAACGCATTTAAATTTACCTGAGGCAATCCAAACATGTTGCTCCTTCCAAGTTTAATTTCATGTTCTTCAAATTCATCTAGGCACTATTCATCTTTTTTTGATATAGAATCTTGAAAGACCTCATGATGAGAGTCGGTGATATTCTCAATCTCACCATCTTCAAGTGTCTCTTCATTGATTTCAATCTCCTTCTCCTGTGTCTATAGAGCCTCAAAGGTATTGACTGTTTTGATCTCAAACTCCCTGATTTCATTCTTTTTATTCTCCTTCATAGGGGGATTCTTAGGAAGGTCAATTCTATCTCCTTCTGATGGTTCTAATATATTGATAGAGCTTCCACTTTTTCCTTCTAACTTGTTACCTTCTTTGTTATTATTCTTTTCTTTCCAAACTTGTTTGTGGATATTTGTTATCACAGGTTTTTTTGGGTTGTTGGGACAAGCCTTAGCCCAGTGACCAGCTTTTTTGCAAGAAAAGCACACAAAGGGGAGTGATTCGAACTCTATTGACTGTTCCCATAATCCAAGTTTGGAGCTTATATCAATAGTGCTAGGAAGGTCCATATTCTGCGAAATGTTGACACAGATACGCGCATAAACCAATCTCTTGCGAGCTGCTGTTATTGGATCTATCGCAACAAGCTCCCCAAAGGAATTGGCGATCCCTGAGAAAACATCCTCCACCCAGTATTCCAATGGCAACCCTCGCAGCCTTACCCGAACCGGAGCAGTTTCAAAGAAAGAGTCATTGAGTTCCATGTTAGGAGACCATTTTCTCACAGATAAAGAAGATTTACCAAACATCCAGGGGCCGCCACTTAAAGCAGCTTCCATATCTTCCCCACAAGAGAATGAGAATACAAAAAAGCCTCTAGGCAGGGCAAAGACATCAACCTGACCTTTCATTCTCCATTTTCTCTTAATAAAAGACCTAACATCCTCAATATTAGGTCGAGGTCCAACAAACTTCCCCACCAAAGAAAAAGCCATTAAAGAAATGCTATGATCAATAACTAAATCAGGAATCTCAATAGTAAGTTTACCCATTTTATTATCTGATATATCTTTCACAAAGGGGAGAGATGATTTACCAATTGGTTTTTCGGATGCTTTCCTTGCAAAAAGACCACTCCAGGGTTTGGAAACTTGCCCCTCGTTGATATTTTCTAAGTCAACTTTCACCGCCTCGGGGCTCGATTCTTGGGAATCTTTCAACTGTTTGCGGTCAAGAGGAGGGTCCCATAGCTGTGGGTCCCCATCTTGTCTCCCATCCTCATCATCCATTGCTTGTCCTCGAGCTACAGTGGATTCAAAACCAGAGGATCCAACATCGTTGTTCCCTCCATTTCCCGATTTCAAATTTCCACATGCAAACGTTGTTCCCTCCATTTCTTAGCCAGAACCTGTGATTGTTTGAAAGAGTTGCTTCTAGTGTTGATATCCATGGAGGGACTACAAAAGTTATGAATATGCCTCATCCTTGTAAGTTTTTTTATTACTCAACATTTTCTTTAGCATTTTTAAATTTTCCTTACCATTTTAAGTGTAACCACTTTTATATAGAATTTATTGTTCTAGTTTTTATTACTTGACTCCATGGTTTCTTTGTGTGAGGATTATTATGACTATATGTTGCTATTACTTGGTGATTTGTATGGACTATTATTTAGGCATTCTCCTTATCACTATTGTATGATCTGCATGGTTGCTATCTTATATTTGTCAACCAATCTTAGATTTTCCCTCAATGATCATGTATTTTCTTGCTATTTGTATTCCCCATAATTTGAGTCTTTCTCATACTATTTTTGTACACTTTCTCATCGCCTAGACTAATGCATAAAGTTCTATCATAATCTAGATAGTCCCTCATTGTTGAAAAGAAAACCTTTGAATAGTAGCATACTATTTTACCATCTTATAACAAGATGGCTCCCATGACATCCTCAGTAGCATTTGTGTAAGCTTCAATGAGAAACAAAGAATTAGGTAAGGTTAGCATTGGAGCATTGTGATGCAGAGTGGGAAAGTTATATTGTCAAACATAATTGACAATATTCAAAGCATGATTCTGCTAGCCTATTGGACGAACCTACTTTAACAACTACTCAGTTAGAACTAATGATTCAACCCTCTTCTTAAATAAATAAAAAATTAAATTGATCTGGCCAACATTGCATTCTTATGAGTATTCCTTTAATTTCTAAGTGTCTAATATGTTTTGAGCATGCCTACTCCATGGGTGTTTTATATGTACACTTCCCTCATGTATACCTTGTGATTTCACCATGTTTGTCATGTGTCTGGCATATGTGTTTTATATCGTATATGTATTTGTGTTACTTCATGAATGAGATGTTTTCATATGTCTATTCTATGAATGCCTCTCTCTTGTATGCTTCATGATCAATGTGTCTTCAACATGTCCACTCCATGAGAACATTTCTCATATATGTTTGTACCTTATGTGTATTTATGTATTACTTCATGGTTTACATGTACGATTCATTCCTTTCATGTATTCATATGTATGGTTTGTGCTTTACATAGCTCCTTCATGCATTATGTGCATTACTTCATACCTTCCATATATTCATGTATGTTGATTCTTTGCTTACATGTATCCATTATCTTATGCCTTATGTGTACACTTCACATCTTATGGTATTTATGTATACTTTATGCTACGTCTATGTTGCATGCCTTAAGTGAATTCATGCGTACATTTCATGCTTTACATGTATTTGTGCCTTATGTGTACACTCTATGTTTTGCATGGATGCTTCTTGCCCCAAGTATATTCATGTGTATGCTCTATATGTATTCTTTATGTTTTATGTGCATACTTCATGCTTTAAGTGCATCCATGTGCCTCTTGTATATTTCTCTTAAATGCATTTTTTATGTATATATACCTAATAAATTGTGGATATTAATGTGTTTGTTGTGTCTTAAATATGATTTCCTCATTGTATGATTTATACATGTACTTTTTCATATATGCATTGTACCTTAGGGGGTATTTGTGTGTATTACTTCATATCTTGCGTGGATGCTTCATGCTCTTGCCTTGCATAAAACAATATGTATGTTTCATGACTTAAGAGAATTCATGCTCTACATATATTAAAGTGTATGCTTTACGACTTCAGTGGATTCATCTGGATGCCTCGTGCTTTATGTATGCTTCTTGTTTTATGCATTAAGTATATTCACGAGTATGCTTCATGATTTAAGTATTCATTGTATGCTTCATAATTTAAGTGTATTTGTTTGTATGCTTCATGCTTTAAGTGCTCATTGTATGCTTCATGCTTCAAGGTATTCATTTGTATGCCTTATGACTCGTGTATTCATTTTTATTCCTCATGTTTCGAGTGTATTCTTCATGCTCCATGCACAACATGTGCGCTTAAGTGAATTCATGGACACTCTACGTGTTACAATGAACATCCCATGCTTTATAAGATACATATATTCACATGTATGCTCCTTACTCAAATCATGCCTTAAATATATTCATGTATTTATATGTACCTCTTTATTGGTATGATCCAAGATTTACATTTGATCGATATCTTATGTGTATTCATGTGTCTTGTGCACTATATGTGTCAAAGGTATATTTCATACTTTATGTAAATACTTCATCCTTTACGGGGTTGACTCATGTTATTGTGCTTTCAGCATGATTACTTCATGGATGTATGGTCCTCCCTAATCAATACTCATGTTTTTGTGCAATTATTTGAGTTTGCATGGGTATGTTAGGTATCATGTCACCTTGATTTTTTAAAGATCAACTTGAATGGGAGAGAAGTTGATAATGTAACTAAATTTGCATGGTGCCAAAATTTCATTTGTTGAGGTTGGTTTGCAACTTGTGTTGGCATAGCTCCCCAACTCACTTAAAATATTGAATCCTTTAATTGGACAACAACATGTATAGTTGATTGTCTGCACTTTTGGAAGTTGGAGGGTCTTATTCAACTTTGTAATGCAATAAATTCTAATATTGGAGCTTGTGTAAAGTAATGTCTTATTCAACTGGAAGGTCTTATTCAATTATGTAATCCAATCAGCTCCGATGTTCAAATTTTAAAGTAACATCCCATATAGCTGCAACACTTCAGCATTAGATGAGTTGTCAATTACAATACTACTAGCTGGAGTACTGGAAAGGCTTGCAGTGAAATTATATTTTCTGAGTTTTTTTTTTTTTGTATTTCATTCTTAATTGGTTTGATTACTTTTTATATGCTTGCAGAATGTTGTGATAACAAATTTGATTGATAAAGAGGGAGAAGTCATCCTAGTGGAAAGTCAAAGAAATGAGTCTAAATTGCTGGACTTGAGAAGCTCTTGAAAAATAAAACACTCTCGAGGTGGGAAATTATTTTTAATACAATGTTTACTATTTTAAATTTGTTTTATTCTAGTAGATCTTCATACGGTTCATTCTTTTCTATCTTCCATTATCATGCTTATTTGTCATATTGTTTCTTTTCACTCATTGTTTTTTCTTCTTGCAACTTTTATCAATGCAATAATAATGGAAAGGAGGCAAATCACTTTAATACAATCTCAGTTACAATTGTATGTCTAAATAAGTTTAAATCTAAAATGCAAAATAAACATACTATCTATGATACACTTCTCTTGTCTATGTTAACTTTATAGTGATTCACAGTGTTGCATTTCCATGGAAAGTAACATTACACTGTAGGATGGATTTCTGGATCCAACTGCATAATAAATTTTTCCCAATGTTTTGAGCTTCACTAATACACTCATCATTAGGTAAGAACTAAGAATTTATTTTCATTCATGTTACATGGGATTAGTTCTAAATTTTTAATCATTCTGTAAATGTTGTATTTTTTGCAAGTCTTACGAATGGTGTCTGAATGACCGGATATCAACCTTTTTGTTTGCTGCTAATACCTTTAAGATTCTCATGTGAGACTAAAACTAATTAAAATTTAGATGAAATCAACTTAGTCTCTTCAACATCCACCTTCACCTTCTTCCAAGATTTAATTCAACCTTCTTTCATGGTATTGGTAATGGTTAGGGAGTCACTTTCTCAAGCAATGTTTTTCCAATCCTCAATCATAATTTGGAGAAGTTTGATCAAAACCAGTCATCATTTTTGGGTATATTGGATATAATGGCACATGTTGCAGGTTTCTGATAATGCTCGTTTGACTCCAACAGATATAGCAAAAGCTTCTATGGGTATGCGGTCTCACAGGGCACCAACATCCGCTTCACATTTGTAGCATAGACCTTTTGGAGATTATTTAGAGATGCATACACGCCAGATAGACCCAATGCTTATCAACTTGTACCAAGAACAACAAAAGGTGAGTTGTTTGGGAATGGATAGGTTGAAGACCCCATCCAATAGGCTTAATAGCCTCGAATACCCGAGGTGTCAAAACCAAGGTCAAGGCCTGAATCATACCCCACATGCTAAAAGCGAACCAACAAGCACCATTGTAATTGGCATGCGTATTCTTTTTTCTTTTTTTTTTAAATCACTGTCGAAATTCCGACATCAACCCAACTTTGCACCGACGGCCAAACCGTCAGACCAATAGCATCCTCATTGATGCATAGTTCCTGGTAGGCGTCAAAATTTCCATGCCAATTGAAGAAACATTCGACGAGGATGTTGTATGTCCGATGATACTTTATTGTCGGACGCTCATCGTAGTCGTCATCGATGCAAATTCCTGGTAGGCGTCAGAATTCTGACGTCCATCCGATGACATTCTTTGGTCGGATGAGCGATCATGGCCGTCGTTGGAAGAGTTCAGGATGTCATTGAAATTTCAATGTTAGATGGCACCATCGAAATGCCCGACGATGAGTTTTCGACGACTTCATTTGTCGGCAGTCCGATGAAAAGTAGTCAAAATTCCAACGATAGGCCGTTAGAAATCAGCCCCAAATGTACTAGTGTGAACTCCACCATTGACCTCTCTCCCTCCAAATCTATAAATTTGGATCTTTACCTCCATTTTCTCTTTATCCACCATTTCAAACTTCTTTTATCTAATTGATTGTGCTTGCAGATTTCTGAGGGCATAACTTCTACAATTTGGAAAGAGACTTAAGAACTATGAAGATTTTTAACAAAGTTTTTATTTTATGCTTATTGCTTCGATGTTATTGTGCTTTTTATTTTGGTGTTCTTATGCTCATTTACTCCCATTCTTCATATTTTTCATAGAATAGAATAGATTGTACTTTGATTTGAAGTTTAGTGCTTGTCTTGGGAGAATAATTGCATTCAAATTTATATACTAAAATTTCATATACTAATTCACCCCCCTCCCCCTCTCAATATTGTGTGCCCTTGAATACCAATGTAATCTTGAGTACCCTATGGTTGCACTATTTGAGATGTATCTACCTAGACTTCCCAAAATTGAAACTTTGTTTTAAACATAATGGACAAGAAGTCCTTTTACAAGGGCTATCTGATAGATCACCAAGAGTAATTTAGTCTAAGAGGATGGAAAGAATCTTTAGATATGGACAAGTGGAATAGGCTACTCAATGCATGATTCTTGACAAATCCTCTTCTCAAGGCAAAACTATACATATTGATATCCAATCAATCTTAAAGAAACACAAGAAGGTATTTGGCAACATCCTATCGAGACTCCCCCAAAGAGAGTTTGTGAACATATTATAAAAATTGAAGAAGGGTCTAAGCTTGTAATCACAACATTGTATATACAACCCCAAAAATTCAAAGAAGAAATAGAGAAAATTATTTTTGAGCTCCTTAAAATGGGTCACATTCAACCTAGTTCTAGTCCCTTTGCCTCCTCTGTGGTACTAGTCAAGAAGAAGGACTACATTATGAGAATGTGCATAGATTATAGATATTTGAACCAGAAATTCATAAAAAACTGCTACCCATTCTCAAAGTTGATGAACTAATCAATGAACTTTGTGGTGTTGGGAGGATAATCATCTGTTGATGCTAAAACCATGGCATCCGACCTTTAACCTTTTGTTAGAATCCTTTGACCATATTCCTCTTTGTATCAGGATTCCAAATCTTCCTATGCAATTTTGGTATGACTAATGTTTTGAGGTTGTAGGGAACTCTTTAGGTAATTTCTTGATGACTGATGAAGGCTCTTTTAATTTGTTGCACACAACCTTTGCTTCGATTCTAGTGGATATGGATGTGTTTGAAGAACTTCCACCAAAGATCTCTATAAAATCCTCAAAAGGTTGTTGGGTTCAACCTATGGACTTTAAAGGGGTTCCATTTAGATACAAGCGATGTTTTAAAACTAGGCATAATGATTCTTCTTGTGACAAGTGTAGAGTGGAGAAACTAGTAACTTAGTGGAAAGAGGTTACTCCTCAACATTACACAATGGAGAAAGTGGAGGTGAATCACAAAATCCCTCAGGTGTTCAGTGGTGGGTGCAAATATGCCAATGAAAGGTGCCAAAGATTAAGGAATGTTGTAGCTCACTAAAGTGTTCAGAGAAAAAATAGGGAAAGATAGGAGGTTTTGAAGTTAAAGAATGTGTTAATGCAAGTAGTTGAGCTGATCAAGTGGGAAGAGAGATATTTCAAGAGTTGAGGGTTAAATTTGGTTCAAAGATGGGGTGTGTCATAGGGGTGATTAATGAGAACAATATTGATCTCAAAAATCCTAGAGAAAGGGGAGAATGATATGTTTGGGGTTTCCAAATTGAAGTTATTGGACAATGCAAGAGAGGAAGGATGGATAGAGATTAAAAGGAAGAGATAAAAGAGAGTTAAGGAAGAGAATATCAGCAAGAACATTCACTCTCAAGAGATGGGGGAGTTAAATCAACCATGTAATCACTGATCTCCTAAAGGGTTCGTTATTTTATGTGACTTTGGGGAGGTGGCTCCCTAGTTGTAGCCCCACTTGGTTTGAGCCAATTCAAAACCCAATTTCAATAAAATTGATATCTATCACCTAACAAAAAACAAAAAAAAGATACCATGAAATAAGGGTAAGAAAAGAAGATATCCCCAAAACAACTTTTAGATTCCATTATGGACACTTTGAGTTTGCTGTCTTACCTTTTAAACTAATAAGGGTCCCTACTACTTTCCAATCATGTATGAACCAAATTTTTAGAAAACAACTAAGGAAATTTCTCTTAGTCTTCTTAAATGATATTTTAATCTATAGCAAAATTTGGGAGGAACATTTAAGACACATAGACGAAGTACTAGGAATACTCAAACACCAATCATTATTTGCCAAGCTATCCAAGTGTGAATTTGGATGAAAGTAAGTTCTATATCTAGGACACAAAAATAAGTTCTCAAGGTGTCAACATTGATGATGAGAAGATTGAAGCCATAAGAAGTTGGCTAAAACCAAGGACCTTAACACACCTAAGGGAATTTTTGGGACTTTGTAGACACTATCTAAGATTTGTCAAGAGTTTTGCATAGATGACTACCCCATTGAATGACTTAATCAAGAAGGGTTCATTCTCTTGGAATGAAAAGGCATGACAAGATTTTGAGAAACTTAAGGAAGTAATGAGCTCCCATCCTGTTCTAACAATTTTAGACTTTTCATTTCCATTTGAGTTAGAATGTGATGCTTCCAGAGAAGGCATTGGAGTAGTGAATGCAAAACAAACATCCTATAGCCTTAAAAAGTACAAAATTATAGGAAACCAAAAGGATCTATTCCATATATGACAAGGAGATGCTAGCAATCATGCATGCTTTAGCTAAATTTAGGCAATGCCTAGTTTGTGGTAGGTTCATTCTAAAAACCTATCATAATAGCCTAATATTCTTCCTAAATCAAAAGGATTTAATTGATAAACAATAGAAATAGGTGAGTAAAATACAAGCTTGTGATTTTGATATCGAACAAATGAAAGGGAAAAAAACATTGTGACATATGCCCTTTCATAAAGACCCCATCGGTGCTCCTTAACAAGCATCTCCATAGATTAGAAGAATTCAATCATTGCCAAATACACCAAAGATCAACTAGATAGTCACATCATATAAGGGAATACACAAAATGAAGAATATAAGGTGGTGGAAGAACTCATTCTATTCAAATATAGGATATAACTTGTACCAAATTAAAAAATAAAGAAGAATATTGTTAGATATTACCATGAAAAACCCTTGGCCAACCACCAAGGATACTAGAAAACTTATAAGCAAGTAAGAAAATAATATTCATGGAAAGGCCTCAAGAAACATATCCTCAAACATGTTCAATAATTTATGACTTTCCAAAAGAAAAAAGTAGAACAAACCTATCCAACAGGCCTCCTATGTAACCACTATCCATTCCTAATAAAAATTTGGGAAAGTGTTTCTATGGATTTCATAATCAGACTTTTGAAGGTACAAATAAAAGATTGCATATACGTGGTGGTGGATCACCTTACCAATTATGGATATTTCATGGGAATATACATTGACTATAAAGATCCTCAAGTAGCTAATGTTTTCTTCAAGGAAATTTTCATATTACACGGCTTATGTAGAAACATCACCAGTGATAGAGAAAATGGATTCCTTAGTCTATTTTGTCAAAAAAAATTGCAGCAAGCAAGGACAAAACTCACACCAAGCAGAAATCATCATTTCTAAATTGAAGGATAGATGAAGATTGTGAACAAATGGTTGGAAGGATACCTAAGGAACTATAATAAGAGACAACAAATATGTGGATCAAGTGATTGAACCTTAGGGAATATTACATTATAATACCACCTATCATATGTCAATAGGGATGAGCCCCTTCAAGGCCTTGTATTGGTACGAGGCAACCTTGTTTTGAAGTTTGATTCTCCAAATAAGTTGTGTATTAGGGGCCAAAGACTTTATACAACAAAATGATGTGTTTATTTTGTGTGTACTTCCTTTCTATGTGGACTATAAATTATTTTGTATTATCTTATCTTCTCTTTATTATCTATATATCTTAATTTTCATACACTCATAATACCACCATACGCTATAATAAAAAATGTTTTCTCCATACTCCATGAATACACTTAAAGATAATGTACACCAAGCATAGAACCAACAAAAGATATATGTTGATCGAAGAAGGAATGAAAGGACATTTGAAGTTGGGGGTTTGAGTTTCCTATGATTAACACCACATAAACAATCATCAATCAAGGTATGTGGAGTCGAGAAACTTAAACCTAGATTCTATGGACTATACAAGATTTTGATAAGGATAGGAGAGGTTTCTAATGAATTGGAAGTACCAACAAACATCAGGATCCACAATAAATTTCATGCGTATCGACTCAAAAAGGTGGTAGGACAACATGTTACTCTGTGTTTGGAATTGCCTTGGCTTGATGATGAAGGCAAGCTATTTTAGAACCTGAAACCATTCTCAGTGTGGGAGAAAAGAGATTAAGGAATAAGTCCATTCATTTTTCCTTGGTTAAATGGAAGGGTTTACCTACATAAGATGCCACTTGGGAAGGAGTTGAGGTCTTTGACCATCCAAATTTAAAATTGCTTGAGGACAAACAATCTTGGGAAGGGTAGATTGTCATGCCCCAACCATTACATTGTTGGCAAGAGACAATGTTCTGGTGGAAGATTGATTCACCCACCCCACCCCCCCCCAGTGTTCATTGATTCCAACAATTGGTATCAAAGCCTAGTTCCTCGGAAGGAGCCTAACAACTTGAGGAAGATATAGAATATTGAATCAATGGACTCTGATTTGCAGAAGCAACTTACTTGTGGCACTTGAAGATCTTGATGCAGCTATAAAAGAGAAAAGTAGCTTGAGGAGAAGTCTAGAAGCAGCTGAAAACTTCATTGAATCTCTGAAAGAACAAGTGAACACTTCCAGAGAAAAGAGAAAGGAACTGATGGATAAACTCAAGGAGAAAGAAGAACAAAGCATTGACAATCAAGCCCTACAAGACAAGACAGATGAATGTGAAAAGCTTGCTAGAGATAATACAATCCTAAAGAATGAGATGTAATCCATTGTGATGAAGCTAACAAAGGAGATTGAAGACAACAAGAAGAATGAGGAAAATCTGACTCAGTCATTGAAGGATAGATCTGAAGAATGTTGCAGATTAAACTATGAGAATGATCAGTTGAGACTTGAATTAGTGCAATCCAAGAATGAATACAAAGAAAAATTCAAAGCTAGCTCAGCCAGGCCAGATGAGATGCTAGAAAGTCAGAGAAGTGGAAGAGACATGCGAGGACTTGGATATGAGAAAAGAGAATCATCAAGTTCTGGACAAAGCAATCATCAGAAGAACAAGAGACATCTGGTAAGACAATCTACTGCTTATAAATTTAATGGTGAATGTTTTGTTTGCAATAAATTCGGTCATATGGAAATTCAATGCAGAAATAGGATGATGAATAATGGTCCTACCTTTACAGGTCAATGTTTCAAATGCAATAACTTTGGTCATAAGTCAAACATGTGTAGAGAAGTGATGAATAATTTCCAAAATAAGAGATGTTATGCTTGTGGAATGTTTGGAGACATTTCTAATCAATGCAGGATGAGACAAAACCAGATGAACTTCAGGCATATGCAAGGAAATGTTGTTTGCTATGCATGCAACAAATCTGGACACATTGCAAAATTTTGCAGAAGTAAGAATGTGAGCAAGAATGCTTTGGTAGACAAGAACATATCAGATGAAAAGGGTAAAGTGAAGGTTGAAGAAATCAGAGAGGAGCATATGAAGATGTGGGTTAAGAAGGAAGATTCAATTGTTCAAAATGACTCCACACCTAATTTCGATGTTGGAACCTCATCCGGTAACTAAGGCATTTGGATCTTAAGGGGAATCTTTTCATGTAGATCCTTAAAACCCCCTTTTGGAGATCTATAACCAACAAAGGAAGTTTAAGATGATTGAGATTAGTTGTGTAGTTGATATCCGGAATATTACATGCCTATCTGAGTATCCAGTGATGAATTCTCGAAGAAACAGGGTATCCGGAAAGTCTTTAGGATTGTGCATTTATTACAACTTGAAGTTAGGTTTTTAGAGAATAAAAAGGCATTTCTATCATTCATTCTTAACATTGTGAACGAAGAGAAAGAAGCATGAGAGCAAGGAAAATGAGATTAAGCAGCAAAAAGAGAGCTTGAAGCGATCCGACAGTGATTCTAGTATCCAGTTGAATTTGAAAAGGTATTTATCCGTGTTTGAGCTATCTGTTTATAACCCTATTTTTGAAATGGCATATGCATCTAGTGTAGCAACTCCGTTGGTAATTGAAATCACTGAAAGGGCAAGGCCAATGTTTAAGAAACATCCATTCAAATCTGTCGAAGATGATCCAAAAGGAGCATTTTCTTTTGTACCATATGGCGTATTGCATAATGTGGATATTAGGGCATACATTCATTGTAATATCGAAGAAATTTTCAATGTAGACATGCTATCATTATATACCAAGCATATGATGGATAAAATGGGGAATCTAAAGCTTGAATTCAAATCATTGCAACACAAGGGTTTTATTGAATTTATTCATTTTCCGGTGTTCGATGAACCCAAAAGGGTCAGGTATATCTTGAGTTGAATCCATTAAGAGTTTATATGGCTGGATATACCTCACAAGATCACCAAGAAATCCATTCAAGTGGTAGCTTGTTTGAATGCAACCAGTGAGATCCCCGGTCTAAGAAATGTTAAGAACACAACTGTGACAACGGTTACAAGATCCCACCATGACAGGCGATCAATGACAATAAGTGATATCATTGAACATGATGTGAGATTTGCCTCAATGGTGATAGGATATAAGGTGTACCAGTCCAACAAACAGAATTCTGTATCTGTTACTACAATATTTGCAGCCTATCAGATGCTCAAGGAAGATAAGAGATATGATTTGTGTAGAGTGCTTCTTAGTGAGTTAATGAGCAATTTAATGAAGATCAAACAAGATAAGAAACATGTTTTCAAGTTTGGTTCTTTGATTGTTTGTTTGGCACTTTATTTTTTGAATGAAATCCCCAGTATAGGAAAAGTATAGTGGGCTTATGATAAACTGGTGGCAGTCCAAATTAAGGAAGGTTTGCAGGAATTAGGTGATGCAGTAGCTCAAAAATCTGCTTTGTGGGGTTAATTCAAATCATTTCAAGCAATGATGCAAAGCAGAGAGAGAATCCCAAAAGACATTGTTGAAAAATATGAAAATACCATCCGTTTCATGGTAGACAAAGATTAATGCCACACAGAGGCAACGAAACCTAAAACATTTTGGATCATGCCCATGGGGTATGAGGTAGATGGAAACACTCTTCATTCTTATGCACAACATCTTCTGAGTAAACCGGTAGATGAAAAAGAAGAGAGGTTTGGTACTTACAAGGAAAAGGATCTAGACCTACACAATAAATTCACTAAGCCTGCAAGGAAGAGGAAGGTCAGAAAAGAGGTTGAAGAGCTTGTAGAACAAATGGGTATAACCAAAGAAGTTGTTCAAAGGACTAGGGAGCAGAACATTCTGAAGGAGGAGGACATGGTAAAGCTTAAGAAGACAAAACCGGTCTCCACTCCTCCCAATCCAAGGCAAGCCCAATCAACACCTACCTTCGGCGCCCAGAAGCCTATCTCTCCATCCAAGCCACAAGCCAAGTCAACCGGTGGAGTTGAGAAAAGGAAGAAGGAGAAGCCACTAAGGAAATATGTTGTAGCCACTACCGAGGATGTAGAAAAAATAATTGATGAAGAGGTGAAAGAGGTTAATAAGACAACTACCTATGTCAGGATAGTAAGGAAAACTCAATCTAGTGGAGCCCACCCAACCAACAAGCCAAGGACAAAAATTGAGCAATCCGGTAAATCCAAAGCAAGCAAGAAACAAAAGTCTAAATTGGATGAAACTCTGAAGTTCGACAAAGTTGAAGTTACTTATGATGTTGTGCCCCCATGACATTAAATGAAATTATTGATGAAATACTAAAGGAAGGTAATTTGAAGAATGTGCCTGTATATTATGAAAACTGTGATGATAATGATCAAAGGACTATAGAGGAAGTAGTTGTACAATATATGAATATTTATAGAAAATCCTTAATAGAGCTGTCATCTATTATTATGAAAGGATTGCATAACATTTTGGATACAAGGAGGCATACAACCAGCTTAGAGGATGAAATAATAAAAGAATATGTATTAGTGAATTTATCTTCTGTCATTTCTAAAGCTGAAGTCGATAGATTGTTAAAGATAGAAAAGGATAGATTCAGAAGCAAGAAGAGAGTTAATAGAATCATGCTCGGTAAAGTAGACGAAGTAACCAAAGAGACCAAAGCAATTTTGAGACTATTTTAAAAAGAACACAGATTATATGATGTTAATACGACACATGATGGCACCCAACCAGAAGAGCAGTCATAGGATACATCCATTTTGGAAGTGCATGCAGTCCTTCCTGTTGTGCGAGAAGATCAAACAACTGAGAAAGCCACTCTAACAATGTAGTCAAATGAACAAACCACAGTTGCAAATGATACTACTAAGGTTGATAACTGCGTTGAAGCTGAACAAGATCCTCCCATGATAAGTGTTGACTCTAAGAAGGTAGCTGAGGAGATTGGTAAAGTTGATGAAGGAAAGGGAGAAGTTGATGCGGAGAAGGGTGAAAAGGTTGTAGATGCAGAGTTTACTGAGAAGGGGAAAGGAGAAGAGAAGGATGATCAGGCTCCGATGACAGTGGCAAGAGACACTGTAGCTAACAAGGGTAAACAGGTTGTCACGGACTTTGATGATTTCACTCAAGGACCCATTGACCTTAGTTCTCTATCTCTTATTCAAGCATTAAAGCTTGCAACTCTTGCACAAGCAAAAGCAAGTGAGGACTTAATAAAGTCCCACACCACAGATAAAGAGTTGATAACATTGGCGACAGATGTATTAGAAAATTTTGTAATCCTTTAAACCATATATAACTGATACTTCCTCTGGTAAGCTTAGAAGTATGCTAAATGCAATCGAAACTCATTTTGTGTCTTTGGAGAAAGTTGCAAATGCTAGAGTTTTGACTCAGTTTAATGCTATGAGACTAAAAACATTTTTGAAGATGATTGAGGGAGATAGGGTGAGTTTAATAACTACTATGAAGAATATACAAGATGCATTAGATGAAGGCGGCCAAGTCATGTCTAATTTTGCCTAAGTTTACCATTGACATTTACAAGAAAATAAAATAATGTGAAGGCCAATTAGCTAGCATATCTCAATCATATGCACCTCAATCAGTCCCAAATACCAATTTTGAAGGTCAAGTTATGAGTATATTGGATAAGATTAAGAGTTTAAATCGGGAGAAGGACAAAATTTTGGGTAGAGTGGGAGAAGTCATAAGTCTTATCAGTCCCCAGATAGACTCATTAATCAGCAATATGCAAGATGCAATAGATGCTCTGAACAAGAGTGTTCTGGTAGATCGCAGAGGAGCAGAGATGCATGCTTATCTTTTCAGTGGTATGATTAGTATTTTGGAGAGTATGAAGAAGGGTTGGGATAACCACTTTCTGAGCCTAAAGACATTTTTTGTTGATATCTTCAAATTTCTGTAAGTAACTGTATATATCCCTGTATATAAATTTTGACGAATTCCTATCTTTGGCATTGTTGTCAAAGGGGGAGAGAGCATAGTGAAAAATGGTGCAAATTCTAAGGGGGAGCCTATTGAGTCTTGATTTTTTTTAAAGTTTTGCAGCCTTGAGTATACAGTTCATTTTTTATAGTGTTGCCATCAATGCCAAAGGGGGAGATTGTTGGCAAGAGACATTGTTTCGATGGAAGATTGATTCATGAGAAATGTTTAGGAGTTGTCATTGATGGAAACTCAATTAAAAAATCATATCCAGTGTACATAGATTTGATTTACTGGAAGTTGCATTGTTCATGAGGCATAAGTCTGGAAGGTGGAATACAGTAACCGGTAGAGCATGAGTTCAGTATGCATATCTTAATTTTGGTTGCATTACTTTGGTTGTGGTAATAGAGAAAGATGATTTGAGGTTCAAAGTAGATTATTCTTTAATCCTGATATAAGATGTTGATTCGTGAGCGAGATTGAAGGTCCGATATCCGGCAATTCAGTTAGAACAGAGTTATGTTGATGTAACGTGTGATCTAGAATCCTTGGGTTGATTTCGGTGATTGGTTTCAAGTTCAAGGAGATTGGGCTGGCATATATAAAGATTTTAATCATCTTTTTTAGGTTCACATATGGATTTGTAGATTGATTAAGCTGACTTGTTGGTTACACGTTTCATGTTGCGTGTTATGCAATTTTTGGAAGCCGACATGGGAATTGATTTGTTTTGTTAATGCAGATATATAAGATCAATTTGGTCGAGCATTTTGACAATGATGTGTGTGTGAGAAGTGTGTATGAGTAAATGTGCAAATTTTGGTGAATGTGATTGAAGATTTTGGTGCTTCGGTATATGATAGAGCAGGAAAACAGAGCAAAGAGTCAGAACAGTTGTAGAAGTCAAATTGAGCCTAACCAGAACTACTATTTGGAATTAGTAGATGCTAATATTTAGTTCATTCATTATTGTAACTATTTGTAATCAATTGTAGGACAATGACTCCTCTAAATCGTAGCCCTTTTATGTATTTGAGTAGTGAGCTCTAGGCAGTGAGCCTGAATGCAAGTGCATTCCTCTTTTTGTAATATTATCATACTTGTGATCAAAGTGTAATAATATTGTGGGTTCAAATCCCACCATGGTTTTTCCCTTTTTGGGTCTCCACGTAAAAATCTTGGTGTTATGGTTTTGTGGTTGATTAGTTTATGTTTATGCACTTTACTTTCATTCTTATGCATACGATGGTTTAAGAATTAGTTTAATAAGTTTGCAAATTGCAAAACACTGATTCACCCCCCCCCCCCCACCTCAGTGTTCATTGATTCCAACATACACCAATGCTCACATCATCCTTAAGGAACTCCCATACACAAAAAAAATGTCTTATTTCTAAGACTTCACATTTTTTTATGATCTAGATCCGACCAAAACAAACAACAAATAGAAGGTAACGATATTACTCCATCAAATGGTAGAAATTTGACCCAACATAGATGTATAGGCTGGTATCTACCCATAGATCCTTATAAAATAAGTGAAATCATATACATATATTATTTATTATGGTTGAGGAACAATTTCCTTTAAGGCATTGATCTAATGTGTTAACAATAACGATTTGATTGGTTAAGGACAAAAGACACTTGGGAAGACACACCACTCTTAAGAAGAGGGTAACTGCATGAAGGGACATAACCCTCCATTGTTGATTGAAGGTTATTTAAGGATGAACTTCAATTGAAGAAAGACATTGAACAATATCAAGGAATTCAAATCAAATCATCTCTAATGTAAGTAACCTACATTTTCATACATCAGTCTCGTGATATAGCAAATATTGTGGTATGTAATATGATAGTGTATTTAAAATATAATTTCACCTATATTCTAATATAGGAAATAATTTTAACTTTATTATTAAGTTACTTATTCTCCTACAAACAATCGTGTCGAGGTTAGTAAGGAAATACAAGGAGGGAGAACATAAATGAGATTCCCTTCTAAGTAGACCACCCCATGTTGGATGGACAAAGTTTCTTCCCACTTGTGGGCCAAGGGGTGTTGTATCCTACCATTGGGCTTAGATAAGAGGAATGCCTTAGACGCTCTATTGTGGTTTTATCTTTAAACTCTATGATGGTTGAATGTTGGAAATGAATTAAGAATAAACACAATCATTGGTGGGTTAATAAGGTGACATGAATAGGGAGTGCAGGGACCAACTCCTGCACTAAGTAGACCACCCCATGTTGGATGGATGAGGTTCTTGCCACTTGTGGGGCAAGGGCTGTTGTATTATGCCCTTGGGCTTAGTGCAAGGGATGTTTTGGGCAACAGGCTATCGTGCTCCCCTCATTCAAATCTTATTATGGTTGAATTAGAGATGAATTGTAGATATAAGTATGTGATATTAGTTATTTATTGAGGCTCAATGAACATTATATAATTTAATTATGGAATGCTATTTAATTTAAGGTATATTACAAATGATTATTAGTGTACAACTGATTATATGTATTTTGTATGCTATTATATGAACCTAATTGGTCTTATGAATTATATTTCAAATATTGGCTAACATTATTGTGGGGTTTACACAATAATTTATGTTATAAAGGCAATTGTTAACTAGAGAGTTTGCCTTGAATTTGTGATTTAAAGGCAAAGGTAGGAAATCTCCCGAGAGGGGACATTTAATTTATCCAAACAATGATTGCCTTAATAGATGCAACTTTCCTACAATTTAGGTATAATCTAATCATTATATTAATAGACACCATCATTTATTAATGTAATTTTTAGCTTGGTTAGAGATAAGATCCATAGTTGTCTTGGGCATCTCTCCACTTTCATCACCCTTCATCACTTATCATTATCATCATCATTATCTTCTCATAATTATCATTATAATCATCCACAATCCATCATCCATAACAAATTACTATCATCCACACTCGACACTCGAGAATAGATAAAAATATGCATTACTTAAAAATATCAAGCTTTCATTAAAAAATCACAAACAAAATACAATTGCTAAGATCCTACTACCCAAACCAATCAATTGCCTAACTAACTTTATCCATATTTTATCCAAACTATCCTAAGAAAATATCTTCTTTGGCAAAGAGATCTAAATGGTTGTTGATCTAATTTGAGAATTGATCTTTCTCATTTTGATTTATCTTTTGTTTCATTCTAATGCTAACTTGAGACCACCTAGATCTTTCTATATCTCAGTGTGTTAAGAAAAACAAATAGTAGGGAAGAGTTATTCTTTTTGTATGTTGTATTTATGGGATGCTCCTATAACGTTTCCATGGCAAACATGTTCCTTGTGTAGGTTGAATTGGATTCTAACATATCAGTCATCCTTTGCATCTAAGGTCATTCATACCTTTTGTGCACTAGGAATATCACGCTTTAATACCATCTTTCTTACATATTCTGACAAGGTTATATTCTATCTAGTAGGAATAGGGACAACCCCTTTTGTTTGCAAAGTCATAATCCATGCAAGGGGTATAAAGTTATCTTGGTTCCTCATACATTGGTGCATAGTATCCATTTTCTACATTAAAATAAGGTTGCTCTTCACATGTTAGCATGATCAAGAATTTGTATTTTCTTTTCATCTATCCACTTCTCATCCATTCATATTTTTTCATTATGTATCTTTTCATTAATCATCTTTCAAAAACTCACTCATGTCACTTTTGGTAGCAACAATCAAGAAGGAATACTGAGAGGGGGGTGAGTCTTCACCGGATACAGAGAATTAAACTCCAAAACATAAACTGATAGACTGCAACAATAAACAGATAAGCAAATTAGCAGCACAACACACAACACCAAGAATTTTGACATGGAAAACTCGGTTAAGGGAAAAACCATGGTGGGAACCTACCCACAGTAAGATGATTCTCTATAGTAGTATGTGAAAATATTACAATGGGGAATGCCCATGCATTCAGGCACACTGCTTAGAGCTCACTACTCAAAAGATATATGCCCAGAAGGCTACAACCCTTAGGGAAGTCTCACTGACTTACAATATGAATTAGACTACAATCTAGAAGAAATGAACCTGAATGATAACATCTACAAATGCCTGATGACAGTTCCGGTTAAGCACAGATGTCTGCTCTGCAACACCAATCTCTCCTCAACACCTCACTGAATGATAAATCTCTTTTTCACACATTCAAATCTCTGTGATAATGCAGACACAATACCGACACCAAAACTAAGTGAATAATTCACCTATATATACAATTCATCAACCTTGATAACAAGGTCGGCTAAACCCTAACCCTCAACTCACAAAATTACATTACACGATACAAAGGTCATCCACCAGACCAATATAATGATTTGCATTACATAGCATGGAAGTAATTAAAATTACCAAACAATCACATCCACTGGAAATCATGCTAAGATCAACCACAACATGCTACACCACCAAAAATACTGCATAACACAAAAATCAACACCAGTTGATGAAAACCACCAAAAAATCACACAACAATCAATGTGGATCACCAAAACAAATAGGACATGCCTAGGAAACACCAGCAAGCACGTTATAATCATCACCAGCAACTGCACCAACACCACTTATCAAGTCTTCATCGATCAACATCAGAAAGTTCAAGAGCACAACCAATCAACAACTGCCATGAAGAAAGATAAATTGTGGGGCACCAAATCATGAACCATCTGAAATGAAGATACACAAGATCATCCCAAACAATATCACAAATCCTCAGTACAAGATCTGATCACACCGAAATATACCTGAGGAAATACCGGATTCTGTAAAGCATTGATCAGTATAACCAAACTACAAAATTGGATCACAAGATCTTCCCAAACTCACCGAAATAAATCATAGGAATATGTTGAAATCAATGACAACAACATATCCTAGCAACAACAATGTACAACCATATCCAACAATCTCCCCCTTTGGCATTGATGGCAACATATGAATTTGTGAAAAACAGTCATCAAGATAGATAATGTAGTTTTTCACATGATCTCTCTCCCCCTTTGCAGCAATTCCAAAGATCTCCAAAATAGAAAACCAAACTCTCTCCCAAAACATAAACATGAATCTCTCCCTAGGACCCACAACCAAATCAATAGACTACTTTAGCAGAGGAGTAGCATCAACTTATCAATCCAGATAAAACAATAAGGCTTTGAAATCCACCGAAGCGATGCAACTCAATTCATCTAGTTATCATCGGGAAGGGTGGATACCCCTAACTTGTCTCTCAAATAGACAAATATATTTGCAGGCAAAGGCTTAGTGAATATGTTAGCAATTTGTTCCTTTGTAGATATATACTCCAGCTTCACTTTCCTTTACTGACTTGCTCTCTCAAGTAATTATATTTGATTGATATATGCTTAGTCATTGAATGTTGCACCAGATACTTCGACATGTTTATAGCATTGGAGTTATCATAGTATATAACAATAGGCTTATCATGAATAACTATGATATCTTTCAACATTTGCTTCATCCAAACTATCCGAGCGCAATTACTAGCAACAACAATGTACCCAACTTCAATAGTAGATAAAGATATTGAATCTTGTTTCTTACTTTCCCAAGAAACCAACTTCTTACCCAAAAAGAATGCTCCATGAGTAGTACTCTTCTGGTCATCAATATCACCAGCCCAATCTACATCAGTGTAGGCACTCAACATGAAACCATCATTCTTCGGATACCATAGACCATAATCCACAGTTCCCTTTAGATATCTGAATATCCTCTTTACAACAGTGACATGGCTCTCCTTTGGATCAACTTGATATCTAGCAGCCATACACACAACATGCAAAATGTCAGGCCTAGTCTTAGTAAGATATAGCAGTCCACCAACCATAGATCTGTACAAACTTTGATTAGCTTTCGGAGATTCATCATTTTAAGACATTTTACAACCAGTCACCATAGGAGTTCCAATCGGTTTGGAAACATCTAGTCCAAACTTCTTCAACAGTACCTTCACATACTTAGTTTGAGATATAAAGATACCTTTTCCTATCTGTGCAATCTGCAAACCTAAGAAAAACTTCATCTCACCAATCATAGACATCTCAAATTCTTTCTGCATATCACAGACAAACTTCATACTCATATCATCATCACCACCAAAAATAATGTCATCAACAAAGACTTCAACAATCAGAATGTTATCATTTTCAATCTTAAAATACAAATTACTATCAGCATCACCTTTAGTAAATCCCAATTTCAACAAGTATTTGTCTAATCTAGCATACTGGGCTCTAGGAGCTTGTTTCAATCCATAAAGTGCTTTCTTTGACTTACATACCATGTCTCCATCATCCGATAGTGAAAATCCATCAGGTTGTTCAATGTAAACTTCTTCCTCTAGATCACCATTCAAAAATACAGATTTGACATCCATTTGATATACCTTGAAATCTTTATAAGCAACACAAGCAAGTAATAGTCTAACAGCTTCAATTCTGGAAACTGGAGTAAAAGTTTCTTCATAATCAATTCCTTCTTGCTATGAATACCCTTTGTAGACCAGTCTAGCTTTCTTTCTGACTACTTCACTAACTTCATTTAATTTGTTTCTAAAAACCCATTTAGTACCAATAAAATCTTATCCTTAGGTCTAGGAAAAAGTTCCCAAGTGTTATTCTTTTGAATATGATCTAACTCTTCCATGGCTCTTATCCAAATTTCATCTTTACAGGCTTCATCAACATGTTTAGGTTCAACCTTAGAAATCAAACATACTTCTTCTGTAGCTAACCTTCTTCTAGTCATTACACCTTTATTCGTATCACCAATAATCTGATTCTCAAAACGATTCAATTTAACATACCTCAAAGTTTTCTGTTTGTTCTGATCCTCAAGTTCTTGCACATTATCACCAACAACAACAACATCTTGATTAATAGTCTCTACCGGATCATTTTGCTTAGGCTCTTCAAGCTAAATAGGAGCTAAAACAGTATGTTGACCACCATCATAAGCTCTAATCTTCTTCCCAAGGTTCTTATCCACCTTCACATTTTCACTCTTAACTATCTTCCCCAGTCTCTTATTATAGCACCGATAGCCTTTGCTTTTTGTAGAATATCCCAAAAAGATACCTTCATCACTTTTAGCATCAAACTTTCCAATATCCCCATCTCTCTTGATATAACATTTTCTACCAAAAACTTTGAAATACTTTACAATAGGAACATGACCAAACCAAAGCTCATAAGGGGTCTTACCGGTATCACCTTTGATATGAACTTTGTTAAATGTATAGACTGCAATGCTAATAGATTCTCTCCAGTAGACCTTCAGAACATTTCCTTCAATCAACATAGTTCTTGCAGCATCCAAAATAGTACAGTTCTTTCTTTCAACAATTCCATTATGTTGTGGAGTTCTAGGAGCCAATAGTTGTCTTCTAATTCCATGCATCTCGCATAATGAATTGAACTCATCGAAACAAAATTCTCCACATCTATCAGATCTCAGACACTTCAACTTCAATTCAGACTCAATTTCAACTTTAGCTTTGAATATCTTAAATTTCTCAAACGCTTCTGATTTTTCCTTCAAAAAGACAACCTACATCATCCTGGAATAATCATCAATTACGAGCATATAGTATCTATCACCCTGCACATTTCTAACATTTGTAGGTCCACATAGGTTAGTATGCACAAGATCCAGCAATCCATCAGATGTATACCATTTACTCTTGAAAAAAATTCTTGTTTGCTTACCCAACTAACATTCCTTACATACCAGATTAATAGGTTTAACAATCTTAAGTAGATCTCTAACAACTTGTGTAGAACTGATCTTAATCAATGAATCAAAATTTACATGAAACATTCTTCTATACCAAAACCAACTCTCATCTATCTTAGCAATCAAACAACTTTTCTCATCATCATTCAAATGAAAAATGTTACCTTCAGTCTTAGTCCTAGATGCAATCTCTATACCAGAGGCATTTAAGATCTTGCATTTACCATCCTTGAATTGTAGATCATAACCCTTATTAACCATCTATCCAACACTCAAAAGATTATGTTTCAAACCTTCAACATACAAGACATCATCAATGTTATGTTTACCATCAAAATAAATAGAACCTCTCCCACGGATTACACAGGCTTTGTCATCTCCAAATCTAACTATTCTACCATCATACCTTTCCATGCTTACAAATTTTCTTTTATCACAGGTCATATGATGTGAACAACTGTTGTCAATCACCCATTCACCCTTTTCTTCTACCTTAGCAGCCAAAGCTTTCTCCTCAACATAATAGCTAGTGGAATCAATAGGCACATGTCTATCTTCTTTAATGACAATAAACACAACTTTATCTCCTTCTGATTCATCATATGTAACACCTTCATTTGAAGCATAATAACAATTATTATGGTTCCTAAACTCCTGGTTAGACTTATAAGGCTTATCATACTTCTCATGCTTCTCATATCTATCATTCCTATCATGCTTATCAAACTTATCATGTTTGTCATACATAGCCATTCTCTCCGGACATCTAGAAGAGAAATGTCCTATCTTATTACAAGAAAAACATTTCAAGGGCAACTTTCCATCGTACTTACCGACACCTTTAGGAAATCTCCAAGCAATCAATGCTTCAAGCTTATCAAGCTCTCTTACTTGCTTTGCTATTTCTCTTCTTTCTCTTTCATATCTGGATATCCTGCACTCATTAGGATCATATTTCTTCTTACCGGATATAGATGTTGATCCTCTAAATGCAGTCTCACACTTTCCATGTGATTCTCCAAATTCGCTTAGCTCAAATGCAACAAGTTTTCCAACCAACATGTCTCTTGTTACTGTACTTACACTCTAGATCTCATCAATAGTGACAACCTTATGTTTATAAGCAGGAGGCAAAGATCTCAACACCTTAGCAACAATCTCATCTTCTTCAATCTCATCTTAGCCATGTATGAATGCATGTTCTCATCATCTCCCATCTTCAATGTCTCATAATTTACCTTCAAGCTCTGTAACTTGGCAACTTTCACTTGACTATCACCTTCATACAAGATCTCAAGCTTTTCCTAGATCTCATGTGCGATCTGAAGTCCCATAACATTTGTCAATTCAAAATCAGTCAGGGCACTTAGTAATGCTTCCTTCACTTTGATGTTATATTCTACTTCCTTAACCTCATCAGAAGTGGATAGTCCATTCTGAGGAACAACATAGACATTCAAGTGCACCTCCATCCAGCTCTTCCATACAATATAGTTACTTCCATCAAACCTCAGACTGTCCTTCTTGAAAAGAATACCTTGAGCTATCATCCTGGATCTCCTCAAGCGATTAAGCTTCTACCAGAGGATCTAGCTCTGATACCAGTTGTTAGCAGCAATCAAGAAGGAAGACTGAGAGGGGGGGGGGTGAATCAGTCTTCACTGGATATAGAGAAGTAAACTCCAAAACATAAATTGATAGATTGCAACAATAAACAAATGAGCAAATTAACAACACAACACACAATACCAAGATTTTTGACATGGAAAATCCGATTAAGGGAAAAATCACGGTGGGAACCTACCCACAGTAAGATGATACTCTGCAGTAGTATTTAAAAATATTACAATGGGAAATACACATGCATTCAAACACACTACCTAGAGCTCACTGCTCAAAAGATATATGCCTGGAAGGCTACAACCCTCAGGGAAGTCTCACTGACTTACAATATGAATTGGACTACAATCCAAAATAAATGAACTATAATGATAGCATCTACAAATGCTTGATGACAGTTCCAGTTAAGCAAACATGTCTTCTCTACAACACCAATCTCTCCTCAACACCTCATTGAATGATAAATCTCTTTTTCACACATTCAACTCTCTCTGATAATGCAAACACAATACCGACACTAAAACTAAGTGAATAATTCACCTATATATACAATTCATCAACCTTGATAACAAGGCCGACTAAACCCTAACCCTCAACTCACAAAATTACATTACATGATACAAAGATCATCCACCTGACCAATATAATAATTTACATAACATAACATGGACCTAATTCAAATTCCCAAATGATCACATCCACCGAAAATCACACCAAGATAAACCACAACACGCTCCACCACCAGAAATACCACATAACACGAAAATCAACACCGGTTGATGAAAACAGCCCAAACTTGCACAACGATTAATGCAGATAAAAAAAAAATAGGACATGACTAGGAAACACCAGCAAGCACGTTAGAATCATCACCAACAGTTGCACCAACACCACTTATCAAATCTTCATTGATTAACATTAGAAAGTTCAAGAACACAACCAATCAACAACTGCCATAAAGAAAGATAACTCGTTGGGCATCAAATCATGAACCATCTAAAATGAAGATACACAAGATCATCCCAAACAATATCCCAAAGCCTCAACACAAGATCCGATCACATCGAAATATACCGAAGGAAATATCAGATTCTGCAAAGCAGTGATCAACATAACCAAACTACAAAACCAGATCAAAAGATCTTCCCAAACTCACTAGAATAAATCACAGGAATATGTTGACATCAATGATAACAACATATCCTATCAACAAAAATATACAACCATATCCAACAACTTTTTACATGATTAATCTCTCAAGGGGGCACCATCATCTCATCACTCATCATTTCCTCATCTCAAGATTGGGGCATATCACCACTTTATTCACATCTCATCCATTTGATAATAATCACTTTTGTTCTTTAAAGAATGATACTTTGAATATTGTCTCAAAGAGGGGCAAAATTTAGACACCTAATAAAATTCACTTCACTCACATTACCTGATTCCTTTAATCCATCTAATCATCATATCACCTAGTACTCACATGACACCACTTAATAATTAAATAATTCTCAAGTTATTTAATTAACACCATTCTTCAATTTACTCCTTTTCACTCTTTGATTAAGTAACTTTTAGTTACATAATTAATCCATTAGTTTATTCTTTTTATCTATAGATTAATTAAATAATTAAATCATTTATTTTCTATCATCCACATTAATTAAATAATTTTTAATTATTTATCTATTTTCAATAATTTCTTCTAGTTATTTTCCTCCATAATTAAATTATTTAATTTAATTTATTTAATCATTTTTTTTCTAAATTTATTTCTTCTAAAAATAAATAAAATTAGTATTTTATTTATTTTCATAATGAACATGTATTAAATAATTTTAATTATTTCATTTCTCTAATTAATTACTTATGCTAATGAGAATAATTAAATTCTATTAATATATCCATCTAATCATTTAACTAACACTCACTCTTAGTCTACACATCAATTATTCTTCCATGCATCTAGTTAACTTAATCTTGCAATTAGTTAACTCCTATTGTTAGCCTTCAATTCCTCTTCATTATTTTGATCCATTGATTCTTCTAATTAATCTCAATTGTGTTTGATTAAAAAAGCAGTGAGAACTAGGGCACTGACCCTTTACATAGCATGAAATATCAATAGCACCCTTACAACACTATAACAACACAAAAATGGTTAAAAGCCAAAGTCTTTTAGAACCAAAAACACGAAGAGTTCGAACCAACAAAACAACGGACACCAGCCCCAACCAAAACCAGTAGAAAAAGACCTAAGGGGTCGACTTGCGAACCCTAGTCATATCTACGACCCTATTCCATTCATTAAAGAGGAACTTATATAGTTCTTTGGCCTCCTCCTTATAAACATCATTTTTTGTAGTACGCTCTCTTAGGAGGGAGAGAGTTAGAGCTGAGTTGTGAAGAACTTGCAAACAAACTTTGTTAACACTGATAATTTGGGTATCACGGACATCCATCCTACGTTTCAACTCTTTAACCTCGTCAATAATAGCCTTCACATCGAGGAGCGGCACCAGGCTTTCAATCTGGTTCATGATTGTCTTGACCTCAGTTTTGATACACTGGATTTGCTCCATGGTAGGGATCCCTTGTGGGAATTCAATATCAACAACACTACCCTCCCTGTTCCGCTCTAGATTGTGCCCCATCTCCACTTCCAGGTCCACTCTATCCTCCTTGGTAATTTTGACTATCTTCAGTGCATCCTTAACAGGGATAGTAACCACTTGGGTTCCCATATCCTCCAGGCCCACCATATTCATGACCTCCTCCGGGTCGACCAAGTTGATAGGGTCCATAGGTTCCTCTTCGAGCTTATCATTTCCAGCATCCATAGGGGGCCTAGAAGTGTCCACATCCTTAAGATATTTCCCCTCCTTGTTATCAATATAATCCTCTTCAGCATCATAGACATGTTAGGTTTTCACTTTTTTAGCCGAGGATCCCTTAGACACAAGTTTGTGGGATCTGCTCCTTCCTTCCATGTCTGGAGAGGGGTTTTCCTCCTCTGCATCATACAACAAAGAGTCATCATCAATGACAATTATTTTGCGCTTCACCAGAGATTTCCCTTTATCCTTGGGGGGGTAAGATACTTCTCCTTGCCAGTGGAGGGAGAGGGCACATAATGGGTAATTTTAGTGATAGAAATAGAGGGGGGGGGGGGGGAATTGGGCGATCTCAAGGGCATTTTGCGCAAATTGGAGAAACCTAGGAAAATCTAGGCTAGAAGAGAAGGTCGTGAAAGGATTCGAAGCCGAAGTAGAGGGATGAACCAACAGTAAGTTCCTAGGAGGGCAGAGAGACCTATGGTAATCATAGAGCTTGTAAATAAGGCCTTGGTGAAGTGAAATTGGTGGCTTGTCCCCATTCTTGGGGTTCAGGGCTTCTTTAATAGAAGCTTCCAGAGAATACAATACGAAAAAAGGTAAACAAATAAGGTCATTATTGCGGAAGTGATTGAGAAAAGGGATGTGGTAGTAATAAAATACCTTGAAGGGACCTTCCAGAGTAAAGTATTTCATGATTAACAAGCAGATTTGGTTTCAGGGGTGCTTCAGCTCCTCACGGACAAAACCACCCTACAATTTCACCGACTCCTTATTTATGAAGAAGGGTTTCAGACCTTCATTATTAGATACATGAATGGTCCTCTTCCATTTTCTCCCTTCTAGCGAGAGACCCACCGCTTGAGCAATAAAATCCTTCGAAACCTGAAAAGAGACACCCCCAATCATGACCCTTCTGCCAGACCAAGAGGTCGCAAACTAGACTGAGAGCTGCTCATCGTGGCCAGTAAGGCGCTCCATGAAATCCACAATCTCATCTTCCACATAGTAATTCTAGACCAGGGCATCCTTCTTAAAATCATTAGGATTATCAGGTTCGTAGCGCACTCTGTCACCCCCCATGACCAAGTCTGAGAGCTCTTTCTCAGTAGATGACATAAGCAAAACCACATAGAGAATGTTAAGGATGTAGGTTTTAGAGAAAATATAGTAAACAATTTCGTAGGGGTCAGATAAATTAAGCTTGAGGCGATTAACAAGGCACCAAAAAGCAAAATTATTGCCATTAATGACCCTCGAAATAGGGAACTTGTGAGACTCATTAATTGTAACAAAAGACAAGACCTTAAGCACGTAGGAAATTATCAAGTAATCGAAGCTAGTTCGATTAATGATACCAGTGGCATGTGGCATTTGCATACAGCTAACCTTCAGAACAATCCATCGAGGCCAACAACCAGAAATTTCATCACCGTTCCAGATCATCATGAGGAGGTGATCGCAAAATTTGTACCCAAACATGATTTCCACACACACATCCCATTTGGTGGACATGCTGGCAGTACTCAACATATTCCCTCGTTGATTAATCCACCTCATCTAGAAGTTGGCAGTAGTCATCAACATATTCCTCATATTCAAATTCAAAAAATAAATCCTCTTGAGACTCTAGAGCATCAAGAGGGAGTACCAGAAGAGGCTAAACCAGAGCAATATCATAGGAGTGAATTTCAGTAACTTCACCCTTCAGGAGGGAGTTAACATGAGGAGGCAAGGAATTGTGGTTCCTCCAACATCTTAGGCCAGTGTTCAATAATCCAAGGATTGTCAAAGCATCGACAACCCCATTGCCTTTCCTATACACATGCATGATACAAAAGGAGTCAAGCCCAATGATAAGACTAAGAATATCCCTGATGATACTTTCAATAGTCTAGTTAAGTCTATTCCGCCCTTTGACAACATCCACAATGAGCTTAGAGTCCCCTTCAATGTCAAGATTCATTATGCCCATGGAGAGGGACAACCGTATTCCCCAAGCCAAGGCCATAGCTTCCACTTGATTGCTAGAGTGGCCATTCAGGTTCCCAGCATAGGTAGCAACTAGGGTCCCACTATGAGTTCTGATAACACCGCCCCCAGCCACAAGGCCCAGACGAGCTGCCCCATCAAAGTTGAGTTTGAAGTAACCAGGAAGAGGGGGGAGCAAATGATATTTTGCCTTAGGATACATTTAGAGCCGTCAAAGTGAGCAAAGGAGTTAGGGAGGTTCCTGCCGCTAGCGATCTCCCAATCTCAATTTGAGGGAGGATTGGGGGGCAATTTACTCCTAGTGACATAAATGTTCTCCAGGATGAGTTTAAGAAAACCAACAAAAATTGAATCCAACGAGTCCACCTTGTCCCTGAAAATTCTATTATTCCTTTCCTTCCAGATACTCCAACAGAGGTGAGGGAGAATTTTCTTCCAAAGTTGACGGACCATAGGGTTGGACGAGGGGCCCCCAAACTCATGCATCAACTGCAACATATTTTCATTCATGGTCCAGGAAATGTTAAGCTTGTGACAAACCATCTCCCAAAGGTTTTTGGCAAAGGAGCAGTGAAGGAAAAGATGAGATATATAAATCAAACCTATCTCTCATCAGTCATCTAGCATTCATACCATATTCAACCATTCAAGATCATATCATATTCATATAAAAGCATTATCAATTCAAAGTATCCATATCAATCTCATATCCAACAAATGCTTTTGTCATGTTGACAAAATAAGTTAGCAACATTTCAACAATTCAAGAAAATATCAAGAACAATGGAGCTATGCAAGGTTTGTGTATAAAGGTATCAAGGTTTTAATTTGTACTCATTTCATATATTTATCACATGTTTCATTGATTGATTTGATCAAATTGTGAATTGGGTTTAATTGAATCCCTGTTTCTTTATTCACAATTTTTCACATCCACACATTATTTAAAAAAAAATGGGAGGAGAAAGAGGAAGCTTATTGTTGTTTTGTCAACTTTAGGAAGGCTTTTGACATAGTTTCTAGACATAAATTATGGTGTAGAATGAAGGATCTTGGTATCTCAGAGAATTTTAGATTGGTTGTTCATAGGCTCTATGAAGAGGTTCAAGTAAAAATCAAAACTCATACAGGTACTTTAGAGAGTTTCAGGAGTGACATTGAGGTTATGTAAGGATCCCCTTTATCTCCTACTCTCTTTTACCTTTATATTGATAAACTTGAGGAGTGGTTGAATATGAAGGGTGGGAATGGTGCTCCTTGGGAGAGTATGTTTTCAAACTTTTCTTGTATGTTAGTGATCTTATTTTGATCAAGGTAGATTTATCCAAGGACCAAAGTTAAATTTGACATACTTGAGCACTTTTACAAAGATGTGGGTATGCAAGTTAATATTAGCAAGAATAAGATCATGATATTCTATAATAGAATTTAAAAGAGTCAATTTGACTTTAATTTTGAAGGGAGTATCCTAGAGGAAGTAATGGAGTATAAATACTTGGGGATTGACTTCAACAAAAAGGTTGATTGGGAAACTTGTAGAAGGAAAAGAACTTTAGGTGGATGGAAATCACTTTTTGTCTTTCAAATAGATGTATAGAGGTAGAGCTATGGTATTGAAAAGCTAAACAAATTCTATTTGGGCTATTAGTAAATTTGGTAGTGCTTATGAGAGTGATATTTGGGCTAGTAGTACTTATGGTGCTAAATGGTCACAAACAAAGAGAAATCAAAAGTGCTTGATCATAGAAAATTTTAAACTAAAAGTGTCAATTCCCTTATGAAATTATTCTATTAGAAATAGGTGCATTTCATATTGAAGCCATTGCTATGGTGCACTTTTCAATATATTTGAAAAAAATTGAATAGATGGAAATATATTGTTGGCCTAATGTTGTATTTAAATATGTCTTAGACAAAAGAAATAAGAGATGGATGAGGCAAATGTAGGTGGATGAATGAGCAACACATTCACTTGTATGTTTGTCCTAATAATGGTAAAGAAATAAAGGCTTTTGTTGTTGAGAAATTTCACAAGGTTATGTGGGCAAAGATAGTTGGGAGAAAAAAGAAGTATTACCTTGAACAATTTAACCCCAACATGGACAATCAACAAAATGCTTATATAGAGGCCAATATCTCTTAGAGGTTAAATATTCTCATTGCTCAATTGAAGATTAACTCACATCATCTTTGATGTGAAATGGAGAGGCTGAAAAGACCAAAAGAGGTTTGAGAAAAGATGGTTTATATCTTGTGCATAATGAGGGTTGTGGAATTTGAAAAACACTTTATAAATCCTATAGTGGCATCAAGGTCAGCTACATAAGAAATTTAATAGTGATTTCTTTCAAGATTCATTCAACCAATTTGGATGGAGAGGATGAAAGAGCTCATAATAAGCTAAATTGTAGAAGGTCAACACTTCACAATGCAAAAATAGTAAGAACTGCTATCCCATAGACCTTCTTTGATGTCATGAATGTTATTATTATTATTATCATTATTATTGAGAGGAATCACAAGTTTAGAACAATAAGAAGAGTCCTCTATTCTATTCCACACTTACCTATTATGCATCAATTGAAACATTCAATAGATGTTAATGCTCTATTTGTTTTCCTTATTATTACGTGCTTAGACATTAACTCCAAGTGTAAAACACTCGTTAAACAAGGCCGCATTGTTGCGAAGTTCTATCAAATTGCAAATCGTGGTAAGATAGTTTTGATATTTGAGAGTAAACATTTTTTTTTTTTGGTTAATATGACAATAATATTGGTTGACTAAGAAATCTAGCGTCTTAATAATAAATCTATAAATTTAATTTATTTTTTAAATAATATTTGTTATAGTTAATTTATTGATTTAAAAATAAAAAAATTAAAGTATTACGTTGATTGAATTTATATATAATGTCATGGTTATGAAATAAATTTATTATATATGTTTTTTAATTTTTAAGTTGAGAATGGGAAGTTATTTTTATTATTTACTTTAATTAACAATTTTAATAACTTTAAACAACAACAACAACAACAACAACGTATATAATATGACAATAATTTTTTTTTTAATAAGTAAATATATAATATGACAATAATTAACAACATATAATATTATTATTACTTACTATAATATTCATATATATTTTTACTTAAAATATGTTTAATGTATAATTAAACTAAAAATGAAAATAATGCTAAAATATAATGTAATAATATATTATATTAATAAAATATAATATAATAATATATTATATTAATAAAATATAATAATACATAATGTCATGATATACTATATACTACATAATATAATATAAATAATGCTAAAATATAATACAACAATATATTATATTTGTAAATATAATAATATATAATATTATAATTAATGATATACTATACACTACATAATATAATATGAGCAATAATAATAATATAATCTTAATATATAATATAATGATTATAAAATATTCCATTAGTGGCTGCACTTTTAATTCATATTTATATTTTTTCAAATCAAAAGTTACAATCTTAAAAATTTATAAAAAATCAGAAGTTACAATTTTCAAAATTTATAAAAAAATTATGTAATTCATAATTAATTTTCAAAATTTATAAAAAAATTATGTAGTTCATAATCAAATTTCAAAATTTATAAAAAAGTTATATAGTTCATAATCAATTTTATAAGTCAATTAGATGAAAATAAAACAAATTTTTAATAATTTTTTGTTAACAAAATTGCATTTAAATTTTATGAATCATATTATGAATGTGAATGGTATATGAGGAATGAAATAGTAGAGCAATTTTATGATATTTTGATATCCAATTCTCTTCATATGTGAGTTGATTGACTTTGCATATTTAAATTTTAGTGAAATAAAAATAATATAAAAAATAATTTTGTTATATAATTGATTCAAAATATAATTTTTAATCACAAATGAAAAACAGCATGATAACTATATGCTTCTATAACGGGAACTAAAAATACAATTACTCATTCATCTAAACACTCGTTAAAAATTACAATTCATTCGTTCTTTTCAACATTTATAGGGTTCTTTTATTTACCATTTGAAAAAAAAACGAGGAAAGAAAAGCTATGAAAGAAAGTAGAGAGAGAGAGTAGTGCAGGTGGAAGAACAGTTGATTATATATGAAAGGCGAGGGGTTTATGAGGGAGATTTTGCAGGTGTTGAGACTGTAGCAGTCGGGGTGTGGAACAGAGAAGATGAGCTACGGAGGAGTACACGAGCGAGAGAAGTTGAGCGAGGATGGAGTGCATGGGAGAGAGCTGTATGCTCGATTACACGTCTCTCCTGATGCTTCCGACGAAGATATCAAGAAAGCATATCGACTTTATGCACAAGTTTATCATCCAGATAAATATCAGTCTCCCCAGGTCTACTATTTAATCTTATCAAACTTTTCTCAAACCTATAATGCAAGCATTTCAAACATTTTTCTCGTAGATATATAACTCGAGCTATCATTGAAAATGGTTTCAATTGTTTTCCAGCTCTTTATATAGCAAGTAATTAGTTAGCATTTGTAGATATGATTTGCACTTCTTGGTCTCGTTTCCAATATAGTTTGAGAGGTGAGGGTTAAGGAACTTGCTTGAATTCAGCTGGGTTACGCTTATTAATTTACTACACCCGTTGAACTTTTTTTCCAATTTTTTGTGCTTTTTAGGTTTTGTTTTGTTTCGGAATGTTCACATGCCCTCTCTGGGATCTTATTATTTTGTGATTTGAGGATATTGTGGGATGGCAGGGAGTAGAATAGGTATGGTAGATACTACTTATTTATACTACACAGACTTTTGTAAGCTAAACATAGAACCTCTTTTTTTAATTGTTAAAATGGTTTTCCATAGCTCGTTGCAAACAATCAAGTCATCATGAACTTAGGCATAACCAAATTTTAATGATGCAAAGCCCTTGCTTTGCTTACAACTTTGCCTCAAACAAATGCACGACACTCATAGAAAATTCAAGGACACACACAATTCTCCTTTTATATTAGATAATTTAAATTTCCGCAAAAATACTTTTTTTTAATCATCTACTAAGTATAACTGATAGAAAATAGAAACATGAACAATAGTAGAGGACAAAGAGGATTGCAATTAAAATTCTGCGATTTACATCATTTCTTTACTTCTTAGAATTTCTTTGACAGCGTATCTTTACAGAGCGTACAATATTTGGTGATTATCACAGATTAATTTTTCCTTCGATGACATTGACATAACAGAATAGACCTCACCAAAATTCCAGAAATTGCTGGAATTCATCAGTAAAGATGATTATTTTAAAAGATTCTTACTCTTCTAAAATGACCAAAACAAACAAATGTTTGTAGAATAGAAGACTTACAACAGCTGGAAAATATAATGGATGCACAACTGCTTCTTGCCAAGACTGCATCAACTGAACAGTCTGCTCCTTTTTAGTTGTCACGCTCCAATAAAGAAATTTACAAGCTTTATTCTTTGTCTTGAACTTTTGGCACGTTTGGTTAGATTTGTTTGAATCTTGTCAATTTTATTGTGTTTAGACTTGCCATTCATTAAATTGAATGTTTACTCAATTCTGAGGTTATTTTAGGACTTGGGTCTGTTCTTTTTCATTTTGTGTTTATTTTCTTATTTGGCAGACTATAAGTTTAGTTCAATGATGGTATGTTGGTGTCTGAACATAATTCAGTGATATGGCTTGATTTATTAAATTATTTATAGTCACTTTACTGTTCTGGTTCAATGTATTTTTTGTATAACAATTCTAGATAGAAATTTTTTAAGCTTTTACAATGCTTGGGAATAACCTGATACAGTAATAGTTTGGTCTTGTGTTGGTCAGTAGAAATAACATTCATGTTTTCTATCAGGGAACACGTTTTAATGAGGGTTGAAGGGATCCTCAGCTTGTGCGACACATGTGGATATATTACTTGGGCATGGAACACATGAAATTACATCCTCTGCATTGAATCCTGGAGCTTGCCTAGTGATTATTAGGGGGATTTGAACTTGAGACATCATTGTGGTAGTGCTTTACCATCACCAGTCAGTTTAGCTTGCTTGGTTATGTTGAATATGTATTTGTGAACAGAGCATTTCCTGAAAAACTTGAGTATTCTGCATGCAAAAGACAAGGGAGATAAAGTGGGCAATTGGCTATATTTTGCTATGTAATGTTCCCAAATTATAAATACCCAAATTTCGCCCTAGATCACAATCTTTAATTGAAACAAAGTAGGGTTAGAGATACCTTTCACTTTGATTGAGATGTAGTAGCCTGCTCTATTTGCAATATTCCCTTACCATTTCGCTTATGAAATTTGGTCAAACAATTAGCATACTTTCCCCTTATGAACTAATTTTTTCAAAGTATGGGCTGATTTATGAATCACAAATATCTCAATTGCATCTTATCAACACTTTACAAATAAGAGTTGAGCAGTACAATAATATGACTTGAACAACTTAGATATTCTTTCACAAAAAACTTCACATATTCATTCAGTAATTTTGACAAACAGTTTTTCATCAACCTTTATCTCAGAATAACACTGAACTATTCACGGTAAGATTCCAGTTTAATACAGCAAGAATGTATATTTTAAACTCAAAATCAATAACTTATTCACTAAAACCAAAACAAGAGTCAATCTTTCCAAAACTTGGTTGTAACTTCTATCCGTTGCTGAAGGAACATCTTCTAGCTGTAGGGTTTTTGTTAGCCGTTGACCTCTTTATTAGCCATTGACACAATACTGCAGCTCACACTCCTTCCATATTCAGAGTTGAATCCAAATGAGGTTGAGACGAGTACCTTCAGCACTTGCACAGAGAACTAATACAGCAGTAAGCTATCTGACAAGAACCTGGCACTATATGATGATGGCGATAGATGCATCTTTACTGTAGATTGTGCTCCTGCGACCACCCAGCAATCCAACACTCTCACTGCGAGCTGGAAGCCCGTGAACATTGTGCTGGAAAGAACACCATATCCGGCCAGTTTTTAATGATTCAAACACACTGCAGATACCAATCAAGGCATGGACCAGGTGTGGCCTTGCGGCCAGCAGTAATGATCATGCCCAGCAGTTTATACTTACACTCAGCATAACAGATTTTGTGCTCAGCACAATATACACGCCCCAACCATTACTTGACACCACTTTGCAGGAACATTGGCCTTGAAAAGTCACAACCAAGTCTTGAATCCAGCCGGCAAATATTTACAGACCTGTGATATGCTCAGTGCTGTAGCTATCCAATAACATTCACGCCCAGCTGTATGTCTGATGTCTATGCCACTCCAGCTTATGCCCAGCAGTTAAATGAAACACAGAGATAAAATAAGTAATTGCCTCATACCTTCAAATAGTCCAATCTGTTCAGTCAATGATAACTTGAATTATCCAATGCCAAATCCAGTATACATAAGCCAAGATATTCAATCACTGCAGTTTGCTTAGATTTCCTAGGCCTGATAGTTTCACAGGTGTAGGAAATGGTGCTGATGAGGGATTTCATCCTCAAAAGCCAATGTTTTTCTAGAATTGAATCCAGAAACACAAATTCCAAGAATTCCCAATTTCCAAGATGCCATTAATGCTCTACAAACTCCCTTTTATAACTTCATTTGGGCATGTTTTCCAATTCACCATGAATGTGGGACAAAAGAATGTTATAATAAAATAACATTAACTCCTTATGTCTCCCATTTAAAGGGGACTTTTAATATTTTCATTTCCAACATTAGTCCCAACATTAATTAAACATTAAAGTTAAATATATAAATTTAACTTTAGGAGTTTTTAATAAAATTGCCCAATTAATTAATGGCTCATTAAATTTGCAAACCTGATGACAAATACCGATCATTGGCATTATAAAACTCATCAAATATTTCCTGCCATTGAGCCACAATTGACTTACTATGAATAGTAAGTATCTGGAAACCCTGTTAGAACACCTCCGATTGGCCTGAAACTGAAATCACCTAGGCCAAATCCCTCACTGATCCCTGTAAAGTCCTAGTTAACCCTCGAGACTAAGGCAAAACGGGCTAACGACACATCATCTGATGTCAGGCTAAAATGGGGACATTGCAGTTTGCCCCCCTTGAAATTGCTTGTCCTCAAGCAATCTCACTGTAACCCCATGGTTACTAGCTCGAATCATGCTGAAACTTAGTATAATCCCAGGTCCCAAATTAATCCAATAGATATGTAACACCAACTACTCCGAGATCTGTCCTGCTAATCACCTGCACCAATGACGCTTCGCGAACCTCCACCAAAGAAGGTAATCCGGAATTGCATAAACTAAATCATCTCCCTAGGATACAACTCAAAGAAGGTATCAAACTGAGAAACCATGGGAGTGAATTCTGGAATGTCAACATAGTGTTTGCAAGGTCCTAAATCAAACGCTGAACGGACCCACCATGCTAATACTGCGCCACTCTGACCATGGTTGATAAACCATCATACGCAAGCTACACTCTCAACCCCTGAATCCCCAAAGGAAAAACATTATCAAAACCAGAACTGGAATTCCTAAGAGAGCAAGAATCATTTCCATGAGTTATGCTCTGCCAAGAAAACTTAGGAATGTCCATATCAACAAAATCATTGTCAATCGCGATCCTGGGCAACTAAAAATACACCTTGCTCATCCTCCAAAAAAAAATCAACGCAAACTCCTCTCCGAAAACCATCCCGAAGAAGAATGAAATGAGTGCAGCGATTCAACCACTCCCATATGAAGGATAACTGTACTATACCTTAAAGATCCCTAACACTGTCAGCATAGATGTCAGTGAGTGCTCCAAATTGCTAGTATGCAGGTCAAAAACTATAAACTGCAACATCAACTCGTTAAGAAACCAAATCCTAGTCAGAATTTCCCTCCAATCCACTTGCAACAGCTGTAATGGCCTCCAAAAAATTCTGAAATAGGGGGTAGCAATAACAATACAACGACACTGTGAGTCCCTGACATAAAGAGTAAGTCCATCACGCTAACGTTGCACCACTCTGGTAACCCCTAAAGTCCAATCAAACCAAAACTCTAACACCTACTCGGGTAGGCAACAAGCTGAACACTCTTTACTCAATTCACCTTTCCGTGCCATCAATGACATAGTCAAATTCTGTGTATACGGGCAAAAGGTAAATTTATGGACACACCTCAACATGCAGTCAAGGTGAAACACTCCTGCTTGCACGAATGAAATATCAGAGTGACCATGTGTAATCCCCTTCGTGCTGGCAACAACAGAGGATGGCTCACAATTCAATGCGGAAAGATCAACTCCATCGACATTATCAACATGAGTACCATTTAAACCTTTAAAGATGCGAAAGACAAGTGGGCTACTGGTCTCGTTGATGGCACTATCCAGGATGATAGGTATATAGTGGAAAATGATTTGATCATTTACAAGGAGAGGATTTATTTAGTGCCAGGATCTGCTATGAAGCAAAAGATTTTGAGAGCCTTCCATGACTCACCATTAGCAGGACATCCAAGGTATTTCAAAACCTACAGGCAGGTGAGAGAGCGCTTTACTTGGAAAGGGCTCAAGTCAAAAGTATTACAATATGTGAGGGAGTGCCCAGTGTGTCAACAAAATAAGCATGAGCACTCTTTCCCTGGTGGTTTATTGCAGCCGCAGCCCCTACCCATTCTTGAGAGGAAGTGGGACAGTGTGTCGATGAATTTCATTACGGGCCTACCTAAGGTCCAAGGCAGGGATTGCATAAATGTTGTGGTGGATAGGTTGACGAAGTTTGCTCATTTCTTTGCTATTTCATCCACCTATACAGTAGTGTAGACGGCGGAATTGTTTTTCAGAGAGGTATCCAAGTTGCACGAATTGCCACAGAGCATTGTGAGTGATAGGGACAATAGGTTCATGAGTAATTTTTGGTAGGAGCTCTTCAGATTGTGTGGGACAGAGCTTTCTCCGAGCACCAGTTATCACCCGCAGACGGATGGTCAGTCTGAGATTGTGAATAAGTGGGTGGAAGGATACCTCCACAATTATATCTCAAGGCAGCAGAAGGCGTGGGTGAAGTGGTTGTATTTAGGGGAGTATTGTTATAACACCACTTATCATATGTCCATTCAGATGTCACCCTTTGTGGCCCTTTATGGTTATGAGGTTGCGAGCTTCTTGGATTTGCTTTATGGAGACAACCGAGTACCTAAGGCTAAGGATCTCTTACAAGAGAGGTAGGATATCATGAGATCGCTGAAGGAAAACATACAGAAGGCTCAAAATCAACAGAAACAATATGCAGATCAGCATAGAGTAGAGAGATCTTTTGAGGTGGGTGACATAGTTTATCTCATGCTGCAGCCCTACCGACAGTCCACTCTCAAAAGGAGTGCTGCAGAGAAGTTGAAGCCACGTTATTACGACCCATTCAAAATTATCAAGAGGGTTGGAGAGGTGGCTTATGAGCTTGAGTTGCTGGCCAATAGTAAGGTACACAATGTTTTTCATGTGTCACGCCTCAAAAAGGTGTTGGGTCATAATGTAGTACCTTTAGCAGAGTTACCTCCTCTTGATGATGAGGGGAAACTTATTTTGGTTCCTGAGGCCATTTTGGAGCTAGGGAGTGCACCTTGCGGAAACGGGTCATCAAGGAGTATTTGGTGAAGTGGAGGAACTTGTCGGTAGAGGATGCTCCTTGGGAGGGTGAGCAAATCTTACAGCATCCAGAGTTGAGATTGCTTGAGGAAAAGCAATTTCAAGGGGGGGTGGATTGTAATGCCCCCTTTTCAACAATTATTTGGCGATTTGTTGTTAGCCCTTTTTGCCATGGTCCTGAGGGCTAACTAGGAATTTGCAGGGATCTGTGATGGATTTGGCCTAGGCAAATTCAGTTTCAAGCCAAATGGAGTTGATTTGTCAGAGTTTCCAGGAACTTACTATTTATAGTAAGTCAGCTCGGGCATAGTGTCAGGAAAATTTTGGTGTGATTTTGGTCAACATCATTTTGGTGCATTTATTCATTCGCCTGGATTGCATTTTTTATAAATGAATTAATTATTCAGGCAAAAATCAATAGTTTCTAAAGTTAAATTTAATTATTTAACTTAAGGGGCTATTTCATGCTGAAGCTAATGTTTAAAAAGTAAATATTAAAAGTACCCCTTCTTTGTGGAGACATAAGGGGATAATGTTATTTTTTTCTATTTCTCTTTTATCCCACATTGATAGTGCTTTGGGATGTGTGCCAAAAGGAAGTGATAAATAGAAGCATTTAATGCTGGAAACTCATCTTGGGAATTGTGACTTTGGAAATTGTGAAGCTAATTTTCTGGAGAAATTTGGAAATCTTCTTGGCATTTAGGGACGAAATCCCTCAGATGTAACATTTCTCTTGCCTCTGGAAGATCAGGTTTGGGAAATCCCTCAAAGACAAATTTGGTATGGAAGGAAGAATTTGATTTTACAGGTTGGGACTATTTTGGATTAGCAGAGCACTATGAATTGGTAAGAGTTCTTTCTTTGGCGTTGTGATATTGAATAATGGAAGCACCAGTCATAGAGAAAATCCATAGTACCGTGTACGTAGGGCAAACTGCAACTAGTCGTGGTTATTGACTCCTCATACAAAGTAGCACCTGCAATCATATAGAGGAGAACATACAGGACAGTTCGGATTAAGGTTGGAATATATGGTTCAAAGAGGTTTGCAAACTTCAACGCAGCTTGGTTCCTGTTGGTGTCTGTTTTATCATCTACCAAACATTAGGATAGGATACCCGAAGGCATTCTATCCTCTCTTGAAAAATCACTACTGATTCCAAGGTCTACATGTACGAACAAGTGACTTTAGTGGAATAGCTTCTTGGGTAGTGTATGCTGAAATTTCAAGGGGGACTTACGTTGACAAGTATCTTGAACTGCTGAACTTAGATGGATTTGGCAATTTTAGGATCTTTTTTTGGGAATTTTCTGGGGATTTAGACTTTCAAAAGAAAAGGAAAAAGGGACAGGGTTTGAGAAGGCTAATCTAATCCTATGAATTCTGGAGACGGTATCAACTGGGTGCTCTCGAGAAACCAAACCTTGCTTCGCCACACTAGGGACAACTACACAAGGCCGGTGCAATCTTCAATGGGTTGTGCTTATGATAGAGATGTTGGGATGCACAGGGGATGGGCTCAGACTAACTTTGCACGGTAGAATGGAAATCATCCATTTACCAAAAGTATGAGCGGAGATACACCATCAATTGATGCTTATCAAATCCTTCACTCAAATTAACAACAATGAAAGCAAATCTAGATTAATTTTAACTAAGTGTTGAGGCAATTGAAACCATGCAAATCATTCAAATAATAGAGATTACAAAGCCGCGCACATGCAACATATTATCTGGAAATGACCTTAAGCAACAATACATCAAAAACCTTACACTCTCCAAATGAGAGGAGGCAACCTTATATAGTTTTTAAAAATGAATGAATGGCCGAGATCAAACAGCGATCAAGGGCCAAGATTGAAAGTCTTAAATCCTAATTAGGGTTTCCCAAAATGCTATCAGTTCAAACAAATGGAAGAGTGACACGTGGCGCAGCTGCTAATTTCACTGGGGTGGGTGGCCACTTTCTTCTTTCAGAGATTCAACGTATCTGGACACAATGAGCTTGACCTCCTCCATGGTGACACTTGGCAAACCTCCAATCTGGAAGTCGACGAGGTCCACATCATTGGTACATGTGGCATGGATGCCTTCCCATTCAACTGCTTGGGTGAGGAAGTTCTCATCGATGGAAAGGAAGTTTGCAATCTTTGAAAGATCGCCTTTGTCAATCATCCCTGAATCCCGGAAGAAGCTTTCCTGAATCCTGGCTCTCAGGTTCTCTGCTTGTAAATGCTTCTTCCTTAGGCTTTCCTTATTCCAGATCTTTGACGCCACACGGAATACCTTGCCCAGGATCTCTCTAACACTTGCCTCTGTCTCAAAGCACTTGGTGTCGGATTTCTTCAGAACCTCAATCCGAGTGACCAGAGTATAGTACCATGTGCCGAAGTCGTACCCGTCTCTTGTCTGTATGATGCCTGCATCCACTAAGCTTCTCTTCGACATGCCTCAGATAACCTTTAGATGAGGGAGTATTTCATTCTGAATTTCATCCACCTCTTCCCAATTGGAGGCTAGATCCTGGATACGATCAATCAATAAAGAAGTTGCCTCGTGTGCCGATACTAAATTTTCTACCAGTGTGTCAGCACGCACTGAAGCGTCTGAAATCCATTCCTTTTCTTGAGTGTACGAGCCCTTCATATCATCATAGTCCTTCATTGATCCCTGCTGAAGAGGCTGTGGCAGAGTAGCCGAGACTTCACGGTTGAGTGGGTTGGTTAGATGGAGAACATACTTCTTCCACTGTTGGTTCTCTTCTTCAACTTTCTTCCTCTTTTCCTTTTCATGAGCCAGCCTCGTCTTTAGAACGTTGCACGAGTCATCAAAATATTGGATCTCTTGGTCCTAGGTGGGCTTACCCAGCTCTATGGTGGTAACCTTGTAATCATCTGCGGTGACATTGTCCCTAGTCTTCCCTTCTTTGGGCACCGCTATCTGGACTGTCCTGAATCCGACACTGTCTCTCTGAATTAGGGAAAACTTCCTGGCGGATTTGGGTGGTTTAGCTATAGCGGGTTCATTCACCTTCTCCAGGAATGTTGCGGTGACCTCCTCGGTTGAGTGGGCCTCTTTGGGAACCTTGGCCTTTATGCTTGCTCTAAGCCAATCCGGAATGGTTGATTGTTCCACAGTGTTCCAATCAAACTCATCATCTGCCTCTCCTGGGTTTGCTGGTATGCCATCCAAGAAGATTGTAGGTGCTTCGATTTGCTCTCTGTCTGGACTTTGGAAAGCACTCTTACTTCATCATCAATCACACAGATGTTCATCTCTTGCTCCCCAGTTGCACTCTGATCGGGCGCAATGGAAGCAACACTTAGGATGGAGTGACTCTCGCTAGATTCTCTTCTCTCACCTACAACCCTTTTCCCTGTGACCTTTGTGGAGCTTCCAACCAACTCCTTCCTCTTTCGAGACCCAACACTTTCTGGATTTCCAGCATCACCGACGGAGGTACAAGGATTGACGGACAGAGTATCATCTACTCCCATTAATTCATAAGTTAAGGTCACACCTTTGGCCTTCAACTGTTTTGTATTTTCAGACGCCCACCACCTTGAATACTCAACCACCGACCTCATGAGGTCTGCTAGATCTTATTTCTCTCCCTCTGTCCAAACTATTAAGACTAAGGGTTCATTTTTCATCTTCTCAAAGCCCGACTGTTGAAGTTCTAGGCTTTCTTCTACCTGATCGGCAAGTCTGAATACTTCTGTTGCTCTCACCATACCCAACGGGATTCTTGACCAGAATCTCTTCCCGATCTCGAAGCTATCGTCCGCATTAGCCCAGTAGTCTTCTAGATCCAGTCTGTGCTCAAACGTTGTTCCTTCGATCTTCTTTATCCTATGGAATGGATTGAAATCTTTTCTTGCCTTGTATTGATAGAAGGGATACCAGGCCAACTCCTTCTCAGCGGTTGCAGCAGCCTGTGATGATGGACATGTTTCCCGCCCAGTACCAATTGTAAGTGAGGACGTCCCTGCCTTCTTCTGCTTATCCCTTTGAATCACTATATACTCCTCCAATTGTCTCACAACGTCGAGCAACACCACTCGGTTGGTAGGATAAGCTGTAAGCTTGTATGTGGGCCCGAAGAATCCCTGAATTCGGAGGTAAGTGAATTTTGGATATTGGATGTACCAACACCCGAACCGGCCGATGAAGTCCATAGGCTCTTGAGAGAGCCTCTGGTGCAGGCCACCTTGAAGTGTTCGGGTAATGTGCATCAGGAAGGTATCATTCACCCTTTTGAAATGGAATTTCTCCTCCATGTGGAGCTGGGGATATCAATCATATACTAGAAACTTGTTCTCCTTGTTCCCAAGTTCTCCTCTACAAGTGAGACCTCTGTACTTGTAGGTCCTGACCAAAGAATAAAACAAGAAAGAAATAATGAAGAAAGTCCTATTCGTCTCCAGGTTCCTTAGCTGGCTGTCTAGGTTGTCGCTGATCATCTGGGCCCAGTCTATCATTTTTACTCCATTGATTATTTCATTAATGAAATAATACATCCAGGGTTCGAATGGAGCTCCTTGAGGATTTCCTATTATTCTATCAAGCAGGACAATCATGTCCCCAATGTCCTCCTTGAAGTATGCTCGCACTAGGCTCTTTCTCTGGAGTTTGGAGGCGCCCTTCCTCGGCTTGTCTAGCCAGGAATGGTTAACTATGGCATCATATTCCTCTAGGTGGTCATGGTACAGACTGTCAGCTTCGTCCTTTGTCATATACACTGCGTTGTGGTACTTAGGGATCTTGAAGGCCTCTCTGATGGCCTCATCGCTGACATTTGCCAACACTCTTCCATCAGGTGCAACAATGTCCTTACTGATGGGGCTGTAGTGTTTGGCACATTCGACTACTAGTTCGTTGCACTGCATGGTAGGGAGGAAGCCAACAACATGCACGATACCACTCTTCATCATCTTTCGCGCAATGGTGGTAGGCACAAGGTTGTCCAGACCAAACATTCGCTTCTTAAATTCCCTCAGGTTGATGTGTCCGAGGTTGGTGTCGCTGATGTTCTTCCACTTTGAAGTCATTCTCGACTCTGGAGGAGCATCTTTGTCTACCTGGAATTTCATAACGTCTGGGGCCTGCAAGCAAATAATGAAATTTTAAAGTTATAAAATGATTTGCAAAGTTTTGAAAATAACGAGGCTGCGAAATGGCTAAGTGTTGGAAAATTTTCCATTTTTATTCTCATACTTAGCTATAAAAATCGAATTTCCACCTAAAAAGCCTCGGTCTTAAGGCTGGTTGTGGTTATCACCAAGTGTCAAAACTTTCAAAAAAAATTTCATACTTAGCTAAAAAAATGATTTTCTTTGTCCAAAATTTTCGAAAAATCATTTATCAAATTCTGGAAAATATTCAGAAAATTCATAATTTTAATTTCACCTCTGACTTGGATAGAAGTAAGGCAAGAATTTTCTCCAGAATACTCAGAAAATTCAGAAAAGATTAGATAATTCTTCCTCGTGCTAGTTGCCTTTCTCCAAAAATCTGTAAAACTTTTGGCAAAAAATATTATCCAACTTCCAGCAGTATCTAGAATTTTCTCCAGATGATTTTCAAACTGACATACATTACTAAGCTCTCCTTAGTAGCTTTGAACTTCTTGGTGTAATAATGAAGTTGATAATGAAGTATTTGTAGACAAGGTTAAATCTTCAAGTAGAAACCCTTAAAATCATCCAACTCATACTTCTAATTTGAACTTCGTGTTTCCTAGTTTTAAGACAATATCTCAAAAAAACATTCCATTTTGATTTAAGTTTGAAGATATTTATCAATTCTCCAATATTACCTTTCAAAAAACTTTCCATTTTGATTTAATATCTCAATAATCTTTCAATATTCTTTTCCTCCAAAAAAACTTTCCATTTTGGATTTATTTTGAAGATATTTAATAATCCTTAGATATTTTCTTCATTTTGGATTTAATTTTGAAATCTCTATGGATTGTTGTGACATCATGTTGACTTTGTTTGACCTCCCATGTGTAGGCAGACTTTGGAAGTTTATCTTCATCTTCTCCAAGTTTTGGCGGACTTTGCCTACCTCTCTAGGGTAGGGCGGACTTTGGAAGGTCTTCCCATGTGTATGGCGGACTTTGGAAGGTGTTGGTGGCACCCCTTGGTGGCATCACACACATGGCAGAGTTTAGACCAACTATCTCACATGGCCTAGGGTGGAGTTTAGACTTGGTGCTCTTGGGCGGACTTTGGTGGCTTCTCCACCTTGGGCGGACTTTTGAGGTTGCTCCCATCTTAAGACCTTGGACGGACTTCAAGCACCTCTCCTCATGTCTCTCTAACCTTTGGCGGACTTTGGAGGTTGCTCTTGGGCAGACTTTGTAGGCTCTCCCTACCTTGGGCGGACTTTAGAGACCTCTCCTCATGACCCTCCTAGCCTATGGCGGACTTCAGGCTAGGCTCCTCCATCATTGGGCATGCTTGGGCGGACTTTAGGCTATACCCCTATGCACCCTACACATACATGGCGGACTTTGGATTGTTGGTCTTCATGGCCTCCCAACCTTGGCGGACTTTGGAGAGTGCTCCCACATGGCCTCCCAACCTTGGCGGACTTTGGAGAGTGCTCCCACATGGCCTCCCAATGCATGGCAGACTTTGGAGAGTGCTCAACACATGGTCTCCCGCATCGTGGTGGAGTTTGAACCTGCAACCATACTTCAAAACCCTTGTTAGCCAGACTTCGAAGAATTTTAAGAGAAATTTCAGAATTTCACAGCTTAATCAAATTTAACCGGATTAACTTGAAATTTGAAATCCATGCTTAGGTGGGTCATCTGAAGCAGCAAAAAGCCTAAAATCTAGGGATTTAGCTTTTTAGGTCAAAACTTGGAATTTTCGAGTTCCGGTCGAAGTTGGTCAATGGTGAAAGTGTAAACCCTAGGTTTGCATCCCGAAAAAGCAAAAAGCCTAAAATCTAGGGATTTAGCTTTTTTAGGTCAAAACTTGGAATTTTCGAGTTCTAGTCGAAGTTGGTCAGTGGTGAAAGTGTAAACCCTAGGTTTGCATCCCGAAAAAGCAAAAAGCAGACATCCCTAAAAAATAGGGAAAACTTTCTAAAAATAGCCATATTGGGGATTGGGCTAAAAACGCCGAAAATGAAACTTCCTAAAAAATAGGAAAAAGCAAAAAAACAAACTTTTTAAAAATAGAAAGTTGTCCAAATTCGTCCAAATCAATTGCGATCTTCGTCCTTTGGCCTCTTTGAGCACTCTGGTGGTGTTCACATTGCGGAATCACATAACTTGCAAAAACTAACTTTCAATTGTCAGGGCCTGAAATGCTCTGAATTGGACAAGGCTTGGTGAAACTGCAGCAAAAGGTCACAGGACACTAATAAAACCCTAGAAAAAAGAGAGGGTCCCCATTTGCAATGGGGTGATGTGTGAAAAAGGTCACAACAGTTCCCAATTTAGCAAACTGTGTTACACACTTGCTTGGTGTCGATATTCCTTAGTTGGGCATAAGAAATGCATTAAGTTGGGCATGAACAGTGCTTAGGCTGGGCGTGAGAATCGCCATTGGTTAGGCACGAACCATCTATCACTGGCAAACATAACTCCTCCACCTGCTGGTCGCATATAAATACCTGAGCGTGGTTAATGAAATATGCAGTGTGTGTGTGTGCTGGGTGTATGAAGGATAGCAAGAGGCCGTGGTTTGTTTGAAGACATTCAGTTGGACGTGGAAGACACATTTTGCCTGCATTGGTGGCGTGGAGTAAGGAAGCTGCAGCCGTGTTGAGTGAGTGAAGGAATTTGCTGGGACGTAGTGACCAAGGACCTCTACCAAATCGACATTTTTCCAGTCATAGAAAACCTTTCCAGCTGGGTGTGGATACACCTCTAGATTGGGCGTGGGCAATTCACTGTTTACCAGGTTCCAGCTAAATCACTTGCAGTTGTGTTTTGTAATTCAAACCTTGGTTTAATATTGTGCTTAGTGATGTAAGACCTATAATGGTGTTATGATGAATGTTGGAGGAATTGGATTATTAGCAAGTGCACACTGTTAGTTATTATGATATGAATTTAATTAATTGAATGGTTTGCAATAAATGCTCAGTAGATACTAGCTAAGTGTAATATTATTGCCATTGAGTTTGTAAATGAATGAATGCACAAAACTATCAAAACGCACCAGAATACAACTAAACCACAGGGAACTTCAAGAGAGGGAAAAAATCAGACCATTACTGAATGCTTGCAAATTGTTTGAAAAAATACCAACAACAGGGTTGTTAGGGAATTTACAGCAGATAGGGCAGCCTATTATAGTGGTATCAGAGCTTTAAGTCCTGCCAACCTGTGAGGGTTAATGAGTGAGATAGAAAGGAGATATTATCAGCTAGAACTGAGAAAAGAGTGGCAACAACCATTAGTTCCTGAAGGTCAAACTACATCAGGTATTTTGGGTATTAATCGAGGGTCCTCTTCATAGCAGGGAAATTCTATACCCGTAATCACTTACCCAAACGAACTTCCTATTTTTGAAGAAGTGATTCATTCTCAACTGAAAATATGGGTGAAAGAAGAGATCCCGGAGAGGAAAGGTTTATTCAATTATTAGACACGCTGGTACAGAGGCAGCAGTTAGTAGAACAAAGTGTACAACAATAGAATCAGCGGTTGGATTTATTGACACAGATGATAGCTAGACAAGTGGGCATAAATGTGAATAACCTTGGTGGTGGTAATGCTGGAAACAATCAGCAAGGTGGATTTAATAATCAGCAAGGTGGAATCAATAATCAGCAAGGTGGAATTAATAAGAGGCAAGGTGGGAATAATAGACAAAATGGTGGGAACAACGAAAATGGGGGAGGACAGATGGCAGATAATTTTGGTCACGTAACACAACCCACTAGGACAGCGAGTTCTAGACCTCTCATACCCACCTTCACACCTAGAGTTCCAATTCAGACAGCTGTTGAACCGCAGATTGTAGACTTACAAGATCAGTTTCAGAGAGATTGGGAGAGTGGTGGACAGGACTTTCAGGCAGCTATAACTCTTTGGGACTATATTGATTTGAGGATGAGACACATGCCTCGTGCAGGTGATAGGAACCGAAATTATGAGCTAAGGAAGGAAGTGGGTAAATTGTCTTTACTTTATTTTGATGCTTCTGGTAAGACTACAACACGAGTTTGGGTCCAAAAGGTGGACACTTACCTATAGCTGAATCCTATGACTGAGGAGGAAGCTATTAAGTATGTTGCTATACACCTTGATGGAGTTGCTCATGAGTGGTGGCACCACGGTATGGTAACTATGAGACATGGGCAGATCACTTCTTGTGTTGAGTTCACAAAACGGTTGATTGAGAGGTTTGACACCAAAGATCCTGAGTTGCATTTCAAACAGCTAGCACAACTCAGGCAGTGGGGATTAGTGGATGTTTATATTTCAGAATTTCAGCGGTTAGCAGTGCTAGTGACAGATATTTCAGAGAGGAGACTTGTTGTCTTATTTATGGATGGACTTTCAGATCCTTTACGGGGTTGGGTCAAGGGTCATGATCCTTTGACATTGCAGGAGGCTATCAAAAATTAAATTATTTAGCACCTTCATTCTACAAGAGCAAATTCAAGTCTAAGGACTCTCACTACAAGAAGGACAAAGATAAGAAAACGTTTCATAAGGATTCACATCAGCCACATGAGGGTAATAAGAAACTTGATAATGATCAGTTGAATGAACTCAGAAGGAAGAAATTATGTTTCCATTGTAGGGAGCCTTGGGATCCTTCTCACAAATGTCCCCTTAAGGTTAAGGCCAAGTAGATTGAGTACTTTTTCAGCTGAGGAGATAGCCTTTGAGAGTTCAGATAGTTCATCATCTTCAGGGGACAATGATAGTAAATCAATAGCTGGTGGGGATAGCAGTGATGACAGAGTGATTGCACGCTTGTCAGGGAATTATAAATCAATTACCTTTAAGGTGTGTGGTGTAATTCAGGGACAGCGAGTGATATCATTGATCGACATTGGTGCTACTCATAATTTTATTGATGCTCAGGTTGTGGCGAAATGGGGATTACAGATAGAGGAGCATGATGGATTCAGAGTTGTAGTAGCTAGTGGACATAAAATCCTATGTATGCAAAAAATTTCTAATTTGCACATGAGGATTGGTGACTATGAGTTGGTTGATGATTTCTATGTTGTAGACATGGGAGATTATGATGTCATACTAGGCATGACGTGGATGACTTCTCTAGTTGAGTTTACATTTAATTTGGAGAGAGTAGAAATGAGATTTGAGCATCAGGGTAGTGTTGTGACCATTTCACACATCGCCCCATTAAAATGGGGACCCCCTCTTTTTGCTCGTTTTGCTTGCCTTTCTCTTCGTTTTTTTTTTTTTTTAGGGTTTTGGTTTAGTATGCCAGTTGTCTGGACTAGGGTCAAGCCTTAGGGTTTCTGTTACTGCGTTTTCAGGCCAGAGTCCAATCCAATTTTGAATTTGAGAGCTTCCTCCCGAGGGATGCAATTTTGGAAATAGGGTGAATTCGTCAGGTGGTCAAGTGAGTTGGTCTAGGTTCAGTTGGAATTTTGATGCAGAAACCAATTTTTGTCTAAGTATTGGTGATGAGATTTTGATTTTTGCCCGATTGAGTAATTTTGACCAAATTTTGAAAATTTTGATAATTGATCCCGGGCATTGGAAATGACTTGTTTTCGCTTTGTGAAGTGATTAAAATCCCAGAATCTTGATATTTTGGCCTGTGGAAGCAAAATCGCTCCTGTCCCTCACTGAAGGACCAGCGCTTGTTTTTCAAGATTTTACTGTCCTTGCAGGATCAAGACGAATTTCGGATTGGAAGTGATAAAGGGAGGCATGTTCTTTCCGTTGAATATAATTTGAAGAATTTTACAAACACGGAAATGTGCCAGGAGCAAAAATCGCTCCTGTCCCTCAGTGGAGGACCGGGGCTCAAAATCAAACATTGCCTTGTCCTTGCAGGATTTGAACAATTTGACGATTTGAGGAGATCAAAGGAGATATGTTTCATCAGTTGAATATAATTTGGAAGTGCCTTCGTGAAGAAAATTGGACCTAGAAGCTAAATCGCTCCTGTCCTTCAGTCAGGGACCAGAGCGAAATTCAGTGGTAGCTCCTGTCCCTCTCCCATGGACCAGAGCGATTTTCCTTGTAAGGCAAAAGTTGAGCAAAGAGCAAGTAAGTTTTAAGTTTGAGGTAAGCAAAGAAGGTGTAATGAACCCGTTGAAGACGAATTGAAGATTACAAGACATCAAAGTAAACCCCATATTGGCCTGGGTGCTCCTGTCCCTCAGCCAGGGACCAGAGCGATTTTTGCCTTAGACCAATTTCTCACCAAGTTAGAACAAACTCCAGGCCAAGGATGAATGAAAGGGGGTACAACGAGTCCATTGAATATAATTTTGGAAGTTGGCAAAGTGTGATTGAGCTTGAAAATGAAAATTCGCTCCTGTCCCTCAGTCAGGGACCAGGGCGAAATATTGGTTATGTTGCCTTCCTCCCAAGTTTAAATCACTCCAAGTCAAAAGTACAAAGTGGCAATGACGTTTGAGGTGTCTCGACAAAGAATGAAGTTGCAAAGATCGCCAAGGATGAAGGATTTGCACTAAATGCCTAGATTCGCTCCTGTCCCTCTCCAAGGGACCAGAGCGAAATATTCAAATATGTCCAAATTTAGGTTGCCGCTCACGTCTCAAGTGTTCGAAAGGGAGTAAAGAACATCATTTTGCGCCTTGGAGACAACTGCAAGTTAATATGATGAAGGATTTACACTATATGCTCAAATTCGCTCCTGTCCCTCAGTCAGGGACCAGAGCGAAATCTCTATAAAGGCTTAAGTTTTGGATGTTGATCACGTTTCAAGTGTTCAAGAAGGACCAAAGGACATCGTTTTATATTGTGAAGGCAATTGCAAGTTGATAAGAACAAGGATGCGCCCAAGACACCAAAGTTCGCTCCTGTCCTTCAGGCAAGGACCAGGGCGATATTCACTATATTGGCCATTTCTTTCGAAACTTACGACAAACCAAGGTCGTACAAGGTTGCAAAGCGTCAAAGTGTTCTTAAGAAGATGATATACGAGGAAGTCAAACATCAAAAAGTGAGCAACTAGAGCATGGAGACAAAATCGCTCCTGTCCTTCAGGCAAGGACCAGGGCGATTTTCACAAAAACACTCATTTTCCTTCGAAGATCATGTCAAAGCAAGATTATATAAGATCGAAAACGTCATTTGGAACGCAACAAGTAAGAAGCTAAGATTAAAAGATGATGAATTTTGGCTAGAGCATAAAATTCGCTCCTGTCCCTCACCAAGGGACCAGGGCGAAAACCATTCAAACATCAAAATGCCTTGTTAAGGACGAATAAAGTAAGCGTGGAACCAAGGGATAACGTCATTGCTTGCCACATGATGAAGATTGGTAATCGAAGAAGTTAGGATCAAGGAGAAAACACAAGGTTCGCTCCTGTCCCTCACCAAGGGACCAGGGCGATAATGGTCACAAAGGGCATTCGTCTACGAAATCAAATCAATCAAGCACAAGGTTCTTGTCAGAAATGCTAGTTTCAACGTAAAGATGAAGATTTTGAACGTAAAAGGTAAAAGAATCAAGGCTAAGATGATAATTCGCTCCTGTCCCTCTCCCAGGGACCAGAGCGATATGGTTTGTATCTTTCCACCTCTCCAAATTTTGGCGCTAAAACATTTTTTTTGAATTTTATTAAATGCTAAAAATCGATAAATACAATTAAAAGTTAGCATTTAAAATTTGCGCGTGAGCATTTAATTAATTATTTCTTGCCTTTAAAAAATCGAAAAATTAATTGCAAAGGCATTAAATGAATTAATTATTATTTTAAATAAAAAATTAAATTGGGGCGCTTGGGTTTCATTTGCTTTATTTTACAAAGTCGGCCCTTGGTTTTTATTTAAAAATTGTTTAAATTACTTTATTTTTTACAAAGTCGGCCTATGGGGATTAATGAGGTAAGTGCCTATAAAGGGAAGTGGTTTATTTCATTTTCAAATCATCATTTAAACCTTCATTCACATGCGATTTGGAGAAGACAAAGGGGTGTGCGAATTTAGCAAAGGAAGTAGTGCGAACATCATCCAAAGGAGTGCGAGTTTGAGTGAAGCGAGCTTGCCATCAAGACGTTGAGGACCCCCAAAGGTGGCGAAATTGCAAGGAAGGACATTCGCTTGAGGAAGATCACGTGGGGAAGCTTCAAATTTTGATTTTGCCTAGGCGAATCTCTTTATTTTGCATTTTAGAGTTAGATCTCAAGTAAGGTATGGCGATGTAATCCTTTGTTTTGATTTTGAATTTTGATCGTCATTACCTTAAATTTTGAATTTTGAAATTTTGAATTTCAATAGCTCAATCGTTGTTTAGGAAATGATAACTCAAGGACTTATCATGAAGTTTCCTAAAATTAATCTTTGATCTAATCTATGTTATACATTGCAAAATCTATTGCTTATTATGAAAGGTTGTGTAGGTATGGCGACCCCGAAGGCGGGAGCATCCACCAGTCGTCCAGCTCTCATGAAGGAAGATCAAAAGAACGAAGAACTGGAGACCAAGATCGTGTCTAAGTGGAGCAACATTGGAGATACCAACTTGGGCAACTTCAGTACGAAGAAGTTTCGAGAGGTCCCTTACATTGGCAAGCCATCACCTGTCGCCAGGAGGATAATTGAGAGTGGCATCATCAAGGCGGCCGGCTTCCCTCCAGCAGTTCAATGCCATGAGTTGATGATCGAGTGTGCTCGTCATTATGATCCACAGTCCAGAACGATCGTGTCCAAGGAGGGAAACACTTTAGCTTATCTTTCAGAAGAGGCTATAAGTGAGGCTTTCCATCTTCCAGAGCACAGAGATATGGTCTACAAGAGCATAGAAGGAGCCAGGTCCATGTACGAAGATGATCCAGATGCTTGCCTAAGCATCATCAACAAGAACTGGTTGCTTAAGAGTCGTCCTCGCCTGAGCAAGATCCCAAACACACCACACAGGATCGATTTCCAGGAGGAGTACAGAGATTTGATTACAATGCTCAACCGAGTCATAGGAGCCCCTCAAGCCTTCTACTTTGAGAAGTGGATGTTTTACTTCATCCAAGTGATAGTTCAGGGAAAAGGAACAATTCATTGGGCTAGAATGATTAGCCATTGCTTGGACGTACAGTTAAGGCGACTCAAGGCTACCAAGTCCTTCCACATGAGTTCATATGTCATATATGCCTTGATTAGGAGCTTTGAGTATGCAGGACTACCTCATAGGGGAGTGATTGGAAGAGGACCCGGCGAGGTCAGAGTTTGTGATTCCTATGTTCACTTGCATCATCCACCAGGAAGTAACTACAAGTTAGTTAATGATACCTTCACGATGAACATCACCAGAACGTTGCAAGGCGGGATTCACAATAGATTATCTCAGGATGCACAGGAACTAGTAAAGAGGTACGGTGCTTGGTTTATCCAATTTCCGAAATTTACTTATATCAGAGTTCATGGATGTCCTTCACCTCCATACATGTTGCCGAGATATCCGACAGACAGAATAGTGTTACTTGAGGTAACAAGACAGTTGGCAGCTTATGCGAAGGCATTCAGACACAGACATGGAAATGGAGTTCCTGTACCTATCATCTTAGGCAATTCAGTTGAGGTATGTCCTAATGCTTTAGCCATGGATGACGCAGAGAAGGAGTTAGCTTTGTATTCTTTTTCATTCTTTGCTTTGAGAGAAAGCTTTGATCCACATGGATATATAGAGGAGACAGTCGGTAGAAAGTTTAAGCATGAGTTTTACATAGAAGATTTTATGATGAATCTCTTAGACGATCTTGAAGTGAAAAGAAAGATGCATTCTAGATTGCCTTTGGATTTCATCAGGAAATGCAAGATTTACAGAGTGGCCGACCAAGCTCAGGACAGTGGCAGACATCTTCAGTCATCCTATGATCGAGAAAGCAAATCAGTAAGGTTAGACTGGAATGAGCCCGAGGTTGTGGATCTAGATGCTTTGATGGCTTCGGTCTTGTCTTGTACTCGCAGATGGGTTGATGTGCAGCATCAGAAGTTGAGAGAGCAGGGCATAGCTATGACTTTCACTTTGGAAGAGAAACCAGCTGAAGGTGGAGCTAGTGTAAGCGAGGGCAATCCTAATCCCAGAAATACAAGTGAGGGCAACCTTCGAAGTGCGAGTGAAGGCAATATCCATCCAAGAGGCTCAAAGAGGAAAGAAAGACCTAAGAAGAGAGAATCTTCCAAAAAGAAGCAAGAGGCCAACCGAGATCGTTCATCTGGCGCATCTTCTCGACAAGAGAAGAGGACATCTGAGATAGAGGAATCCATGGAATCAATGGTACAAAATGATAAAGAAGGACAGGCACCTCGAAGGTCACCAGGTGAATCTCTTCAAGATAATGAGTTGCATGATGATAGGGAAGATAATGAAGTAACATCTCCTCCCAGAGAAGAAGAATTGCTCAAGGAAATACAGGTTAAAGAAACAAGATCTGCCATCCCAGATTGGTTGAAGGAAAGATTAACGAAGGTGATCGTGATTGAGGACGAAGACAATGTAATTGATTTGGAGAGCCTTGTTGGACATTCCCAGGAAGTGACAGAGAAGAGAAAAGCTACCAAGATGTCCAAGATGATTAGAGATGAGACTGGATCCAGAATATTGCAGATAGCTACACCGGCCGTGGACAAGTATGAAGGTGAGATCCTTGCAGAAGAATATGATGTAGAGACATTTGAGCTTGGTCCACTCACAGTCGAGCAGACACTAGATGATGCCACCGATTCGTTTGAGGCATTGAAAGATAAGCTTAGGGAAGAAATGGAGAAAAATAGAAAGCTTGAGAGAGAAGTTGGTGCATGGAGAACATATTTCAACCATCTCAATCAGCCTTTGGGACGTCAGGATCCAGCAAGATCACCCGTGCAGGCACTTCCCCTTCAATCAATTAGTGAGGCAGAGAGATTCAGGAGTTTGGTCCAGCATATGAGCACTTGGATGGACAAATCTCATACAGTTGCCGTAGAATTTGCAACAAGGATGATGAAGACTATTCATAGGGCTATCCAGGTTCTTGAGATCATTCACAACTTGATGATAACAGTAGCTGCTTTTGCCCATACCAAAGAGGTTATCATTCTTGTCTTGCAAGTAATCAGACAAACATCAAGGAAGGTCTTAGCGCAGGAAAAGATCATGGATGGAGGACCTCACAGTTTACTTCAGTGGTCAACCTTACTCCAGATGAAGGAAGTTCTCTTCGAGGACATCAGTACTAGATGTAGCCATGTTGAGGAGGTTATCCACCCGATCCAGGACAGAGTATTTGAGGTACTACGTACCATTCTTGGCAGGAGGATCGAGATTGAGACAGATGTAGATTTGCAGGAATTAGAGGATAGAATCAAGGTTATCTTTTGCAAGGATGCAAATGTTATCACAGATGAGCAACGGGACCAGATGTTTGCTACCATGCTGCTGATTGAAAAGACTAAGGAACTTGAACCTGGTTGGGACGCTGCTCTTCTCCAGGCCTTTGATCAGGTCATCCACTTGGAAGAGAGAATGAAGAATCTTCCCGAGATTCCAATTGCTGAGATCGAAGGAATCGTGTCTAGATTCATTGTATATGCTAAAAAGGAGCATTGGAAAGGGAATAAGATTCTAGATGAGAGATTGTTATAGATTACATGGCACCTTAATTGTCATTGGTTTATGTCTCCTAGATTTTCGTGCCAAATTTAATAACTGGCTATGCATTTAATGTTGTGCAATAAAAGGGGAACTTTTGTAATAAAACCCTAATTAGGGTTTAGGTGTCATAATCTTGGCCATTGATCTTCTTTCGATCTGGACCGTTCATTGTAATTGAGGATGCTATTTATACCCTCATTTCTTTCATTTTATGTAACTAGAAATTAGAGAGAGTTAGAAATTATTGATGTATTAGAGAGATTAGAGTTTAGAAGCAATTTACTTTTGTAGCAAGATTGAGCTTTGAGAAAGGAATTCAAGCAATTGTTGTACATGATGGCTTTGAGATCAATGAAATATTGAAGTTATGGTGTTTTGTTGCAATTCTTTTGGTTATCTTCATGGTTGTTCATTTTCCTTGAATCATTCTCAATCGAAGTAGTGTGTTAATTCGAAGGACAAAGTGTTGGACTTGATCTTTGGTAGGATTCGTTTTCCAAACCACTGGCTTCTTGCTGATTGTAGGAACGCCTTGCGTGGTCGACTGGAGATATTTGAATCGCTTAAATCTTCAATCGTTATTGTATCTTGGATATGTACCTTCGTGGTAGTGTCTTTGATCTTTGATGTATTGAAAAATCATTTGTTACCTTAGAAGATCGCATCAATTTCAATTGAGTTGTTAATTTATGGCAATATTGAAGTTGGTTGAATCTCACCAAGTCTAGTCCACATCAAGTCATTCTTAGGGTTAGACTAGATTAGACCTCTTGCAAACCCTATCCTTTTGATATTTTTTTGAAAAGCTTGTTTAGTTTAGCAAAATCTTCGGCGACGTAAGGCCCCTTGATGACACATCAATCACAACGACCACTGGTGCTTATCCACACGTAGAGACCCTACTAAAAAGAACATTGGAGTCATCCTAACTGATCCTTCTTGCGATATCTTCAGCAGTTAGCGACTTTATTCAAGAGAGGATAAGATGCCTTTGGGTATTTTATTCTGTGTATGATTGTGTATAAAATACACGTCAACAGGTAGGAAAGTGGTACTTCGTTGTTTGTCAGATGGATGTCTTAGAACAGTATCACTTAGACGAATGGAGAGGTTGATTCGTCATGACCAGGTGCAGTGGGGAGCTGAGATTTTAGTGATCCCAGAGGGATCGGAACAACAAAAGCAGGATTATCCTCCACAGGTTCAGTCACTGTTAACCAAGCACTCCAAAGTGTTTGGTGATATACCTCCAGGTAGACCTCCTGACAGGGGCATGGAGCATGTTATAGAATTAGAGGAGGGAACAAAACTTGTTATCACTACACCTTACAGGCATCCAAAAAGGTATAAGGATGAGATTGAGAAGACTATCAAAGAGCTTCTCGAAATGGGGCACATCAGACCTAGTAAGAGTCTGTTTGCTTCTTCAGTGGTGCTAGTTAAAAAGGATAGTACTTTCAAGATGTGTATTGATTACAGGGAGTTGAACAAAAAATGATAAAAAACAGATATCCGATTCCCCGTATTAATGAACTCATAGATGAGTTACATGGTGCCTGCTACTTCTCCAAAATAGATTTGAGATCCGGCTATCATCAGATTCGGGTTAGGGAGGATGATGTGGAGAAGAAAGCTTTCGGGTGTCATTATGGACACTTCGAGTTCTTAGTCATGCCCTTTGGCTTGACCAATGCGCCAACTACCTTCTAGTCCTGCATGAACAGGACATTCAGAGATTAGTTGGGGAGGTTTGTGTTGATATTCTTTGATGACATACTGATTTATAGTAAGACTTGGGAGGAGCATTTGAAACACATAGATATTGTGTTGAGTATTCTTGAGCGTGAATCCTTGTATGCGAAGATGTCTAAATGTGCTTTTTATTAGAATAATATCTTTCTCTTTGTGTTATTAATGGTCATTTAAGTTGTTTCTAATTTCGCCTCTAGTTAACGATTGTTTCTTTTAGAAACATCGTCTTTGTAACTCTATTTAAAGGAGCTTTGTCTCCTTGATTAATTGAACAACATCGATTCTTTGAAATCCATATGCTTTTGCATCTGTATTATGGTATCAGAGCCTTGGTTATTTTCCAAATAATTTTTCAATTAAAAATTCGTCACGAATTTTTAATAGTTTTTTGAAAAATTTCTTTGTTTATTCGAAATTGCTACTTTGGCAGTTCGTTTTGGCTGCAGCTGCTAGGGTTTTCAGCTAATTTCTGGCTATTTTTTGCCTTCTCCTGTGACCCGTCTTTGCTGCATTTTTGTGCGACCACGCGATGCAATTTTTTTCCCGCCTGCAAATTTTTTTCAGCCATTTTTTGGACGGAAATCTGCATTTTTGACTAGGGTTTTTTCCCTTCAGATCAAGTCGAATTTTTTTCCGATTGCAAATTCTTGGTGGGTTTTTCGAGATCTCAATGGGTCGTCGTCAGAATTTTCTGGGTGCCTCGATTTTTCGAGCCAGCAGATCCAGATTCTGACAGCAGATTCTTTCTGGGTTTTTCGTAAGGATTTTTGGGTTGTCTTCGGATTTTTCTAGGTCAGCCGGAATTTTTTTCTTGAAATTCATGCCAGCCGTACTTCATTTTTTGATTTTGGGATGACAGAGTTGTTGTATTTGGGGCACATCATTAGTGCTGAGGGTGTTCGTGTGGATTTAGGGCTATTATGGATTGGCCGCCACCGAAGAATATTTCTCAACTAAAGGGATTCCTTGGGTTGTGTGATTCTACCGCCGCTTTGTGAGGAGTTTTTCTCAGACTGCTGCACCCCTTACCGATTTGACTAGGAAAGATGCTTTTGAGTGGTCAGACAGAGCTCAATAGTGTTTTGACAGATTCAAGGAATTGATGAGCACCTGTCCAGTGTTTGCCATTCCAGATTTCAGTAGGCCTTTTGAGTTGCATTGTGATGCCTCAGGTGAAGGCCTTGGTGCAGTATTGATGCAGGATAGACACCCCATCGCTTTTGAGAGTAGGAAATTGAAAGGGCTTGAGAAGAGTTACAACATATATGACAAGGAAATGTTAGCAATTATGCACGCCTTGGTGAAATTCAGACAGTATTTGGTGGGGAGTAAGTTTACCGTCAAGACAAATCATAACAGTTTGAGGCATTTCCTTGGACAAAAGGATTTGAATGACAGGCAGTAGAAATGGGTCAGCAAACTGCAGGCTAGTGACTTTGATATAGTTTTCGTCAAAGGCAAGAAAAACATAGTTGTTGACACCTTATCCAGGAGACCACATTTATGTGTTTTGCGAGTGTTGGAGGATGACTGAAGGGAATTGATTTCAGCAGAGTATGCGAAAGACAAGTGGGCTACTGGTATTGAAGATGGCACTATCCAGGATGACAGGTATACAGTGGAAAATGATTTGATCATTTACAAGGAGAGGATTTATTTAGTGTCAGGATCTGCTATAAGCAAAAGATTTTGAGAGTTTTCCATGACTCACCATTAGCAGGACATCCAGGGTATTTCAAAACCTACAGGCAGGTGAGAGAGCGCTTTACTTGGAAAGGGCTCAAGTCAGAAGTATTACAATATGTGAGGGAGTGCCCAGTGTGTCAGTAGAATAAGCATGAGCACTCTTTCCCTGGTGGTTTATTGCAGCCCCTACCCATTCGTGAGAGGAAGTGGGATAGTCTATCGATGGATTTCATTATAGGCTTACCTAAGGTCCAAGGCAGGGATTGCATAGATGTTGTGGTGGATCGGTTGACGAAGTTTGCTCATTTCTTCGCTATTTCATCCACCTATACAACAATGCAGACGACGAAATTGTTTTTCAGAGAGGTATTCAGGTTGCATGGATTGCCACGGAGCATTGTGAGTGATAGGGACAATAGGTTCATGAGTAATTTTTGGCTGGAGCTCTTCAGGTTGTGTGGGACAGAGCTTACTTCGAGCACCAGTTATCACCCGTAGACGGATGGTCAGTCTGAGATTGTGAATAAGTGGGTGGAAGGATACCTCTGCAATTATATCGCAGGGCAGCAGAAGGCGTGGGTGAAGTGGTTGTATTTAGGTGGGTATTGTTATAACACCACTTATTATATGTCCATTCAGATGTCACCCTTTATGGCCCCTTATGGTTATGAAGCTCCAAGCTTCTTGGATTTGCTTTTTGGAGACAACCGAGTACCTAAGGCTAAGGATCTCTTACAGGAGAGCCAGGATATCATGAGATCGCTGAAGGAAAACATACAAAAGGCTCAAAATCAACAGAAACAATATGCAGATCAGCATAGAGTAGAGATCTTTTGAGGTGGGTGACATGGTTTATCTCATGCTGCAGCCCTACCGACAGTCCACTCTCAAAAGGAGTGGTGCAGAGAAGTTGAAGCCATGTTATTACGACCCATTCAAAATTATTAGGAGGGTTGGAGAGGTGGCTTATGAGCTTGAGTTGCTAGCTGATAGTAAGGTACACAATGTTTTTCATGTGTCACGCCTCAAAAAGGTGTTGGGTCATAATGTAGTACCTTTAGCAGAGTTACCTCCTCTTGATGATGAAGGAAACGTATTTTGGTTCCTTAGGTCATTTTGGAGATTAGGGAGCGCACCTTGCGGAGACGGGTCATCAAGGAGTATTTGGTGAAGTGGAGGAACTTGCCAGTAGAGGATGCTACTTGGGAGGGTGAGCAGATTTTACAACATTCAGAGCTGAGATTGCTTGAAGACAAGCAATTTCAAGGGGGGCAGACTTTAATGTCCCCTTTTTAGTAGTTATCTAGCGATTTGTCGTTAGCCTTTTTTGCCATGGTCTCGAGGGCTAACCAGAACTTTGCAAGGATTTGTGATGGATTTGGCCTAGGCATATTTAGTTTCGGGGCAAACGGAGTTGATTTGTTAGAGTTTCCAGGAGCTTACTATTTACAGTAAGTCAGCGCGGGCACAGTGTCGGGAGAATTTTGGTGTGATTTTGGTCAACACATTTTGGTGCATTTATTCATTCATTTGGATTGCATTTTTTATAAAGGAATTAATTATTCAGGCAAAAATCAATAGTTTCTAAAGTGAAATTTAATTATTTAACTTTAGGGGTTATTTAATGCTGAAGCTAATGTTTAAAAAGGAAATATTAAAAGTACCCCTTCTTTGTGGAGACATAAGGGGATAATGTTATTTTATTCTCTCTCTTTTATCCCACACTGATAGTGCTTTGGGATGCATGCCAAAAGGAAGTGATAAATAGAAGCATTTAATGCTGAAAACTCATCTTGGGAATTTTGACTTTGGAAATTGTGAAGCTAATTTTCTGGAGAAATTTGGAAATCTTCTTGGCATTTGGGGACGAAATCCCTCAGATGTAACATTTCTCTTGCCTGAGGAAGATCATGTTTGGGAAATCCCTCAAAGACAAATTTGGTATTGAAGGAAGAATTTGATTTAATAGGTTTGGACTATTTTGCATTAGCAGAGCACTATGAATTGGTAAGATTTCTTTCTTTAGCACTGTGATATTGAATAATGGAAGCAGCAGTCATAGAGAAAATCCATAGTACTGTGTACGTAGGGCAAACTGCAGCTAGTCGTGGTTATTGACTCCTCATACAACGTAGCACCTACAATCATATAGAGGAGAACATACAGGACAATTCGGATTAAGGTTGGAATATATGGTTCGAAGAGGTTTGCAAACTTCAACGCAGCCTAGTTCCCTATTTAGCAAACTGTGTTACACACTTGCTTGGTGTCGATATTCCTTAGTTGGGCATAAGAAATGCATTAAGTTGGGCATGAACAGTGCTTAGGCTGGGCGTGAGAATCGCCATTGGTTAGGCGCGAACCATCTATCACTGGCAAACATAACTCCTCCACCTGCTGGTCGCATATAAATACTTGAGCGTGGTTAATGAAATATGCAGTGTGTGAGTGTGCTGGGTGTATGAAGGATAGCAAGAGGCCGTGGTTTGTTTGAAGACATTCAGTTGGACGTGGAAGACACATTTTGCCTGCATTGGTGGCGTGGAGTAAGGAAGCTGCAGCCGTGTTGAGTGAGTGAAGGAATTTGCTGGGACGTAGTGACCAAGGACCTCTACCAAATCGACATTTTTCCAGTCATAGAAAACCTTTCCAGCTGGGTGTGGATACACCTCTAGATTGGGCGTGGGCAATTGTAATAACCCCCTTAAATATTTTTTAGATTTTCTCAAATTACAATCAACACAACACTCGTTAGAGTTAGGAAATGAAAACCAAATATTGCTGAAAGTAACCCTTCCACTTTCTGATCACCAAGAGCCCAATCTGGGAAGGTGAGAGCATACAGTGTTGAGGGGATTGTTAGATGCAAATAGCTGAAAATGATTACAATGCTTGTGCGGCAAGCTAGCCCCTTCTGCTTGTATAGCGGGATGCTGTAAACACTAATATCATTTGGCGTTAAACGAGCCAAGGACAATCCAAAACTGAAATTGCAATCACTTAGCCACTTATCCAGCGGGAGGACTAGAAATGAAATTACAAATCAACTCTATTGCTTATGCAGCGGGAGGACAGTATTACAATAATCAAGTAGGCAACAAAGCTAGCCTCTTCCACTTATGTAGTGGGACTAAGAGCAACAATCCAAAAGATAGCTGTTAGTACTACTAATCAACTTTACAATGCAAACATGGATTATCAGAATTACTAGAAATCACTATCCAAAGCTAGGTGGCGAAGCCAGCCTCTTCCACTTATGCAGTGGGACTAGAGAAATCAATTGAAGTGTTGTTAGTACTACTAACCAGCATTACAAAATGATTCATCATAGTTATTCAAATGCTAACAACCAAACCAACAACCGCAACTAACAATAGATATTCACTCCCAAACTAACATAAGCTAAACACAACAAGAAAGCTCTTCACACTACCAACTTCGAATTTTGAAATACCAATAGCACACTGGAAAACATAGACCAACAAGCTACGAACACACTAAAATGCTCACAACTCGCCCAAAACAACTCCGAATGACATGAAAACAGAAGCAAATGAGAGATATGAAAAAGACGATATAACTAGAACCTCAAATCTGCATCATTGGCGCCAAAAACAAAACAACACGCAACCCAAGGCAGCCAAGGAATGGTACGACCCAGCTGGGAAGTGCAATTTGCAATATAAAATTCAAATCATCAAATGAGGATCTGCAAATTGGTAGACTCCATTGCCTAGGGGAAAGAATTAATCAGAGTCAATACCCAGAATGACTTGGCGAACACACAGGGACCCACAAACAGATTTCTACTTCAGCGCACACACCAACCGGCAACATGAACACTCAAAAAACACTCCAAACATCTGAAACTGATACACAAATCTGTAACATTGTTCCTCAAATCTACTCCTCTGAATGAAGAGCAGTCACAAGCTCAATTAGTTGCTATATTGCAAGCAAGAAATCCAGCGGTAGCTATAGGAGGTATGCTTTCCCCAAAGCTTCAATACAAATTTCAGCAGCACTTCGTTATAATTTTTCCATAGATCACAAATGAGAAGCGCGACACTCATACTTAAAGATTCAAGGAGCCCAAATTCAAATTCACATGGGGCCCAAATTCCTTAATTTCATTTGAGTTTCATTACATGGCATTTACCAAACATGGCGTCCCCACCTCTAGGCTCAAATGTTCGAACTTTTCCCTTGGTCCATATTTGCAACATAAAAAAAAACATTATTCTTAAGCACTTTTTCATCCTTGGTGCCAGACTTAGGAGAATTAATAATTTTTTTGAATAAAATGTACTTTCCCTTTCCTAAGTCGTCCAACATAATAATTAAATATTAAACTTAGGATAAAGTATTAATATTTAATAATTCACTTTCAAATCAAGACTGATCAATGCCAAATTGAACTGGAAATTGAAGTGCTGAAAACCAACAAAACTGATTGGGTTGGAGCTTTGCATTGAACTGTTAAAAATAACAGAATTGACACTTACTAAAAATAGCAAGTCTTGAAAACAACTCCAAAAAGATTGCTCTTCGAACCCTAAAGATGTGCTCAGAAAACCCAGAAAGACTTAGAAATCCTGACAACTGCCACCAACTTAATAAAAATAGTAAGTTCAAAATTCTTCTCGGAATCGAATGCATGTTACACCTCTGCGAAGCTTTTGGAAAACCCAGAAGGAATCCACAATCAGAATCATAGAATTCCAACTAGTCAAGCATCAAACAACTCACACAACCTCCTAAAAAATGGGAAACCCTAATTTCTGCTTCCAGTTAGTCTACGGGTCTCCGGAATAGGCTAATGGCCCACTGAACTCCACGTCACTAAGAAGGGGACATTACAGCAATTTGCTGTTTACTAGGTTCCAGCTAAATCACTTGAAGTTGTGTTTTGTAATTCGAACCTTGGTTTAATATTGCGCTTAGTGATGAAAGAACTATAATGGTGTTATGATGAATGTTGGAGGAATTGGATTATTAGCAAGTGCACACTGTTAGTAATTATGATATGAATTTAATTAATTGAATGGTCTGCAATAAATGCTCAGTAGATACTAGCTAAGTGTAATATTATTGCCATTGAGTTTGTAAATGAATGAATGCACAAAACTATCAAAATGCACCAGGATACAACTAAACCACAAGGAACTTCAAGAAAGGGAAAAACTCAGACCATTACTGAATGCTTGCAAATTCTTTGAGGAAATACCAACAACAGGGTTGTTAGGGAATTTACAGCAGATAGGGCAGCCTATTACATATTATACATGGCTAAAGGTGCATCGATCATCCCAGCCGACTTGGAAGTAAACAATAAAGCATAGGGAGGCCGACCTAATCACAACCTTCTAATGTGCCTAGCTCAATCCTCAAGCAAACCCTAGCCGACACAACACTATCCTTAGACACTTAGAAAATGCGCTTTGAACTTATCTATTTAACACTCCAAAACCTGCCTAGAGGAGGAAATGTGGCGTGAGTTGGCCCTAATTGGAAGGGAAATAAAGGTTTATTTGATAAAAGGTGTGATTAAAAAATCCTAGGCCGGCTAGGACAGGAGTGGATGCGAATTCAACATGAGGACTCCATAAATTGGAAATCAAATGCCTCATTCAAACATCATTTTACTTCAATTCTAAGCAAATTTCACCAGCAGACCTAGGCAAATTTTGGATCAGAAATTCAATTCATTTGAAAAGCATTGTTCTCATTTTTAGTGTCTTAATCTAAATGTGTTTGTTTTCAGGTTTAAGACTAAGGGGCGAAGTGCATGGTGATGAGGATAAATCAAGGTTCAAGCGTGTTTCAACCAGCTGATATAGATGACTCAACCACGTGGAAGGGACAACATGAAGATAAGGACAACATGATTGCAAGATCAAGGTTAATCAAAGCTAGGGACTTGATCAAAGATGATGCAATTTTGGAATATGTCCTGTCATCATCACATTGGGCTGTTGGAAATGTTGAGTATCAAGAGATATCGTCCCAATATAAAATATTTCTTTGTGATGATCTACATGATGTATATGCCTGTAATGTTCCCAAACTATTCAACACTGGCCGTACGGTGGTGCACCAGCAAGGTCGTACGAAGTGGAGTGGAGGGGGGGGCTACTGTGCGGTGGAGAGGCCGTACGGTGGTGTGAGGTTGGGTGACCGTACGGTGAAGGGAAGTCGTACGGTGGTGTGGGGTGGAGGGGCGTACGGTGGAGGGGAAGGAGTGTTCGGTGGGAGTGTCGCACGGGGAAGTGAGGGAGGGGCCGTACGGTGTAAGGGTCATACGGTGATGCCAAACAGACCGTACGGTAGAGCACAAGAGGGCCGTACGGTGGTGGGGAAGGTGTACGGTGTGGCCAAAAGGAGGTCGTACAGAGGTGACAAGAAGGTCTTCCGGTGGTGTAGAGGTAGTGGTCGTACGGTGAAGCTATACGTGTGGAGGATCTGACGAGTGGTACGGTGGTTCAATGGGTTACCTGCAGTTTCACAAATTGATCTGCTGCGTGCATACCAAGTATTGAACTCTGAGTGATAACATGCATGTATACCAGAAATGACGCTAGAAGTAAAATTAGATTCAACAATGATAAGGTTCCAGATTGCCAGATCCAGAACAAGTACAAAGACAGAATAGGGTTAGAGGGAATCCCACCGAAACTGCACAAACCAAATAGGGAGGGTCTTTCACCTCCAAAATGGCGGTAACCAAAACTCCAACAGGAATTCGCACAAGACAGACCAAAATTCGCATACCTACAACTATGATAGACTCCGCCATAAATATGGGCTCCGGGAAACTTCCCGAAGGGTTACAAACGGGCCGACACAAACATAACTTAACTAATAAAATAAAAAAGGGGGCCCGACATGTTTATTATTAAATTAAGGGCCATACAATAATTAATATTATTTAATTATATCGGGGACATTACAATGCCGAGTTGGCACTTAGTCATCATCAACCAATTAGGGGATTCCAAGTAAACATGTCCAAGTTCAATGTACTTGACTTATCCAATGAGGAGCACAACTACATATGTGACACATGGCACTATATCAAATATTATTTATTGTACCTAAGCTCATTTTCTGTTGGTCCACATTCAAGGATGGACACGTGTCCAATATGATGTAATTTTCTCATTGGGCGAAAGAAGTTAGTTAAAACTAACCCTAATTAGGGTTTCATTATGTAATCTCAGCCGTTGATCTTGAATCAATTTGAGCCTTTGAATTGTAAAGAGACCTCTATATAAGGTTCAAATCTCTCATTTGTAAAGGTTAATAGTCAAAGAATAGTTGTTAGATAGATAGTTAGAAGTAGAGTAGGAGGAGGAAACTCGAAGTTGTTGTTAAGACTTGTTGGAGTTTATACATGATTTTCATTGAAGCATGGTGGATTTATATGTGTTGTTTCTACATGTTGTATGGTTTCTTGTTACTTCTCAAATTTATTTGAAGTTCATTGATTTTAATGGAGAAATGCAATGATATGTGATGAATTCCTTGGGTCATACTTTTTGTGGTTTGGTGATTTTAAGCTACAGTGTAAAGCTTGAACCTCATTAAGCACTAGTTCGATTGTGGATGTTCACTTGAATTGCACTAGTCTTGGGTATTTGAATGAATATTTACAATATGAAAATCCATCGTTATCCTTTACAGATTGCATTAGTTTTGTGTAGTTGTTTCTACATGGCAAAGCAAGGCTTGATTATGGAGTCCGTCTACCAAAGCATCGTCCTTTATCGTCATTGTTCTTATGATTAGATGATATTTCTAAACCCTCTACCCCCTTTTGTCTTTTTTTTCCAAGCAAGTTAGTAAGATTCCATGTTCCAGTTGTGTTCATTAAGCGTAAGTCCCTTTGTGATTACCGACAAGATCACATCACATACATTGAGTCCATCCACGAACTTAAAGTTGATTATTCGCATTGTAAACCTTGGAGTTGTCTCATTTGATCATATTTTTTTAGCATATGGGGTTTTTTTGTTCAAGGGAGGATCGAAGACTTGGTATTTTATTCTGTGTTCAAGGTGTCCTAAAAAACACATCAACAAGGGGACCATAAGGTGACAACGATTCCCTTTAAAAGAGCATTAATTAACATTTTAGAGACAACAACATAACAATCCGTGACTAATAGGAATTCAAAAGGCACTTTACAAACAACGATTAGTTTGAATTATAAGAGACACCCCTAACAAGGGTGTGACCCTTCCGCAAGGATAGCAATCTCCAAGAGTCCCGTCTACTCAAGAGAGCATGAAGCTATAATGGGTAGAGAAAGGGAACTCCATAAGGATCATGGATCAAGAAGATGAATCATTTCCCATAAGATAGAGAGCAACAATCACGAAGGAGACAATTCTAGTTCATCACAACAGATTTCTAGTTATCACAGATTATTATTACCAAAACCTTTATTCGGTGGTATACATGATATTTCTACCAAACATTGTCTTACATATATACATGTTGCTTATGCATAATAGAGAATGCTTAAGTATATGTTCATATGATAGAATATAAGGTGTGCTTTATTGTTTGAATCCCACCTTGTAGGAAGGGCTTGGGGTGTAAGCAAAAGGGGTAGAAGAGCGCTAAGTAGGCCATCCTAGAGTTGACCATAATGGCTCCTAGGACCAGAGGGCATTTACATAGAAGAGCCAAGGAACCCCCTTACAACCTCTGCCCAACTTCGCAATATGGCACTTGTCTTTAGGAAGATGAGACACTGATGGGGAAAGCAGGTGCAAGCCGCTAAGCAAGAAAAGAGGGCTTTGGCGGACATCCACTCTTGGTTTGTGTAGAAATGGCTTCAGGCAGACCTATCATCTCTCTTCCTCCAAACCCTAATATGTTTGTATAATATTATTGATGTTATATGAATATGAAGTGATCATGTCTAACCCTAATAATTGGAAGTTTGAATATATATATATATATGTTATGTTGTGATTGCAAGATTCAAATTCAGAATCACATTATTTAAAGAGATATTTTAGTTGGTAAGATGTAACCCTAACCCTAATTTGTTGCAATTATGATTCTAGGGCAAATTAGGAAGGGGACATTACAAATAGCCATTAAAGGAATGATGGAACCTAGTTATGTGTTGGTGTATTTGACGAAAAGGCCTTTTGAAGTTGTCCTTGTTTGCCTTTGGAGGTGGATTGTTCTTTTGTGGGACTTTATTCTCCTCGTTGATTTTCTCCTTAGTTATCATCCTTGGTGTAGTTCTTGAGGGCCTTGATGTAAATTTTCAACTTTTCTTCATTTGCCTTCTATGGTGGATTCGCAGCCTTAGAACTTGTAGCCTCCTTTGACTTCTTTTGATCTTCAACAAAACCAAGACCAGTCTTAATAAATGGTGACCTTTGCTAATTGATGATATCATCCAATATTTTGGTGCTTTTTGTCAAACTTCAAGCTTCGATTCAATTGTTCAATAGATTTTTGCAATTCCTTTCCTAAGGAGACAATTTCAAGTTCTAATTCCTTTGCCTTAAGGTGATCTCTTATAACCTATTTAATCTGTTTTTGCCTCTTCTAATTGAACTTTTAGATCTTCAATTAGTTTATCCGACTTTTCTTGCGCTTCACTAACTTCTAGAATTTGTACCTTTTGCTTTGAAATTCTTTTTTTGAGCTTCCTGTTTTCTTTGTAAGCATAGTGGAGTTCTTCCTCAAGATCTACTTCCTCTTCATCTTCATTGCATGCCTCCTTTTTTTGTTTCTCTTTGTCTTTATCATCCTTTACTTCCATTGCCATGAAAAGTATTTCTTATCCATCATTGCTTGAACTTTCTTCGCTACTTTCTTTTGACGAGCTATCATCCCATAATAAATAAAGACTCCTCTTGTATTTGTGAGAGTTCTTCTTCTAGCTCTTCTTTTGATGATGCTTGCTTCCTTTCTTTATGTAATGGTTGTCTTCATCCTTGCTACTTTCATTTTTATCCCGTGAACATTTAGAAGCAAAAAGCCCTATTTTACCACAATTAAGACACTTGAATGGTAACCAATCTTGATATTTCCTAGATCGTTTCCTTAGCTTTCTCATGAAATGAGCTTCTTCTATATTCATTTCATTGTATGAACTCTCACTCGATTCACATACTTTTCTCTTTCCCTTTCTTGTTACTTTAAAGGCTGACTATCCTTTTGATGGATTGTCTTCAATCCTCATTTCATAGCCAATAAGGATTCCATGCAATTCATCCTTCGTTAATGTATCTAGATCTTTCATTTCTTCAATTGGCGAAACTTTAGAATCAAATCTTAAGGGCAAGGACCTTAGAACCTTTTGAACAACGACGACTTCATGAACTTCTTCACCAAGTCCTTTGATTGTGTTCACGATCTCATCAACACAAAGCAAATAGGAAGCTATGTTCTCTTCTTATTTTATCTTCAGGCTTTCAAATTGTTTTTGATGAGTTTGAAGCTTTGCCTTCTTCACTTTAGCATCTCCTTCATATGTGTTCTTCAATGTATCCCACGTCCTTAGCTGATTTGCAATGCATGACTGTCACAAACTTGGATTTGGATAATCCACACAAAATTGTGTTCTTGGATTTTGCATCGTTCTCACTTTCTTTCTTCCGGCTTGATTTGTTGGGGGAGTTGATGGGGGTGTGTAGCCATTTACCATCAATTGCCAAACATCATATTTGTTGATGGCGAAAGCTTGCACTTTCGGTCAACGCAAAATAGAATGCTAAATGTATCCTATCCTCTCTTGAATGAGGAAATCTCCAATGCTGTTTGGACTGATCATAGGAGATAACCTCAAGGTTCCAATTGTCAGGTCTTGACTTGCTTATGATAACTTAGGGCCAATATGTTTTGCTGGTAATCACAAGGGGACTTACGCATTTGTCAAGTTGGCTTGCATTTGGTATGGCTATTTGGTGATGCTTTACTCCTCAAGCTGGGTGAAATAAATAGCAAAGGGATAGGGTTTACAGATTCTAGGGACAATGACAATAATGGTTGGTGCTATAGGTAGACAAATTTCAAATAAAACTAGTTCTTGCTTAGCCAGAGACAAACTCACAACTCCACAAGAATAGTGCCAACTCCAAAGGGAATAAAAGGATTTTCAGACTATGAACATTCATTTAGATACCCTATTCTGGCGCTATCTAAAACAAACATTCATAGTTGAACTAAGAGCAACGGTAGGCTCAAACTAACCATGCACAGGGACTTACAATCAGTAAGCCTTCAATGGTATGAACGTGAAATCAAATCAAATACCCTCACACTTCACCATTAAGGTCACTGAACTTCAACTAACTTGATGAAAAGGAACCATACAAACAGTGTAGGGCAAATGGCAAAACACCATGCTTAAATGCTTCATTCATTTGTTCTAATTTCTATTACAACAATTTTTGTCCAACAATTTCTACTCTATTCTACTTCTACCCTTGATTACAACTACTTCTAATCTGCTAGCTTCTAAAATCTAATTTTCTAATCCTCTAAAATGAGAGAGGCATTGGCCTTTTATAGGTTTTAGATTCAGAATCAATGGCTAGGATTCCATCCATCCAATGGCAATGATTCGCCTTCTAGAAGTCCTTATAGCTTTCTGGTTAATGATCTCAACAACCATCAACCACTTTTTCAGCTACCTTCAACTGTTTCAATTAATCCTACTAGAAGACAAAAATGCAAGGGGCTCGAGGCACAAAAAGGTGAATTTGGTAGTTGGGAAATAACTAACTTGTGGCCCCCTTTTGAATTGCATTAAACCGGGCCCACAAGTAGTCATCTTACAATAAAGCAATTGCTTTTACAATAAATTTTTTTTTCTGTTATCTTCAGCTATTCTTTTTCTGTTTCTGCATGTTTTGTAGCGTTCTATGCATGCACCTGTCATTGTTTTCTAGAGTTCTGGAAATGGCACTAGTTGGCCCTACAACACACCATTCTATAACTCTTTATTCAATCTTATGCCCTGGCTCTTAACTTGTTGCCATGCTGATGGTGGTAGGGGTCATTGCTCATCCAGTTCTTCTTACTTTGTCTTTGGCTCCACTCACTGACATCTTCAGGATGCTGGCATGAAATTCTCTCTCTGGCTTTATGTTGGGAATCCTCCAGCTCAATCGGTGCTTTGGATGGTAGTGTTATAGAGCTGACTTTATCCCAAGCATCTCCACATGACCTTCTTTGAGTCCTCCATCCTACATGAACACATAGGTCAAAGATGAATCATCGTTTCGTCTAGTCATTCATTCACTATTCACTCATTCCTTGAAGGAACCCAAATTGATTACCCCCTTTGTGATTTGAACATTACTCTACAATTGCATCTATGAGGGCCTTTGGCTTTGAGGAAGTGATTCAAGGATGAAACTTGGCATAAGGAAGTCCCATGGCAATGAAGACTACTTCTGATTTTGAATTTTAATCAACACTAATTTTGGAATGCCACTTTATTTGTCAGGGAAAGGTCCTTGATGCCCTCAATCTCACTTTTTGTGACTGCAAAATCCAACTTTGAGTCGCATACTTGGGAATGGACCTCGACATTTGAGGGAGTGTTAAGAACATCACCAAATTTTGGCACAAACTAAGCAAGTTCAGCCTGAACTTCGGCCTTTGAAGGATCATTGGAACTAAGGTTTTTACTCTCATCGAAGTTTGGAAGGTAATGCATGAAACTCGGCCTAAACTTTGGCCTTTTCCATGGGATTTCAAGCCAAAAAATCTGAAAATCCCTAACTTTCCTCAGGCTTTGATCAACTTTGGCCATAACTTTGGTGCTTTTAGGCATTATGCCAAAGGTCTAGAAAACTCCGAACTTTGCTCATGAAAGTTATAAACTTCGGTCCAAACTCCAGAATTGAAAGAGGTTTAGGGAATAAGGTCATTTCTAGCAAACACCAAAGTTTGGTCTACATTTCAGTTTCATACCTTGTTCTATAGCCTCGTAAACACATAGATCTTATGCTGCAATCCTTTGCTTATGTTCATGAGGGGTCTTTGATGCCCTTGTTTGAAGTTTGATGGCACAAAATGACTAAAGCTCTTCCCTTTTTCACTGCAAACTCATTAACTTCGGTATAAACTACAGTCTTGGAAGGCAAAAAGCTTAGCAAACACTGAAATTGCTGAGTTAAAGTGAAAACTTCGGTATTTTCATAGGCATTTGCAAGTATTTTGGAACATGACTTAGTAAACTTTGCAGGGCAAAAAGGAACTTCGGCCTAAAGTTCAGCCTTTTCAAGGGGACTGGAAGAACCTTACGAAACATAACTTATTCACTTTTCTCTTGCCAAAGCTGAACTTGAAGAGGTTTGCAATGAATTTCGGTGTTTGCCTAGGCATTTTCAAGAGTCTTTGGAACAACGATAAGCCTAACTTTTGATGTTTCAACCAAACTTTTGCAAGGTGAAGATTGGACTTGGGTGTTTTTTGAGGCATTTGCAATCACTTTTAGGGACAAGTTTATTCCTTGTGTCAGTGAAGATACCGAGTTTGGTCTGAAGCTCAAGTTTTAAGGAACACCATACTTGGTTGTCATCATTCTCCTAGGCCTCCAGCCCTCTAAGCACATAGGTTTGGTGCTGTACATCATTTCTCTTTGCATGCAACTCTGCTATTAATGTTTGTGACTGCTAAAATCTGATGGTAGGAGCAAACTTGAGACAAAACTCGAAGGAACAAGGGTCAAAAGACTAATGTTTGTGACTGTTAAAATCTGATGCCAGGAGCAAACTTGAGACAAAACTCGAAGGAACAAGGGTCAAAAGACTAAGGCCTATTCCCTATGCTTTCCCTTGGATCAAGTTGGGTTCTTGAATGATGAGATTTTCTTTCTTACTCCATGGCCCAAATCTTTCATGTTTCAGTTTCACCCTATCCCCATGCTTGGACCTGATTCTCTGACGCTTATACCCCCAAAGCCCTCTCTCTCTCAGCTGGCTAGCAAGGCAAAAAAATAAGAAGGTGATCCCTATTGGAGACGGGAGTGTGTGGATAGCACAACAATATCCTAGGGCATTCAATGAGGTTTCCATCCTTATGCTCCAAAAGGCATAATTTGTCTCATCAAAGAATGGTGCCTTGTTTGATGAGAATCCGTGTCCTTGCCTGACCATTAGTGCTCTTGTAGATCTACCTCCAAGTGGTTAGGCTATATCTGAAGGAACCCACTTTGATACCAATTGAAGAGCACATGATTATACTGAGAGGGGTGGGGGTGAATCAGTATATTAACAAACTTTTACTTTTCAACACTTGATTGGTCACAATAGCACTTTGAAAACTTAATCAACCACAAATGCAAGATCGAGCAAGTAGGAACACGAAACAACACACGATTTATGCGGAAACCTTTGCGGGAGAAAACCACAACAAAATATTACTTTTGTATTAGAAACTTCTTACAAATTTCATAGGCACAAACCCATGGGAGACACCAATCCTCTCTAGATGATTCGTAGGCATCAACACACTGGAGACACCAATCCCCATAACTGAGCACCAACTCAGCAAGACACACCAATCTCTTTAAAGATGAGGCACCAACCTCCAAAAGAATAAAGTGATAAGTGATGGATCTTCTTCTTGAATCAGATCTGAAACACCTCCACAAATTTCATAATCTGCTTCTATTCTTTAACAATTTCTGCTTGTAGATCTGCAATAATTTGCCCTCAAAGTCTGCAATAATTCACTTCCAAGTCTGCAATAATTTACCTTCAAGGTCTGCTCATACTTGTCATCAAATTCTGCTCATAGGATCTGAAACAATCTGCTCTTTAGGTCTGAAATAAATTGGCTCTTAAAGTCTGAAAACAATCTTCAAAAATTCTGCTTACAAAGTCTGAAATTATCTGCTCATCATCTGCATAATTTCTGCTCCTTGGATCTGCTAAAATCTGCCATGGATAGGATTAATATTCAATGAATGACTTGTATAATATCCTCCAAAGAACTCTTATTTATACTAACTAAAGTGCCCTTTCACCTAACAGTTGCATCATTCCAAACAGATTGGTGAACAAGAGCATATAAATTTTATTTTATTTCATTGTTTACATGCCCAAGAAGGCGCTCAAGCCTAGAGGCTTGGCCAAGAGATAATTTAATTTAATTTAATTGCAACCAACTTGGGTGCACCACATCAAGGGGTCGTCCCTCATGGGGACCCAAACAAATAGTCTTTAAAAAATAATAATTTAAATCTCCTTAATAAAGATTTAATTTAATTGCAACCAACTTGGGTGGACCGCATCAAGGGGTCGTCCCTCATGGGGACCCAAAGTCAAACAAATAGTCTTTAAAAAATAATAATTTAAATCTCCTTAATAAAGGGTGGCTCCTTTGAGGGGGTTGTCCAAAATAAATGTTATTTTTGCCCTAAATAATTCTCCTTCAACATGCACGCCTTTAATTACATACTTGTGCAATTTGAAAATTAAATTGCCTCTCATTTTGATCAATGAAATCTCGATCATAGTGCCATAAATTTGGTACATGCTAAACCTCCATTGATTACGGCACTGATTTGCACTTTGATATCAATGACAATAATCCAACATGTTCTTGGTGAGCTCTATTCTTAGTTTCAGTGGGTTTGGACAGCAATTGCTATTAGTAAGTGCTTGCATGACACCAATCTATCTGGGTTTATTCTCTTTGGTCCTTGGAGAATATTGCTATTTATAGTAAGTGCTTACATGGCAACAAGTTTTTTGGTTTTTTTTGGGTTTGTTCTCTTTGGTCCTTAGAGGACATTGCTATTTATTGTAAGTGGTTGAATGGCACTGACCTTTCTAGGTTTTTCTGGCTTTGTTCTCTTTGGTTCTCAGAAAACACTGCTATTTATAGTATGTGCTTGTGTTGGCATCGGTTATCATTTGTCAGCTTCAGTTGGTTTGGCATGTTTCATTCTCTAATTCTGGTGCCTTGGCGAGTTTCCGTAAGGTGACGGAAATTATTTTAATATTTTCACTTAAGTGTTTCAAAAGTGACTTTCAATAAGAGTTTCTCGTGATTTTACTTGAGTTTGCTGACAATGGTTTGATGCAATGTAATGTCCCCTTCTAGTCAACTTAGGAAATTGGGACAATGAACTTACAAAGACTAAATGCAAGAGACTTTTTTCCTTAAAGTCTCTCTTTAACACTAGGAATGATGATCTATGATAACACTTATAAATTCTTATGTGTATAATTGATAACCATATCAGTGCTATTGTAATGCCCCCTCCTAGATTTGCCCTAGATGAATCCCTACAATTACAATTACCATAAATTTGGGTTAGGGAAATGACTTACAAGTATTTATTTCTTCATTATGCTCTTGAATATAAATCCTGCAACCATCACATAGAAAACACAAGAGCATACACGTATACATGTAAAACTAATGACATTGTTAGAGTTAGCTAAAGTATATAAATATATCTCCTATATTACTATTACTATCAAACATATTTTGAGCATAGAGATAGGGACATGATAGGTTTGACCAAGCCAACCCATACTAAGCCCAAGAGCAGATCATTGGCCCTATTGGCCTGGTGGTAGGGCTTAGACATCCACTCGAGATATCCTGCTTAGTAGGGTGCTTGTCTTGCTTCCCTATCCATGCCTCACCTCTTATAGTTGATAGCTCATAATGGTAGGAATGGCATGGAGATCGTAGTGGGGTTCTTGGCTTGTCCTATCTAAGCCCAAGAGTGGGACTTTGACCCTCTTGGCCTCGGTGGCAGGACTTTGACATCCACTCAAGGTATCAAACTTAGATAGCAACCTTATACCCTCTTATCTACTGTAGAGGAGGAAATTTGTTATCTCTAGGATGACAAATCTAGAGAACAAATTTATTCGTCACTACCTCACTTAAACTGGTGCTAAGGGTGAGCTAGGGGATAAAATGCAGGACTAAGCTATCGAACAATTAATGGAACTGTCGAACAACTCTGCCTAATCTTTGTCTTTAGGATGAGCGTGCGGAACCGAGACACAAGTGCAACGCGCTGTCGTCTTGTACGAACATAGTACATAATTTGTAACAAAGTGAAGAAGTGACCAAACTACCAATTAATCAATGCGGCAAAACGAAATAAACAAGATATTGTAGAATACAAAATAAAAGAACAAAATGAAGGAAAATGATAGAAGCTCACAACCGGTCCACGATTGAAGCCTCCCCGCAAGACGATGGCTTTCTCACCACTGCAAGCCTACATACAAACAAGACAAGAAAATGTTGGGGGTTGTGTTTTGGAGTCTTCCTCAGTCAGACCACCGTTTCGGTGTTTCCACCTCCACGAACAACCCAGATAGTAGCAATGGGGAAAATCGAAATGATAAAGATAAAAGAGATACGATTAAGATGACAAATAGATTGAAAATGAGAGATTATGGATGCACAAATGAATCAAGAAGAGTAAGAGAAACTCCCCTCAACACTCATGAAAATGGCACCGTGAATTCTTCAAAAGGTCGTAACAATGGTGGTTTTTTGATGACTTGTAAGTATTGCCCAAGAAGATTGCTAAAAGCTCCAACTTGTAAGAAGTGATAAAAAATGCCAAAAGATCCTCAAAAATGCCTTTTAACGGGAGAGATATAGGTTCTGGAAGTAAAACCGACGTTAGTGGGTGCATGTAGAGTTGTTACGATCCCTTCTGAGCGCAGGTGTAATGCTCAAACGGCCACCCGCAGATTGTTAGATTTGCGGGATGCTAGTGCGCTGCACGAACGTCTCCGTGTCGCGCTAATGTCCCGAGGATGACAGGTTGATAGAATTGGTAGGATTCCGGCTGGAGCTGACAAAGTGGTCTAGGTGGACAAAAAGACAAAGGTGGGTACACGACCTCGGATGATGTGGAGAAAGGCGCCATTTGTTGCGTTGAATTGTACAAGGTGCGATTTTTGATATTACATCTACTTCTCCCCCTTCCATCCACGATGAGGTTCAACATTTTCTTAGATCTAAATGTACTAAAGATGATTGTTCTATAATACATACCAAGCCCTAACATTGTTATAAATGCTGTGATTAATAATGATGCTGAGATTCTATTCATACAAATAATATGATATTAATAATGCATAGACGTTAACACTTTATGACAGTTATTTCTAATAGATTATGGCTGAAATCAATTTGTAATCCTATAGCCTTAACTAGAATTTTAATGCTATCAAAGTAATAGGAGAATGATGATCAGACCAAGACACTATGATACTGAGCCCATATCGTTTTGAGTCTTTGACAGTATTGCTGTGAGGACATGATTAAGGCTAGTCCAAAATACACTGTATGGAAAGAAATGCTACAGATTTATTATCAAGTTAACATAATATTATATTCATACCTGTCGCCTTTCCTTTTACTGGATAACCACAGATTTACACTTGAGAAATATTTTCTTCTCTCGTCAAATATTATTGGTTGATTCCGTTATCGATCTGTTTCCTTTTTTCCTTTTTCCATGATAATCTTGGCAATGAATACCGATCCAAATTAAATATCTTGGTCATTGAATAGTTGCATCCCTCTGCTTGGGAATGGACACATCTCTCCCTTGATCGTATCTCTTTATGAACATTTGTTATTTGTTTAATCGCTGCCATAGGTATTATGATGTTTGTTTGTTTTGCTAATCATACTCCACCAACTAATGGTGTCCTTTTATGTAATGTAATCACACTCTTTGGCTAATCGCACATCTTCTCAGCCTTGATGATAAAACAGCACTTGTCTTAATCGCACCTTATGATTTAATTAAACAAATCTGTTTCTATATAAATTGTTGTTCTTCTATAATTGCTTAGTTGCTGCATGTCTTTGATATCATACTCCTAATTACTTTAATCACCGTGAATGGAACTGGGGTAACTTGGGCCTTTCCGTAGCCTAGATACAATTGTCTTCTGATTTTAAATCTGCAGATATCCTTCATGTTTACAATGCTTTATTGTTGCCTAATGAATTGTAAGCTATCTTTATTTGTAAAGGTAATACAAGGAGTTTTCTCAGGTTAGCAACCTCATTCTTAACGAAGTCTTATCTTGTATCTCAAATTTGGATGGGGATATCACACGGTCTATATTAATATTACAACTAAATTCTGCTTAAGAACATAATCAGGCTTCCTATATTAAATATACATATTCAGAACATCCCCATGCATACCACCAAGAACAAAGATGTTACTGCCTGTAACTTAATAACAGTTCTGATCTGATCGATGGTGATATCACTGGAGTCTTTTGATTCCTTTCCTTTATATCTCTCAATTTGAGGGAGAGGTCACACCTCTTCATCACGTATGCCTGTTGCCAAGAGACGCACCCTTTCATCATTAGCACCCTTTGAAAGAGTGCAACTCTTCATTATTTCTGTCCTTTGAAAGGGACACAACCTTTCACAATCAGATCTGCACTTCTTATTTAAATCAGATTTACATTTCTGATTCCCAATTTACCCCCCTATCAAATGAGGTTCTCTTCTCCCTTTTATATCTCATGTTTGAGGGAGTCGCAACTTTTCATTCCATGTCTTTTGACTACTCATTAACTTAATTAAATTTTAATCATATTTAATTATATTCGTTTATATTTTAATTTTATTATTATTATTTACCATTAAATTCTATTTCAAAGTGGGTACATTACATGTAAAATGAAGATATATGAGGTTTTTTGATTTGGGTATGCAGTTTTGGGTGTGTTTAGTTTTCTTTTGGAGCACTGTTTGAGTTTGGTAAGATTTGGACTTTTTATCAGCGTTGGCCATACAAATTTCAATGCACAAGAACCCTTATTTATGCTCATAACTCTTGGAGAGAAATTTTTATGGTTGTAGGAATTGTTGCAAAGTGCTTCCTACTGCTGAGTGATAAAGATCAATTTATGATACATGGGCTTTGGTTTGTATCTATTTTTCTAGCTGAAGTCGCCCCTTTGCAATGTAGTGCCCAGCGGTAGCTAGGGTGTGGGGCTATAAGGAGTGCAAAATGGTGTGAGGGAGGTTTAATTCGTCTATTGAAGGTTTTTACATGATGTTTCATTGTTACAGCTATTAAGGGAGCAATTTGGTGTCTTTTGGGGGTGATTTGAAGGAGTTTTCAGTCCCGTGTGTAGGGGACAGCCAAATGAAGCTTTGACAAAACTGCTGTTCATGAATTTAGACCTTTACCTACTTTAGCTGACTTTGTTTGGGTCTTTGGGAGTTAGAAGTCATTAAGTTTCCACAATCCATGAAATGATAGTCAGCTGTTTCCGGATTCGAATCCGGAAACAGCTGACTATCATCTTTGGGAGTTGTTGTGACATTTTCACACATCGCCCCATTGCAAGTGGGGACCCCCTCTTGTTGCCGACTAAACCGTCTTTTGCAGTTTGTGTTGCCTTCCGACCTTGATGAATGAGTTATAAGGTCTTGTTGGTTTGGATTCTGGCCTTTGGAAGTAATGAAGTGACTAAGTAGGGAATGGATTCTTAAGAAATATATAGCCTAGACAGGATATAGTTAATATTGCCATCAAGTTGATAATTAGGGTTTTAATGTATTGAGAAAGGCATTGTGCTTATTGCTTTATCCTTTAAACTTTGCATTTTGCTAACTATGAACTTTATTGATACTTGTACTTCACAACGTTCCTTCTGCTTTCTTCAGGTACATTATGGGGAGCAATACTTTGGATGTTGAGAGGGGGACATCGTTGAGTGGGCGATATCATTGTCCAAGGAAGAGATTGCGATAATAGAACAAAGAATGCATAGTCATAAGAATGGAATGATGGACATTTGGCTAAGTGTCAAGATAACCCTGAGAACTAATATGAGTAAATGAAAGAGAATCAGCCAAAATTCTGGCTAAGTTTGGAACATGTATTGTCTATTTTAGGGTTTTTATCCTTTAGACTAAAAAAAGAAGTTTTTAACCTTGAGCATAGTGAAATTTGAGGCTAAGTATAGAAAGAGAATTCTTCAAGGAAGCCACCAGTGAAATTTGAGCGTTTTTCGGGAACTTCAATTTTTAGCAATGTCTATTTTTAGAAAGTAACTTCAATTTTTAGCAATGTCTATTTTAAAAAAGTTTCACTGTGGCCTCGATTGGTCTAATTTCGTGTTTTGACAAAACTTTATCCTTCAAAGGGCCTACTAGTAAGTTTTGAGCATTTTCTGAAAACTTTCTATTTCTAGAAAGTTTCACTGTGGCCCCGTTTGACCTAATTTTGTGTTTGGACAAACTTTCTATTTTTAGAAACATCAGATTGTTTATTGTAAGTGGAGTAGATATCCAAATTCAAGTCTAGAAGACAAAGATGAAATGCAGAGCATGAAAAAGTTGGTGCAAAAGGAAAAATCCTCCTCCAACCCAAAAATGTGCCCAAGAGTGGAAATTCTCATCAAAGGAGGAATTTGCCGAAATCAAAAAATCCTCCAGCCCAAAAATGCACCCAAGAGTGGAAATTCTCATGGAAGGAGAATTTGGTGAAAAGAAAAAATCCTCCTATAGGCCAAAGGTGCGCCCAAGAGTAGAAATTCTCGTCGATGAAGGAATTTGGCGAAAAGGAAAAATCCTCCTCCAGCCCAAAAGTGTGCTCAAGAGTGGAAAATCCACTCCGAGGAGGAATTTTCCGCGAGGACAAAAATCCTTCTTTGCCACTCCAAAGGCGCCCAAGTCTTGGAAATGGCAAAAATTTGACTATGTATGGGAAAATTCCTTCTTCCTCCTCCAAGTGCACCCAAGCATTCATGAAGTCTTGGAAACAATGAAAAATTGGCTAAGTGTTGGAAATTCCTTCGTTCAATACAAAATTCTTGGAAACAATGAAAAAATGGCTAAGTGTTGGCAATTCCTTCCTTCATGACATAATTCTTGGAAATAGTGTAAAATTGGCAAGTATTGGAAATTCCTTCCTTTAGGACAAAATTCTTGGAAATTGTGTAAAATTGGCTAAGTCTTGGAAATTTCTTCCTTCAGACTCCCAAGCAAGATAGAATTCTTGGAAAGTGAAAAAATGGTTAAGTATCAAAGAATTCCTCCTTCAAGTCTAGAATGCGCCCAAGCATTCCTTAGGTCATGGAAATTTTTAATTTTTACTAAGGTATGGAAAATACTTCAGGACCTCCTAAATGTGCCTAGCTTCATGATGGCAAGGAAAGATGAAATTTCACCAAGGAAAATTCCATCCCTAGGCTCTAAATGCGCCTATCTCCAGGAAGGGAAGAAATGATAAATTTTGCTAAGTGTTGACAAATCCTCCTCCAGGATTGATATGCGCTCAAGGATTCCTCAGAAATGGAAACTCAAAAATCTAACTTAGTATGGAGAAATTCCTTCTCCAACCTCCAAATGCACCTATCTCCAAAATGTCAGAAAATGATAAAACATCAAGGATTCATCTATCCAATCCAAAGGCAAGATCAGGACATCAAGAGGCATGGGGGTCTAAGATGAGTAGATCCAATTTATGACATACAAGTTCAAGAAGAAATCCAATCTCAGGAAGTTCATGGTGGAAGAATTCCAATTCTAAACGTTTAGGAGGACATTCAAACTCCAAACATTCAGGGTTCAAGGCAATCTAGTTCTAGACCCCAAGGTTTGATTCAAAGATCAAAGTTCAAGTGCAAATGTAGAAGGAAGAATTTCCTCCGAAAATCCAAAATCAAAGGTCAGAAAGTTCAAGTGCAAAAGATTTCAAGAATGGCAAAATCTAGGAAAGTCCAATCCATTCCAAGAAGGTGAATTCTCGAATCCAAGTATGGGGAAAGGAAGCCTTCGAGAAATCAAATGAAGAATTATCCTGGGTAAGGAGGATACTCAAAGAAATTTAGATGGAAATCCTCTCCTCAACGAAGGCATTGTTTGCGCAAGAAATGGGAGATAAGGAAATGACCACAGATAATTTGAAGAGAAAGGTCAAGGAATACATTTTCAAGGGCATGAGTTCTTTCTTGGGGAGTCGCTTGGATGACATTTCCATATTCATCACTTTCATGAACAAGATTCAAGTACTCAAGCCAGCATGGGAGAAGACTCTTAGTCAGTGTGAAAAGGATACAACAGTCATGGAGTACAAGCATGAGACTATTCCAAGTGTCTTTGTAGGTGAACTCGAGATAGTGATGTCTAGGTTCATTGAAATTGCCAACAACGAGAGAGATAAGGGACGCTTACTTCTAGATGATGAGTTGTTTGATGCTTGGTTGACATCTAGTTATTGGTTCTTTACTTTAGTTCTTTTTACATAAAAGGTGGTCATTTACTTTGAAGCCCTAATTAGGGTTCCATCTTGTAATCTCAGCCCTTGATTGCAAATCAATCTTGGCCGTTCATTTGTTGAAGGATCTCTATAAAACACCCATGCCTTCTCATTTGTAAATCATTAGATAGCTCATTAGAAATAGAGAGCTCTTGCTCCTTACTGCTGAAGTAGAGTAGAAGGAGAAGACATTGTTGTAGGACTTGGAGAAGTAAAATTTGATTTCATTGAAGATATGGTGGATTCATGTTTATTTCAACTTGTTGCATGGTGTTCCTTCGATTTCTCAAGTTGTTAGAATGCATTGATATTAATGGAGAATGTGACAATGTTTGATGAATTTCAATGGTTCATACTTTTTGCACTTAGATGATTTCTATTTGTAGTGTAAAGTTAGCTTGAGCCTTTTTTATATTGATGCTTAACTTCTATCGTGGAATGCACATTGTTCGTTATGATGGTGTTCATTGTGATATTAAAATTCTTTGCATAATCCCTAGAAGATTGCAACAGTTCTCGTGGAGTTGTTGTTGAGCATGGCAAAGCAGGACTTGGTTACTAGGAATTCGTCCATTGTAGCATGATCCATTACCCTCATTGTCCCTAGGAGTAGATTAGAACTTCTTGACCTTTTCCCTTTTGTCCTTTTTTTTTGTTCCAGTTAAGTTCGTTCAAGGAAGAAGCATCACAATCTTGCAATATCCGATGATGAAGTTCCAGCCATAGCATCAAGAGAAGTGAAGAACAACAAAAGTGCATCAAGAGAAGTGAAGAACAACAAAAGTGCAAGTTCCCCTTGGGTTACCAGCATACATCAGCCAAAAGAGCTCATATCCAACATTAAGTCGCATGTACGCAGTAGAAACCTTGGAGTCGCCTCAGTGAACTTTTTTTGCAATCTTAGCATGCAAGAAGTCTTTGTTCAAGAGAGGATAAAGTGTCTTTGGTATTTTTATTCTGTGTTGGTGTGGTGGAGGATAGCTTTCAGACTTTCAGTTGATGAAAACTCAAGGACCAGCTGGTAGAAGGCTTATTGTACTCTTGTTGAAGCAAGGAACAAATTCCAAGAGAGTATTTTCAGCCATTGTGAACTGAAATCGTAATCGTTGTCATTGTTCTAGGTCTGCTCATTGTATTGCATTCTTTCAGATTTTATGTATTGTGTTTGAAAAGTTTATGGCGAACTTGCTATTTAATGGATATTGGTTTATTAAATCTTTCCTATGCAATGTGTTCTACAAATGTTCATGAATGGCGGTGAATGAAATCTGAAATAACTTCAATCAGCAAATTATATGTTACATCATTGGAAGACATCATTCATTATCTTAGTCGCAACACAATAAAAAAAAATCAGGGGTATACATTACAGATAAATATTATGTTTACTTTATCCATTAATTTCCACATTTTATTAAGTGATTAAATTGGTCTGTTGTTACAAAATAGACCAAAGTTGAGGACACCAAAGAGTTGGTAAACCTTGCCGATAAAACTCCTATATTTGAAATCTTCGAGACCTTTAAAATAACTTGTCTTCCTAGGTTTGAGCTCCTCTTAACTCTAAATCCTCTTCTTCATCTAAAGGCAGATGTGTATGGGCAGGTAGAGTAAATGATGTATGTGCTTTTGAGAAATTACCAAAGGGTAAGTAGAAAAATGGATCAGAATTAAAAAGTCAAATCTCATTTTTAATCAACATCATTGGCTAAAATAGATGTTGTAAATTATGTCATTGGTTGGGTCAATGATGTTGGCTTCATGTAGGTAAAAAAGGAAAAAGGGGGTTAAGAGGGAGAATCAAGGTGTGAGGACAAATTTTTTGATATTAAGATGATTAGGAAGGATGGTTGATGACACATCTCACACAAAGTTGTAGGAGCCAAGCCACCTTGATCTTGACATATGTGTGAATGTATGCTTAGATAGTTTAATGCACTGAGAAGTCTTGGATGAGAAAAGTGTTAGTAAATGAAAATGTGTTGAACAAAAGACCTTTATGAAGATGTGTACAAATCCTAGAGATGTTGGTTACAGTTTGTCATTGATGTCAATGTACATATGTTTTCAGATCAATTATAACATATTTTCAGATTACATATGAATGCATGCACAAGTAGTTTTACTAGTCATACTGTTGTGCTCAGATTTTGGAATGAAATCTATACTTCGTATTCAAGAGAAAATGTGTGTTTGAATGCATATCAACTACAGATACATAGGTGTGTCGATACCTGCAAAAGAAATAAAATATGGTTTAGTTTATGTAAAAGGAAGAAAGAATCAGAACAATGAACAGTTTTTGAATTGAAGATCTTTGATCACCTTTGTATTCGAAAAGTGTGAAGTAAGAACACTTGTTTGTAGTATACTTGATTGAAGCACGGTATTAATGTTTGGTATCTGTGGCATGATATTTTCCACATTGAACCAGCAACACGTATTTTCCCGATTGAACTAACAACACGTATTTTCCAGATTGAACCAGCAACACGTATTTCTTGAATTGGAAGGGTTTATAATAACAGTTCGTATTAGTGTTAAGGGCAGGTTTGTTGGGAGTTAAGAAAACTGTTCTCTTTAGTTATAACTATCTTCAAATAATTAATCATTACTTTTTAATTCTGGCGAACCATGTGACAACTGTTTTTTAAATGATTAATTTATTTGGTTAGTTGTAGGCAGTTCGAACTGTACATCAGTTATGACAGTTCTAAACTTCTTCAGCATGTATTCACATTCTATATATGTATTGTTGTTTGAAGTTCGATGAATGAAGATAATGAACAAGTAAAAACCAAACAAAGGTGTAAATGCTGGAAAAGAACTAAGAATTTCTGAGTGTGTATTGATGTGAAGTATGGAAGTTTAAATGATATACAATGGAGTGAAGGATACATTGATGAGATCAGTTTGCAGAGATTCAGGGTGATGTGGAGTGAATGTATAAACTGGCTTGCTGTGTGGAGAGAAGATTTGAGACATATAAAAGGAAGGTAACATCTTTGAAAATAATTGTGAGATGTTAGTTTTATATCATATCCTAACAGATTGGTTGTGAAATATTTAACAAATTCGTGGTAACTGTGAAGGTTTTCTTTAAGTCTGTTCTGAATCTATAAGACAAAAAGCTTTTGATACATTTGCAGTAACAGTACAAAGGAATATCATGATTACTATTTCAGTCTAGATTCAGTTTGCAGAATCATTTCAGAATTGAAATCAGTTCGCAGAAGATGAAATTTATTATATTTAATTGAATTCAGTTTGCAAAGGGGCTGTTAACACTTCAGTCTGAAATTATTTTGCAGAGAAGTTAGTGGGATTGTTTTGTTAAATCAGAAACTTTGATCATACATTTTTTAAGAGAAAATTGCAGATAATCATTGTAAATTTTGAGTTGGTGCTCAGACTGGTTGAGTGGGTGCTTGTATTGTGAAAGAGTTGGTGCTCTTGAGATAAGGGGGGTTTGGTGACTCCTTAGGGTTGGTGCCCTTAAACATTGTAATTGGATTCATTGCGAGGCTGGATTAGGACAGTTGATCCTAGCAGCATTTCTCATCGTGGTTTTTCCCATCTTGGGTTTCCACGTATTCCTGTGTGCTTTGGTTTAATTGTGTGGTATATCTTTTCAGATTTTAGTTTGGTGCTTTCTTTCAGTTTTAAAGTAAGTTTTTCAAAGAATCTAGTTGGATAAAATTTTTAAGTTTTATTAACTACTGATTCATCCCCCACCCCCCCTCTCAGTAGTTAATTTGTGTTCTATGGTAGAGACTTGAATTGTGTTTGGGACCTTTATTTATGTGATGGAACTTATGTAGATATTGGTGCAATGAAGATAAGAAAGAAATAGGCCATATGAATTGGTGGAACTTCCATCATACCATAACTAAACATCTTAAAAAAAATAGCAATTAGGCTTCTATTGTATATCTGTCATTTTATGTATTATAGTCTAATTTAGATTATTTCTAGTTTTAGTTATTTATTTGATTTTTTGCATCTATTTATAATTTGTAACATCAAATTTTTAATAAGTTTTTAGTTCTTTAAGTAAAATGAATTGGAGCACACATAGCTTCATCGATTATGTAGAGTGTAATAGGTTGGCAACTAGTAAATCGGAGGACCTTGTGTATGTCCATTCTGGTCCTCACCTCTCGTCACATTTCCTCATGTAGACTATAAGAGACCTAGTAGGCTTTGGGATGTGTAGCTTGAGATGAGTGACATCAATACAATGATAGCTCTCAATCCCATTATTGAGGATTTTGACACAACAAGAGGATCCTTTGATGCATCTTTATTTGGTTTTCGTAGTGTGGTTGGTGGTTATTTGATCCCACCATACCACTCTCAATAGAATCTTGATGATGGGGAATACCCATTTCAAGAGAATAATGATGGATTTCTTGATAGCATGTGATTAAAGTTGTTGGATACCTCCCTTCCCTGCCTATTGGATAACATATTACCTTGATACAACATAGATACCATATCTAGATGCATTCATATATGAGCCTCTATTTGGGCCATATCCAATATGTTTGGATACAACACCACACCGTTTGGTGCCATATCAGTTTATGATTTATTAAAAATCATTCAAAATTTGCAAAAAAATTAAAACATAAAACAAATCGTTCACATATATACCCATGCATATATATATTTAAATTACTAAAGATACCAACATAATCTAACTATACAAATAATATAAACTAAAATATAGATAAATCTTTATATAAATAAATATTTTTGAAGTTAGTACTATACTTTTAGATGTATAAATAATAGAATATAGATCTTGAAAATTGATGAATCTATATTTCATACTGTACCCATATCCAATTGTTTATCTGTTTTGATACAACTCTGCATCTGATTCTACTGATCTATTTGTTTTAATGATGAAATCACATCTATAAACATTTTTAAATATAGTAGCAGTGAACCTATAGTACTTCTCAAGTTATGAAAATCTCCTTCTATGGATTGTATTTGTTTAAAAAAAATTGTGCTATATGACTTTTGATACACACTTATGATATATGCATTTATGTGTTTTTAATAAATGCCATATCAAGCATAATTCATATGGGGGACCTTGAAAAATAGCCATATCTGTATCCATTAGTGTATCAATATCCACATTTTAGTCAACACAATTTTGGTTACAGTTTATGTCTCAATGTCAGTGTCAAAGAACTTTTACTTCTTTTTTTGAAACATTCATGGATACATTCTCATAATGTTTGTGCATTGATTTTTGAGGGAAATGGATTGATTATTCCTATTAGAAAACAACTGATCCGTGTATCTTTAACTTTATTAGTGCTTCATAGTAGTCTAACTTTGTAACTCTTATTTTGATAATGCCAGATGCAAGATATTGCTACACAGAATTTCCAAAGAATACGTGAAGCATATGAAATTTTGAGTGATGAGCGGAAGAGACAAATTTATGATATCTATGGTATGGAAGGCTTAGTGTCAGGGTTGGAACTGGGTCCAAAACTGAACACACCAGAAGAAATTAAGGCAGAGTTTGAGAGGATGAAGCAACGGCAGGAGGAAGAAAAGTTTGCAGCTCATGTACGACCATCTGGGTCTTGGCTTGCAACTTTATCTTTGCCACAGTTTCTGAAGGGAGGTGGCATTATGAAGGGGTACAAAAAAGAGTTTGTTTTTGCAAAAAATGTTTCATTGAAGCATATGGTTGCCCCTTTTTATATATTTTTGATTGTGTCATTTCTGCTCTTTGTTGTTGCATGTTCAGTGTATAATTGCAAGAATGATATGTTTCTTTCCATATGCGAATGATTTAAATCGATTTGGCAGGCAAGAATAAAATTTTAACCTTAACATTACATAGATAACTCATTTTAGTATGCTGCTCTGTTTTAGAAAATAATGAAAATATTTAATTTTTTAAAATAGTGTGTGCAAGAATTTTGTTATGAGTATAAAAGGCAAGTGCTTTTATATCAGGTCAATTAAAATTGCTGGTGAAGATTCCTTGAGTTATTACATAAATTCATTTAGTAAATTCCCAATTATCATTTCAATGAAAAGTTAATCCTGGAAAAAAATTGTGGTCAGTGAAGAAATTGACATAGAATGTGGTTCAAACACAGGGCCAATGTGAATGGGTAAATAATCCTCCAACAAATTGGAACATAACTGGATTTCAAAAGATTCCTATCTCTTTATTTAATTGGAATATCTTATTTTGTTTTCTTTTCTTTGGATAGTTTTAATGCATTTCTAGCATCGTTGTTAGTGGTTTGGTTTCAATAGAGAAATAAGATATGGAGCAAGATAACCTATAAATAGCATATGCACACTTCTTTCCTGTTTCATTGAATCATATAACAACATCAACTGTAGTGGATATGCAATTGGGCATAGTTGAATGGAGCATAATCTGGTTGAATTTTAAACATATTTCCTTAGTTAATAATATTTAAATACAAAGTTTTTGAATGATGTATTTTAGATGGCATTAGGTCAAGAAATATAAGTTGTCTCTTAAATTGGTCGTCTTCTCAAAAATCTTCGTATCTTTTTTTTTTTACAGATTTTTTTTGATTTGATTATCTTTGTAATATTTGATAACTAATAAAGCTTTTGATTTAATTTTATATGATATCCTTTTTCTAGCTGGCAACTTTGAAGGAAAAATAATTTTATATCATTCCTCTTATCTGTCAATTGTTTGTAATATGCACTGATTCCTCTCCGGCCTCTATCTTGTCTCTGATACCACGTCAAGAATGCAGGGTGCTCATGAATTAATGAACAAGAATGGTTGAATACATCGGAGAAGAAAAAAATAAATATGAGGACTTTTATCTGACTTTAGAAGTGTTGGTATTGCATATTCATTTGTTTAATTCTGATACCTTGCCAAGAATACAGGGTGCTTGTAAATTATTGATTGAGAACAATTGAGAAATTAGATAGGATATGATACGATATCAAATACTGTAGCAAGTAGCCTGAAATGGGCTTCATTTTGTCCCTGATCATCTCACTATCACATTACATATATGCATTTATTGTACTTTAACCATGCAACCATGAAGCACAAAAATCAATGTAAACTTGGTAACATAGCTAATATTAACTTTTTCTTTGTATTTTCATGTTATATTTTAGAGGAGCTCCGTTTCTTGAAATTTGAACATTGAAAACTATTATTTTCTGCTTATTTGCAAATGAATAATTTAATTATATAGGATGTCACTAAAAATAAATTAAAAAAGCTCATCTTTTTTTCCTGAAGCTTATGATGTTGAATTTTTTTGTCTTTGCTTGAGCCCATGCTGACTTGGTTTATTGAATCATTCATACTGAGTGCTCACTGAATTCGATTCTGTATTGTACTTGTCAAAGCGTATGTAAATGCCATACTTACCTGTGCAGTTTATCCAGAAGAATTTTAACAAACAGATATGCACTCTGGAAACCACAATCTCTAGTGTCATACTCATTTCAACTTTAGAAATCTAAGTTTTCTGCCTTTTCACCTCTATTGCACATTATAACACCACACTGGTAATGACTTTTATTTCAATCTGTAATATCTTTCCAGCTCATCTCCAGTTTATTATGTTCGCTTTAAGGTGGTTTACAACCTCTGTTTGCCCTATACCAATAATCAAACTATTAGATAGTGGGTCACTCTGCCACTTTAGGTTGTTGGTCCACCAGCCTAGTTTGTGTTCAATTTGTTCATATTCAATATATGTGGGCTGTTTGGTAGGATTTGGTAGGTTTAAATGAAATAATTATCCTAAGTGCTTTAAAGTAAACAAATCATTAAGGAAAAGTAGTTTGAAATTGGTCCTTAGGTCCTATACATTTCATTATGTTTTGGACAGAAGCTCATAGCTGATAGCATAAATCTGTGTTGGCTTTTTTTGATCAGTCAATTGAAGGATAAGGATTCTCACTAATTACTATAATATAATATATAAAAAAAGATTACATTCAGAAACAAAAACCTTTATAAATAGAGGGAGTTATCAAGTCCATAATAGGGGAGTGTTGTGTTGTAAGCACATACGCCCCATTGCAAATGGGGACCCCTCCTTTTTGCCGCTTGCTGGCTTATTTTTGCTTAATTTAGCAATAATTTTGGTCTCTTAGCTTCCTAGCCATTGGGAAGGTAGTAAACTCTTGACAGTCCGGAAATGCAATGATCTGGATCGAGCAGGAGTGCAAGGTTTATCTTAGGAAAGCATTCTTATGCAAAACAAAGTTAAAGTCTTGGAATAGAATTAGTGAATAATCCTCAAGCAAATTTGGAAAATTTAAGATTAGGACAAGGAGCAATCAACCAATTCTAGGATGAAAGTGAATAGTTCCAAGGAAAACATTGATCAATCCATGAAATAAGAGTGCAAAGGTTCATCCTTGGAAAAGGTGATCAAGTCAGGAATGGGTAGGTCCAGTTAGGAAATCCACCCTAGGATAAGGAGTGAACACGCAATCCACCATTCAACTTAGGAAGATTCCTTGCTTAGGATAAGGAATGTGTAATTTTTCCTAAGTTAAGACAAGGATAAAAGTTCCAAGCAAGAAATGAGATGCTTGGAATGAGGTGATTGAAATAAGGATTCCGAGTGCATGAATAAAATTTGAAAGATGTTGGAAATGAAGGTATTATGAGTGCATGAACATGATAATCCAAGGATTAAAGTTTCAAGGACCCAAAAATCCAAAGGAGAGGTCAGATTTACGACCTTCTCCTAGATAAAATCATGAATCCAAACTTGAATAAAGGAAAATTCCTAAGCTGCCAGTCCCGGTTTGGGCTCGGGTTCGGGTTCGAGACTCAGGTTCGGCAAATTTTTTTTTTGGGTTTTGGGTTTGTTGGTACAAAAACATATAAAAATAAAAATATATACATTTATGCAGCAGTAAAGTTCAAAATACATCACTATACTAATAGTCAAATAACATAGCAAAATACACCATCATATATGAAAGTTTTAGTTCAAATAACATAGCAAAACAGTAAATACTCCACCATATTTAAAAAAAAAACAAAACATTTATGCAGCAGTAAAGTTCAAAATACACCACTATACTAATAGTCAAATAACATAGCAAAATACACCATCATATATGAAAGTTTTAGTTCAAATAACATAGCAAAACAGTAAATACTCCAGCATATTAATGTTTTAGTTGAAAATAATAATGTCAAGCTACAACAATCAGCCATCACTGATCAAATATCATTTGGGTCATAAAAAATATCATCATCATCCTCCATATGCTGTGGTAGATTAGAAATGGCAAGCAAAAGATGAAGTTTAGCAATGGAGCAAAGAAGTTATGTTTTTCATTCTATTGTGCAAAAACGAAGTTGCTTTTATCTTTTTTGGTGTTTTAAGTCATCAAATTAGGGTTGGGGGCTATGCATTTTTGGCATTAAAAAGTGATTTAAAAAAGTCAAAATTTTTCACTTTTGCGTCAAATTCTTCCCGGGTTCTGCGAAAGCCTCCAAAATTCTTCTTGGATTCTTCTGGATTCGCTAGGGAAAAACCCATAGGGCATTTGCAGGACCCTGGTTGGACCCAGGGAGAACTGATCCAGGACTAGGACCTAGGGGGAACTGGCCTAGGACCCAGGGGGTCTAGGCAAAGAACCCGGTAACTTAGGAAAATTCCATGATTCCAAGGCCACGATAAGGACAAATCCAAGACCAAGGAAAAATTACGCTCAAAAAATTCCAAGAATAAGGTCAAATTCTGTTGGGAAATTTATGCACCACTTGGATTTCCGCCCAAAATTCCATGAGCACCTTGGATTTGTGCTCAGGAATCCATGCAATACATAAATCTCTGCCTAGCATTTTGACAATTTTGTGCAAGTGCAAGTGAAATTTCCGCCAAGGGAAAGAGGGTCCACTTGAAATGAAATGGAGATAATTTGCAATTTGAAAAACAAAATAAAATCATGAGTTGGCCAACCCTTGCCAAGGAGAAACAATTGCCCTATGAGCACCTATAAAGGTAAGACCAAGAGAATCATTTCCACAATTCAATTCAAAAGCAAAACAATAGCAGAATAAAGGGCAAATTACAGCAGATAGGTGCGATTTTGTGCAAGGAAATTAGATGTGAAGCCAAGTATTGAATGAGAAAGAGGGAAGCGCTTGATTTCCATGAACCAAGATAGGAAGAGGTTGACATTGAAAGCTGAAAGGAAGTGATTTTTGAGGGAAATACCAGTTATTTACATGCAGACTTGAGTGAATTCCTTCACAATTTAGGCATTTCCAGATTGCAAAACAAGAGAAAACACCATTACAACCTGAAGTAAACAGTGTTTGTGATCAATTTCCGGAAATTCCAAGTTAAAAGAGTATTATTTCCAGATTGTTGGAGGTAAAATTAGAATGCATTTTTCTGGAAAATTTTGTGCACGAGGTGAAAACAAAGGTTTTGGAAGGATTTTATGAAGCATTATGGATTGTGGATTAACAATGATATTTTTGAAATTCCAAAATGTATTTATTTGTATCACAACATTTTTGAAGAACGATCATGCAATTTCCTTTAGTTCTTCTAGAGGTGCAAGACAATGAACTTTTATTTTCTTATCATTAATTTCTTGCATTTCACTTAAGGAATTCTAGAATTAACATAGGAGTTTATTCACAATTGTAATTCAAAGCTATTTATTTTTAGGAATAATGCATGGGAGCTTTTCAAGAATTGCTTTACGATAAAGAAAGGTGAAAAAATCAAGGACTCTCGAAAAGGATGGCAAAAGATGAAGATGGAAATGCAAATTGAAAGGAGAAGGAATACATTTTGAAGAAGACAAATTAAATTGAAGAAGAAACTTTCAAGGCGTGTAAGTTGAGGTGGCGCCTACTCATCTCTGCCAATCAATTAATTCAAAGTCAACATGTCCAGATTAGTTGAACCCTAATTCATGAAAGAAGAAATGGACGTGTAAAAGGCATTAAATGAAATATTACAACTCCCTTTTCTCATTGGTCCTTTCCTTAGAAGGACGTGTTTGAAAATTGTATAATTTTCTCATTGGTCAAAATGTTGTAAGTGGTGGTAGGTATACCTTGTTGGCATTGTATTGTCATTGATGTCATCCGATATTTATTCACTAGTATGGATGGCTACCGGTATGCAAGGTGTATGCAAGATGCAAGTAGAAGATGTTACCGGTATGGATGTTCACCAGTGAGTAAGCATAAGAAAGCATAGATACAACTAAAGGGAAGACTAGTTATGTCAACCGGTATAGCATGATCAGCATGTATGTATTGTCAACTGGTATGTAGGATGGTGTAGTATCAACCGGTAAACAGGGCCACCGGTGAGCATGTATGAACAAGCAAAAGAAAAACTAACAGACTAAATGATTACCGGATCACATAGAGTGTGAACACAGAACCGAGAGCAATCCAAGTTAGCTTGAAGTAAATGGCAGAACAGTGAAGAGATGATACAAGGGTTGACCGGTCATTGCATGACCGGTAGGGAAAGAAGACCAGTAGCATAAGGAGAAAACCGGTAGTATAAGGGGGCTCACAAAGAATCAAAAATGGCATGCACAATTTTTTGGTATTTCAACAACTTTCCCTTCAAGATAGGAAAGAGTCCATATTTGGAGTATTTGGTGACAATAGTGATAGGTGCAAGGTGCTCTCTTTGAAAATGTTAAGTGGGAGGTCAAACCAAGACGCTAGTATAGATGCAAAAACAATTTTGGAAGATCAAAAGAAGTAGTTGCAAAATCTTGAATGCACAATTCTTTTAGATGCGTGGATGGATGGAAGGAAATGTGCCCTCATCCATTTTCTGGTTGCTTCAAATGGTGAGCTGATTTTTTTGAAATTAGTTGTTGCCTCAACAAAAAGAGAATGCAGAAAATTTGAGCTCAATGCTAGAGGAGGTTGCTTTAGACGTGGGCATAAAAAATGTTGTGCAAGTTGTCATTTACAATTCAACGACATACCCGGCAGTTGGAAGATTGGTTTGTGAGGGGCATTTGAAACTTTTTTGGACCCCTTATGTAGTCTATTGCTTTAACATTTTTTTGGAGGACTTAGCAAAACTGATTGGGTGAGACCATCTATAGAAGATGCAAAGAACATAACAAAATATATTTATAATCACCCTTGGGTTCCTAACTTGAGAAGATATCACACCAGGGAAAATACATGGTTTGCAATTTATTTCCTAATGTTGCATACAGTGTCTGGTTCATTGACATCCTCGAAGTAGATGTTTGTAGTCAAGCAGGGCTAGACTCAACATATTCAAACAAGGCTAATGGAAAGAGGACTGTAAAAGATAGTTCTTGATTTTTTGTTAAGAGAGCTATTGAGTTTGCCAAGATAATCTCAAACTTTAACTTAAATTTCAAATTGATTCCTTTATTTTTAAACTTAAAAAGCATTGAGTTTCATTGTAAATTTGGAAGCTTTTTTTTTTTGTAACTTTATACTTGTATGTGTTAGAGCGCATGGTGAGAGTTTTGTGCTTGATGGATGGGTATCAAAGGTACAATGGCTAGGGCCAAAGAGGCCATTCAAAAGTACTTTAAGGAGGATAGAGAGATTTGATCCCATTTGGGAGATCACTGATCAAAGGTGGAACAATAAAATTTACCATCCCATTCATGTTGTTAGGTACTATATCAACCTCAAGTTTTTTTCTCTAATAGATTCACAAATCCTAATGGTAAGATTATGGAGGTTCTCTCAACATGCATAGAGGATGACACTTGAGTTTGAGGTTACTGATTTGATTATATCAAAGTTGTAGAATTATAAGCAAGCTAGGAGGTCTTGTGACCTTTTTCACACATCGCCCCATTGCAAATGGGTACCCTCCCTTTTTCCTGCTTTCTAGGGTTTTTGTTAGTGTCCCGTGGCCTTCTGCTTCAGTTCTGCTCAGTTCTGTCAAGTTTTGAACGGTTTGAGTCCGAGAGATTGAAAGTCAGTTTGTGCAAGCCAAGTGATAACAGAGTCTAGACACCGTCAAAGTGCCTAGAAAGGCCAAAGGACGAAGAACACAATTGATTTGAATGAATTTTTGCTTTTTTGCTTTTTCCTATTTTTTAGGAAGTTTCATTTTTGGCATTTTTAGCCCGATCCCCGGTATGGCTATTTTTAGAAAGTTTTCCCTATTTTTGAGGGATGCCTGCTTTTTGCTTTTTCAGAGTGGAGACTTAGGGTTTGCATTGATACCACTGACCTGCTTCGATCGTGATCGAAAATTTTCAAGTTTTGACCCAAAAAATAAGCTCCTATATTTTAGGGGGTCATGGCACATTCAAAGGATAATCAGCTCGAAAAATCATCTAAGTCTGGAACGCATATGTCATCCTGATTTAGCCTGAAATTTGACTAAGTCTGAAATTTGACTAAGTCTGAAATTTTGAAAGATCTCCTAAAAACTAGAATTTGTATTATAAGTCCTAGAGATCTGAAACCACTCTCAAACATCCTGACAATATATATGAAATATAAGTTAAAGTATAAGAAAGAGAAAAGACATATTGAAATGCCACTAATACTCAAATGTTATATTTCATATACAGACAAAACAAACTTGGTGTCAAGAATTGTTCCATCCTCAGAGTGCACACTTCAAAGTCCGCTTTGGAGGTAGTCTCAAAAGTCCGCCTTGGATGTAGTCTCAAAAGTCTGCCCATGCATGAAGATGGAGATGCCTAAAAACTCCGCCCAAGGTGCTGATGAATGGATGTTTGTGAAATTCCACCCTTGAAGCATGTGTCTCAAACTCCGCCTACTTGGTGATCTCTTGAAACTCCGCCCATGATCATGAACAAGTCAAAGTCCGCCTTGGAGGTAGTCTTCAAAGTCTGCCTTGTGGGATGATAGCAAGTGAAGTAGCTTCAAAACTTCGCCCTATGAAAGATGTCTTCAAAGTCCACCCTCTTCAAAGTCCACCTTCTTGGTCTCTCCAAAGTCCGCCTTGGAGCATAAGGTAGAAAGTCTGCCCAAGTTGCATACCTCCAAAAGTCCACCCATGATGCCAAGCCTACAAAAGTCCGCCCTATGAGATGATGGTGAATGGTGTGCAAGCTTCTCAAAAGTCCACCTAAGGTGATGAACAAAGATGCCTATCTCTCCAAACTCTGCCTAGAAGATGGTTTCAAAACAACACTTAAATTCCACGCTTGGTGATCTCTTGAAAGTCCGCCCTTGGAGGTAGTTGCTCAAAAGTCTGCCCTTGGTGATCTCTTCAAACTCCGCCCTCCAAGCAAAGTAGTGGAGCCTAAGAATTAAACTCTGCCCTATGAAGTGAAAGGTTCTCAAACATGAAAAGTTCGCCTTGGAGGTAGAAGAAAAGTTCGCCCTCCTTGGTGAAGTCTTCAAAGTCCGCCTTGGAGGTAGAAGAAAAGTCCGCCTTGAGGGAAACATGATGAAGTGAAGACATAAAGTGCACATAAACATAAGGAAAGTTCCCACTCTATAAAAGTTCGACTTTGCCTTGCAACACAATGAGAAATAAACTTCATGAAGTTCGGCTAAGTCAAAGGTGAAGCCAAAAATATTTGCTAAGTATTGAGAATAGGGAATATTCCTTGGTAATGTCATCCAAATCTTCATAAGATTTGAACTAAGTTCCAAATTAGAAAGTTTAAAAAGAGATATTTGAAGATCAAATATGAAGTGGAAAATCAAATTAGAAAGTTGTAAAATGAAGGATTCAAACTTAAGGAAGATGACATTGCAACTCAAAATCAAATTGGAAACTTTCTCAAGGTTGAAATCGAAGTAGAAACATGAATTGGAAAAGATCTGCGTGTTTCTAATTGCAAATTCAAACTTCATTACAAATACCTTCTTCACTTCTTCATTCTCACACATAAGGTTCGAACTTTCTGAGCAAGTTAAGAGTAATATTGAGAGTTATTTTGCAGGTTGAGAGTTATTTCGAAGAAGATTTTGCAGGTTGGAGGTGTTGCAGGGTGATCTCTTGCAGATTGAGTGAACTTTTGAAGGAGTTTTAATTTTTCTACCTCATTCTTATCAAGTATCTTCAGATTTTGGAGTCCAATCAACTAATAGAAGGCAGAACTTTCAAGTTTTCTGAGTTTTGTTCCTTCTATATTCTCATTTCTGTCAAAGGTGAAGTTGATTGGTGGGCAGACTTATCAATTTTCTCAATTTTTCTGGGTGTATTGGAGGTGTCTTTATCAGGCTTATCCGAAATTTTGATAAGAGGATCATTTTGGATTGAATGTTCTTTCTTTCAAGCATGACCTAAGCGTTTGCAGCTTGTTTCAAAGCTAAAAATGTTGAGAAATCCGAAGATCGAAGCGTTTTGCCATCTAACCTTCGAAACTTTGCACTAAAAGATAGATTTCCAACTTAATTTCCTTTGGTTTTGTAGGTGCAGATGGTAGTAGAAGCGGGATCATCTAAAAGATTGCAGCTAGAGTTTCAAGCCAAATGGAGGATTGAGGACAAGTTCACGAGCAAGGTTCATCCGAGCGTGAAGATAGCCAAAATTTGGCTAAGTATGGGAAATGTTTCACAAAGAAAATTCCAATTTCCTCATTTATGATGAAGGCATGGAGAAATTCTTCTCCAAATTTCAGGGTATCAAGGAGGAGGGCATTATCACAGCGAATGTCTGAACAAATTGATCCTATCATTTCATATTTGCAAGGGGTTATCTAGAGCTTTCACCCTCCTCTCGCGCAACATAAATTGGGGCCATGAAGAAGCAAGCATAAAGTCGTCAACAAGAAATTATTCTAAGAAATTCAACAATTTTCCTTCCGAGCTTCATGAGCCAGCCAATCATTCCTCCTGAACTAGTACTACAGCCAGACTTGAATTTCAATGACGAGCAAGAAAACATCATCACATAATTATACAGCTTAGCTTGGAGTGTGAAAAGAAATTATCCTGATTGGTGTCGAATGTGCTTTATCCTTGAAGAGGAGGAAGCGATTGCTCATCACATTGAAGCACAGATTCAAGGAAGAGAGCAACATCCATTGCCACCCCAAGGAGTTGATCCAACTCCCGTACCTGCTCCTACGTCGCCTCAACAAGATTAGGAGTGACTCACGCTACGGTGGCGCCTCGTCATCTTCTGACCAATTAGATTGCTCCAAGTCAACATGCCTAGATTCAATGAACTTGACTTATCCGAAAAGGAAACTAGACGCATACTTTAGTGAGAATGGCAACTATGCCACTTGTCATGTTCTCATTCATTCAAACTGATAGAGTTTTGGGAAACCCTAATTAGGGTTTATAACTTTCAATCTAGGCCCTTGATCACTGTTTGATCTTTGTCGTTCATTATTTTTTGAAAAACTATATAAGGCTACCTCCTCTCATTTGGAGTGTGTGAGGTTTTTGATGTATTGTTGCGTAAAGGTCATTTTCAAATAATATAGTGCATGTGCGCTTTCTCTTAAGGCTTTGTAATCTCTGTTGTTTGAATGATTAGCATGGTTTCAATTTCCTCAACACATTAGTTAAAGTTAATTTAGATTTTCTTTCATGTTAGAATTGAATGAAGGATTTGATAAGTGTTAATCGACGGTGTATCTCTGCTCATACTTTTGGTGATTGGATGAATTCCATTTCATTGTGTAAAGTTAGTCGAAGCCTATCCCCTGTGTATGCTAACGTATCGATCATAAGCACAACCTGTTGAAGATTACACCCGCTTTGTGTAGTTGTCCTCAGTGTGGCGAAGCAAAGTGTGGTTTCCTGAGAACACCCATTTAATACTATCTCCGGAATTCGTAGGATTAGATCAGCCTTCTGAAACCCTATCCCCTTTTCCCTTTTTTTGAAAGTCCAGCAACTTAAAAGACATTTGTTAATGTAAGCCCCCCTTGAGATTTTCAGCAAACACTACTCGAGTAGCTATCCCACTAAAGTCGCTTGTTCGCACATATAGACCTTGGAATCAGTAGTGATTTTTCAGGAGAGGATAGAATACCTTTGGGTATCTTATTCTAATGTTTGGTAGATGATAAAACAAACACCAACAGGAGGGAAGCCCTTTTCTTTGCCACTAGCTATTTGAGGAAGACCCACGTAGTAATTAGCTAACAAGATTTGAAGTCTTATATTTTTGAAGTTACAAATCTCAAAATTAATCAAATATTCCTTGCTTATAAACTCTTGAATATCTTATTTGTATGTTCTTGGTGGGAATATTGGGGTGGAAATGCCCCAAATCTTCAAAAGAGCCATCTGAATTTTATCTCATCCTTGTAGAGCTTCTAGCTTTGAGTGCAACTAGAGTTTATTTGACCCCATTTGCACGAAGAAGTGCAATAAGTTAACTCAATACCTGAATGACCTAGTTTTTATGCAATACAAACCTTTGACTTTGTAGAAAAGGGTAGAGGATAAATTAGAGAGGCTTATTGATTTAAATGAGATTGGTCCCTATAGTGATTGAATCACGATGGATGACGAGCCTTCCTTGTCTATAGAGGATGGGATTGTTGATTTTTAGAGGCAAGCTTTGGAGTATGTGGCTACAACAAAAGTGGGAGATATTGGATTGGATGGCATGATGTTATAGAGGAGTAGTTGCCATCTAGTAGTAGAGTGGAGCCATATACACAATCTTCTAGTCTGAGTGAGAAGTTTTAGCCAAGTGTGAGGATTAGATCCTCTCCCCAATTTTTTAGTAGAATGGGGAAGAGGAAACTGTAAATTTTTTTAATTTGTAACTTGCTTGGATATGCAATTTATAACAATGATTTTTAAAGGCAATCATCATAAATTCCTAAAAGTTATTAGCTAGCTATTATATCCACTTGAAGTGATTTTGCACTCTAATTGTATTAGAATTTTATAGAAAACAGTTCCCCAATGTTTTATAGGCTTATTGGATACATTTTTTATTTGAATTTTGAATGATATTTGTTTTTGAAAATAATTAAGTAGTTTTTAAGTTGTCCAGTTTTTTTTGAGTCAATATTTTGGTCTAATGACGAGTTTGCAAACTATGCTATGTAGAGTCAATTTCATATTTTAATGCAAGTGTTAACTCTCTTTGCTGGTGGGATTTTCCTTGAAATGGTTTCCTATGTAAATCCTTGTGTCTCGTGTATGATTTTGTGTCTTTCTATAATATATGCTAATTGAATTATAATGATATAACTATCATTTAGATCATATAATTTTAAGGTTTTGTAGTAATTAGTTATCAGTTGTATTGGGATCAAATTCCCAACAAATGAGGTCCAGATAGCACACAAGCACCTCCAACCTAGGATCTAATCTAAGAATTTTTTATGTTGCATCTTCTGTAAGAGGGGAAATAGTGCACTCTACAACTCTTGATGTTTTATTTTGTAATATAAAATTTGCCTTACAAAAGAGAAATCCAATTGTCTCTAAAATGAATGCCTATTATTTGCATGAAGAATGATTTTTTTCACTTCTCCTATGAATTGTTTTCATTGTTTATAGTTTATACAATAATTTCCTTAAACAACTGGTTCATAAAGCTGTTATGGTTGGAGACCTCCAAAATGATTTTGTGTTGTTTTTTTTTTCTAAATATTTTCAATGCATTTTTATACTTTTTCAGGATGGCCATGTCCAGTGAAGTACAGTCTCACATGTCGAGGAAAGATACTATTGTACTCGGTGGAAACTTGGCAGTATCTGGTGACAGTGGAGGTGGAGCTGCCACAGCCATGCTTAGACACCAAACATCTTCAGCATCTTCCATGGAAGTTGTTGCTACTGCAGGATTGCGCTCTGTTCTTGGTTTCAATACTTCCAGGCATGCGAATCACTTATATTTACAATTAATTTAATGTTCAAGTTGTTTATTTGGTGTTCATTGTGTAAAATTTAATGCACAAACAGATCGCATGTATTAGAATAGGATAACGTCATATATTATACAATTTTTTGTATTGACATTTTAGTAGGTAAGTATCTTATTGTGGTTTTCTTTCCAGACATTTGTCCCTTCATTCGACAGGCACTATGGGTATATCAATATCTTTCAAAGATGGTTCTGTCAATCTAGAAAATACATGGACACGACAACTATCAGAATCATCATCAGGAAATGTAATATCTGTTGAAACTTGAAACTTCATTATTTTGTGTGCTGGATTTGATTATATACTCGATAGCATGGCAGTAGTTTTTACTCAAATTATTATCTTGTGTAATTATGAAGTACTTACAATACATTCAACAAGGTTTATATAAAGGCCTGAAATATCCCCACCTATTTTAAAAATTTAATATTTCTGTTGCATCTTTACAAGCAGTAGGATAATTCAATTCAAAAGCAATACTTGGTACCAGTAACATTTAGCCTATACAATGCTGAATTCGCCTTTTTATTTTGGCATTGCTTTCTGGATTGATGTTGGTGAAAAGTATGATAAAGTTGAATTTCTGTGGTGTTTCCTGTTAAAAATAAAATTTGGTTTACACATGTAAAACTTTATTGTTTCCGAAAAATTTATGTAAATATTTCAGTTGAGAATACATTCACACATTTGGAAGGGAATTTTAAATTTAAAAAAATCTTAGATGACTAGCCCATGTACCAACCCAAATATGATTTATCTATTTGGAAATTATATGGATTTGATTCTTGAAATTCTAATTATACAACACAGGTAGCACATAAATAGTCCTTAACATTTCAAATAAAACTCATATTGAGTAGATGACACGATATGCTACTTGCTGTACCATTCCTTAAAATAGTTTTCATGTTCTTTGAGTTCTGAAAGGTTTCAAAATTCACCTGCCTCTATGCCAGTACACAGCTTTGTATCCTTGTATTCCTCAGGCCTTGCAAGCTATAGAGTTATTTTATTGCAATACTCTATAACTGAATCTTTAACATTTCTAATTTTAAGAATTGATTTCGAATTATATATTAGAGCGTAAATTTCCTCTTCTCAAATCTAGAAGATAAACTTTAAATTGAATACAAAAAGCCTATGTTACCCTGAGTTTTCAGGATGGGGACGATAGTGGACGGGGGGATACATTTCTGAGTCCCTATTTTTTTAAGCCATTTTCAGGGACGGCCAAGGGACAGCTATATAAAACAAGGGAAAATTTAAAATAGATAGGGAAATTTAAAATATTCATATTATAACATTTATAAAGAATTCATATATACATTATAGAATCATCACAAAGGCATGATAATGACAATTTTATTATTCTACTTCCATATGTTTATGATATGTTGGTGGTAGGTCCAAACATGCACAAAATCATCAATTTGAAAACTCATCTTGCTAGGGAATATGAGATGGAGGACTTAGGCAGTGCAAATTAGATTCTTTGAATGAGGTTACATAGAGACAAAAATAATAGGAAAATATAGTTGTCATAGAAAATGTATGTGTAGAAGGTTCTACAATGCTTCGATATGCAGAATGCACAACCAATTAGTACTCCATTTCTTGTTTATATTAAATTGTCTTTAGAACAGTGTCATAGCAAAGAAGTAGAGAAGACACAAATGTCTTGTGTACCATACTCATCAGGAATGGTAGTCTTATGTTCGCTCTAGTGTACACAAGACCAAACATTGCTTAAGTAGTGAGAGTAGTCAGTAGTTACATGGTGAATCTAGGTACTGATCATTGGATGGCTGTGAAGTGGATTCTCAGGTATTAGAGGTGCACTTGAAATGCTGCTATCTGTTACAGTGGGAGTAGTGTTCAGGTTAATGGTGTGTGGATGCAGATTTTGGTGGAGAGAGAGATAAGAGAAAGTCCACTACAGGTTACGTTTTCTCCTTAGTTGGAGGTGCAATTAGTTGGGTATCAATATTGTAGACAATGGTGGCCTTGTCTACTATTGGGTATCAGTATTGTAGACAATGGTGGCCTTGTCTACTATTGAAGCTGAATATATGGCAGCAACACAAGCTAGTAAAGAGGCAATTTGGCTTCATATACTTTTGGGTGAATTGCAAGTGAAGCAGGATAACATGGTGTTGCATTGTGACAGCCAATGTGCTTTACACTTAGCATGAAACTCAACATACCATGCTAGAACAGAGCATATTGATATTCAATATCACTTTGTACATGAGGTGATGGAAGGACAAATATCCTTGCCTATGATACATATTGATATAAACCCAGCAGATATTTTGATGATGAAGCATTGGTAGATAGAAGTTCATTTGGTGCAGAACTTCTCTAGGGTTGCATATTACTTGATGATTGGTAGCATCGGCATTGGCCTTTCAATAGAGGAGTTATTCACAAGACAAAAATTTAACTTCAAGTGGGAGAATGCTAGAATATGAAGTAAATTTCAGTGTTATTCCATTTGTGACAAATAGTTGACATGGGGTACCATGAGTATTCGACATATAGTTGCACTGGTCATACCTTTTGTTGTTAGAAAGTTTTGTTCGAAAAGGACTCTGTAACTCCATTGTCATATGCTATGCGAAGTCATGTTTGCTAGATATTTTTTTGAGTGTTGTTGTAATTGTGAAAATTCTTGAGAAATATAATACAAAAGATTTTTGCTTGTGGTTTTTTCCTGGCATAATTTTCCTTGTAAATCTGTGTTTATTTTTTATTTTCTCTATATAATTTTTCACTGCAATTTTTCATAACACTTCAACCACACACTATCTATGATCTATGCAAGAAGATGAGTTGCAGAAAGTCGACCAGAAGATGCAGGTGGCTGAGCCGACCCAATTAACACCTCTTTGGTGGACCATGTGAATGCAATGCAAGCCTCTGGCAGAATGTCTAAGCTTGACTCAGACCAAAATGGTCATAAAGTCAGCTTGTTCAATGCCAAGATGGGCTGTAAGATAATGCTATAGTAATTGACGATAAATCAATCAGTCCTATAATATGAAATGCATGCAAATGATATCTCTCCGGTGATAATTATCATCCGAATTTACAAAGTAGTTAGGAAATGCATTACACTATGACAAAGATAAGTAATTGCTGTTATCAAATCTAATATCAGGTCTGAACATAAATAAACATTGCTGCAACACAATGAATTAGTTCATAAAATCATGTAGATTGCAAGTGAATATAAGTTCATAATGGTCAATGGAACTCTGCAGTGCCAAACAAAGATGAATATAAGCTGATCAGAATATTGGTGTCACAAAAATCATACATTGCTGATAACACACTAGAAACACCACCCACACAATTGTAGCCACTACTGGAATGCACACCAATAGAACCAAATTGAAATACTATTGAAAACATTCTTATCCTCCTTAGAATCGTTGTAGATGAGATTAATAAGACATAATATACTACTGTAGATTTGAAACAGAGATTAATGGTGTTGGTATAGCAGGTATAGCCCACAAAAACCTCAAACATCCTCCTAGAACATGTTATAGTCTTCAACAAAATTGCATCAATAACGTTTAGCAATCAAAACTTCATTAAATACATCAAATATTTTCATTTTACCAAACTCACAGAGAGATCTCAGTTTGCAACACCAATGTGATCTCTAGGTGAGATCACCACATTTAGCTAGGAGGGTTTTCGTCCTTGAAATTAGTCTCCCAAGAGGGTTTTTTGTCCTCAAGAAATATGAAGTCAAGTTCTTGCTTAGAGCAAATGAAAATGAAAAATAACTCAATAAGCCTTCTGAAGGTGCAACCTTCTTTTATAACTTTTTTAGAGCTATTCTAGGAAAAAATGGTTTTTGCTTTTTCAAAAAAAACCTTTTTTGTTTTTTGTTGCTTGTTTGAAATTATTTTTTCTTTTTCATTGCTTTTGGTGAAAAACTGTTTTTGTTTACTTTTTATTTAGCATTATAGAGAGTTGAACAAAATTTACATCATAATGAGTTTCTCAGGATTGTATGAGACCACACACATCATATTTAGTATGATATTTTAATTATGTAAAGTGTAATTAAATAATAAAGTCACTTAAATAATATTATTATTTAAGGGGAATCTTCTAGAAAGTTGAATTAAATATTATTTTATTTCTTCTAGAAAGAGGCCAACCTCTTGAAGGAAAAGAATAAATTGAGGGGGCAGCCTCATTGTTGGACAGCCAGGAATTGATATTTGCCTTGTTGAGAGTTTGTGGAGCCAAAGGTTTCTGCAGATCATTTCAGTCTTTGGGAACAAAAACTCCCATTGATAGCATAACTGAGGGAGTGAAAGATCTCTTGAAGGGTTGCATTTGAGGAGGTGATACTTCAGTCATCTCACTTGTGTTTAATTTGGGCCTAAAGCCAACTTACTAAGGTTCGAAATTGGAGAAGTCTAAGGAGACATTTCTGAATGCTATAGGACTTCATCAATTTATCACAAGGAGTTGATTGCATCTACCTTATCTCTGAGCTATATTCAGACTTGGGTTCAGACCTGCCATGACTGAGGAGAGCCACGATTTGGTTCATTTTGGCCCACATTTGCATCTAATTATTAAGAAGGGATAGGGGATTCCTTAGGGCATATTGGAGGTGAATTTTGGAGGAGGTTTCAGTCACATATCAGGTCTGATATAAGGTTCGACCAGACCTACCAGTCCCCACGATTTTGTTCATAACTCCCATTTGATGCATTGATTTCACTATTTGATTGGAGCACTCACATTGGGGGAAGTCCACGATGCTGTTTGATGCTTAGGAGGGGACATACAAGCTGGAATTTATTTGTTATTGGCCTTCATCTAGAACAGGGGCGATTTTGGAGAAAAGTTCGGTTTGGCCAAAGGAGAGCTCAAAATGAATTGATATTGCTTGCTTCTTCATCCTCACACCTAGTCGCTTCATCCAGGTGCATTTTGTATTGTTTATATTCAACTTTCAGTCATGTATGCATGAATTAGTGGCTGCCATTAGTACTTAGAAAATTCTGAATAATATTTATTGTAAGCCAAGAGTCTTGGCGATTACTTAAGTATTTTGTAATCAAGACTGCATTGAATAAATAAGTCAGCTGTGAGCTCTATATGTGCTGTGATAAATTCAGTTTCCTAGTCTGAGGTTCCATGCTATATGTTTGACAAAATGACAACTAGATAAATATGATGTTTGTATGCATTATTAGCTGGTAAATCTACTCTTAGATTCTTTGCATTGCATTCATATGTTCCTACAAGCAAAACCAAGGGAAATTGCATAACACAGAATTATACAAGCTGTCCAGTGTCCTTAACACGCAAGTTATTCAGTCTGAAAATTAGAATTGCAGATTGAAGGTCTGAAAACAGTTGTTTGTCAATATTCCTTGCACATTTCAGTCATATAACAGCAGGGGATACTACACAACGCCGATTGAGCTTATCCACATGTCAAGACCTGACAAAAGAAACCTTGGAATCGCCATATGATCTTTTGGAAATCTTAGCAAATGCGGTGATTTTGTTCAAGAAAGGATAGTGTGTCTTTGGACATTTTATTCTATGTTCGGTGGGTAATAAAATGCACACCAACACTTCGCCTTTGACCTTATAGACAACCATCTTTGAAGAGAAGTGGTGCAGAGAAGTTGAGGCCGAGGTTCTACAACCCTTACAAGGTAATCAAGAGTGTGGGTGAGGTAGCATATGAGTTGGAGCTTCCTAAGAGCAGTAGGATACATAATCCGTTTCACCTATCGGGCCTCAAGAAGGCACTAGGACAGCAGGTTATAGTGTCAGTTGAGCTTCCACCTCTTGATGAAGATGGTAAGATAGTTTTGGTTCCAAATGAAAGTTTGGATACTTGGGAGAAAGATTGAGAAGTAGAGAAATCAAAGAATATCTCATCATGTGAATGGATTTACCAGCTGAGGATGCTACATGGGGGAGAGAGAAAATTCCTCAGCATCCTAATCTAAAATTGCTTGTGGGCAAGCAATTCAGGAAAGGGGAGACTGTAATGTCTTCTATTCTAGAGCTAAATTTATAAAAGGTAATATTAATACTGGTTATTTAATATTTTTCTTAAAACAAAAATTATGGGAAATATTAAATAATTAATAAATAGTGACTTATGACTTAATAAGTCACTTAACAAATAACTGACAAAACTGTTACACGGGAGTAATAGCACGATATTAGTGACTTTAGGATTGGAGTTTGTCAAGAAGAAAATATTTTATCATTTGGCATTGATTTGAGTATTTAACAAGCTTACATTCTTGGGGTTAAAACCTGAAGTACCATTTTCGTTAGTGAGATATCTAGCCTAAATGGCCTTGAAAGGATCACATTGATCCTTTAGGTGCAATTATTGGAGATTATGGGATTGGTGCAATTTACAGGAAAGTTTGTAGTATTTTGAGACAATGAATATCACGTATAGTCTGAGGTTGATGGACTGTTATGTGCTTTAATGGAATTTAAGTTGGGGACTTCTATTTGCTAAGCAATATCTATATTGAAACCTGTATGTTCGAATTCAGTCAACTGAGTGGAGTCCTTCACGATTGGCATTCCTATTAGCTAGATTCAATAATGAATATTGAAAATATAATACAGGTTGTGTAGTTTCCGTCTTGTTGTGACCTTTTTCACACATCACCCCATTGCAAATGGGGACCCTCTCTTTTCCTGCTTTCTAGGGTTTTGTTAGTGTCCTGTGACCTTTTGCTGCAGTTTCACCAAGCCTTGTCCAGTTCAGAGCATTTCAGGCCCTGACGATTGAGAGTTAGTTTTTGCAAGTTACGTGATTCCGAAGTGTGAACACCACCAGAGTGCTTAGAAAGGCCAAAGGACGAAGATCGCAGTTGATTTGGACGAATTTGGACAAATTTATATTTTTAGAAAGTTTGCCTTTTTTTGCTTTTTCTTATTTTTTAGGAAGTTTCGTTTTAGGCATTTTTAGCCCAATCCCCGGTATGGCAATTTTTAGAAAGTTTTCCCTTTTTTTTAGGGATGTCTGCTTTTTGCTTTTTCGGGATGCAAACCTAGGGTTTACACTTTCACCACTGATCGACTTCGACCGGAACTCGAAAATTCCAAGTTTTGACCTAAAAAGCTAAATCCCTAGATTTTAGGCTTTTTGCTGCTTCAGAGGATCCACCTAAGCATGAATTTCAAATTTCAAGTTAATCCGGTTAAATTTGATTAAGCTGTGAAATTTTGAAATTTCTCTGAAAATTCTTGTAAGTCTGGCTAACAAGGGTTTTGAAGTATGGTTGCAGGTTCAAACTCCACCACGATGCAGGAGACCATGTGTTGAGCACTCTCCAAAGTCCGCCAAGGTTGGGAGGCCATGTGGGAGCACTCTCCAAAGTCCGCCAAGGTTGGGAGGCCATGTGGGAGCACTCTCCAAAGTCTGCCAAGGTTGGGAGGTCACGTGGGAGCACTCTCCAAAGTCCGCCAAGGGTTAGGGAGCCATGAGGAGAGGTCTCTAAAGTCCGCCCAAGTTAGGGAGAGCCTACAAGGTCCACCCAAGAGCAACCTCCAAAGTCCGCCAAAGGTTAGGGAGCCATGAGGAGAGGTGCTTGAAGTCCGCCCAAGGTCTTAAGATGGGAGCAACCTCCAAAGTCCACCCAAGGTGGAGAAGCCACCAAAGTCCGCCCAAGAGCACCGAGTCTAAACTCCGCCATGTGTGTGATGCCACCAAGGGGTGCCACCAACACCTTCCAAAGTCCGCCATACACATGGGAAGACCTTCCAAATTCCGCCCTACCTTGGAGAGGTAGGCAAAGTCCGCCAAAACTTGGAGAAGATGAAGATAAACTTCCAAAAGTCCGCCTACACATGGGAGGTCAAACAAAGTCAACATGATGTCACAAAAATCCACAGAGATTTCAAAATTAAATCCAAAATGAAGAAAATATCTAAGGATTATTAAATATCTTCAAAATAAATCCAAAATGGAAACTTTTTTTGAGGAAAAGAATATTGAAAGATTATTGAGATATTAAATCAAAATGGAAAGTTTTTTGAAAGGGAATATTGGAGAATTGATAAATATCTTCAAACTTAAATCAAAATGGAATGTTTTTTTTTGAGATATTGTCTTAAAATTGGGAAACATGAAGTTCAAATTAGAAGTATGAGTTGGATGATTTTAAAGGTTTCTACTTGAAGATTTAACCTTGTCTACAAATACTTCATTATCAACTTCATTATTACACCAAGAAGTTCAAAGTTACTAAGGAGAGCTTAGTAAAGTATGTCAGTTTGAAGATCATCTGGAGAAAATTCTAGATATTGTTGGAAGTTGGATAATATTATTTGGCAAAAGTTTTACAGGTTTGTAGAGAAAGGCAACTAGCACGAGAAAGAATTATCTAAACTTTTCTGATTTTTCTGAGTATTCTGGAGAAAATTCTAGCCTTACTTCTATTCAAGTCGGAGGTGAAATTAAAATTATGAATTTTCTGAATATTTTCTAGAATTTGATAAATGATTTTTTGAAAATTTTGGAGGAAGAAAACCATTTTTTTTTGGCTAAGTATAAATTTTTTTTGAAAGTTTTGACACTTGGTGATAACCACAACTAGCCTTAAGACCGAGGGTTTTTGGGTGGAAATTCGATTTTTATGGGTAAGTATGAGAATAAATTTTTTTTCCAACACTTAGCCATTTCGCAACACCTTTATTTTCAAAACTTTGCAAATCATTTTCTAACTTTAAAATTTCGTTATTTGCTTCCAGGCCCCAGACGTTATGAAATTCCAGGTAGACAAAGATGCTCCTCCAGAGTCGAGAATGACTTCAAAGTGGAAGAACATCAGCGACACCAATCTCGGACACGTCAACCTGAGGGAATTTAAGAAGCGAATGTTTGGTCTGGAAAACCTTGTGCCTACCACCATTGCGCGAAAGATGATGAAGAGTGGTATCGTGCATGCTGCTGGCTTCCTCCCTACCATGCAGTGCAAGGAACTAGTAGTCGAATGTGCCAAACACTACAACCCCATCAGTAAGGACATTGTTGCACCTGATGGAAGAGTGTTGGCAAATGTCAGCGATGAGGCCATTAGAGAGGCCTCTGTTTGCAGAAAGTAAATGCACAGAACATAATGGAAATATATTAAATAACCAGCCTCTGTATTAATTCCACAGTCCATGTACAATAAGTGCTTATAACATTACATCTGACACGACTAACATGATCCTACTTCGAAGAAAAGGTACACAATATATAATACCCGAAGGGGTGCGACACATTGTCGCGACTCCAACTACCTACCCGTCGGCTAACTAACTGACCGCCGTAACTCATTATTACCGACGACAACATAAACATAATATAACAACATAACATAATGATTATTCCCGGCAACATCATCCCCCCCAAGAAAAGAAGTCGACTCCGACGACTTAATACAAAATAGAGATGAACGGCAGGAACTACTGACGCCAGTCGGGCCCGGATCTTATACACTTGTTGCGTCCTTGCCTAAAAACCCTTTTCTGCTACCATTCGATGCTCAAGTGCGGATTTCACCAATATTGCTTCCTTTGCCATCACAGTCCTCCTGTGCCTAACCCAAACTTGTCTGCAAAACATGTTTTTCAGTCTCAACTTCCACCAACTGCTACTCAAATGATACTGTCTCCTTAGCCAATTTGTCCTCGATAGCCACCCGTGCTGCTCTCCTGGCATCCAACTCCTGGGTACGCTGAACTAAGTCTCACGCGACTATTGCCTCCAAATTGGTGGTCAGCTCCTCTTGAGCCCTCTGTGCATCCACCAAGGCAACCTCACGTCCAGCCGAGACATACTCCGAGTTCCTCAAAGCGTACCAGTCATGCCTGGAGATGGCCACAATCCGCTGGCACAAATGCTAGGAAACACCTCAAATCCTCCATCACACTCCATAAAGGCTAAAAACTGAATTGAATAACTCCCTGGTGTCATACAGCTGCGCAGACCTGCAATGCCTTCCCTCAAACTCTGTTTGTTCCCAACCTCCAAATCCGTCTCCCTCTACGGCTTATGGCTTCCCCGCCAAAGCTTAGCTGCAGGCTTCTTTCTCATAGTACGGACAACCACAACACTTCCCGTGGTATTCTGTAGCTCAAAAATAAACTGGGGGTCTGGGGGCAATGCCCCCAGCGGGGTCGAGGGGCAGCGCCCCTTGCGGGGTCTGGGGTAGTGCCCCAGCGGGGTCGAGGAGCAGCGCCCCCGCCGCCAACACCAATTTACAACCCTCAGAACCATATGAAAGTCCATGGCGCACAACATTTCTGTGATATTTTAAGATGCCAAAAACCCTTCTTTCCCACTCTGAATTTCTAGTGTCCTGGCTTCAAACTCCAGCGAATCATTCAACAACAGCACTGGCATCTCCGATCATGCTGCCACCTACCCAATCGTGCGGCCACCTTCCCGTGCGGCCTACACCCCTCCACCGTACGGCGAACCATGACGATAGAGCGGCTATGCGGCTTTGTGTGTGGCGTGTGCGGCTGTGCGGGGGTTTATGCTGGGTGTGCGGTTGACCACCGCACGATGGCATCCACCTTCGGTGGCATCCACCGTCGGTGGTCCCACCACCGGTGTGACCAACTTCGGTGGTTCCACCGCACCGTGGTCCCACCTACGGTGGAGCCGGTGGCCTCACTTTTTTTTTTTTTCCTTCCTTCCAGCCATACGGCCTCGTGCGGTGGTGTTTTTTCACAATTTTTTTCCTGCCGTACAGGTTCCACCTTCGGTGGTCCCACGACTACGGTGGAGTCGGTGGCCTCACTTTTTTTTTTTTTTTCCTTCCTTCCAGCCGTACGGCCTCGTGCGGTGGTGTTTTTTCACAATTTTTTTCCTGCCGTGCAGTTAACTGTCTTGTAAGACCGTACGGTTTTTTTTTTTTTTAAAAGTTGTCTAGAGAATCTTCGGCCCGGGTCCCCTGTCTCTGGGATTGCCCTTCATCCTTCTCAGTTTTCCTCGCCCAAAAGTCTCCTGCTTTTGTCCCGTGCCTCTCGAGTCACCTGCCTGGCCTCTCAGGTCCCCTTCGATCCTCTCGGGTCCCCCTTCGGGCTCTTGGGTGTCCGTCCGGCCTCTCGGGTCCCCTGCGCGCTTCGCGTGGTAGGGTTTCAATTTGTACCCGTTGGTGGCCAATCTATTTTCAATGTCCATCCGAAGACCTGGAACCACAAATTCTATAGGGACCACAGTCTCCTTCCCATACATAAGAAGAAGAAGAAGAATAAAGATTTTGAAGACTGCGGTCTTCCACATAGGGTTCCAATTGTTGCCAACATTCGTCGGATTATCTACGTCGCCAGGGTTTGGGGCGTCTCCCTTCCAATATTCTTTGTATTCCGGCAGGTACACCTCTGTTGGTTGCTTTGGTTCCTCTACTTCGAGCCTGTAGCTTTGGAACATTTCGTAATCCTCCATTTGCCAGTGGAAGAGCCCGTTAAGTGAGCATACCTCATCTTCAGAACATCCCTCCAATTCGAGCACCCCTTCACTGTTCGGCTCCATCGCGTTCTTGCCCTTGCTTTCATCGGGACCCCCTTCCCCTTTATTAGAGTCCTCTGAGTCCGAGTCGGAAGAGGCGAGCTCTTCGCCGACATCTTGGGTGTGTAGGTCAATGGTATATTTCCGCCCTCCCTTCTCCATGGAAAGTGTATTTTTCTTCCAGTTGTGGTTTACCCTCGCGTTGATCAACCACGCTCTCCCCAAGATGGCGTCATAGCCTTTCTTCTTTGAGGGAATAACCACGAAATCTAACAAGAATGGTTGCGTACCAATTGTCACTTGCTGGGCCATCAACAGGCTGAGTGGCTTAATGCCGTGTTGGTCCGCTCCCACCAGGTTGAATGTGGGTGGCCACAGGGTGGGCTTCCCCAGCCGCTTCCATGTTTCTTCTGGTAGTACATTCACCCCAGATCCCCCGTTCACAATGGTGTCCTTCAGAATGGTCCCACGGATACCCATTTCTACCACAGGTGGGTGTCTACCACTGCTCAAGGCTAGTAACATCGGGTCAGTCGAAGGGCTGACGGAAACCTCCACCCGTGGTGTACTCTTCGAAGTGGTGGCGGGAACCCCTACCTGTGGTGCACTCGACGATGCGGTGGCGGGAACCCCTACTTGTGGTGCACTCGATAATGCGGTGGCGGGAACCCTTTCCTGTGGTGCACTCGACAATGCGGTGCTTTGCACATTGGTGAGGATGGCAGTCCTCAATTGTGGCATAGAGTCTAGAAGGTCTTTTACCTTTATCGGCACCTCTATCTGCAAGATTTGCCCAATGATGTTATTTTCTGCTTCCGTACGGGATGATGTACTCGCCACCTCGTTGTCCCGTCGTTCGGTCATCATCTCACGTTCAATATTGGCCTTTGCCTCCCATAATCTCTCCTTCTTCGTACGGGGGTCGGGATAAGTGGCTTTTTTCGTCTGGGTGCGGGTGATTGCCAGTACTTCTTTCTCACCAGTCTTCTCAATGTTGAGAAGATTAACCCCTGCTTGTGGGCAATTTGCATCCTCATGGTTGCCTGGCCCACACCATCGGCAGAGGTGATGAGGGGTGGCTTCTTGCGTGCAATCACGGGCGAAGTGCCCCCACTGATTACATGCCCTACATTGGATAATTGGCCGGCCCTTGGCGTCATACTGGATACGGCTTCCGTTATTGTTATTGTTGCTATTCCTTTCGCCACCGTGTCTGTTGTCTCGGTAACCTCCAGATGATGCCGTTGTGTTGGTTTGCGAAGTTCCGACGGCTGGCTGCTCTTGCGTGAAGAGAACTTGTTGGCTCCTGGTTTTCATATTGTAGGGACATTCCTTTGTCAAATGTCCCGTAATCTGACAAATGTCGCAGAAAGCCTTCTTGGGACAGGACCCCTTGGTGTGTCCGTCACTCCTACAGTCGGTACACCACACGTCATTTTCTTCTGTCTTACTTGTACTCCCTTTCATGGCTTTGAATTCTTTCAACATTCGTTCCATGTCCTTTTGGAGAGCGTGCACCTTTTTACTCGATTCGCCACCGCTATTGCTTTCCCCGTCAGAATCTTCATCATCGTCAAATGAATATTTATTACTTTTCTTCTTCCTTGATGTTTTGTATTCGCTCTCTAGGTCCATCGCCCTGTTATAGGCGTCGTCATATGACGTCGGGGGTACAATCTTCATTTTTTTCCGTAGGGAGGATTTCAATCCTTCCACGAACCATCGTTTTTTCAAGCCCTCAGCCGGTCGGCTTTCTATTTTATCCAACAATTCCTTCAATCTCCTACTGTATGCCCGTACTGTCTCCTTGGTACCTTGTTTGGTACTGTATATCTCTGTTACAATTTCGTTGTCATCACGGAGCAACCGAAACTCCTCCATGAATTCCTTCTGTAGGTTGGCCCACGTGGCCACTTTTTGCTTATCTACATCGGAGTACCAATCGATGGCAACTCCACGTAACGTGGCTGGGAACTGCTGTACCCAGTCATTCTGGTCTGTCACTCTGTTGGCAGACCAAATGGTTTCACATGTACGGCAGTGCCGTAAGGGGTCTTCCTTGCCCTCCCCTGTGAACTTTGGCAATTTTTGTTTACTCGCCATCCCACCGCTGGATCTCGCTCCTCTAATTCCTTGTGTGCTTGTACCTGGCGATCCTCTGCCTCTTGCAACTGAACCTCCACTCGTGGGTCCTTCGGAAAAAGTTGCTGACACCGAACCGAACAAATTGCCTCTTGTACGGTACCCTTGTGCTCCCTCGGCACCTTCGGTCGTACCGTCACCTTCCACTGTCTCCCTCCGGTTGTCCTCCGAAATGGACAAATTCTTTAGCAAGTCTCTGGTAGCATCGATCAAGTTTAGACTTCGCCTTGTTTGTTCCACCAACTCTTCCCGACTTCTTACCCTACGGTGGTATTTTGGCGAACTGTAGAGTTCTCCTTCGGACCCTCCGTGACTCCTTCTCCGTTCCCTTCGCGCAACCCTACGACAGTGTAATTCTCTCCGTCTATCTCTGCCTCCGCAACCTCCGTGACACCTCCTGGGTTTCCTTCGGGCAACCCCTTGGTCGGTCGTCCCTCGGCAAGCTGCCTTAGCCTATGCCTTCATTCTATCTGCTGTCTGAGATTCAACGCGGTTTGTGCCACTTCCCATTCGTCACTCTGTATCTTTTTATTTTTGTCCTTATTTAGTTTATTGGGCATAAGTCACTTCCATACATAGCAAACACACGCCATGTACACAAAAAAACTTTTATTATTTTTATTTTTATTTTGCCTTTCGGCCACAATTTATATTAGCAGTGTGTCGGGAATATTACAAGGTTTAATTTCCCCTTCGCCTCTTGCCATCACGCTCTGCGTCCCACGACGATTGTTCCCTTTGCGCGTCGTCGACCTCTGGGTAAATCTCACCGACGGGTAGGCCCGTTGTGTCCGTGCGCCATCTGTGTCTTCCGTTCCCGAGTTCATCTAGGCAACGGCGCCAAATGTTTGCCCTCTCGGGTAAACGGTTAAATGCAGAAAGTAAATGCACAGAACATAATGGAAATATATTAAATAACCAGCCTCTGTATTAATTCCACAGTCCATGTACAATAAGTGCTTATAACATTACATCTGACACGACTAACATGATCCTACTTCGAAGAAAAGGTACACAATATATAATACCCGAAGGGGTGCGACACAACCGTCGCGACTCCAACTACCTACCCGTCGGCTAACTAACTGACCGCCGTAACTCATTATTACCGACGACAACATAAACATAATATAACAACATAACATAATGATTATTCCCGGCAACAGCCTCCTAAAGTACAACTCAGTGTATATGACAAAGGACGAAGCTGATAGTCTGTACCATGACCACCTAGAGGAATATGATGCCATAGTTAACCATTCCTGACTAGACAAGCCGAGGAAGGGCGCCTCCAAACTCCAGAGAAACAGCCTAGTGCGAGCATACTTCAAGGAGGACATTGGGGACATGATTGTCCTGCTCAATATAATAATAGGAAATCCTCAGGGAGCTCCATTCGAACCCTGGATGTATTATTTCATTAATGAAATAATCAATGGAGTAAAAATGATAGACTGGGCCTGGATGATCAGCGACAACCTAGACAGCCAGCTAAGGAACCTGGAGACGAATAGGACTTTATTCATGAGTTCTTGTTTTATTCTTTGGCCAGGACCTACAGGTACAAAGGTCTCACTTGTAGAGGAGAAGTTGGGAACAAGGAGAACCAGTTTCCAGTATATGATTGCTATCCCCAGCTCCACATGGAGGAGAAATTCCATTTCAAAAGGGTGAATGATACCTTCCTGATGCACATTAACCGGACACTTCAAGGTGGCCTCCACCAGAGGCTCTCTCAAGAGTCTATGGACTTCATCGGTCGGTTCGGGTGTTGGTACATCCAATATCCAAAATTCACTTACCTCCGAATTCAGGGATTCTCTGGGCCTCCATACAAGCTACCAACTTACCCTACCAACCGAGTGGTGTTGCTCGAGGTTGTGAGACAATTGGAGGAGTATATAGTGATTCAAAGGCATAAGCAGAAGAAGGCAGGGACGTCCTCACTTACAATTGGTAATGGGTTGGAAACATGTCCATCATCACAGGCTGCTGCCATCGCTGAGAAGGAGCTGGCTTGGTATCCCTTCTATCAATACAAGGCAAGAAAAGATTTCGATCCATTCCATAGGATAAAGAAGATCGAAGGAACAATGTTTGAGCATAGACTGGATCTAGAAGACTACTGGGCTAATGCGGCCGATAGCTTCGAGATCAGGAAGAGATTCTGGTCAAGAATCCCGTTGGGTATGGTGAGAGCAACAGATGTATTCAAAGTTGCTGATCAGGTAGAAGAAAGCCTAGAACTTCAGCAGCCGGGCTTTGAGAAGATGAAAAATGAACCCTTAGTCTTAATAGATTGGACAGAGGGAGAGAAATCAGATCTAGCAGACCTCATGAGGTTGGTGGTTGAGTATTCAAGGTGGTGGGTGTTTGAAAAAACAAAATAGTTGAAGGCCAAAGGTGTGACCTTAACTTATGAATTAATGGGAGTAGATGATACTCTGTCCGTCAATCCTTGTACCTTTGCCGGTGTTGCTGGAAATCCAGAAAGTGTTGGGTCTCGAAAGAGGAAGGAGTTGGTTGGAAGCTCCACAAAGGTCACAGGGAAAAGGGTTGTAGGTGAGAGAAGAGAATCCAACGAGAGTCACTCCATCCTAAGTGCTGCTTCCATTGTGCCCGATCAGAGTGCAACTTGGAAGCAAGAGATGAACATCTGTGTGATTGATGATGAAGTAAGATTGCTTTCCCAGCCAATTGAGGAAGTAGTGGAAAAGGTCTTCCAAAGTCCAGACAGAGAGCAAATTGAAGCACCTACAATCTTCTTGGATGGCATACCAGCAAACCCAGGAGAGGCAGATGATGAGTTTGATCGGAACACTGTAGAACAATCAACCATTCCGGATTGGCTGAGAGCAAGGATAAAGGCCAAGGTTCCCAAAGAAGCCCACTCAACCGAGGAGGTTACCGCAGCATTCCTGGAGAAGGTGAATGAACCCGCTATAGCTAATAAACCACCCAAACCCGCCAGGAAGTTTTCCCTAATTCAGAGAGACAGTGCCGGATTCAGGACAGTCTAGATAGCGGTGCCCAAAGAAGGGAAGACTAGAGACAATATCACCGCAAATGATTACAAGGTTACCACCATAGAGCTGGGTAAGCCCACCCAGGACCAAGAGATCCAATATTTTGATGACTCCTGCAACGTTCTAAAGACCAGGCTGGCTCATGAAAAGGAAAAGAGGAAGAAGGTTGAAGAAGAGAACCAACAGTGGAAGAAGTATGTTCTCCATCTTACCAGCCCACTCAACCGTGAAGTCCCGACTACTTCGCCACAACCTCTTCAGCAGGGATCAATGAAGGACTATGATGATATGAAGGGCTCGTACACTCAAGAAAAGGAATGGATTTCAGACGCTTCGGTGCGTGCTGACACACTGGTAGAAAACTTAGTATCGGCACACGAGGCAACTTCTTTATTGATTGATCGTATCCAGGATCTAGCCTCTAATTGGGAAGAGGTGGATGAAATTCATAATGAAATACTTGCTCATCTAAAGGTTATCCGAGTCATGTTGAAGAGAAGCTTAGTGGATGCAGGCATCATACAGACAAGAGACAGGTACAACTTCGGCACATGGTACTATACTTTGGTCACTCGGATTGAGGTTGTAAAGAAATCCGAGGCCAAGTGATTTGAGACAGAGGCAAGTGTTAGAGAAATCCTAGGCAAGGTATTTCGTCTGGCGTCAGAGATCTGGAAGAAGGAAAGCCTAAGGGAGAAGCATTTACAAGCAGAGAACCTGAGAGCCCGGATTCAGGCAAGCTTCTTCAGGGATGATTGACAAAGGCGATTTTCAAAGATTGCAAACTTCCTTTCCATCGATGATGCCTTCCTCACCCAAGCAGTTGAGTGGGAAGGGATCCTTGCCACATGTATCGATGATGTGGACCTCTTCGACTTCCAAATTGGCGGTTTGCCAAGTGTCACCATGGAGGAGGTCAAGCTCATTGTGTCCAGATACGATGAATCTCTAAAAGAAGAAAGTGGCCACTGACCCCAGTGAAATTAGCAGCTGTGCCACATGTCACTCTTCCATTTGTTTGAACTGATAGTATTTCGGGAAACCCTAATTAGGGTTTAAGACTTTCAATCTTGGCCCTTGATCGCTGTTTGATCTCGGCCATTCGTTCATTTTGAAAAACTATATAAGGTTGCCTCCTCTCATTTGGAGGGGTGAGGTTTTTGATGTATTGTTGCTTAAGGTCATTTCCAGATAATATATTGCATGTGCGCTGCTTTGCAATCTCTATTATTTGAATGATTTGCATGGTTTCAATTGCCTCAACACTTAGTTAAAATTAATCTAGATTTGCTTTCATTGTTGTTAATTTGAATGAAGGATTTGATAAGTGTCAATTGATGGTGTATCTCCGCTCATACTTTTGGTAAATGGATGATTTCCATCTTACCGTGCAAAGTTAGTCTGGGCCCATCCCCTATGCATCCCAACATCTCGATTATAAGCACAACCAATTGAAGATTGCACCGGCCTTGTGTAGTTGTCCCTAGTGTGGCGAAACAAGGTTTGGTTTCTTGAGAGCACCCAGTTGATACCGTCTCCAGAATTCGTAGGATTAGATTAACCTCCTCAAGGCTCAAACCCTATCCTTTTTCCCTTTATTTTGAAAATCTAAATCCGAGAAAATTCCCAAAAAAAGAAGAGCCTAAAATTGCTAAATCCCTCTAAGTCCAGCAGTTTAAGATACTTGTCAAACGTAAGTCCCCCTTGAAATTTCAGCATACACTACCCAAGAAGCTATTCCACTAAACTCGCTCGTTCGCACATATAGACCTTGGAATCAGTAGTGTTTTTTAGGAGAGGATAGAATGCCTTCGGGTATCCTATCCTAATGTTTGGTAGATGATAAAACAGATACCAACAGGTCTGAAATCTATGTACAACTATTTGTTAGTAGCTCTGTTTGAGGATATTCTATTGATATGGTGCTGTCAAGGATTAAGGAAGACCAATATTATTATGAAATATCCCCTATGGATGTTTTCTCCAGATTTTACCAAATGTTCCACAGTAATTTAAACAAACAGTTTGCATGAAAACTGATTTCTATTCATTCAACAAATTATATTGAAAATCATATAATATCAGATTGAAATAGGGATCTGAAATTAAATGTGAATATTGTCATCAAAATAGATAAATCATTACAACCTTCAGCAGAATAACATAATTATTTTTCCAATCGTAGCCATAGGACGTACATAAAGATTGCATGCACAGGAAACCTTCCAATCATAGATACAGTATGCACAATCGGATTAGAAATCCACATACCAACAACAGGTCAATCTGTTATCTTCAACAAACACCAGCTAGAGTAGATCTTTCACTACCGTAGCTAGTCTTCTTCAAGAGGGATTCCGTCCTTAGGAAGGCGGAGATGGACCACGTCCAAATCTCCAAAACCACGCTGGGTTATAATCAATGAAATGAATAAACTCCACCCTCAGAAACAATCCTCTCAATGCTCTTTATAACTTTCTGAATGTCCCTTGGTCTTCCATTTCCTCTTGCCTTTTCATTTTCTTTTCTTTTATTTCACTTTTGAATTGAAGGTGACTTTATTTGATTTCCCACTTTATTAAGTCACTTAAGTAATATATGATATTATCCTTATGATGTACTTTTAAAAAGGAATAATATCAAATAATTACATTAATGGCTTATTAAATAATTAAACATGCTTTTAATATTTTAATTATATCTTAAGCCAAAAGGGGACATTAGATATTACTATAATAACTTTGCATTGTCGGGATAGTCAGAATGGAATGAAGATTTGCCTATCGCATTTCCTTTATTAAGCCAAAAGGGGACATTACATATTACTATAAGAACTTTGCATTGTTGGGATAGTCAGAATGGAATGAAGATTTACCTATTGCATTTCCTTTCTCAATCGATTGATACAAGAGTTCTGAGACTTCATAGGATCGGGTGCATTCTTTATGGGAGTTCTATTACTGGGCATGGGAGGAGAATGAGCGTATGTTCACAGAGCATATATTGGTAACTTGGCACATTATTTGGAGACATGATTCGCTGAAGCAGAGTTGACTGGCACATGTTAGCTACTCCTCCTTTCTTGCCACCCGATATTGGGCTCCTTTTGACATGGAGATTAGGTTTATTTTTCTTGCTATATATGTTTCCAGAAAAGACTGAAGTAATAACAGGTGCACTTAGATTCTCTTGACTTGTCTGTTTATCATTGTATTTTAATAATGCAATGTTCAATTCTGTACAAGCATTCCTTACTAAATGAAGGGAAATAAACTATGTCCTGTAAACAGTAGGAATAAGGAAAAGTCAAGTCTTCGTAATCAATGAACACAGTGCAAACCAAGTCCAGTTTGACACAACCAGCCAAATAACAAATGTTTGATAAAATACCTGAATAACCAATCAGATTGAAACTGCTAGTTTGCCTTAAACAGGGTTGGGTATTTTACATATAATGACACAACACAAAACATATATTTAACATATAAACATATAACAGAAATATAATGCTTTCTTTTATATACTTCGGCATAATTCTATGTCTATACATTTTAATCATATCATAACAATGTTTTGCAGTATCGTCACCTCGGAGAAATTTAAAACAGAGATGAGTAAATTTCAGAATGTCTTGTTCATGTCAAATTATAATGACTTAGAAACTCCATTTGGATGTTTTAAGTAAAAATGAAATACCAGAAAGCATAGCATGCAAGTTGAAGATATAGGAGTTAAAGATACAAAACTTTAATATTTATATGCTCCATTGGGAGTTGTTGGGGATGACATGAGAACTCAACCCTAGTCAGCATTTTATCAAATTTAGTAGGAGTCAGAAAACTTTCCCATCTTTGCAAACTTTTATTTTGATTAGGTCATTCCCATCATATTATTCATACACAAAAGATTGCTTTTATCGTATCTCTATTCTTAGGATTGCAATGGTGCCATGGAACCTATCATGTATAGTTACATACAATTTCTTTTGGTTGCAGATACATCTTATATTAGGAGCAGATCCAAATATAGCTGTTGGATGGCAAAGAAAAGAGGAAAGGAGCTCAGCTGCAGGCGAAGTGAAGGTTTGGGTTTTGTACTGCATATACTGCACCAGGGATTTGGTTTTTATATGACATTGGCTGCTAGCTGAGAATTTTTTTATGTTTTAACTTATTTAGATGTATGGAGTTTCAAATTTTTGTAGATTTTATTAACAGATGTGCTTAGGAAATAACTTGAAGGTTTTGTGGCATATATCAAATATATCCTGTGAAGGGCATATAGACTGCAATTTTTAGACACATTTTTGCAATGATAGCTGCAAAGGAGCATTAATATTCATTATATTTACTGTTTTCTAATTCTTATCATTGCTTTTTTTTAAACTTTAAGAACCGGCTTTACTTCTTTAACTTCTTTTCTGGATGCTATGCTGGAAGTGTATTTTGTTGAAGTGTCATTTCTAACCACCATGTTGGAACAAAGACTGCATTTTTTAAGTTCTTAGAGTAATAAGGCTGCTAGACTTGCTCAAAAAATTGTTTTTTTGGATGCCAAATTAAATATAGACTCCCATTCACAATCTTTGTTTGAATCAAATGCCAGTGGGCTTTTATTTCCCCACTGACTAAAATTTCTAAAAAGAATTTGACCTAGCTGCACCCCCTAAAAAACCATACAATTGTATTAAATGCAATTTCTTTAAAACCTTCTCAAACAATATCATAGAGACATGATTAAGAGGAATCCCTGTACACTGCATAAAACAAAGCCATAGCCATCAAGGTAGATATATAAAACTATATTAGTGCCATAGTACCTTAGGAAAGTTTTAGAAACTATCCCATTGCAGACATTATAGTCATCAACATTATTCATAGGTTATGGCAAGCACAAGTCTTGCTAGAAGTATTTCAACCCTCATTAGTCTTTAACCAATTTTGATTACACCAGTCAGTAACCACAGTATCACAGCTAGATTGCCTATGGTTCTCAGTGGCATTATGTTTCTTCAACAAGTTGCAAAGCTCTAGAGAATATTCCTTAACTTCCTTAGGATGTTTCCCTTGTGATTGGACTCTCATGATAGCAAAAGAATCAAATTTTTTATCAATTTGATGAACTATATGATTGAAGGTGATCTCCTTAACGAAGGTTATCAAGACTATTATTATTTTTCTGAGTGTCCACTTTTCTCTCCAGGTTCTCATACTTTAAGGTGTATATCCATACAATTAGGAGGACAGGATAATAGTAAGAACCCATGAAAATGAAGATAACAAACTCCATCAGCCTGCCAAGAGTAATTTAGAAAAGTTAAAAAATGACCTCCGCATCCTACCAGTGACCATCTAACTACAATATTATATAGAAGGCTGGCCATCCTTGTTATCACAGGAAATTCCAAATTTCTTCTAAATTATCTTCTCTAGAATTAGTTATAGAAAACAATAGCCATCTCTTAGCTAATGGAGAAACAAAGGATACAAAGGAGCTTGAAGATAGTTTATACTGTAAGTAATGTGTTAGCATTTTTATTTGCATCTATTAGTCCAATACAAAATGGAACAATATGTAACGATAAACTTGTCTTCAAATTGAAAGAAAAATCTCAATTTTATTAAAGTAAAAGCCCTAGAACCTAATGGGATGATGTAATGTCACCTACCGGCTTAATGTAATGCCCCGCCAGGAACCCCGAAGGAAAACCCACAACAAGGGTGAAACAATTTTTAAAAAAAAAAAGTATAAACATCATAAGTGCATTTACACAACATGCACGATAACACAAGCGAAAGACTTACACCAGAATTCCTTAAGGGTTACCAACGAAGAATTAACTTCAAGAATAAATTTCACAACATCATAAATCCACATATGCATCATTAACTCAATGATCACAAGAGGCCATAAGCAAATAAAGATTCATCATAGAAAGATTGAAAGGATACAACATAATTTCCACTTCAATAAGCATTTACTAACATCATCAAGGAAACTGATAAAAACATCCAAACATAGGATTACATTGCTCTTCCAATACATAGCTTCTCAATAAACATAAAGGATAGATCTCATTCAATCACAAGGTTACATAAGATCAATATTACAATGATACAATGACCACATAGATCTACCAATACCAATAATCTTCAAAACATGAGATGGAGCATGAGTCACGAACCACAGGAACACCTGCGAAGCCAATCCTCGCATGAAGGTACAAATCCGAACATCCGATGGGAAGTGGCACTACCACCCGACCATGTAATTCCCAAAATGGAATCACCCCACCGTGCTAGGAGATAGCTGAGGATCCTCAAACAAGCATAAGCATGACATGGTTGACAAAACAATACGACTCCATGACAGCACAATAAGACTCCACAAGAATCCAGGTGACTCAACTTCACAAACACAAGTGAACTGACATCACAAAACACAAGTGAACCAAATGAGAGAGTGTCATCGCATAGCTTAAGATGGTTACCCTGGTATAGCCTCCATAGGTCCCGACTCACTGTCTTGGTAACCTCTCTCGACTGTCCGGCTCCAACTAAGTCTCATGCGGACCCTACTAGCCTTTCGTGAAGACAAGGTGGTTGGTTTGCCATTCCAGGCCTTCTCGCAACCCCTGTACTAGCACTCACCTATGCATGAGGTACAATTATCTTTATTAATGTTATGATACTACCCACCTAATCAATTCATTAGATTACTAGTTATTATCTGACTTTCGCTGGGTCTTAATACCTACCACTTTGGGTGCAACCTCCAACCGAAAGCCACTCTCTCAAAGGACACTACACAAGCATGGTCACTCCCCGAGGACCCTATGGCGAAGCAGACAGCCATAACACCACTATTAGAAACAAGTGGTCAAACAAGGACATACTGACTCTTGGTTAACCATAAGGCAGAGACACTACATGGTTAAGACAATGGAGCCAACATATATCACTTGGTCAAGGTACCAATTACACCACCACAGGATGACTGAACCACAGACCAAAATATCACAATAAACACTTGCAAGGACAGCTAAATACATCAAATCCGCACTCAAACAATCTTTGAAAATATCAGCATCATAAACACTTGCAACATCATTGATTGAAAATTAAATAAAACACTCCTTTCCAGCAGACACATCTAGTCAATTTCCAAATCAATATTCCAAATCTACCCATTTGAATCTCTAATTCATGCTTTAATTTTCATTGATAAATTTATTAACCACATAATAAAAATCACATGAAAATCACATTACATCACGCAATACCACTTTAAACATTCCATTAATAAAATTTACGTTCTTAACACAAACCGGTTTGGAGACCTGTGAGGGCTCAAAACCAAGCGGGGGTCAAACCAACCCGCGGTTGTGCTTCTGCCGGGACAACAAACACCACTTACCGGTCGTGCTGCTACCACTGGTAACATTGCCACTACCAACCGGTAACACTTACCACTTCGAACCAGTGACACTTACCACAAGGAACATTCCATTTCCAGAATTATTTCACGGGCACACACATACATTTGCCAATTTCCAAAATTTCAAGGAAGAGTTTACCAGCAAGGTAAATGGTGAAATAAACACACTGGAAAGAATGACTAACCAAATCTTGACAATTAGAAACAAGGAAGCGCCGAGCCAACCCAATCTAAAGTTCATTCTTTCAAAAGAAGAGGTAAAGCAAGAAATTGATTTCCAAGAACAAAACACACAACAGATAGAGAAATGAACCATTTCTTTCCTGAATGCAACCATATGATATAGATTTCACAAAACCAGCAGTAATAAACACTTATTCTTCCATTTCAATTATTCCACAAACATCTACAGGGAGATTGTATAAATTTCCATGCACAGGAAGCAAACTGAAAATTACAAAACAAATTCAAAACAAGAAGGAAACCTTCAACCTTGAAGCAATTAGCAAGCAAAGAGATGAAGAACAACCAGTCTTGCAGCCAGGACGAATTTCTAGCTTCTCCAAGAAGTTTTTCCAGAATTTTCTCTCCAAAAATCCTCTTCTTCTCCTGCCGTGAGTGCCCAGAATGGATGCCCAAAAATATCTTTTAACCCAGCTTCTAGGTTAAAGTTTTTCATCCAATCAAATTTTAAATATTTTAAAACTAAAAGGCAATCAGATTTATTTCTTTCCCAAAAATAATAATTCTTTCCAATGATTAAATTAAAAAGGCCAAATGGAAAATTAAAAAGGAAAGCTTTTATTTATTTCTTTTTCCATTAATACTTCCTTCAACATAAGCATTTAACCTTTTTAAATGGCTAGGCAATTTATTTATTTCACAAAAATATCAATGCAACTTTACACAATAAATTAAGCCATTTAACCATTTAATCTAGCAATTCATCAATTTAAATAAAAACAATAATCACAGAGCATATTAATTAAATGATTACGCTAATGCAAGATAGCATCATCCATTTAAAATAAATAACCATTTAAATAAACGGAGACACTCAAAACTAAGACAGATCAAATGACGACTCTCAAATGACCAAACCAAGGCACCATGACACGCATAACAGCCAGACAGGGAAACACAACCGACTGACAACACTCACATGAGTGTAACTGCGGTCAAGCTAGGGTACAACACTATCTCCTCCACTCCCATCAGATATATAAGGCATGCTCAGACCTGCGAAACCAGGTGGAGTCAATACCCCGTACCTACCCGGTACTAGTACCTGCAATGTCTTGCACCAAAGAAGCACACGTGCATACAGACCAATATATATAAATACAGACACGACACGCACACCGATGAAGGAGAATCGTGACGTTCCCTGTCTCACCGGAGTGAGTGAAGGAAAATCATCCCTTCGCATCCCAATACACTTGCAAACACACAACATATAAATAACACATCACAATAGAAGGGAAAAGTGTCAGTCCATGATAATGATCCATAAAATAACATTAATCATAAGCACTGAGATATTGCATAAAATCATACACCATAACTCCAGATAAAGCATGAAATAACATCGCATAATATCCGAATCAAAATACAAAAATGTTCCACAGAACAGTCACTGAAGTAAATCAAAACATACAAAAGAGGTTGATCGAGGAGGGGTACTACACTTAACATAATTAATCTATTGGTTGAGAGACTAAACATGGAACCAGTCATTTTTTAACTATTGACAAGTACTTATGTATTTTCCTCATTAGACAATTATTCTCATTATTCTTCTTATTGACTATTTCCTAAGAGTTCTTTCTAATTTTTTATCGATCTAATATTATTATTTTTATGATCAAAACATCTTTCTATCTATGTACATATATATATAATTACCAATTATTAAATATTTGGCTTATTACTTTTTATAAATCATTAATACTACCACTGCTTAAAAGACATTAATTATTAATATATTAGTAGCTGATAAAGGCAGACAGATCTGACACATTTAAGATCTGGTCTGCCACTTATGACGTTATGTAGTTTATGTATAACTACAATACATATTGCAATCTACTTTAATATTAAATTCTGCCTAAAAACATTATCGGGTCTTCTTATATTAAGTATTCATATTAAGCATATCCCCATGCATACCACCCAGAACAAGGATGTTACTGCCTGTAACTTAATAACAGTTCTGATCTGATCTGATTCGTGCTGTCAATAATATATATATATTCTCTTCTCCGTGTTCTTCCCCTTCAATCTCAAAAATTGATCCTTTATATATATCCTCGATTTCTAAAGATCATGCTTCTTAAAATGAAGAGACATGTCCTTGTATTTATTAATTCTTTTACATTAGTCAAATTAGTTTGATCACACCCTTTGCCTTTTTTCCTAATCGTTGCCTTAGGACTGCTTTTATCATATATTAAAGTTCTTTCTTTTAAATCCTAGCGCTTCATACAATAGTCATACTCCATTATTGAATCGTTGTTGTGTGTTTATTAACAAGTGAATCGCACATCTTCTTATTCCCATTAACCATTTATTAGTTTGTAAAATCTCTTTAATGAATCGGGTTTTATTTGCATTTTGCTGACTTCTTAATAAATTGGTTTATTTTAATCTATGAGTGTATAATAGATTAGTGATTAGATAATATATCATAAATAAATTAATAATTGATAATAATTATTCTTACCTAATTAATTAATATAAAATTATTAATTAAATAATTATTGTTAATAAAGAATTTATATTCTTGGAATTAATTTATTATTTTATTAATTATTTAATTAAATAAATTGTGTTTACAATTAAGAATATGTAAACTATGTTTATAATTTATAATATATAAATTATGTTTATAATATAATATTATTTTATTTTTCTTTGAATATCCCAAGAATATTATTAATAATAAATATTAATATATATTATTTAAATAATAATATTTAATAAATAAATTTCAAATAATCATTCATTGTTAATTATTATATTGATAATAATAATTGCTTCATTTAGGATATATATAACGATCAAGGAGGGGACATGACACATGACTTCTAGCTTTTTACAATATATACAATTCTTAGTTGGGGTTTTGAACATACATTGCAAAAAAAGAAAGAAAGAAAATATATTGATGTCCACAAATGACCGAAAATAGTTCAATGAGACTTGAGAGTACACCAATTTACAAAGAAAGTTCTAGGAGTATCCCAAAGAGGCCCCACAAGGGGGAAGAACCAAAGACAATATACAAAACAATAGTGGACCACTAATATTGGTGGTCAAGAAACCAATACAAATAGACAAGTAGGGGGAATGAGAATCCCAAAGAGCATAAGATGAGTAGTACTAGAGAGATAATGTCTCATTGAGTATCATAGTCTGGGCTGGAAATGGCAGTCATTGGTGTTATTGTTGAGCATTGTGAAGGGGCCAATATAAGATCTAGTAGTGGTCATCTGAGAGTGCTTAAATTTCAGGGGGTCAAATTGGGGCAATGAACTCCTAGAGTCACAACTAACATTCAAGGCTGAAGTAACTCCCATATTCATGAAGAAGCTCATAACACGTGTCTTTCCCTATTGTTTGGACTCCGGAGGGTGGCCATTGATGAGTAGACCTACAATGTTGAGTTGAACTGTACCACTGGAAAGAAGTAGAACCATGGTGATGAGGGGGAACATGCTAAGGTAGAAGTTGTGAGAGGCACTATCTCACATATGTACTCATGTCATGTGTGAAGTAGCGGTATCTAAAGGCCATTTAGAGTTGTTAGTCTCTTGGATGTGTTGGAAGAGCAATGTGATCAACCTTGAGGCTTTAGCATCCCTAGAGACCTCCTACAATGATTTGCGTTGAAGGGTGATGACCTCTTGTAGATAAAGGGCTAGGCACTATTTGTTTGGATCATAGTTGGACTACTCGCATCTCGGCTCGACTGGCCAAGCCCCTGGGAAAAAAACTCGACAACTTAAAAACACGCTTAAATTTAATAAAAAATGCTTTTTTTTTGCAAAATTTAATGAGAAGATGCATCCAATGAGTCAATAAATGATAACACAAAAGAAACAAGTTGATTCTAGATATATTTAAATACAAAGTGTCTACAAAATTGCATCCTCATGAGGAATGCTGATGGTTGGAAGCTTGAAAGCATTATAGTGAATATTTTTTGTAAAACCAAAAGTAAATACATCATTACAAATTACAATTACAACTTCCTCTTCCTAGCTCTAGCAAAAATTCAGGGAGAGGTAGAACTAGAGGGTCTAGTCCTAGAAGTTTGCAGTGGGTGTGACTGTGCCTCCTCGCTCGGTATGGCTAGCTCATCCTCCATCCTGGATGAAGCTATGTCTCCTCCTGCTTCTGGCACTGGCAATGAATCCTCATCCTCTTCCACTTCCTCATCAATGTCATCCAACCTAAATCCACCCCCCTCCTCCTCCATAGCCCGCCTCTCCAAATCAGTGATGTCAGTGTCGGAAAACAATGGAGGCTGCTCCTGTGATGTCCAATCATTGTAAGGATCTATATCATCCAAGTCAATTGGACCACCTTCTACTTCCTCTACCTTACGTGCAATCGAAGATCATATTGCACGAAGACAAGGTGATTGAGACGTTTCTGCGCTAACTTGCTCCTCTTCTTCGTGTGGATTGCTTCAAACAAGCTCCAATTGCGCTCACAATTGGATGAACTACAAGGCTGACATAAGACTCCAAGGGCAAATTATTTGAGATGTGGGGTGTTTCCACCCCAATTTTGCCACCAAGCATCTGCAAAATAAATAAAATGGAAAAGTTAGAAAGCAAAGAGAAAAGAGAAAACATAAATTATCAATCATTTTAGATCCCAAAATCCAAATGGCAAATGCTATACCTGGGGTTTGAGTGGTTCTTCCTCTCCTAGCTAGCTTTGAAGAGAATAGCTTACCCCTTACTCCCTCATAATTCTGGAGCTCACTCACAATGAGGTCTCTCTCCTCAACATTGGATACCATCCTCTCAATGCATGTACTGAGGTCCTCCATGACCTCTCCATTCGGATCTGAGTAAGAACCCCCGAACCTAAAATGAGGGTTGAGGAAGTACCCTACAACATGAATGGGTTGGTGGAGCTGATTGTTCCACGTCGTATCGACAATTTCCCAAATGGGATCAAATTTGGGTCTATTCCCCTTGTAGTAATTTTTGATAGACTCCTTGGCCATATCCATGGCCTCATAAAGATATCCCGTTGGGGTTTTATCCGCATCCACCAAGCGGAGAACTCGAACCAAGGGCTCTGACACCTAAAATTGAAAAATACAAATTACAAAAATATTAATTAATGAAGTTACAAATTAGTAACGAGAGACTTGAATCAAGAATAATTAAAAATTAAAGTTTTGATGTTACCTTCACAATCTCTGCAGCCCTTGTGCAAATTGGCCGTCAAAGACTATGCATGCAATGTCTCCTTCGGGCTTCTTTGAATAAGGTGAGTTAAGCCATTCTCCACTCACAAACATTTGTTTCAAAGAAGTCAATGCAACTAGAAGGCTTTGCAATGTCAAGAAAATCGTTGCAAACCTTGTGACACCAACTCTCACCAAATCTTTCCCTTGGGTGTGCTGTCTCATCAAATTTAGGACCCAAGGGTGATTGTAAATATATTTGGTGATCCTCCTTTCATCTTCCACAACTGGAGTCACCCACTCAAGTTTTCCTATGTCCTCCAAAAGAAGGTCAAGGACATGTGCTGCACAAGGTGTCCAAAAAAGAGTAGGGTGCCTGTCTTGGAGGATTTTTCCTGCAAAAAAAGAAGTTATTCTTAAGAAAGATGCAACCAAGTAAAACAAAGCCACAACAAATAAAAATATTTCTAATGCCTAAAGGTGATAATTCAAAAGGATTCTACTTGCTGACACATATGCTGCTGCATTATCTGTGATGATTTGCACCACATTCTCTACCCCCACCTCCATGACGACATGCTCCAACATTCCAGCCAATGTTTCTGCATTTTTCACCTTGCTGGAGGCATCAACAAATTTCAAGAACACTACATTGTCCTTGCAAGCAACCAAAAAATTGATGACGGTGCGGTTCTTGCCATCTGTCCACCCATCAGAAAGAATGGTGCAGCCATAATTTGCCCCTTCAATTTTTTGTTCCTCCTTCACTTCTCTTGCCCTAGTAACTGCATTTGTGAGCAACCTGCAAGTGCAAAGTGAAATTAGGTCTTAGTATACAATTTTGATTTAATAAACAAGAAATCTAAAAAATAATTAAAAATGAAATCAAGTGGACTATGTAATAATTTACTAACTCCCACTCAAATCCTTGCGAGAAGGGGCCTTGTACCCCTTTCCTGAAACTGTCATAGCGGTCACCAAATTCAGCCAATAAGGATTGTCCGCCACATTGAATGGGATGTTGTTGAAGTTCCAAAAATCAGCTGCTGCAGTGTCGGTTTTCTCATGTACCTCCCTATTCCATCCAGTGGCCTCTAATGATGGTTGTGCTCCAGGTGTGTTCCTGGGCACAAAATAATCACCTATGGACCCTGATCGTGATGATGCAACAGTGCCAGGTACTCTACTAAAGGAAGCAAAAGCGTTGGGCGACGTGGTGGTGGGTTTGCGGATACGTGGGCCACGCTGAGAGCCCACTATGTCCTCAAGTGCTTCTTGTTCTTCTTCAATGTCAATAGAAACACCTTGAGATTAAGCTATGGCTGATCTCATGGCTAGCTTTTCCCTCTCCCTTTGCAATTTCTTCTCTTCCCCAACTGCAAGTAGGGCATTCATTTGTCTTTTTATTTCTTCATTGGTCCCAGGGCATGCTCTAGGACCATGCCTGTCTATTCCTGCAAGGTGGTATTTGAGGCGGTTGATGCCTCCATGAAGTATTTTCTCACACTTTATGCATATAACTGACCCAGGATCGGGTCCCTCATAGGCATACCTCCATGCCCCATCTCTAGCACCTTTAGGACGGGTGCCTATTTATCTAGATGGGCATGGATCTAGTGGCCATTTCTCCCTTGCCATGATTAATGCTTGCTTAACGTACACATACAAAGTGAAAAAAAAAGTTCAAACTATCTACATTAGTTTAAATAAATTTATACATCATTCAAAGTTTTTAAAAAAAAAATATTAGGGTTTGAATTTTTTTTTTGAAAACTAGAGATTCTTTAAAAACATTGTGAAAAATTCAACAAAACCTGTCAAATCTAGTGTTAAATCTTGTGCAAATAACTTAGAAAGGATTTAGACTACTTAGGAATCATTTCTAATTTATCTAAATGCAACAAAAAATAAACAAATTGTTTTAAAAAAGCATAGAAAGAAAATAAAAAAACTAACCCGGGAATCTGATTTTCTTTGCAAAATCACCTCAAATCCCCTTCAAATCCACTTGAAATGAGCAAGAATAGTTTGAAATCTCCTTGCTGGTCACTCTTACCCCTTCTCACCAAAAAACCCAGCTCAAAAAATGAAATGGCATGAACTTTTGACGTTTTTTTCTTTTGTGCTGGCGCGGCTGAGTTTTTGCCAAAATCTTGTTGAGTTTTGGGGCGAGTAGAAGTGGTAACTACTCGCCTGGCCCAAAAATCCGGCGAGTTTTTACTAGTCGCCGAGTAGTCCATCTATGGTCTGGATATTTGAAGAAAGTAGAGAGATTGTTGCTTGAGTCCCTATAGATGCAAGAATATTTCCCTTGAAACTGATAGTAAATGGGGCATTTAAAGATGAAATTTTTCTTAGTCTCCACCTCCTAGAGAGAGCAAAGATGACATTTGGTCTTGGCAAAAAAAATTGATATTCCATCTCAACCCATAGCTTGTGGGAAGTGTTAGAAATGTTGTTATTGATGTCAAGGGTATATAGGTGATTGGAAGTTGACAATGATGTCAAAGAGTTCATAGAGCAAAGATTGATAGACGAAATATGTGCCACCATTATCATTGCTGTCAAATGAGATCTACGTCAAAGTACTCCCAAGAAAATTGTAAAAGAAGTTGAGTGGATATGATATTATTTAGATATTCTTATAGTATCTAGGAAAACAATGTGATTTAAGGTTTACAATTCGTGACTGGCTTTAATCTTTCAATAGTTTCCACTATGCTCGAGGAGTCTCCTAAAAGTGTGGAGGATGCATTTTCACAAGCATTCAAAATCGTCTAGAAGAGTCACATAGGACATTGAGTTTATCATTGAAAATGAGAAGTCAATTTAATTGGTATACAAGATATTATAAACTGACATGTTTTACTGTTTCACATAAGTTGCTTGTATATAGGCAAACAATTTGTGGGAAAGGCAGATGTATGATGTGGATAATAAGGATGCTAGTTTGAATTCCTACATAGGAGAAGCCAATGATGTTTGGTGCCAGCAATTACACGTTATTATGCAGTGATCCCACTTAAGTGTACAGCTGTGATTATGTTTAAAGGCAATAATTATATAATGGCAGAGGTTAATAAAGTTATAAAGACAGAATTTATAAGAGAAAAAAGACAAAAGGTGAATAAGACAAAAAAATCGACAAAATTTGTCTTATCTAATGTAAGAAAAAGTGCGATTAGTCGTAAGAAGGCAGCGATTATTTATGAAAGGTAGTAATATAAGTTTATTATGGAGATAGAATTTATGGCTAACAAAGGGTAGCAATTAGCAAATTAAAGAGTTATGTCTTCTTAATTGGACATCTCTCTTCAAAGAGATACATCTCTTCATAGGAATACGAGGAGATATATTGGCATAAGAAATATGTTGTGTGTGATGGAAATTATATATATATATATATGTGGTGTGTGATGGAAATTATATATATATATATATATATATATATATATATGTATGTATGTATGTATGTATGTATGTATGTACGTATGTTATATGTAGTATGTAGTATGCATGTATGTATGTACATATGTACGTACGTATGCATGTATGTATGTATGTACGTACGTACGTACGCACACACGTACGTAGGTATGTATGTATGTATGTATGTACGTACGTACACACGTATGTACATATGTATGTATGTACGTATGTATGTATGTATGTATGTACGTACGTATGTACGTATGTAGGTATGTATGTACTTAGGTATGTATGTATGTATGTATGTACGTATGTACGTATGTATGTATGTATGTATGTATATGCTATATGCATATACATATACATATAGATACACACACACACACATATAATTATTTGAAGATAAATAAAATGTTTAAAGGTAGTGATTAGTATTTAGAAGTTTGTTATCAAAGAACATACTCATTCAAAGGATTGTCTCTTTCCTAAGAGTTGCATCTTTTCATGAAGACAGAGATATAAGATGTGGGTATGACTTGTGAAGAAGAATATAGTGTCGAGTTTAGAAGATTATATCATATGTACACCAGCAATCTTGTATGAAGAGGAAAATTGATATATATGATCAAGGCAGACTTATGAGAGAGGTACATCGGTACATACAGTTAAGTCAGAATTGTAAGAAAAGTATATGCAGATATAAAAGAGATGTATATGCAGATATAAAAAAGATTTATATGTAGATATAGAAGAATGAATTGAATTGAATATTTGGTTAAGGATAGTCAAGAAACATGTTGAAGTGCTATGACCATTGAAGAATAAGTAAATATCATTCAAGGAGGAGAAATCAATAGAAGATATATCAATCATGGAGAAGGTTTTTGTAAAGGATTTAGATATATCCATCATCCGTTGAAGGTGCAACATGCAAGAAGGTGGAACCTAGTTTTGTTTTGGAAGTTGGTGCTTCCTAAAGGAGTGATTGGTGTCTCTCGCTAAGTTGGTTCTTAGTTGTGGGGGTTGGTGCCTCTAGTACGTTGGTGCCTACGAATTGAGGGGATTGGTGTTTCTTGTGAGTTGGTGCCTATAGATCTCTAAGAAGATTTTATATATAAGCAATATTGTGTCATGTTTTTCTCCTGCAAGGGTTCCTACATAAATCTGGTATTCTTGTGTTGGATAATTGTTGCATCTTATGTTGTTGTTATTGTGCAATTGATATGCTCTTGGTATTAAGTTTGAAAAAGTAAATATTGTTGTTATATTGATTGACCCCCCAACTGCAACCCTCCCCACCCGCTCCCCACCCGCTCCCCACCCCTCTCACCCTGCTCCTCTCAATGTAATTGTGTGCTCAGTAAGATTCCCTTAGTTGGCCGCCAAGGCAAAAACTCAAGCCATGTGATCAAATGATACTAGAGATATTAATGATGACATAGGATAACATCTTCCACCTATACGAAATGCTTTGTATAAAAAACATGTTTAAGGCTTAGTGGCATAGGAGGGAAGGTCTAGGTTGCTTAGATGTATCATTTGTAGTTGTCAAAGAATGATGCAGTCATGGCCAGAGGGTCCAATCAAGGATTGTCCTATATAGCCAAACACATAATCACAAACAACGAAACTGTGCAAAATAGAAAATAACATAATTTATCTTTATTGTATCATAGTCCTGGACTACATTACAGTATGCCACAATGGTATCACAACATAAGGCCTTGACCTTGAATGATATATGGTCCAATATGTGTGAATTACAAACTTATCGAATGATATTGTAATACAAAGATTTCGTTTTGCCACCAAACATTCTAATCAACATCTAATTCTTAATAACCTACTCTAAATGATCATGAGTGATTCTTATGTAGTGAGCTGTTAGCTTTAGGAATGATTTGTGTTGGCCACAAGGTGGTGCAAAAATCGATGCTAAGTGAAAGTTGTATCTTGGTAACATGTATTTGGGAGCCTTTCAAAATGAATGTGCAAATGAACATGCATTGGATATTGATGTGTTTAATAGTACAAACCTCCCTAGGACCAATGAGCTTGGAAATACAAACAAATGCTGCCACAAAGCTAGTATATTTGCTGCATGGCTGAAACTGTGGTTTTTGATATGCCTATGATTGAGTCTTGAACTCTAATATGCCTTTGTAGTAAGAACAAGTTGCAATGATCATGTGATGATTGGAACATTATTGTAAACTTGCAAATAACAAAGAAACATGAAAGAAATTTTTTGTGATTTATGCAAGATTGTTCTTACACCTTAGATCTTGCATTAGACACTGTGCATTACACATGGGGTAAGTGAGTCCCTCACTTTTTAGTGGCTAGAGAGAAACTAAATTGGTCAACCTTTGCTTGACAAATCCTAGACGAGTCTTCAATTGTATATCCCTTCTATTTCACCAAATAATCATCATATTGTTTGTTTGTAGTGCTCCTTCCAACTCTACTTTGCGAAATCTCTTCAATTTCCTCAAATTGCTACCGCAGTTTCTGTTTTCTCCATTCGTTCTCTAATTTGCCTTTCCACAATTCTCCTTAGTGATACTGATACAAATCCACATTATTGAATATTGGTGATGTAATTAAATCTTCAGACAACACCACCTTATATGCATTGCCAGAATCACATTTTCTAATAATTTTGCAAGGTTCATATCTAATCATCATTAACTTGTATGTTCCAATTGGAAATCTGTCTTTGATGGGATACGCCATCACTTCATCTTCTACTACAAATCGTTTATGTCTCCCTTTTCTGCAACCATCCTGTGACTATAACATTTATTTTTTAAAATTGATTTCTTGCTTCCTCATGTACTATCTTCATATGATTTGCAAACTCTTTTATTTCTACACTTTGCTTGTATTCATTATTGATATCCCTCAACTACAAAACATTCCTTAGAGTACTTGTATATGCTACCATAAATGCTGTTTTTGCTATACTGTTCTTACACCTTGGCTGCTCTTACATTAGACACTTTGCATTACACATGGGGTAATTTGAAAAGTGAGTCCCTCTCTTTTTAGTGATTAGAGGGAAACTAAATTGTTATATAGAAAGTTTGTTTGCACTAATACAAAATCCCTATATATTGTCTTATCTTTTGCTTAGCATCTCAATAAATTGCTGAAACTTCTGTTCACCACTTCTATTTGTCTATCTATTTGTGGATGATATGCTGAATTAAATTGGAAGTTGGAACTTTGTCTTCATCTTCTTCCATAATGTCTTTCAAAAGTACGTAATAAACTTGGTATGTTCGTCTAAAGCTATGCTCCTTGGCAACCCATGCAGTCCCCCCAAAATAAGTCAGCTTTATGTATTAGATCATTTGTCTTTTTCTTTTGATCCATATGAAGTTGTGGACACGGGGTTCACTCCCATATATAAAAATAATAAAAACAGGATATACATCATCTCTCGAATAGGGGTGCATCCAAATGGTCCTTGGCAGGGGACAATTACAGAAAATGGGCCATTCTGGGCCAAAACAAAAAGGTTACTGTTGCCACTTACAGTAACAAAATCTATGCTAAGCTAAAGGCAAGCTGAAATGCTTGCAACCGCAAAAATTTGCTGCACATACAAAGCTATTTAACTTCCAGCTGTCTTCTCTTTCTTGGAAGTCGTAATGTCATTTAATGGGATAGTTTTTTTTTATTTCTCTTGAATTCTATCCAATCATGGACTGATTGAGAGGAGCCCCCAGTAATTTGGAGAGCCCGCAAATTGATCCACAAACTTGGAGTTATCAAGCATCTGAGAAGTATTGAAAGCCTCAAAAGTATGGACAGAAGCATCCACATTGTTTATTTGCGTATTGCTCTTATTTTTGCTCCCATTATGCACACTGGCCACTGGTGAGGAAGCGACTGGCAAAGTCTAAAGAGAGGAATGCTTAGTTTTAAGCACCTTCTCAAAGTGCACAGGAGGAGTGTCCAAGATGTAGTGTTGAGAGAGGGCGTCAACCCACCAAGAGCCTTAATGGTCAGCTTTAAACCTTGGCCTGAAACAATTGTGAGTGGTATGACTTGTTTCAAAACATCTTCGACATTTGAAGGGCAAACCTTCATAATCAAGAGCTTGAGACCAACTGCGATCAGCAACCTTGAGGGTGATATCAGTAGGGAGATCCCTTGAAGTATCCACATTCACAAGAATGCAAGCAAAGGTAGCGTGGGTGAAACTGGAAGTGTCTGTGTCTACTACAAGAAAATCTCCAATTGCTTCAAAACAAGCATCAAACCAGAATTGTAATGGGAGTTTTGGGATTCAAATCCAAATAGGTTTTACTGCAATTGTTTTAGAAAGAGTGTTCAAATCTAAATATCATGGTTTGAGGAGGAGCAAGCTTTGCCCCCAGCACAGACACTCATAGAGAATGGAATCCCAATCTTGCTTACAATCAAAAGCCACAATTAAATAATGGAGCAAGATAGAGTAACGGAGCAAGATATAGCATTTAGGTGTCACTATGGGCACTATGAGTTTTTAGTCATGTTCTTTGGATTGACCAATGCTCCTACGACCTTCCAATCTTGCATGAACAACATTTTCAAGACACAGTTGTATAAGTTTCTTCTCTTGTTCTTTGACAATATACTTATAAACAACAAGACAAGGGAGGATCACATTAGACATCTTGATGAGGTGTTGGGCATCATGGAGGCACAGTCCCTATTTGCAAAAGCTTCTGAGTGTGATTTTGGGTTAACAAAGATTCTTTATTTGGGACATGTGATTGGTGCAAACGGAGTCCTGGTTCATTAGGAGAAGAATCAGGCCATTTTGGATTGGCTCCCGTTGAAGAAATAAATAGAGTTGAGGGGATTCTATGGTCAATGAAGTTATTATAGAAGGTTTGTGAAGCGATTCTTGTAGCTTGCTGCACCTCTCACAAATCTTACAAAGAAAGGAGCTTTCAGGTGGTCAGATGAGACTCAGTGCATACTTGGTAGAATTGAGGAGGTGATGAGTACTTGTCCTATGTTGGCATTACCATCTAGTGTTAGAATATTGTATGCTCCTAAACAATGGCTTCCAACAATATGACTATCTGAAGCATTACAATGTCAGTACATAAGCATTGTAAACATCAAATAAGAGGGTTAACTGCTGTTATAAAGTGTTGATACAAAATAAACTGCTGCGACTCCCCATAATAGTGCCAAATATCCTAGAAAAGCTCACCCAACTTGAAAACAAAACCAGTATACCTTGAATGATTGCTGAAATATCTTGGTGCAGTTCTGTTGGCACTTGTTTGCTTCTGTACCCAATCAGACTAAAATCACTACTGGTAAAGCTCTGGAAACTTAGTGCAGATGCATGCCATAAAACCACAAGCATAACACTAGTGAAAACTCTTTAAAGAACCATCAAATACACCTCAAAATACTGCTAATCAAGATAGAATGATTTGAAATGGTAGCAACAGCTGCTACAGATCAGAAAATAATATACTGAAGTGCTGATAAACAAGGAAAGGAGAAACCAACATGAAGATATACATCCAAAAGATGAACCCAGGCTGTTGCAAATCTGTTAGTACATTGAATAGTTAATACTTCTGATCAAACAAGACTGAAACTTTCTTAATTTCTGTCAAATTGTGACTGACGTAAATAAACACTCGGCCAATCTTCAGAAAATGTCATTTCAGGTCTGAAAACTAAGTTTGTAGATTGCTGGATAGGCTGGACAGCAAGAAACATGACTCATATCTTAATAGAATTTCCAGTTACCTATTTGTTTGGGGTTTGAATCAGCAAACAGCATTAAATCATCTCCAATAAGGTTTAATAATATCCAAATGTGAAGTGATATGGAGTTAAACTCTCACACCCCTGTTGGCTTAGTACGATCTGTTAGAATAAATCGTAACAGATAAAGTGCACGTGTCCTTCACTTCCAGTTTGTTGGCAGCTGTAGTCAAGTTGTTTACAAACTCTTTAGTTATCTGTCCGTCTACAGTTAGTTGTCAATCTTCAGCAGTTAGTTGTCAGTTTGTTTAGCAAATTTGTAGGGAAGTAGTTTGTATTCACTGCTATATAAATATGTATCATTTGATCAATAAGATATGACATTGAGTTCTTATTTTCTCTGTTTTTATTTCTGCTGTTCTATTTTAATGTAGTATAATGTCTCTGTTTTAATATGATATCAGAGCTTAGGTTGGTTAAATAATCTTTTGCAAAGAGAATGCTCCTGCCTTTGTGAGCTGCTACGGTGAAGTTTGTTGCTGCTGAGGTAAGTGTGGTCCTGCTGTGGTCCATTTGAGTGTTGCTTATGAGTCTTTCCTAATGTTTTGAGTATATGTAATAGTTTGAATGATGTGTGAGGTTTTTTGTGGAGGAGATTTTCAAAGAGAGATTCTAAGGTTGTGTAGCTGTAAGAACTAAGATAATGTCAGTTATTGTTGAAGAATCATCATATGGTGATGATGATTTCTTTGAAGATGAAGAACTTGTTCTATTTAGAAGTAGCCAACACTTTAAAGAAAAGAAAGGATGCAGTAGAGGCGAGATAGATGCTCAATAGTCTGAGGTGCTAATGGATTGGAGAAACTATACCTCATTGAGGTTATGAGACATACATGTGAGGTTTGGTGTCCAATAGTTGGGCCAACCTGATGGACAAGCAGGCAGTGAAGAGACGGATGTGGTCCAAAATGTCAGTGGATTTCATGAGGAAGTGTTGACTTTTCCTCATTCCTGATTAGGTGTTAGATGACAGAGATCATATGCATCCACAGTATGAAAATGAAATGAAGAAGGTGATCTTATTGCCTAATTGGTTAGAATCAGAAGAGATAGATTTGAAGATATTGATGAGAGAGGTCTTGAGTTTCTCCTGTGCATGGGTGGATATTCAGATGAATAAGTTAGTTGACATGGGCGTTTCCTTCACTTATGGAAAGATGAAGCCGAAAGAATCTACTTTCAAAGATGATCAGAGGTCTATCAGTGATGTCAGGATTCATGCAGACGAAGAGAGTCAAGCTCCCAAGAGAAGGAAAAACACACCAGGAGGAGTCAAGGCCAGAGGGAAGAAGATTGAGGAGGTCAAGAAGAAGAAAAAAAAGACTATCATTCCTTCACCCTCTCTCAGTGTCTCATCAATTAAGGAATTTGAAATAATAAAGCAAAATAAGGAGACCCAGCAATGTTCCAACACAGTGATACTACTAGAGAATATTCAGGATTTATATGCCACAGCGACATCTGCTCCACCAAATGAGAATGATGATCAGTCGGGATCCCCTATTGTCCTTTTGGAGGTAAGTTTGGGAAATGAGATATATGATTTGACCAGGAGTAATCCTGATGACGATGATGATATTATCTCGGCATTAAGAGGGCTTTATCGAGATGTGTCTCGATAATGGTATGGAGATGGCTGCTATTCCTGATAACATTGATGACTACCTAGCTAGGAACAATAAGGAGAAAGAACCCAAGAGAGCTAAGATTTTGTCGCACATAGCTATAGATGAGACAAGATTGCGGATTGTACAGGTGGTTGTTCCTATTGGAGGCGTGACGACGAACATTGCTACTCCTATGGATTTCCAGATTACTTCAGTTGCCCTTGGCCGTACTACAAGAGAGCAAGAGTTTCAGGAGGTTGGTGATAACCTTAGGGTGATCAACGCAAGGTTAGATAGAGAAATTGAAGAGAAGGAGAAGTATAGAGAAGAAAATATCAGACTTAGAGAGTATATTGTGGGGATAAGGCGTGAGAATCCCACCCTTATTTCCCCTATTGTGGTTGATCATGGACTACATTCACACTATGAGGCATCGAGAGATACACTCTCGGAGGTGGAGAAGTGGATTGAGAGTGCAAGAAAACAGGCGGATGATTTCCTTACTCAGTTTGTCCAGGCATATGATAGGACAACAAGGCTGTTGTTTAGAATCCAGTATTTGGAGGGAGTTTGGGAAGAATTTCGGCCTATCCAGGAGGAGACTATTCCACGCCTCAGAGCTTTGAAGAAGATTCCCAAGTCCACGTTGATCAACGAGAGCATTTTGCACGATGGAGACAGATACAATTTCCATGGCTGGTATTGTTCATTGGCCATGAAGAAATCAACTTATGAGAACGCCTAGCTGAATTGTACACATATGGAAGGATTGATTCAGGACATTCAGATGAAGATCCTTGCCTCAATTGAGGAATTATTGGGTGTTGATGTTAGTGATGCTAGTGGTTTACACTTAGCCGAATTAAGAGACAAGATGAAACTTGTGTATTTTTGTCAGTTGGGCTCTTTGAAGAAGAGTCAGATGGATGATTTGGTCTCTTTGTTCATTCATGTTCATAGTTCGCAGAAGCTCATGCCAGATTGGGAGAACACTTTGGACGCTTGCTCGGACTCATTGGACGTGATTGATTTGCAGCAAGATACCTTACCTAGCATTTCCATGGAGAAGTTAGATTCTGTATTGGCTAGATTCTTGGAGTATGCTAGGAGAGAGAGAGATGCAGAGAAGAATCTTCTAGAAGATTCCCTATTTGATAACTAGGTATCTTTCTATTGGGCCATATGTTGGTGGCGCCATTTTTGATGTAAAACCTAATTAGGGCAATTCTAGGGTTTTGTTGGCATGATCATGGCCCTTGATTTAGTTTTAATCTTGGCCATCCATTTTGTATGAGACTCTATATATACCTCCTTGTCTCTCATTTGTAAGAGAGAGTTTTTGTAGAATTGTTGGTATATGCTGCAGCTATTTGAATCTAAATCATTGTTCAATTGTTGGTGATTTTGTTCTTCAAATGTTGTCTTTGCATTCATGGTTCTCAATTCCTCCAAGTTAGATTAGAATTTGTTTTCATGTTTATTAGATTGAGTGAAAGATTTGTTGAATTTATTTGTGTGGAATCCTTAATCCATACCACTAGCCTCTTGCCACTGGTAAGTGCGCCTTGTGTGGTTGACTGGAAATTTGAGTAAGCTTAACTTCAACTATTACGTGTCCCTTGACAAGCATCAACTTGGATGGTGTCAACGTTTGATGGTAATAGTCTGAAAATCCTTGAGTATACCTTAGACGATTGCACTAAGCTTGTGTCAATACATGTTTGTGAGACCTTGCCTAGTTTGATTCCACTAAATTTGTTCATCATTTCCTATATTCTTAGGCCTAGAATAGATTTCCTGAACCCTATTCCTTTTGCCCATTTTTTAGTAAGAATTAAGTCCAAAACTACATTGCCAAATCCGAAGTTGTCAGCACACCTATTCCACATATTTCATGATCAAAGAACTTAGAAGATAATCCTAACATTTGTGTAAGTCCCCAAGTGAACATAGCAATTCACATCGACCATTGAGTTACCCACTTGTCAAGACCTGATAGGTTGAAACCTTGGAATCATTTTAGTTGATCTTACCCTTAGCATCTGAGGTGATTTTGTTCAAGAGAGGGTAAATTACTTTGGTATTTTATTCTGAAATGTTATGTGCATAAAACACACATCAACAATCCCCTTCATATCTTTTCGGCCTAAATGGTTTAAAGTGCGTGATTTTACCTTCTCTAAGTTTGTCGGCCCCTTTTGTCATTTTGTGAACTTGATGTTTTTTCGGCCTTTTGAGGATTTTCGGCTTAAAAGAATAAAATGCGAACTTAGGCTCTTGTTATTTTTTGGTCTAAATAGCTGATTTAGACTTGGTCATTTGAATTTGAATATTGGCTAATTGAGCCGATTTGTGCGAATTCTGGTTTGAAATTCGGGAGTCCAAGTCTCGTAAGTGATCTTCATTTTAAAACACCCCCCTTGCTATTTAACCAGTTTGAGAGATTTCTACCTCGTCTTACATTTTTAAAATCTCGGCCTATTTGGTTAAAAGGTGAGATCTTTTGATTTGTCTTAGGCACTCAGATAGCCAACTTTCTCTTCAGCTCAAAACTTACTGTCAACTTGGCAATTTGACTTAGTTGCAAAACTTTGCTTCTTCTCTTCAAGGTTTAAACCCTCTAGAATCCGGGACTCAGGCTAGCTCAACTTTAGGTCGGATCACCTTCCCAACACTCGAAACCTTCACTGTTGCGACTTCTCTGCTCAGCAACAAAATTTCACTCAGGACCTCAACGAGGTAACAAGACGAGAAAGGGGGGGACCCTGTTGACGACATGGAGTGTGTGCAAGGCACAAGAAGTAAGTTGCCCTTCTATTGTTTCTCAACATTAGACAACATTGTTGAAATATTAATTAATAACTCAATAACTCACCCGAGTAGTGGAAAGCACCGAAATTGCATTGGAATCAAACTATGATCATACCAATGTGATTCTGAAGACTTGGGATGATGAATATAGTCAATTACGTGACATACTAAAAATAGATTGCTCCTCCAAGAAGTTTATAGAGCACACAAAAGAGCAGATATTGATTCTTCAAGCATCACTAGAATCATCAAGGCCAACTGAGTTCATTTGCATAAACCAAAGCCATTGATGACCAACCACTAGCACAAGTTTGGAGTTCTTCCCAACACACAAAGAAGCCTTTGGAAGAACTCAGAATCTGTCTAAAAGTTTACAATTCAATATTACAAAAATTTGGGACATTACGACACCTTGGGACATGTGACGATAGAGCGCAAGCTTGCAGTGTTGCTAAGACATTTCAACCAAGCATTGCAATGTCAGTGGTGTGAGTGTTCAATAATAAGATGTAACAAGGTGCAATAGCATAGGTGTTCGAAATTAATGCAATGCAAGTAAAATCATAAAGCATAAGACTCTTCATAGGCAAACATTGAAAGGGGCCAGTAACATGACAACAGAATATGAGGATCAAGTTGTATGGGGAATAAGCTATAGAGTCAAGTGACTAATTGGAACTAACCAGTCAATGCATGAATATAAATTCTAGTCTAAAAGGGAATGAATCATAAGGATAAGGGTTTTAGTAAATAAACTTAAGCAATAAAACCCTAGAGGATCATGACAACTAAAATTCTGAGGATTAAACTTGCCAAAAATCAGAATATTCCAACAGATAGAACATAACTTGTAGATAAATGTATCAAAATTCAAATCTGGGAAAATATGAAAATTTGAGTACATATCCTTTTTTGTGAACTCTTAAACTGCTGTTTCCTATTTGTAAAGGAGAGCCAAAGAATACCTGTCCTTCTGTAAAATATTTTCTGGTCTATTTGCCATTATCTGCCTTGTTTAGACTAACTTTGTAAGAAAAAACACGGATAAATTCATCTTATTCTAGATATGCATGAGATAGTTATGCAGTGTGCTAATGTTGGTCCTTTCAATTTTGACTTGTAGTGTTTTTGTTCTTTATCTAATTGTGTCTTATATTATTTCCAATGTTTTTATTTCTTTTGTATATCATCAATCTGTAAGAAAATAGACATGGTTTACAGCTACATGAACATTGTTGTTGTAGGGAAGCATTTTGCACCCTCCTTTATGGAAAATCATGCATCTTATATTTTGTTACAAAACAAGATGAATATGTTATAGTCTTGTAGAAAGAATCTTGATAAAATTAATAGCATGATCCTCCTCCCAACATATGCTACAAGTGTCAACATGTCAGCCTTGGTATCCAAATGAAGAGAATCAATGTCTTGCTTGAGAATGTGTATAAATGTCTTTTCAAGTATTCCTTACTTCCTATCATTTGTCATCTTTTTTTAGCTTTTCGCACATTATTCTCAAATGCACAACATAACTAAAGAATTGAATTTACAGTTGATTATTGCACTAATTATGATTGATCTTTTTTTCTTTCTCAGTTTGGTCCAACAGCTTTTGGGGCTATAGGGCATTATACTCATCATTTTTCATCAAAATCTCACGGTCGAATTGGAGGCAGGATTGGAAGGTTTGTGACATAAGATATTTGTAGTTCTAAGGTACACTACAAAAATGTATTATAGGATTATTGGCTTAATGACTTTGTAGTTAAATGTTGAGTTTGGTCCAACAACATTTAGGGCTATAGGACATTATTCTCATCATTTTTCATCAAAATCTCACAATTGAATTGGAGGCAGGATTGGAAGGCTGGTGACATATAAGATATTTATTGTTCTAAGTTACACGACAAAAATCTACTATAGGATTATTGGCTTTAGTGGACTTTGTAGTTAAGTTTTATGATGGCTGAAGTGAAAGAACATAAAATATTGTGCCATAATCAAACATGAGGAAGACACTTTTTCTATTGAATTGTTAAAATATAGAAGTCAAAAGTGAAAAATTTGAGTTCATGTTCATTTAGAAAAATGGTTTGGAGTAGCAGTGCCATATTTTGCCAAAAATGGGAATGAAAAAGGTCATGATACTTGATAGGCCAAAATTGGGGTAAAATAATGAGATAGATTTAATGTTTAATAACTAAATTTTAGTTTGGTCTACATGTCAATCTGGGGGCATAAACCTATAAAAGGCATAGTGGCTATATGTGCAAAGGCTGTAGGTAGTGAGGTGAGTCTGGATGAAATGCAGCTAGAAAATAAAAAAACATTAATTCAGAACTGCTATAGGAACTCTGGACAATGCTGCTAAAAACTGCTACAGGAATTGTGCATGTTACTGAAATTTTATAGGCTGCTATAGGAATTGTGCAGATTGCTAAAATTGATTTAAACTATTACAATGTGCTACCAAAATGATTTAAACTGATTTACCTACTCAAAATATACACTTTGCTAAATTATTATTATCATACATTTGTATAAAAGGAAACCAGCAATTTATAATTTAATCACAACGTACTAAAATGAAATGATAACAAGAAATATTCAAAATAAAAAATAAGAAATAATATCACCATCATTTCATGGGAGTGAGCCCTCCTCTTAGTCTGTGAGGTGACTGTAAAACTACTAAATCCCTATTAAATCATGAGCTGTTGTATTATAATCTATTCTGGAAAATATTACATTGCTTATCTTATTTCTGCACTATGTTCTATTAATGTTACATTGCCGCTATGCTATTTTCCAGTCTTCTCTCCTATTCTCTTGCCTAGTTTCTGTGCTACTCTCTAGCCTCCTCAAGCCTAATTTTACATGGCAAGTGAGTTGGAATAAAACTAGCCTCAAATGTAGGAGTTTGTTTTACCACGAAAATAACTATTTCTTTTGGCCAATGACCATCACAACTTAATTAGTTGCAAATTGGAAACGATACATATTATCTCATGTCATCTGAGTACTAAAAATAAATCACCAGCTGTTTATAACAAAATATTTAATAACTAATATTCAGCACAAGAAATAAATACTTAAAAATAGATTAACAACTGAAATTATTTGGTGGCAAGTGTATTCACGGGCTAAAGGAAGTCCGTTCTGTCCTCTTCCAATAGCATGCTGCAAGATTTATTTTCTAAGGCTAAATGACAACAAATATAAGCAAATACAATTTTATCTTATCTCAAAACAATATTAAAATATCTCTTATTTATGTTTAATCATATGCAACATACTTGTGGTAAAAATACATGATATTATATGAAAATGGAATATGAGGGTGGGTATTAATGCACATGAAAAAGGCTAAAATATGAAATAAAATGGGACACAAATAGCTGGCATCAATACTGAGGATAAATACCAGGTTGCTATGTCAAGTTCACATATCTGGAATGTTTTTAAGGTTTGCTTTTGTGTTAGATTTCAGTTTGTATGATTATATATTTCATATTTTATATTATAGGCTAGAAATAGATGTGCATCTGTGATATATCTATAGGTTGATGGATGTACAATCATTTGTGTTACATAAATAGAAGAATCGCTGTGACATATTCCTTTTTTCTCTTCATTTTTTCATAGATCTCTCTTATTTGGAAATATCCCACCAAACCACTCTCTCCTTCTTTCTCTCCTATCTCCCTGCCCTCTGTTTTGTTCCTTTCTTTGCTCTGTTTCCCCTCAACTCCTCATTTATTAGTCTCACTGGTCAAGCTAAATCTTATATTTCCACTTATGATGTTTGTCTGAGATTGGTCATTGCCATGTTATACTCATAGAGCCATGCTTAATGTACTTGGTTTTTCCTTGTAGATCAGATCGATTAACTAAATGCACCAATTTTCTCATAAACATATACATTACTTTTTCTTAAATTTTCAAATGAATTTTTATAAACACTTATACCCTATGCGTGTCTTACCATTTTCTTTGTTTAGAATGAATTGTATCCATTCAAAATTTTAGAATACGAGCACAAAAGTATCAAAGAGAACTTTTGTGGTTTGAATCCAACATTACTGCCTTCTCATGTTTGTATTGAGTCAAGGTACATTCCTTGCTCTTTCACTTTTTAAAATATCCAAGTTTTTCTCCTATTTATTTTCTGTGATTTCTTTAACTATGGGATCAATTGCAAATTTTGATATGATTGTGCCATTCTTGTAGCTACGAACTTATGATTGTGAGGATTTGTTGTTTTCTCATACCCTATAATTGAAGAGTGTTTGATAGCTATATCTGAGATGAGTTACTGGGAATCGCAGCTCTGCTTTGGAGTTTGAGATTGGAGGTGGCCGGCGAATATCAGAGTATAGCACCTTACGAATGCTCTGTACTCTAGGGAGTGAGGTGCATACCAAGTTCCTTCACAATTGAAATTCTCAAATATGCTTTCCTTGCAATGTGAGGTCAATTTTGAATTTTTTGAATCATGTGCCGTATCAATTTATGCATATCAAATGTTTCTTGCTTCAGCTTGTATATGAATTGCTTATGAATTAGCCATAAATTGCTAAAGTGAAAGAATCTATGAGTAATTAAGTTTAAAAGTAAAAGAGTTTCATTCCATATCAAACATTGTAAGAAACTATGATGCAATTTCAGTTTACTATCAGTCAAATGATTTTTTTCTATGGTGTGTTAATTATCATATTCCACTTTTATTTAACTTACATGTTAAATATGACATTGCAATCTGTTCTGTTCAGTTTGTTATCCATAATTATCCAGATAATTTTCAGTTCTTGTTGTATTGTATGCAAAAGAAATGAAAGTATAAGCATTTATATGGTATGTGACTAGAAATACAATTGTAACCCAGTGAACTTTAGCCATCATTCTAGGCTCCATCTCTATAAATCTGTATGCTGTTTAATTGACATTGCATCTGTCTGTCAGCTGTGCCTAATTCCTTGCTTATGGTGTAAACAATAAAGTTTTGTGCCACACCTTCATATTCACTCTGAAATTCTTATTGTCTGTTTCTCTTGCAATGTGCATAAGAGACTTCGTTAACTTATATAACAGTGGTACTAATTTTCTAAATTATTGTTGCTAATTTTGTATGCATTCAACATTGAGTTGTGTAAATGTTGTTGCATTTGCACTTGGTATCATGGTGGAACATGGCTCTAGCTTTTGTGGGTTACTCTTTTGAATTTTTATATCCAAGATTCCCTTTTTCCATATCATTATTATTTCCTGTTTCATGTAACACAGGTAAGAAAGATGTTGCTCAATGTATCCGAGTAGCCAGTGGAGTAAATTGGCTGAAAGATGAGTCAGAATGCAATTTTAACAGGTTGCTAGCCTCAAAATACTAGAATCTGATGTATACCTGATGTCTTCATATTAAATGTATGAATTTCATGCATGCAACAGCAGCAAGAAATGGATTTCCCGTGGCATTGTGGTCTCCATGTAGTCAAACAAGAGCAAAAATTGTCTTCAATAACCTGGAGTGCAGTGGACTCCTTTAATTGAAGCCAACTTATGTTACATGCAAGTTTGCAACCTGTCTCATCTAATTGTATATTGGCTCTATTAGACAAGGGAACTAGATGAGCATGCTTGAGCAATTATAGCTTTATTTCTTTCCATTAATCCCACATTACTCCCCCTCTTGCACGTAGCTTTGTTGTAATGTCCCTTCTAGGATTTCTTCTGTCTTCACAATCTAATGTTTATGCTTATGATCTTTTGGGGCCTTGGTTGAAGAGTCTAATGGATTTATTGTTATGCAATACTATAATCAAAGAGAACTTAATTTGTGAGATTTGTATAATTTGGAATGCAGGGATAAAATATTCTTCTGTAATATAACATTAAATATGCAATGGATCAAAGTTCCTTGGAATTTCTGATTGTAATATTGTTACAAGTATGGTTTCAGATCTTTATCCAGTAGGATTGCTGTCCCTGCTATATCTTTAGGATCGTGCGATTGGCTTGGCCGTGAATCTGATCCGAAGTGGAATTTCTGTTGCTGCTCCTGATATAGCCTTGTAATTATGCAACCTTGATGCTGTTCCAGTTATAATCTCCTTTGTGCATGCGCCTTTAACCTTGCAATTGGATGGGTAATCACCCTCCTTGGACTAGGTTGTCAATTGTCTTGAGTGAGCACTGCAGAGATACATAAATATATGAAAACTAATATTTGATGCCTTCGAAAGAACTTGTGACTACCCTTAAATACTCCACGATAGGGCATGATGTGAGAAGTTGTGTCTCACTTTCACAACCTTCACAATAATTGACTAATTCATGCTCTTTCAGTACAACTTGTCAATTGTCTTGAGTGAGCACTGCAGAGATACATAAATATATGAAAACTAATATTTGATGCCTTCGAAAGAACTTGTGACTACCCTTAAATACTCCACGATAGGGCATGATGTGAGAAGTTGTGTCTCACTTTCACAACCTTCACAATAATTGACTAATTCATGCTCTTTCAGTACAACTTAATTTATCATTAGTTAGTTAACTAATGCAGATTGCGATTTTCCTCCTTGGACATTGCTAAGGTAGAGGAGAGTCCCTTATTCGGGGGTCGATTCACAGTATTTCCTTTGATAGTGATTATGTATCCAAGGCTGTGCAATCTGTAGTGTCTTATTTGACAGTGGCTGTGAGATGATCCCTGCCTTGAATTGACCACTTTATTCCCTTCTTTGATAGCGATCTGCTTCTTGCTAATCTAACTAAACTGAAAATGTCGTAGGCTTGCCATGCTTGAACCATACAAGGTTCTTTGGTTTTCTTTGTTTCAGAAATTGAATGGGGTTATTACAGTCTCCCCTCATTGAAATTGCTTGCCCACAAGCAATCTTGAATCATCATGACGATACCAGGGTCTTGTTGGTGTTTGTTTTATCATTTACCAAACATTAGAATAAGATACCCACAGTTATTCTATCCTCTCTTGAAAAATCACTATGGATTCCAAGGTCTATATGTGCAAACAAGCGACTTTAGTGGGATAGCTACTCGGGTAGTGTTTGCTGAAAATCTCAAGGGGGACTTACGTTAACAATTGTCTTTGAAGCTGCTGGACTTAGATAGATTTAGCAATTTTAGGCTCTTTTTTTAAAGATTTTCCGGGATTTAGACTTTCAAAAAGGGAAAAAGGGATAGGGTTCAAGAAAGTTAATCTAATCCTACGAACTCCGGAGACGGTATCAATTGGGTGCTCTCGGAAAACCACAATTTGCTTCGCCACACTAAGGACAACTACACAAAGCGGGTGCAATCTTCAACGGGTTGTGCTTATGATCGAAATGTTGGCATGCACAGAGGATAGGCTCAGACTAACTTTGCACAGTGAAATGGAAATCGTCCATTCACCAAAAGTATGAGTAGAGATACACCGTCACTTAACACTTATCAAATCCTTCATTCAATTTTAACAACATGAAAGCAAATCTAAATTAACTTTAACTAAGGTGTTGAGGAAATTGAAACCATGCTAATCATTCAAACAATAGAGATTACAAAGCCTTAAGAGAAAGCGCACATGCAATATATTATTCGAAAATGACCTTCACGCAACAATATGTCAAAAACCTCACACTCTCCAAATGAGAGGAGGTATCCTTATATAGTTTTTCAAAAATAAATGAACGACCGAGATCAAACAGTGATCAAGGGCCCAGATTGAAAGTTACAAACCCTAATTAGGGTTTCCCAAAACTCGACTAGTTTGAAAGAATGAAAAAGTGACAAGTGGCACAACTGCTATTGTCAGTGAGGTGAGTGTCCAGTTTCCCCTTTTGCAGATTCGATGTATTTGGACACAATGAGCCTGATCTCCTCCATAGTGACACTTGGCAAGTTGCTAATCTGAAAGTTGATGATGTCCACATCATCAATACATGTGGCTAGGATGCCTTCCCACTCAACCTCTTGGGCAAGAAAGTTTTCGTCAATGAAGAGAAAACTTGCAATCCTTGAAAGATCGCCCTTATCAATCATCCCTGAGTCTTTGAAAAAGCTCGACTGAATTCTGGCTCTCAGGTTCTCTGCCTGCAAGTGTTTTTCTCGTATACTCTCTTTCTTCCAGATCTCTGATGCTACACAAAACACCTTACTCAAAATTTCCTTGACACTTTCCTCTGTCTCAAGCACTTAGTCTCGGATTTATTTAGGACTTCAATCCTGGTGACCAAAGCATCATACTAGGTGTTATAGTCATATCTATCCCCAGCTTGTATGACACCTACATCCACCAAATTCCATTTTGACAGGCCTCCTATAACCTTCAATTGCGGAAGTATTTCATTTTGAATTTCTTCAGCATCTTCCCAATTTGCAGCTAGGTCCTGAATTCGGCTAATTAATGAAGAGGCTGACTCATGTGCTGATACTAAATTTTCTAGAAGTATGTCAGCACGTGTCGAATTGTCTGAAATCCATTCCTTGGCCTGTGTGAATGTGCCCTTCATGTCTTCGTAATCCTTCATTGACTCTTGCTGAAGAGGCTGCGGAGGAGTGACCGGTATCTCATGGTTGAGTGGCTTGGTAAGATGGAGAACATATTTCCTCCACTGCTGGTTCTCTTCCTTAACCTTCCTCCTTTTCTCCTTCTCCTAGGCTAGACTCACCTTGAGGGCGTTGCAAGAGTCGTCAAAGTATTGGACTTCTTGGTCCTGGGTAGGCTTACCCAACTCTATAGTGGTGATCTTATAATCCTCCGAGGCAATATTGTCCCGAGTTTTTCCTTCCTTTGGCACAACTATCTGAACTGTCCTGAATCTTGCACTATCCCTCTGAATCAAAAAGAATTTTCTGGCTGGCTTAGGTGGCTTGACTATAACTGGTTCATTCACCTTTTCCAGAAATGCTGCTGTATTCTCTTCAGAATGGGTTTCCTTAGGGACCTTAGCCCTTAACCTTTCCTTCAGCCATTCAGGAATGGTTGACTGCTCCACAGTATTTTGATCAAACCCATCATCTGTCCTTCCTGGTCCAGTAACTATACCATCGAGGAAAACTACTGGGGGCTCAGGCTCTTCAACTTATGTGGCTGCATTTGAAACTTGTTCCCTGTCTGGACTTTGGACAACTTCTTTCATTATTTCCCCAATTGAAGGAGAAGGCACTCTCACTTCATTATTTACGATATATGTGTCCATCTCTTGCTCTTCAACTGCATTTTGATCAAGCACAACAGATGCGACACTCAGGATGGAATGACCTTCGTTGGACTCTTGTCTCTCCCCGACAATTTTCTTTTCTTTGGCCTTTCTAGAGCTTCCAACTAATTCCTTCCTTTTCTGGGACCCAACACTCTCTGGATTTCGAGCATTGCCTGCAGAGATACAAGGGTTGGAGGACAGAGAGTCATCTACTCCCATTAAATCATAGGTTAGGGCCACACCTTTAGACTTCAATTGTTTCATCCTCTCAGATGTCCACCACTTAGAGTATTCGACCACTGACCTCATGAGGTATGCCAGATCTGACTTCTCTCCCTTTGACCAATCGATCAAGGCTAGTGGTTCATTCCTCATCTTCTCAAAGCCTGGCTGTTGAAGCTCAAGACTGTCTTCCACTTGATCAACAACTCTAAATACCTCTGTTGCTCTTACCATGCTCAAGGGAATCCTTGACCAAAATCTCCTCCTGATTTCGAAACTATCGGCTGCGTTAGCCCAATAATCTTCCAAATCAGCTCTGTGCTCAAATGCCATCCCTTCGACCCTTTTCATCCTATGGAACAGATGAAAATTCTTTCTTGCTTTGTACTGGTAAAAAGGGTACCAAGCCAACTCTTTCTCAGCAGTGGCAACGGCTTGTGATGACGGGCATGTGTCTAATCCATTTCCAATCGTGAGAGAGGAGGTTCATGCCTTCTTCTGCTTATCTGTTTGAACTGCCATATATCCCTCTAATTGCCTCACAACCTCTAGTAACTCAACTCGGTTGGTAGGGTAAGCTGGGAGCTTATAGGGAGATTCGGAAAACCCCTGAATTCTAATGTAAGTGAACTTCGGGTATTGGATATACCAATATCCGAATCTACTGATGAAGTCCATAGACTCTTGAGAGAGTCTCTGATGTAGTCCACCTTGCAGTGTCCGTGTGATGTGCATGAGAAATGTGTCATTCACCCTCTTGAAATGGAACTTTTCTTCCATGTGAAGCTGGGGATAATAGTCATAGACGGGAAACTGATTTTCTTTGTTTCCCACTTCCCCTCTGTAGGTGAGGCCTCTGTATCTATAGGTTCTAGCCAAGGAATAGAACAAGTACGAGCTCATGAAGAAGGTCCTATTCGCTTCCAGATTCTTCAGCTGGCTGTCCAAGTTATCACTTATCATTCGAGCCCAGTCTATCATCTTAACTCCGTTCATTATTTCATTTATAAAATAATAGATCCAGGGCTCAAATGGGGCACCTTGGGGATTACCCATTATCCTGTTCAGCAGGACAATCATATCTCCGATATCCTCTTTGAAGTACGCCCTCACCAAGCTCTTCCTCTGTAGTTTGGAGGCACCTTTCCTTGGTTTGTCCAGCCAGGAATGATTGACGATGACTTCATACTCCTCCAAATGATCCTGATACATGTGATCAGCTTCATCCTTGGTTACGTACACAACATTATGATGTTTTGGAATTCTGAAGGCTTCCCTGATGGCTTCATCGTTGATGTTTGCCAACACTCTCCCATCTGGTGCGACAATATCCCTACTGACAGGGTTGTAGTGCCTAGCGCACTCAGCTACCAACTCAGTGCACTGCATGGTAGGGAGGAAACCGGCAGCATGCACGATGCCACTTTTCATCATCTTTCGCGCGGTCATGGTAGGCACGAGGTTGTCTAAACCGAACATCCTCTTCTTGAACTCCCTTAGATTAATATGCCCGAGGTTAGTGTCGCTAACATTCTTCCACTTCGAGGTCATTCTCGACTCAGGAGGAGCATCCTTGTCTACTTGGAACTTCATAGTGCCTAAAATCTGCAAGTAAACATGAAGCTTAAGTTAGAAATCAGATCTTAGATTAAAGAAAATCGAGGCTACGAATGGCTAAGTGCTTGGAGATTTTATTTCATTTTCATACTTAGCCACAAAATGGATTATTTTCACATGCAAACTCTTCAACCTAAGGACATTTATGATTGTAGTCCAAAAAGGCCAAGTTATATAACTTCAAAAATTCTCCTTCCATTTAGTCAACACAATGATTTTTTCTCACTAACAATTTGTATAAGTCCACAAAAATTCCTTCCAACGAATCTGGAAAACTCAGAAAAAATGCAATAAATCTGCATTTTAAATCCAACTTCACCTTCGAATGAATGAGAATAAGGCTAGAACAGCTTAAGAAAACTCAGAAAAATTAACAACTCTGCCTTCTACCAGCTAGTTCTACTCCAAAATCTGCGGATTCTTTGACAAGAATGACGCTAATAAATCAGAATTCCTCAAGAAGCTTGCCCAAACTGCAAGAGATATCCTTGCAACACCAAGATTTTCTTCCAAATGACCTTCAATCTGCGAAATACTTCCCAATGTTTTCCTTAGCTTGCTCAGAAAGTTCGAACTTCTTGGTGTGAGAATGAAGAAACAAAGAATGTATTTGTAATGAAGTTGATTTCACAATTAGAAATACGTAAATACCATCCAACTCATGTTTCTAAATTCAACTTAAACCTTGGGAAAGTTTCCAATTCAATTTCGAGTTGTGTTGTCATCTCTTTGAGTTCGAAAATCTTCTTCTTTTGCAAGTTTCTAAATTGGATTTAGTCCATAAATTCGAACTAGGCCTATAGATTGGCATCTTCCAAAAGGTTTCTAATTTGGAACTCAGTCTGAAAATCACCTCAATCTGCAAATATCTTCTTTCTAATTTTGATTCATAGTTCAAACTCGAGTTTCCATTTTGATTTCCCAGCTCATTGATCTTCGAAAATCTCTTTTTTCAACTTTCTAAATTAGTTAGAAGTTCGAATTTAGGAAGATTTGATGACATCACTAGCATTTGAATTCGATTTTGAACTTACTGTTGACTTTGTGTGACTTCCAAGAGTAGGGCGGAGTTTTGAGACTTCAACTTTATGCTTGGGCGGAGTTTAGAGGCTTCAACTTCATGCTTGAGCGGAGTTTAGAGGTGCCTCTATCATCATGTTTGTTTGCCTTAAACTTCTTTCATCCCATTCATAGGGCAGACTTTTGAAGGCTCCCCCCCATTGTTAGGCTCTCATGCTTACTTTGTTAGGCTCTCACCAAGGCAGACTTTGAATGACTTCACCAAGAGTGGAGTTTGAAGGTATCATCCCATAGGGCGGAGTTTAGAGAGACAACCTCTAAGGCAGAGTTTTGGGAGGCCTTAAGAGGCTTGCATTCCATCATGGGCGGACTTTTGACATCCCTCCAACAAGGATGGCGGAGTTTAGAGACCACTCCTAGGGCGAACTTTTGAAACCATCTCCAAGGGCGGACTTTTGGTCTATCACCAAGGATGGTAGACTTTGGAAGGACTTTTAGGAGGGTGGAGTTTTGTGCTCCCTCTTCAAGGCGGACTTTTGACTACTTCCCCAAGCATGGCGGACTTTGGTGTTCCCTCCAACATGGCGGACTTTCTTCACTTCTCATGAGGGCGGACTTTGATGCCTTCAATGCAGGGCAGAGTTTTAGTCTACCTCTTCAAGGCGCACTTTTGGCTACTTCCTCAAGCATGGCAGACTTTTAAATGACTTCACCAAGGCAGACTTTGGAAGCATGGCCACTTGCTTGGAGGGCAGACTTTTGAGGATGCCTCCATCATCAAGGCGGGCTTTGAACTATTATCCCATAGGGTGGAGTTTTATGACATCTCCACCAAGCATGGCGGACTTTTGTAGCTCTCCATCATAGGGCGGAGTTTTGGAGGCATGACTACCTTCATCATCAAGCATCTTGGGCGGAGTTTTCATCACCTGCCATAACACTCAACATCATTCATTAGCCAGACTTAGAAAAATTTGGAAAATTTCAAAATTTCACAATTTTACCAATTTTAACTAGATTAACTTGAAATTTAAAATCCATACTCAGGCAAACCATCTGAAGCATCATGACCCCTAAAATGTAGGAAACTAGCTTTTTAGGTCAAAACTTGGAAATTCTTGATTGCGATCGAAGCAGGTTAGTGGTATTAGTGCAAACCCTAGGTCCCACTCCAAAAAAGCAAAAAGCAGACATCCCTAAAAAATAGGGAAAACTTTCTAAAAAGAGCCATACTGAGGATTGGGCTAAAAATGCCAAAAACGAAACTTCCTAAAAAATAGGAAAAAGCAAAAAAGCAAACTTTCTTAAAATAGAAAGTTGTTCAAATTCGTCCAAATCAATTGCGATCTTCATCCTTTGGCCTTTCTGGGCACTTTGACGGTATCCGGACTCTAGTATCACTTGGCTTGCAAAAACTAACTTTCAATCTCTAGGACTCAAACCGTTCAAAACTGAGCAAGGCTAGGCAAAATTGAAGCGAAAGGCCACAGGACAAAAACAAAAAACCCTAGAAAGCAGAAAAAGAGAGGGTCCCCATTTGCAATGGGACGATGTGTGAAAAAGGTCACAACAGGACCCAACTAAGTCTATAGAATGTTCCAATACCTATTCCTTGCTTTTTGTCACTGAACTCACAAGGTTTGTCAAACTCAATCACATTATGAAGTAATCTATCCATCATATGAAATCCGGGGTCCCAAGATTTGAAGCATCATTTGCCGATCAATAGGAAGATCAATCCAATGGTGCATGAACTCCTCTAGAACATGTTTTTGATGATCTCAAACTTTAACATTATAAGAGCAAGTTTACTATATTTATCATAGATCATAGCAATTAACGAATCCCAAACGATTCCAGGATTCCAAATTATTCTTAGAAACGAATCATCACGCTGATGCTGCACCACTCTAATTACAACAGTGGGTTTCTCATGCCCAAACTGCCTCCATCTCTGCTGGAGTCCTAAAAGGTGTTCATTGTCTAACTTCAAACTGAAATAGATATCATTGTTAGTCTCATTCTTGATTAATGGAAAAGAAACTTTGTTCAACCATAGAATCAAAATTTCCGACACATTCTCTCAAGGTGTCAAGTGGAAAATTGCAAATACTCCAACTTATTGCAATTTTGAATGCTCTAGAATGTTGGTAAAAAATACTGCTCACTGTGGAAAAAAGAATTTGAATTGCAGTTGGAGAACCTCTCATTATTAGCTGCCTTCACTCTATCAATGGTTTAAAATCTGCTTGATCACAAATTGATGTCATCACCATGGGAAAACAATGGCAACAATAAATTTTTTTGTGTAGAAGGTATGGGCATAGATACAGTTGAAGTCGCTTGTTTGGTCCACCAAACTTTAACATCCATCATTTGAAAAAGAATGTATGTAACTAGGTCTGTCACCAATTGCAATATCTTGCAATTTGATTGGAGAGTGGTTTGTCTTACAACCCTTATCTTGCCTCAATACTTTACTGATAGATAATTCACCTAGATCCCAAGTTTTGTGATTGACTTCAATCTTACCTCCCGATTCTTGTAGAGCAACTTTTTCCCACTCAAAAAGTGGATTATCATGTCATTTTGGCTTCAACCTCAAACAAAGGATTAGTGACAATCTGAAATTTATCTTTAGTTCCAAACTTAGACCTATCTATTTCGAAACTTTCCTTATCTGATTCATTGGGACTACAGTCATAGGTTTTATGTGTGTAGTTTAGTCTCTTGATTTCTTTAGTTCTTCCCTTGTTCTTTGTCTCCTTGAAATGTTTGGTGACTATAATCTGATTTTTTGTTTCTTGTAATGCTTGATGATCATTTATCAATTTATCCTTTTCTTGTTTGTTTAAATCCAAGATCTCATGACTTCCAAGTGTCGAACTCTTCACGCTTTCTTCCTTAGGTGTAACAACCTCCAACTGTCATTGTCATTTGTTGCAATTCTTGGGTAGATGAGTGTGTATGTGAAATTCTTGATGCAATACTTGAATCACAATACTTAGTCTGAAAACTCGTCTCATGTTCATCCAAGTGTCCATGCCTTTGCTTGATTTTCTACAAGTTCTCTCTTGCTTGAGAAGCTAACATCTTGGCATGTTTAGCTTTCTCATCCCACCATTCACACAGTCATAGAGTCCTTTCCACGTCTTCAGCATTGTCCATTAGTTTCCTTGGTTCTTTGCTTGCCATAGATTCCTCAAAGAGTTTTCTCATCTTCTGAATTTTGTGTTTTTATTGACTCTTTTCCTTTTATTCCCTCTTTTGTGATCCATAATTGTCTTCTCCCATCTTCCAATGCCAAAATTCTTTGTTTATTTGTCTGAAGGTGATTTGAGCTGTCATATAACATCTCTTCTGATTTACTTTCATTAGATGAAATACTCTTCTCATCAGCAACAATTGACTGATTGGAGGAGATCATGTCATCCTCAAAGTGTGTGGGATCTTCGATGGATTTAATCTCTTCAATGTCATCCTCAATGCATGATCCTTGAGAGGAAGTAAGGGCAATTTTGGTTTCAAAAGGAATTTCACATGCATTTTTCTTCATAGGACCATTTTGTTAGTCAAACCAAAAACCTTCTTTATCATTGAAACGAAAGAATTCATCACCTACAGTAGATGTGAAGCCTTTATCATTTTCAGCTTGTTGCTCATTTATTCACTCCGCATTAGTGGCTGTCTCATAACCCTCATAAATCCATGTACTCAATTCATTTATGATAGAAGAAGCACATGAAGAATCAATTGCTTCCACTTTTTTAGAAGTGTCAGAAACTAATTCCTCTCCTTGTATGTTATTATCCTTTGCAATGGTGGAAAATAGGGTTTACAAGTTTATGCATGCAAACAAGGAATTAAATTACTTTCCAAACATTAAACATTAAAGGGAGAGTGAATTTAATTGATCCAATCTCACCTTATGTATGAACTGGATTGAATGCTAATCAAATTCACTACCTTTGTGGAATTGAGTTGAATATGTATTAAGGGGATTGAAATTGACTGCTAGATCTAGAGCCAAAGATGCAACTTTGACATAAAATATCATGAACAGTAAATTTAAGATGCAGTATGTAGATATGGAGCTATATCTGAGGTAAGGGAACAAAGAGGAACGTTGGTCTAAAAATCTAGCTTGAAAGTATAGGACAAGGTGGCTTGGGGCGACCCTAAACTTTTGGATTTAGAATATCTCTCGGAATCTTTTCCCAAAAGTTTGTCAAAAATTTGTTGGACAAGGTGGTGTGGGGCGACCCTGTCCTCCGCTTTTCGCTCTTGCAAAAGTTAGGTCTGATCATCTTTGTATCTTTAGCCATAATCTTCAATTGTAGCTTTTGAATCTGTCGCTTGCACACAGATTGAGGGGAATTGGTGTTCTTGATAGGGGTTTGCCTAGGTCAATCCCCAAGTTTGGAATTAACCCTTGAATTGAAATTGAAATTGAACTTGAAATGGAATTGAATTGGCTTGCATTTTGAGGGCAAGGGTAGATCTGAATTGAAATGCTTGAATTGAGACTTGATACCTGGAAGAATCTTGCCTTGAAGTCTTCATGCAAAGGTTAATGATATCATGTTGAATGTCTTCATAATGTCTTGATGATGGATGCCATCATTAATGCTTGAAATCTGCACTTGACCTCTCCTTTGATGATGCTTGATTGCTTGCTCACTTGAATTTGCTTGATAGGGATTGAATTTCCAAATTGAGAGATATATAAGAGAGATCCTAAAATGAGTGGGTTATGCTTGCTTTTATACCTAACCACACCAAACGTGCTTGAAATTTCAAATTGGGCCGAAATGGAGAAAGTTTTCGTGCCTCCAAAATATGACCATTGCGGGGTCCAAATTTGGGCCCCTTTTGGGAGGACCAGAGCATCCCGGTCCTGCCAATCAAGATTGAAATTTGGACGAGACCTCTGAAAGGTGCAGAAGATTTTAATGTCCCCTTAAGATAATTAATGATGTTGAGACTTTTGGTTAGGTGCGATCTTTAGAGTGTTAATTCTTTCATAGGCTAGCAGGATTATGCTTTGATACCACTATAATGTCCCCTTAAGCTAATTAATGATGGTGATACAATTACTCCAATTCTTTAAACTTGTAATATCCGCTTAAGTCTATAAATATTAGAGAATGACAATGACTTGATGTCTCTGATATATGCAATTTGGGTGTATGCTATCGTGAATTGGAAAATATAATAATATTGCATTTGGTGCAATGATTACTTGCTATCTCAGATATAGATATGAATTAATAAGCAAGGAAACTTAATATAACTTGATGTGTTATCGTCTATTATGTCTTCTGCAATTTGCTCGTATGATTCCTTAGTGATATTCCCATTAGAGATTCTCTAGTCCTCCCATTTGAATGAATCCAATCTCCTTATACATCTTGCGATACTGAAAGGATTGGTTGCACTCCAAATGATGTGGCTTATAGCTCTTTACAACCAAACAATGATACTGGTTAATATTATCTTAATTATTATTGACTAATCATAGGTGGTGATATTTGGCCTTATTGACTTAGTCGCTTACATCCCTTTACATATTGCTTGGAACGTAAATACTGGACCGCCTTTTGAATTTGAGTCTTACGTAGCATTGAAAGTTCATAAACTCCTGGTCTAGTCTTCAAGCTAATTTATTATCCTTTATCTATTATCGTATCATGTTCACGATATGTCATTTGTTGACACTTATTATTATCGTTGACGAATTCTGGTCTTCTCTTTATCAAACACTGCCTTCTATGCGTGGCATCGAATAACAAGTTCCTTCATACTATCGATGTACACCAATTAGTAGTCATAACGTTGCTTGGTGTTCATCTGAATTCTCATAAGTATGTGTGGTGACTTCATAGCAATTCATAATGATTAATCCTTGGTGTATTTTGTTCATAATTGTGTCTTAAACTCCCTTTATGATCTATTGCTGAACGTATGTTTAATTTGTCTTAATGAATCGATACTAGATATTCAACTGTAATGTTTGTTTGGTAGTCTTTGTATTGACATTGCAATTCGGCTGGCATGTGTTCATGATATCCATTTGCATATTTTTGGCCTGTCACGTCTTCATTAATCATATTGTCATCCTCTGCAAGGATTCATCATTACTTGATCACTTGACTAATCTGCATGTTAATCATTGATCACCATGGGACATATCAAGAATTCCTCATTATTGATATTTATGATCATCGATGTGTATTTACTAATATTAGCAATGCTTGTTTCTTTTAATGATAAGTTTAAATCTTAAACTTATCTAATCATTTATCTATTTAGCTATCTTTAGGCTAATCGTTATTGATTAGCCTTTAGATTCTAATCATCTTATATTCTCTAATCATAGCTTTCTCACTTTAACAACTATTTGTGATTGTTGTTCATTGTCTATGTCTGGTTCATGGGTTTAGATGGGGACATCACAAAGATGTTGATTTTGGGTTTGTGTTACTGGAATCAAAACATGGTCAGGGCATGGAAGGCCAGAATGCAAAAGTGAGGCCTAGGTGAGGACGAAATTGTATAGGGATACAATGTACGACGCGACATCCTTATTTTCTGCATGTACAACTAAAAGTAAGATTCTCCTTTCATTTTCTAACTGGATTCTTTCTTGTTGTCCCTTATTCAAGTGAGATTTGAGTTTGACCTCACATTGTATGAACACTTATGGAATAATGTATACACAAATGAAGAGAAAGTGCATTCTCATTTCCAAGCTGTCCATAGCATAGATGTGATGGTTTGGGGAATAACATTACTCTCATTGATCGTTAGAATCAGAGTATCTTTCACGGCTGCAAAAATATCTTTATCATGGGTGTCCTTGATCGTGGCGAAGAAATGATGGAACAAGTCATGGACTAGATCTTGCAACCCCAAGTCCACAAGATGGATACTTGTCCTGATTTTTGCAAATATCCTTAATATGGCTACCCTTCTTGAATAATGTGCACTTTTAGTGTCACTAAGATCTTTGAAACTATCTGCAATCAGGTGTACTACCCCTTTCATTGTATCATCATCATAGGGAGTTCGAGGTACCAAGATTCTCATTATCTCACTTAAACAAGAGGTTACCAACAACTTGATTCCTTCATCATGAAGCCTCGACCATTTGTGTTCTTTCAAGGTGGTTATTGTAGGAGTTAAAGGTAGATCTAACACTTCAGAGGATATCTCCTCAATGTGTATCAAGCATTCTTGTACCAATTTAAGCGTGTTCAAGGTATCATCCCTTGATTGCAATTTTGTTCTAAGCTTGTTGCCTCTTTATATAGTGATGATATTGCCAATGGTTTGATATCTTCTGTTGCCAGGTTCACTAGCTTTGATACCACTGTAACGTCCCTTCTAGGATTTCTTCTATCTTCACAATCTAATGTTTATACTTACGATCTTTTGGGGCCTTGGTTAAAGAATCTAATGGATTTATTGTTATGCAATACTATAATCAAAGAGAACTTAATTCGTGAGATTTGTATGAATTTGGAATGCAAGGATAAAATCTTCTTATCTAATATAATATTAAATATGCAATGGATCAAAGTTCCTTGGAATTTCTTATTGTAATATTGTTACAAGTATAGTTTCAGATCTTTATCCAGTAGGATTGCTGTCCCTGCTATATCTTAATGATCATGCGATTGGCTTGTCTGTGAATCTGATCTGAAGTGGAGTTTCTGTTGCTGCTCCTGATATAGCCTCATAATTATGCAACCTTGATGCTGTCCTGTTATAATCTCCTTTGTGCATGCGCCTTTGACCTTGCAATTGGCTTGAGTGACCACTGCAGAGATAGAGAAGCATATGAAAACAAATATTTGATGCCTTTGAAAGAACTTGTAACTACCCTTAAATACTCCAAAATAGGGCATGATGTGAGAAGTCGTGTTTCACCTTCACACCCTTTGCAATAACTAGCTAATTCGTGCCCTTTCAGTACAACTTAATTTATCATTAGTTAACTAATGCAGATCAGGATCCTCCTTCTTGGACATCACTAAGGTAGAGGATAGTCTCTAATTCAGGGTCAATCCATAGTTTTTCCTTTGACAGTGATCATGTAGAAGGCTGTGCAATCTGTAGTGTCTTCTTTGATAGCGGTTGTGGGATGATGCCTGCCTTGAATTGACCAGTTTATTCCCTTCCTTGATAGCGGTCTACTTCTTGCTAATCTGACTAAACTGAAAATGTTCTAGGCCTGCCACGCCTGGACCATACAATGTTCTTTGGTTTGTTTTGTCTCAGAAATTTGATGGGGATATTACACTTATCATTACTAAACTGTAGAATTCAATTTTTTTAGTTATTATCCATTGTTAAAGAGATCAAGCACGACAGTTACTACATTGTCTTATCTTATGAGTCTTCTAAGGGTAATACCTGAACTACAAAGAAGAGCAACTGGTTTGATATGGGCAAGGCATTCCTTTGAGTGAATCAATAGTTTATGTTTTCATAATGAGTGCAAAGAAACCCAGGAGAACCATGTAAAATGCTCCATTTTCTTAATGATAGATCTCTTTTAGCATTTGAGAGATAAATTACATTGCTTTGTATATGAGAGCTGACCATTAAGATAGGATTTGGACTTCTTAATCACAAGATTCTTGCAACAAACATCAGAAATACATTAGATTTCTGAAGATTTATGAGCTAAGCAATTTATGCTGCTCTTTCTTTTGTAAATTTTTAAGTAACATTGTTGTCGCTGGCTTTATTGAACCTTGTCATTTTACTGGATTTAATAGGCTGTACTTTATATATCACTACCATTTTTGTTTATGGTCTTTCCCATTAAGTATATCTAGAGTTGCTTTGTAAACCTGAAAGGTAATGAGGACTATTTCCTTTCATGTTAGTTTTTCCTTTTCTTAATGGGGGGAATTACAAAGAAAGCATTATGTCATGCAGGAATCTATCGAGACTGCATTTTCAGTATCATAAAATGAACTTTGAAAGTAATATAACTTTCTAGAAGAAATGAAGTAGGTCCAACTTCAAAATTAGATTTTTTGGACTAGATTAGGTTTTGGTGAACCCAATATGTGTAGCCTGTAGGGCTCTTGGGTGGGAAATTTATAGCTACTTGAAACACAATTGTTTGTGGTGCTCATCTATTCACAAACTATTTACTACAACAACATTGACTTGATAATGTTGGTTATCCTTGGCATCTGAAGAGCCCATGCTGTGAATAAGCACTGGAACGGAATTTGGGCTTTGGGGTGGCTTTCTTGGAATTTTATTTTAACTATTGTATTAAAACTATCGAAAGACCTCTTGAAGGATGCTTTTGAGGATGAATTCTGTTAACTGGAGATATGGGTGAAGGCAAGTTCAGTGTGGGAAACATACTATGGTCATTCTTGGGGACATTAAATCATAATGGTAAATGGTATGTGGTTGATTGACAAATGAATGGAAGGACTGTTTGGCTGGAGGATAACATCTTTGAGGCTAGATACAACCCCCGGGAAAAAGATGTTGCCGGGAATAATCATTATGTTATGTTGTTATATTATGTTTATGTTGTCGTCGGTAATAATGAGTTACGGCGGTTAGTTAGTTAGCCGACGGGTAGGTAGTTGGAGTCGCGACGGTTGTGTCGCACCCCTTCGGGTATTATATATTGTGTACCTTTTCTTTGAAGTAGGATCATGATAGTCGTGTCAAATGTAATGTTATAAGCACTTGATGTACATGGACTGTTGAATTAATATAGAGACTGGTTATTTAATGTATTTCCATTATGTTCTGTGCATTTACTTTCTGCATTTAACCGTTTACCCGAGAGGGCAAACAAAGGATGTTTCCCAACTAATTAGAGTTTTAAAAAAAATGTTCTGAGTGAATTGGCAATTTATGTACTTACTCCACATCCAGCTTGCACATCAGATTTCACTTGTGCATAATTGGGATAAGTACTCCCTTGATTGATCAGCAAGTGAGCTACTCCAGTCATTGCACTAAAAATATATCCACCTTGAGCAGAGTTCATACTTTGAAGCCACAAAAATTGGCATACTTGTGGACGTATCATGCCACATGCCAACAAGGAACACACTACTACTATTGCTAATCATGGAAACTTGACTAGACTCTATTGATCTACATGGAATTATCTTTTCTTAGACAAAATCATTGCTTCTGAATACACTTTGAAAACCAATTGGAGAGCTTCAATATTTGCTTGAGTAATGTCTTCTAAAATTTCTACACAAGTGTTTGCTTCAGTGGCACTTGGAGTGATAATTTGCATTTCCTCCTAATATTGTGTGCTTCTCCTCCAACAATCCTTCAGTGACATTCATTGAATCTGTTGTGAACATAGTTTCCTTTTACAAACCTTCTTCAAGTCGTAGATGCCTGTCCTTCATACCAGCACTTACCACATAGTCTTCTTTTCCTTGCATGCCTTTGTGGCTAACTCTTGGTCCAACACCACACTTTCTCTAAACTCGTTCTTGCTAACAATGCCAATCTTTTCTGATTATGCTTGATTAGCCGCGTTTTTTGTTCACTTGGTTCATCATGATCTCCCCCCATCACTTCTGCACACAGAACATGCCAAAACTTGAAAACTCTTATCCTTCCATATAGCTCTTAGCACAAAGAAAATATAAGCTCTCTATTCATTTGGTTTTAGTTGCAAAATACACCATTAGTTTCTTCATCCACAATGGAATTGAATTCTGAAAATTATCTCACAGCTCTTGAAGAAATTAGAATACAACTTTTTCAGGACAAGAAGACACAGAAAAGTCAATCAAGCAACTCTTCCAGAACAACCTTTGATCAAACTTTTATGGCTCTATTCCATACCTCATTAATCCCAAACAGCTTCTTTAGCCTCTTTGAAGTCCATGGTTATCTTATTCTAAAATTTCTTGCAAGGTCTTGTCAACATACTACTAAATAGTCAAAGATTAACCTTGGTAACTGAGAAAAGAAAATCTCATACAAGTAATCACAAATTTCCATTTCCAACCATTTTTGAAGTTCGATGTTATCACAATCAGCATAATTGTGAGCAAATTCAATATGTTATTGCCTAAACTGATGCTGATGTATACATGTCATGTACCCCCAGTAAACTGGGTTAGCCAGCTCTTGAGATTTTTTTTTAACACCAAATATAATTATATTATTTAATAAATACTTAAAAATAATTAATAAAATAAAATGAAGTTAAGGTTTAAATTTAAATTTCTAGTGCCAATTTTAGGCCCTATGGGCTGACCTTTTTTAGGTAAATATAAAAGGTTATTCTGGGCGCCAAATTGAGGGCATGCAAAGAACTATTTTGCTGATTATTTTCAGATCTGCAAGTCTGGGACGAAAACTGCAGAGTTGCTTCTGGGGTAGGACAAAATCCCTCCCTCAGCTCTTATTGTCATTTAATTTGTTTCCCTGAGAGGTTGCTGGCTCAAATCTCGTGATTCATTTTGTTTCAGGACAATGACCAAGGTGTTCAGGCAATGAACCAGACTTAAGAAAGCGATTGAGCAAGTAACCAATTTGGATTACCATCAACAGGAGAATTGTTCTTTGTTGAAGGCAGCCAATTAGTCCAGGTCATACTACCAGCATAGCTTCAAACTTCATGAGAGGTCACTTGAAGTCTGCACCTGGCAAGTTAGTTATTGTTCACAGCTCAAGAGCAATCAGAAAACCCTATCCTGACATGTGTTCGGGCTGCTGTCATCTGAGGAATATCATCCCAAGCATTGACCGATTGGGGATTAGATCTACCCTTATCTAGAGGCATCTACAGCAAATAATCCAACCATAGCCCCACTTACTAGTCAACATAGGAAACAGAGGTCAGTTTGGATGGAATTCCACCAGGCAGAGAACATGAAAGCTAAATAAATCAGTCACCTCAGATCTAATTTCCATAGCAGAGAGAAGGATAGTACATCAAAAACACAGTGACCTTATCAGCATTGCAGTGGCTTTAATGTCTGGTAACCTATGTTCCACGGAGTTTTGGGGACGGGGACGGCAGGGGACGCCGGGACGTGTTTCCGTTACGGTGGTACTTTTGGGTCATTTTCGGGGGGACGGCAGGGGACGGCTGTTTAAAAAATAGGTTTACAAATATAGAGAAATTTCAAATATGCATATCATAACAATGGTAAATCATTCATCATAGACATTAATACATTGCATTAGACTTGAATTGAGATTTCACAAGAGAATTGACAAACATTTTACCAAAATTCAAATGCTTTTATCAATCATTGCCAACAAACATATGTCATAAACATCCATAATAGACATAAAATGATAAATATTAAATATTAAACATCCATAACTATGAGATTGTTGATTTTATAGATCAGACTGAAAGCAGCAAACATAAAATAAAACAAGAACACATAGAACACAGCTATACCCTGGGAAAACCTCCCTCTTGGAGGTAAAATAAAAAAACCAAGCAATGAATATCTCAGACTATATTAGATCAATCACAGTAGCAGATTTTACAATATCCCTGATTAGGGCAGATGCTAGGGCAACTTATCTTGCACAATGTACTGAAGGTTTTGACCTTGAACACCTTGCTGCTCTATACAGTCACCGTCAATAGATTCGGCAGCCTAGAAGACAAGTTCACCAGCCTTGAGTGAGGTTCGCTCAACCAAGGATTAAGTTCGCTCTGCTCAAGATGAAGTTCGCTAGACCAATGAAGAAGTTCGCTCAGCCTTAGATATTATTCGTCTGATTGAAGACACAGTTCGCTTGCTGAAGTTTGCTGATTGGGATGCAAATCACTGACTATGAAATGACAGAGATAATTCGCTGATAATTGTGCTTGATTTGATCCCAATTCACCTTGTATATATAGATGACAATGCCTTGTAAAACCTCTAGTCGGCCTTGCATCTTTTGGCGCCAAGAATCATAAATTACATAAATGATTTACAAGTTACACATATATAGGTCTTGACCTATTACATAATTACAAGTTACATAAATTGCCCAAATAGGGCCGACCCAAACAAGGGTAAATATGACAAATTGAATTATCGACATGGCTAAGGCCGACTTGCCAATTAGCCATTAGGTGTGCTAGGTTGGCCCTAGAAGGATCCGACCTAGCTACACATCAACACTCCCTCTTAGCTAGGGAGGAGCCCTTCTCAATATCCAAGTCACATAGTGACAACCGCCATGACTACTCACATGAATGGAAATACAAATGAACACAACCACCATAGCTACTCCCAGAGGGTGGATCTACCATGGCTACTCCCATGAATGGAAATGAACACAAGTGCCCATCACGGACTCCTTGACGTGATGTTGTCATCATGACGTTCGCCATAGCTACTCCCAGAGGGTGAACAAACTCAAGTGCTAAATCATGGAATTTCTTCCATGACATCGACCATGCCTAATCACAGAGGGTGGAAGAGGGCTTTCACCTCAAACTTCTCCCAGAGAAGAGTGCATTACCACCATGCCTACTCGCAGAGGGTGGAACAAGGGCTTTAACCTCAAACTTCTCTCGCATAGAAGAATGCATTAACAAGGGATTGCACCTCGAGCTTCTCCCTCACAGAGAAGAACTCATTAACAAGGGATTGCACCTCAAACTTTTCTCTCACAGAGAAGAACTCATTAACAAGGGCTTTCACCTCAAATTTATCCATCATAGAGAAAAATGCATTAACCAAAAGATGTGGCTTCCTTTAAAGCTGAAATGTCGGACTTCCTTTGAAGCTGAAATGTCAAGCTCCCTCTGAAGCTGAAATCAATCTTCTGACCTCTTTGTCCAAGGTTACCTCTAGTTAAGTATCACGAACTCAACTTTATGGCAACAAGCTGTGTCTCTAGACTTCAACCTATGATGCTTCCTCACAGGATGCCTCAAAATCTTCCTTCCTTGAAGAAACGCTTCCAGCCATCATCTCAGTTTTGTGACTGCAAGTTTCAAGTTCTTTCTCCCTTGAATGCTTCTTGGTCTGTCCTTTCTTTATCTCGAAAGACCGCCTGCAGATCATAAGCAAGAGCGCCTATTGCTTCACTAAAATCCTCTTCATATTCCTCCTCCATGTCAATTTCTTTATTGCAAATAGAATTCCAAAACTCTATAACCTGAAGAGCAACAGGCTGTGATGAAATGTCCTGCATGTAAGGGACAAGTTTCTCATGGTAAGTACATTCAAATGCAACATGTTGTATGTGGACATCTGCTGACAATGTAAATAACACACATATTTAATGACTACATATGCAATTCATGAACATTAATGGACTACTTATCTCTTTATTGTCTCTGTTGCAGCCAGTTTACTTTTCCTCATAACGCAAAGGAAATTCCCTCCAAGGATGCACTCAGATTGGAATTGTCTGCTGCTCCAAAGAATGATGTCAACTCCAATGATGGGCGAATCAGGCCTGCATCGCTGCTGTACCAGATCTGAAACAATGACGATCATTGTTGTCTCCAATGCGGATCACTCCACTTTCAAAATATGGAAGCCACAATAGTTGCCCAACTGTATAGAGTTCTGAAAGTATCCACACACTTATAGCTTCTTCCTTTATTGACTGAAAAATGAGAGCATACAACCAAGACTCTTGGCATTTCATAGGGTTATCCAGATGTTTCTTCATTTAAATTTTCAGCTCCAACTTCACACAACTTCTTTGAGTTGCGATCAATAACTAGACGCCTGTTTGTGCAAATCTGATCGGATCTTGCTTATACTTGGCTCTGATACCACGTTGATTTTATAGATCAGACTAAAAGCAGCAAACAGAAAATAAAACAAGAACACATAGAACACAGCTGTACCCTGGGAAAACCTCCCTCTTGGAGGTAAAAAACCCAGCAATGAATATCTCAAATTAGATTAGATCAATCACAGTAGCAGATTTTACAATATCCTTGATTAGGGCAGATGCTAGGGCAACTTATCTTGCACAATATATTGAAGGATTTGACCTTGAACACCTTGCTGCTCTATATAGTCACTGTCAATAGATTTGGCAGCCTAGAAGACAAGTTCGCCAGCCTTGAGTGAGGTTCGCTCAACCAAGGATTAAGTTCGCTCTGCTCAAGATGAAGTTCGCTAGACCAATGAAGAAGTTTGCTCAGCCTTAGATATTATTCGCCTGACTGAAGACACAGTTTGCTTGCTGAAGTTTGCTGATTGGGATGCAGATCGCTGACTATGAAATGACAAAGATAATTCGCTGATAATTGTGCTTGATTCGATCACAATTCACCTTGTATATATAGATGACAATGCCTTCCAAAACCTCTAGTCGACCTTGCATCTTTTGGCGCCAAGAATCATAAATTACATAAATGATTTACAAGTTACACATATATAGGTCTTGATCTATTACATAATTACAAGTTACATAAATCGCCCAAATAGGGCCGACCCAAACAATGGTAAATATGACAGTGAATTATCAACATGGCTAAGGCCGACATACCAATTAGCCATTAGGTGTGCTAGGTTGGCCCTAGAAGGATCCGACCTTGCTACACATCAACAAAGATGACATTCACATAAACTGTAAATAGAAAAGTTAAAACATAGAAGTCCATAATCAACTGTCTATCATAATGTCAAGATAAACTAAGAAAATATATGACTGTCCATAATCAACACATGTTGGGTCTAAGACTAAGTCTAAATCAAGATCAGAGCTAGAGTCTCTGTCTAAGTCACTATCAATATGAGGGGCTGTCTCTTAAACCAATGGAACCCCGATCAATCCTGGAGGTGTCTCGTCCTCCTCAACCTGCATAGCATCTTTGAGATTGACATCCCAACGTAAGGATGGAGTCTAACGATACTCAGGAGTCTGGTGACCCTATAGCTGCAATGCACTGTGAACAACCACTAACTTCTTCGATCGTCTAGAGGTAAGGTGGTTCCTCTTGACTGATTGGATGAAGGTATATGTGGACCAATTCGTCTCTACAGCAGAGGAACTGGCAACCTGTGAAAGAAGATGAATGACAAGTACTCTCAGATCTGGTGCATCTCTACCATGCCATGTCCACCATCCAATAGGGTCAGTTTGAGCTAATGTAGCTCTATCCGACCTCACCTCAGGTCTGCCAAACGTTGGACCATGAAGATTGACAAAATTAAGCCATTGTGTGCGGAGTTTGGCAGATTCATCTTCGTTATACATTTTTTAAATTTCCTTAAAAAAGCCATCTTTCACCTCTTCATCACTAGATGGAGGCACTCTCCTAGGTCTCGGTGCATACCATTTGGGATTGAGAGCATAGGCTACCATGTAAAGTGGGTTGTTCATAATGTCCCACCGCCGTGTCACAATGGGCCTAAGTTGCTCCTCATAAAATCCCAAAGTGGGGTCCTTGCTATAAATAGCTTGCTTGATCTGCCCAAGCATGCTATGAAAGGTCTCATAAATCTCTCCAAGGTTAGGAGAGTGAGTATCAACATGTGTAATCACATGAACGATAGGCTCAATGAAGGAGCAAATGTATCTGGAAGTGCAAACAAGTTACAAGTTAGAGTTTAATAATCAATGAATCATTAAATTATTTAATAATCAATGAATCATTAAATTATTTAATAATCAATGAATCATTAAATTATTTAAAAAAAAATGAACATTTTAAAAATTAAATAATAAAATCAGCAATGCTAATTTTCTTACCTCATTGTGGACCACCAGTTATCATCAAGGATTTTTTGTTTCACACTTCTGCCCTCCGGTGTGCTTGCCTCATGCCATCTAACCCACTCTGCATTGACCACGATGGATTGTAGAGCCTCCTGGACCTCAATCATCCTCTTTAACAAAATAAAGTAGCTGGCATATCTAGTCTCCACGGGCTTGAGGAATTCCTTCCTCGAAAATGTCCTAAACAATGCAAGTGAAGTGTGATGGTTGCAAATGAACATTTGCACATCTCTAGCCTCTAGCACCATTGCCTTCACCCAATCAATTTTCCCAATGTCCTTCAAGGTATTGTTCAATGCATGCACACAACATGGGTTCCAAAAAATGTGCTTATAAGCATTCTCCACCATCAATCCAGCTAGCTTACACACACGGGCAGAATTAGTCACTACCTGCACAACATGAGAGGCTCCAATCTCTTCTATGTCCTCTCTCAAAATCTGAAATTGGAAGGCTGCATCCTTCCTTTTACTTGAACAATCTACAACTCTAAGAAAATAAGAGCCTATAGTGCTAGTGACAATAAGATTGATGAGTGGCTGATGTTTTATATCAGTCCACCCATCCATAATTATGGAGCATCCATCCCTCATCCATGTTTGTCTCATATCCTCCATCAAAATACTCACCTTAGAGTACTCTTTATCAAGAAGGGTGGTGCGTAGCTTAGTTTCTCCAGGTGGAACAAATGAGGGGCCAGCACATATGACATCTTTGAACATTTGTTTATAATATGATGAACATGAGACATGGAATGGTATACCATGAGCAAAAAGAAACTTGGCTATAGAGGCTTCAGCCCTCTCTCGTGCTTGTATGTTAAACAAATCAGCAACATTAGTTTCTCTCTTAGTCTTCTTTGCCTTTCCTCTACTAGAAATGGCACCCTCTCCCCCATGACAAGCATCATCCATTGAATTTGACACACTAGGCTGCAAACTGATACTCTCTATTGAAGTCCCTTTACTTAATGCTTCCTCCTCCATATGCAATCTAGTTGCCTCAATTTTTTGAGCTTGAGTTATTTTCTTGCAACCTCTCACCTCTTGATCACCTAACCACAAAAGATGGAAATAGACCCCTAGTATAGCTGCCCTCATATTGTTTGTGGCACAAATGACACTCCCATACTATACTACCCCCTGAATTTTTTTTCTTATCTGTGTCAATTCTTGTAGCAAATTGTAATAGAGGTTTTTTGAGGTTGAATGGGCCTTTTGCAAACTCTTTGAGGATTTGGGAAGGACATTCAAATGGGTTGGGGGCTGTGGTTGAACTTGCTGCCCCTGCTACATTCATAGTTCGTGAAGTCTCCCCAATGGCTGCCTCTCTTCTAGTTCTATGTCTATTTCTTTGAATTTCTTCAATTTCAACTTCTTCATTCTCACTATCACTATTGTCACTACCACTCTCATAGCTGCTCATGATTTTGTTTGAATGAGAATGTCAAATAGAGCTGCAATTTAAAAAATAAACAAAATAAACCAACAATGCCCTCCCTTTTTGTTCAAAAAATTGAAAAACACTTGGAAAAAACTTGAAAAAACCTAAAACAAACTACAAAAACAAATACAAAATGAAAAACATACCTCTAGTGAAGTAGATTTGATGGCCTAAGCTCCTATTTCACCTGCTATTCACTCCTTAACCAGATGCTTCTTCTCTTCTTGCTGCTCTTTTCCTATTTTGCAAATGTGAAAATGAGTTTCTTTTTCTTCCTTTTGCTTGTATTATGCATTAGATTAGGGTTTTTTATATTTTAATGTTTATTTGGGGTCTTGGTGGGGCCAGCCGAACCTCTTTTATAAATTAAAAATGTGTGTTTTTTTTTAAATTTCTGACTTCAAAAATTCTGGGCCGTAGGGGACGGCCAGCTGTCCTCGGGGCCGTCCCAGGGACAGCTGGCCATCCCCTGCCATCCCCTGCCGTCCCCTGCTTCCCAACAGCAGTCCCCGGAACGTCCCCGATGATTTTGCCAAAAAGGGGACCCCTAGGAAACGGCAATTTCCCGTCCCTGCGTCCCCGTGGAACAGCTGGTCTGATCAGTTAGGTGTGACACATTAAATCCTACTTATTTCTGATGTAAATGATGATCTCAGTATCCAAATTATGTAATCATATGACTGGGTTGAATAAAATCCATGTTATTCGAATGCCAAAACATATTTCTTTGTGTTAATTGTTTGTAATTCTATGGTGAAACAAAAGTTGAAGCAAAAGTTCCCATACAAGTTTTTCCATACGTTGTCATTTTTCATATGAAAATCTTGATATTTCACCTATACAACTCTTCATTGTGAAATTGTCATGCCCCTTGTTTTTCTTTGCATATTTTGAACTCTAAGCAATTCCATGTTTTAGTCAATGTCAAAAGCTTTCTAATGCCTTGAATGGGGCAGGACAGAATGTGATGTCCCCTATAGAAACCCTCTTCCTTGGCTGATTGATGAAAGATAAATTGAAGAAGATAGTTCCAGCATAAGCCAGCTATAAAGACTGATATAATTTAGTTTTATATGAAGTCTGAAATGAATATCTCTTATATGCAAAATAAGTACACATGCATATATATATATGATGATCCTCCAATATATTACTGTTCTGAATTTTATTCTTGACTAAGATAATATATCCAAACTGGCTGGGCTGTGATCACAGTATAATCTTGATCAGTCCTTATGTTATTTCTGTTCCTGCACAAGCTTCTGACCTTCTACGCTCCTTGGATATCAGCTGGGCATTGACCCTTATAATCTTGACAGTGAAGTCTGATTTCTAACATTCTCCAGTATTCAGTCCGATAGCATTTCTGATTCTTTTCCCTCCCATTTGAAACGATGTCACTCCTCCTAAGTACCTTGGGAATTCAAATGGATGCATCCCTCATTACATCCTTAGATCACATCTGTTGGTTAAGGATTAGTTAATCTTGTTTAGTTTGTATCTTTTCATGAACAGGTGCTCCTTAGACAAATTATGCCTTTTTATCCTTAATTGTATTTGTTTACTAATCATTGCTAACCCAACCTCTTTGATCCTAACCGCATATTATGAACATGAATCATGTGTTAATATCTCAGAACCATCTATGATCAGTCTTCCACAGTGATAGTGTATTAGACAGCAAGACTTATGTGATCGGATCTTCCTGGGGTCAATTATTGTGCAATTTTGTCTCTTAGAGACGTCACAAAATAGGTTTTCTGATAGCAAGTATGGGGATATCACAGTCTCCCCCTCTTGAATTTGCTTGTCCTCAAGCAATTTCCCTCCTTGTCTTTTTTCTTTGATGAACATAGATTAGGAATTTCTATACCAAACATGCAATTATATAAATCAAAGAAATGATGGATTTTAGAAAGATTACTACTTGTTTCTATTGCATATATTGCAACTTGGAGGGATTGGCTTCCTCGAGCCATCTTGCCCAAGCTTGAGAGGAATTGTTTTCTATAATTCTCTTACACTACTTGACTTTATATTAGGAAGGAATGGGGACTCCCCTTAAACCATTTCTATACCAAGTGTGATAACCCTCTACTGTATCACATGATGTAAATCTTACCTCGGTATCATAGAAATCTACTCTTTATGTTTGCATGCGTAAACCCTACTAGGATTATTACCCGCAATAAATGTATGAAGTTATCAATAATAATTAAATAAATTTATGCAAAGGGTGAGAGAATACACCAATAATGATAATAGCATATATTACTGAGTTCAGTAGAAATATATAAAATGAAGAAATCGATTATTAAAATAATGTTAATATATTAAATAATGTTAATATATTAAATAATGTTAATATATTAAATGAGGAAATAAATTATTAAATAATAATATATTAATAAGGTTAATATAAGAAATAAATTATTAAATAATGTTAATATATTTAATATATTAAATGATGAAGAAATGAATTATTAAATAATGTTAATTATTAAATGGAATTGATATATTATATAAGTTAAGTTCATTTTTTAAAAAGGAAGAGTTAACGCCACGGTTACCCCTCGCAGGAAGTGGTGGGACAGGAGTCGCAGCCCTGGGCTGCGACCACCGTCACACCCCTTCCCATGGAAGGGACCCTGTGGTGGGACGCAACCCTTCCTCTCCACGGTTATAAAATAAGACAACCCGCAGAGCAAAGGGAGAGGCACGGGAAGAGGAGCAAACAGGAGGAAGAGAGGCTGCAGACTGCGGAAAAGTTAAGCGGTTAGTTTACACACCACAGGAGTGTATATGTGTGTGGACGTGTGTGCCACACACCCACATATGTTTATAATGGATCTGTTGTATGTGATAGTACACCAATCTCTTTGACAGAGTTTTTTTTTGGAATAAAAGGGTAAAAACTTTATTGAAAATCAGAAAAAAGCATTACACAGAACGACAGAGCCCCGAGGCCCCAGAGAAAACAACCAACCCAACCACAAATCAACCAGCTTCAAAACCATCCATGTCCTCAGTGAAAATCTTCTGTAATTCCTGACTGTAGTCCCAAGAGAGATGCTCCCAACCTTCCATTTTCCAATCACTATCATGATCTGAGGCCCACTTGGCCAAACAATCCGCCACTCCATTCCATTCATGAGGAATATGGATGAAGGACACCTGCTCCATTAAAGAGCTAATTTGGAGAATCTGTTGAACAATCCCTGCCAATTGCCACTGAATCCCACTCACCTTCTGCTCAGACAACAAGTTGACAACAATTTGTGAATCCGATTCACAAATCACCTTCCTACAACCCAACTCCAAAGCCCGCTCCAGTGCATAAAGAATCGCTAAACCCTCCATAAAATTATTAGACTGCCATCCTTTATGCACCGAAAAGAAGAAAACAACCTCCCCCTTGCTGTTCCTGCCAACACCCCCTACTCCAGTAGGGCCTGGGTTACCCCTAGATGAGCCATCAGTGTTAATCTTGATAAACTCATCTTGAGGGGGTATCCACCTTCCCACCCTTTGCACCTTCTTAATAGCCCGTCTACCTCTCCGGACACAAGCAGAGGACGGAGAAAGCTCCTGCAATCCAAGCCTACTCACAATATCTCCCTCATCTTTACCCAGCGGGAAGTTCACCTCACACTTAGCTTCCACTGTCTCTCGAATCATAACAGTGATCCTACTCCAAACTTGTTGAACAAACAATTTGGCCTCACGGAAAATCCTCCTGTTCCTTTCGAGCCAAATCTGCCACAGAATGAAGATGGGCCCAATATACCAGACAGTCTGGATGAGGGAGGACGGAATAGGAGGTCTGCCCAAACTGCTCCAAAATTCCACCAGAGAATCTGCATGGACACAAGGACGCTTCCACACCCCCCACCAATAGTGCCAGATAAGCATAGAGAATGGGCATCTGAAGAACAGATGAGAGGAATCTTCCTCTCCGTTACCACACAAAACACAGATAGAAGGCCCCAAGAATCCCCGCTTGCGGATATTGTCCCAAGTAAGACATCTATTCCAAGCTAAAGTCCAAGCAAAGCAGTTACACTTCGGCCAAGAAGCATTATTCCACACTTGTTTCCACCAGTTCACTTCTCTTCCCTCAAGTCTTCGGCTCATCAATTCCCAGTAACCACTAGCCACAGAAAAGACGCCCTTAGGATTTGGAGACCAAGCAAGCCCATCCCTACCCTTAAGAGAGCTACAATGTCTATTCGCCAGAATGCCTTGGAGCTCTGCACATTCTTCCTCCATCCCAACCACCGGCCACTCATTAGGATTCTTCCACCGCTCCAAATCCAGCTGACCGCACCTATAGACAACCTTAAAATCACTCAACCTTGGCCATCCCGCATCCAAAAACCTCTGGCCCAGGTTTCCAAGGTTAGGAAACTGATCAAGGATGGGAGGGTAACCATCCCAAGAGTCCTTCCAGAAAAGGACCTCTTCCCCCCTTCTGCAAATCCAAAAAAGCCCTGCCTTAATGAGAGACGCCCCCCTCTTTAGCGTGTTCCAGATCGATGAGCCCTTTCCTTCAAGCGGATATCTAGGGATTTCCTCCAACGGGATCCTCTGCATATATTTGTTGGCCAGAATCTTGGCCCAACCTCGATCCTGCTCAACACACCACCTCCAGTACAATTTAGCTGCAAGTGCCTCCCCCAAAAGAATAGACTGCCTTAACCCAAGCCCCCTCGACTGCTTTGGGCTACACACCAGGTCCCAATTGACCAGACTCCACTTGGAAGAGGAGAGATTTCCTGCCCATAAGAACTGCCTAGCCAGAGAGTCCAAACCCTTCAAGAACCACTTAGGTGCCACCTGAAGCATACATCGATAGGTCGGCAAAGCCTGAACCACCGACTGAATTAGTTGAACCCTCCTCGCAAAGGATAACCATCTATGAGTCTAGTGATCAACCTTCGATCGAAATTTATCCAAGATCCCCTGCCACGACTCCCTAGGAGGGTTGCCAGGAGAGATCGGAATTCCTAAATAGGTCAAGGGCAGGGAGCCAATTTGGAATCTCAGATTAAAAGCAATCCTCCTTTGGATATCTTCAAGAGTGTTGAAAAAGAGGATAGAAGACTTATCCTCATTAATCAATTGGCCAGACGCCGCAAGATAAACATCCAGGACCTTACGCATATTAGAAGCTTCGTTGATCCGAGCTAGCCCCATAAGGGCTGTATCATCCACAAACTGCAAGTGAGACTGCGGCTGCAAGTCATTACCCCAACTCCAACCTTGAATATTACCCAGGCCCACATTATGCTTAATCAGCCTCCCCAGACCCTCAGCAAGAAGAATGAATAAATAAGGGGAGAGGGGATCCCCCTGGCGGAGACCCCTTGAAGCCCCGAACAGCTCAGTATGGTCCCCATTGATAAGCACCGAGAAAGAGGTGGACGTAACACAACTCATAACCCACTGGATCCACTCATCAGCAAAACCAAAAGCCCTGAGGATCTTTTGAAGGAAGGGCCACCGAACTCTATCGTACGCCTTAGCCATATCCAACTTGATAAGCATAGCCTTTTCCTTGGAAGTTGCCATAGAGTGAATGGTCTCCGTAGCAATGACCACCCCATCTAGAATTTGGCGGCCTTCCACAAACCCACTCTGCTCCTCCGAAATAACACTCCCCAGGCACTTCTTCAATCTGTCTGCTATCAGTTTAGAGATGATCTTATAAATCACATTGCAGAGAGAGATAGGGCGGAACTGGCCTAACCGGTCGGCCCCTTCACACTTGGGGATTAGAGCAATGAAGGTTGCATTCAAAGCCCTAAGCATCTGCTTATTTCTCTGGGACTCCTGGGCAACATCCAATAAATCTAGCTTAATAATATCCCAGAACTCTTGAAAGAATTCAACCGGGAACCCATCTGGTCCAAGAGCCTTCCCTTTCCTCATATGGAAGACAATCCTCTCAAGTTCTTCCATCAAGATAGGACGCAAAAGCTGCTCATTCATCTCCCTCAAGACAAGAGAGGGGATGCAAGCTAGAACCAAATTCTCCTCCACTGTTTCCCCCTGAGATTCTTCCCTAAAAAGGGATTGGAAGAATTGAAGGGACTCCCTAGACATCTCCTGCAAGGATAAGCACTGCTCACCTCTATCATTAACTAGAATAGGAATGGAATTTCCGTGTCTCCTCGCTTTCACAGAGCTGAAGAAGAAGGCCGTATTCTTGTCCCCCTCCTTCAACCAATCAATGCGAGCTCTCTGCTTCCAATAAATTTCTTCCCTAATCTCCCATTCCTCAACCACCTTGACAGCCTTGTCTTCCTCTCTAAGCAATTCCTCCGACAACCCATGCTCTCTGATTTCCCTGGTGATCTCATTCAACACAATTTGGGCAGCTTTCTTCTCATGAAAGATGTTCCCAAACCCTTGACGGTTCCACTGTTTAAGCTGGTGCTTAACAAATTGCAGCTGCTTGGCAAAAGAGAACATGGCAGTGCCAAAGGCCGGCCTGCCTTTCCTCCACCAGTCCGCAACCAGATCCTGTAAAGAGGGGTCCCGAAGCCACATAAGTTGAAATTTGAATGAAGGCGAGCGAGCAACCTGAGCCGAGGATGAAACCAACTTGATGGGCCAATGATCCGACCTGCTCCAGTCAAGAATCTCAGAAGTTGTGGACCATCCCCCGCCAATCCAAAAGAAAGAAACCAGAAAGCGATCCAACCGTTCAGCAATCCAATTCTCACCCACCCTCCTGTTGTTCCAAGTGAACAAGCCATTGCTAGGCTTGATGTTAACCAGCTGCAACAGGGAGATACTATCCTGGAAAAGGACTGAAGAAGGTTCCAACTGCATTACACCCCCCTTCTTCTCACTCAACTCCAGAATGGCATTGAAGTCTCTTGCCATAATCCAAGGGTGAAAAGGGGCCAACCTTCGCATATCAGCAACATGAGACCATAAGTTTTGCTTACCCTGAAGATTAGTGGGAGCATAGATATTTGAAAACAAGATGACCTCCCCAGTCTCGAGACAAGATAGCACCCCAGATAACGAGGATCTGGAGGCGGCCCACCAGACAGGGCGGAGCCTTAAAGGGTTCCAAAGACAGGCCACCCCTCCCGAGGAACCAGCTGTCCCAACACACTGACACTCACCTCGCCCCCACAGCTTTGGCACAAGACCCATCATACTCTCCACTGAAAGCTTAGTTTCTTGCAAGAAAAGGACATCAGGTGAATGATTCCTAATCAAATCCCAAACAACTTTTTGTCTAGGGCTGCTGTTCAAGCCCCTTACATTCCATGAGAGTACAATCATTTGGGAGGGTTGGAAAAGTGAGAATCCAAGGTCTTTACTGACCCTGACTCAATCAAATTCTCTCCCATCATTTTGATTTTATCCACATCCTTCTTTCTGCCAGCCTTTGAGATTTTCTCTGAGGCACTTTTCTTAATATCTTTTTGATGAAGACCCAGGTGAACAGAAGACTTTCTAGTCCTAGCTCCAGCCGGTTCCAATTTCAGGGCTATCGGGAACCCCCCCCCCCACCCAAATTCACCTCCGAACCAGGAATGAGTCCCAACTCGGCCCCTACAGCTTGCTCCATCTCCATTTGTTGGTTTCCAGTCACTACCAAGGCCTGGGAAAAGTCCTCCCTAACTTTTTCCGATGCCCCCCCTGAAGCCCCTTGATCCAAAGGGGTTAACCCCGGATTCACTTCCTGATGGCTGAGGTCGTCCAATGCTTCAAATCTGTTAAAGGTATCCTCCTCCTGTCTCTCCTGAAGGGACCTCTTCTGGCCTCGATTTCTGTTCCTCGTCTTAACTGGCACAAAACCCTCAGCACCCACAACATCAGTCACCATAGCACTTTTTCCTTTATCAGCCCTATCTTGACTCTGGGCTGGTTGTTGAGGTTGGTGCACCACTGGTTTATATCTAGGACATTTACGTTGTAAATGACCATACTCATGACACAGACGACAACGAAATGGTAAAGTCTCATAGTCTAGCTGTTGAACCCATGAGTAAGAACCCACACACATATCTATAGCATTTGGTAATGGTTTACTAAGATCAATTTCAAGTTTCAACACAAATTTGCGCAAAGATCATTACCTTTCTCCCTAGGGTTTGCGATGAAGATCCCACTGGTTTCCCCAGCTGTGCTACTAGCATCCGTAACACGTCCTCTTGACAACATTCCACTGGAAGACATGGTAACCAAACCCATACAGGAACCCTGTTTGGGAGCTCCTCCGAAGGGTTAAACCCCGCATGCCAAGGTTTGATGAACAACCCAACCTGGTTGTAAAAATACGGGCCTCCTTCAAAAACCCTATTTCGGTCCTCCATACAGTTGAAAGTAACCATGAAATAGTTGTTCGCCAGTAGCATAATCTCCATTTCCCCATCTGGTGCCCAAGACCTCTGCGCCCAGTTTTCCAAGAATTGAAGGGAGACTCTCATTCCCAGAAATTTGCAGTAGAGAGAGTGTTTTGAAAAGTACTCAACGTCTTCCGCTATCATCTCCGGAGGAATAACTAGCTTCGGCCTTTCACTACATCTCTCTAGACACCCATTAATCTTCGTAAGGTGAGAAATACCAGTACTTCCAGAACCCGGTTCGGAGGAGAAAAGGTTATTGGAAAATGTCTTCATATTCTGAGGTGGGGGTTTAGAACCCACTGCAACACGGAAGTCCATGGTTGGAGCCACATGAGAGGCCTCACCACCAAAACCCGACATCGGAGCTCGAAAAGATTTAAAAGGCGACAAAGGGCAACCAAGGACCCCAACCCGAAGAGCCCCTTGAGAAAGTGCCGCCCCTAAGGCTCCCCCCTACCAAGCTCCTCCAATAGATGCCCCAAACGGACCCCCCAACCCCACGGGAGCCCCACCGGAAGCCCACTGCCCGCAGCAGTCCGGAGCCCTTCCTCCCGCGTAGCCAACCCTTACTCCTGCGCAGCAAAACCTCCCCCCGACGGCCGGCGCAGCAGCCCTATCCCCCAGCCGCTCCCAGCCTGCCGCTCTCCCCTGACACCCTTCACTCCCCTCCCCCTCTGCACCTGCACCAAGAACCTCTCGCGAGCTAGGGTTTCGAAACCCTAGCTCGGCCACTCGAAGACCTCTGCACGCGCGCCATCTTCAGGCCTAAGACCACCGAACGATAACCTTTGACAGAGTTTTATCATAATAGTGTCTCTTGTATATATACAAATATATGTACGTGTGTGTATCCACACACACACACACACACATATATATATATATTTATGTATGTAGGATATATTTATGTATGTAGGATCAATAATAGTAATTAAAGAATATGTAGATGCAGGCATAAATTATAAATGTTAATGAAATATAAACTATTATATGAATAACAATAATTTGGCTATGTGATGGAGGCTATTGGGAGAAATTCCCCTTAGCCTAATTCGGGATTATGATAATCCTTGGTAGGCAGTATATACCAGAGTTCCGTGACTCGCGGCGAGTCACGCGAGTCAGCGGGCCGGGTGACCCTTGCCGGGTCACGGTGACCCTGACCCGGGCTCGGACGGGTTAGAGGGCGTGACTCGCCGAGTCTGAGGGTCGTGACCCGGCTGGAGTCACTTAATAAAGTGTAGTAAAAAAAAAAAAAAACATAACATTTTTTAATGACTTTTTTCGCCATTTCCCTTTCTTATAACACCGGACGCCTTTAGAAAATAATAAAAGTATTTTTGCCCTCGCGGGGCGCTGCCCCTCGACCCCGCCTTGTATCACGACAGGGAACGCGCAAGGGGCACTGCCCCTTGACTCTGCAAGGGGCGATGCCCCTTGACCCCAAGTTGGGGGTGCTGCCCCCAAACCCCCGTTGAAAAATATAGGGGGAAACCGCACCGATAGAAGTAGGGAAAATCTAACCTGTGACTCTGATTAGGCTCCATATAACAACACAACTTGAAATCTTGGTAATTGGTATTTAGATTTAGTATTTCAAATTTCCTATAGTCTCATTTGAAAATGTAATTCTTATACTATAATACTGTCATACATCTTTCAGCACCACCACCCTGCCACCCCCCCCGTCGCCGTCCCCCTGCCGTCCCCAAACTTAGGCCCTTGGTCCCCCCGTCCCGGAAACACGTCGCCTCGCCCCCAACACCTATGGCTACTCAGACTGGCACATCACAGGCAGAGACTATGGCTACTCAGTCATCCAGGACCTACCTTAGACGCCTTTCTAGGAGGCAGATAGACAAGGCTGAGCCAGAGCCTGAGCCATAGACTTGTTTTTGTTTACACTTTACAGTTACATATATGTTTGGGAACATTTGAAGTCATGGATTTTATATACATTGGACAACATTTATAACTCTATATATCTATGTTTTCTAATTCCTTCAGTTACAATTTACATTTCTACGCATGTGATGGATGTATGTTTATGTATGTGATCAAATTAGCTTCTATTTGATGATGTTATAGTGTCTTTAAGCTTAATTCAATAATGGGTGTATGAAACAAGTTTTAAATCGTTAAAAATCTCTAAATTTCAAGGGTTTTCTTATTTTGCCAAGTCGTTGCCGAGTCATTGCCGAGTCTGAGTCGAGTCACGAGTCGAGTCAGCCTTGCCGAGTCAGAGCCGAGTCCGAGTCTGGGAACTTTGGTATATACTGAGTACTCATATGCATATATGTTAAAGGCTTGGGTGTCGGAAGCTCACCCAAGAAGAGACGGATCTTGCCGGTCCTCTCTGGTAGACTTGGATGATAAGATGTATCATCCAAGGCAGGGATTGATCATATATGACGATCTTCCTTGGTAGGCTTGGATGTAAGATGCTACATCCAAGACAAGAATCGAATTATCCATCGACTTCCCTGGTAAGGCTTGGAACCAAAATGGATTCCAAGAAGGCGTGCATTACAACCGCCTAAGGACATATCCTGATACTTCATTCGTATCCTTTTATTTACCTAAGAATTGAGATTAGTATTAATTAAGTAATTGAAGTTTAATCGCAAATTAGATTAGTAATATATATATTTTGTTGCACTCTAACAGTCTGTTTTGCAGGAAAGTGATCTCTAACTAGGAGGGACATTACAGTTTACACCAAGCCTAAGAGACTTTCTTTCTCTGTTTGGCAGTTCAAGTTAGTGCCATTCTTATTCCCTTCTGGGGAGGGAGGGGAAGCCTATTGGAGCCATTTCTACGCTAAGCCTAAGAGAGCTTGTTCTCTACAACTTTCTTACTCCACATGGTGGCTTGTATTTTCTGTCCCTACTTATCCTTTGGAAGAAATGGGGTCTCTATTGAGCCATTCCTACACCAAGCATCTACTTGGCGGCCCTTACTAGCTTGACCACCATTCTCACTTCTCACTTTTGGTTGTTTGGAACCAAATTGCTTAACTCGTTAAGGAAAGGTCCTTAAGGTTCTACGCATTCTAGAATGGATCATGTCATGACTCATTCATTCGTTTCAACTTTTACTCTTATCTCATATACATTATTAATTTTTTAATTAATGATCTTTATATTCTTACATTGATACTATTTATGATCTTTAAGTACAATAATGCTGTCCTGCAAAGGATCTAGGGGTGAGCTCCGTTCTTGCTAATCGAAAGAGTTGTTGCCAGAATTGACTAAGAAAATGGCTGTACTTGTCACTGACTATGTTCTTGGGTAAACCATGGAGTCTAAAGATCTCCTTAAAAAACACTTCTACTATTTGGGCCACTTTGTAATCTCCAATAATTGCAAAGAAATGAGCATACTTTGTAAATCTATATACTACTACATAAATACAATCTTTACCATGCACCTTGGGTAAACCTGTTATAAAATCCATGGAAATGCTTTCCCATTTTTGGTTTGGAATGGGTAGTGGGTGTAATAGAACTGCTGGGTGGCTTTGTTCTGTCTTATTTTGTTGGCATGTCATACATTCTTGCACATGCTTAAGGACATTCTTTTTGAATCCCTTCCATGAACATCTTTCCCTAATCTGTTTGTATGTCTTGTAGTAACCCTAGTGCCCTGCTAAGGGATTGTCATGGTATTCCTCCAAGGTCTTACTCTTCATTGTTGAATGTGATGGAAGGTATACTCAACCTTTGTCTAGGATAATGCCTTTACATACCTTTTATTCATCATTTGGCATTTTTCTAATAATATTTCATTGGCTTGGGGGTATTTGGCATATTTTGTGATGATGTCATTTCTCTATCCTTTCGAAATGCTAGTAATGGTGTTTAGGGAAGGTCACTTGACAGTGCATTCGCCACCACTTTATTGGATCCTTTGACATTTTCAATGTCAAAATCATAAGCTTGGATTTTACTTAGCCATTTCTCTTGGCGATTATTCAGGTCCTTTTGATTCATAAAGTAGCATAGACTATTATGATTGGTCTTGACATGGAATTTCCCAAAAACTAGGTATTGCCTAAACTTAGCCAAGGCATGCATGATGGCCAACATCTCTTTCATGCTTTCAAATGCTATGGGATGTTTCCTTTGCATGAGGATTGCTCCGATTCCTTTTGCAGAAGGATCACATTGCAATTCAAATGGTATGGTGAAATCAGGGATAGCTAGGATTGGTCATGAACTCATGGTTTCTTTTAACTGTTCAAATGCTTGTTGTGCTTTGTCATTCTACATGAAAGCTCCTTTCTTGGTTCGGCCTGTGTAATGTCCCCTTTTCCGCTCTAGTTTGTTTTGGGGACCGTTAGCCTATTTCGAAGACCTGTAGGCCAGTCGGAAGCTGAAATTAGGGTTTGTCATTCTACATGAAAGCTCCTTTCTTGGTTCGGCCTGTGTAATGTCCCCTTTTCCGCTCTAGTTTGTTTTGGGGACCGTTAGCCTATTTCGAAGACCTGTAGGCTAGTCGGAAGCTGAAATTAGGGTTTCCTACCTTTGGGAGAATGTTTTTGCATTTTCAAAGGCTTGCATGTTGGAATTTGTCAGTTTGGGTTTTGGATTCCTTCTGGGTTTTCAGAAAGCTTCGCAGTGAGGGTACACGCATAGCGAGTTATGGAGTTTGTTTGACTTACCATTTCTAGTAAGTGGAGGCAGACGAAGTTGAGTTCTCTGGGTTTTTCTGGGTTTTTTTTGAGCTTTGCGATGGTATAACATGCAAACCAATCTGAGGACCTTTTCGGGACTTACTATTTGTAGTAAGTTTGGCTGCTGCTCAGAATGTGGTAAAAATAACTTTGGAAACACTTACTATTTTTAACAGTATGCTATTTATAGTAAGTGCTATTTTTGGTAGGGGTTCTGCAGCTCAACTCAGTGGCTATATCTGACAGTATTATTTTGGCAGGATTCTATGTTCATTCAGATGACTATTTTTAGCAGTTCAGTTCAGAGCTCCAACTCAGTTCAAATTTGGTGATTTCCAGCATTTCAGTCCCCGACTCAATTTGGCAATAATCAGTATTTGAGAAGGAATTTTTAATATATTAATCCTTTAAGCATAAGGTTTTAATATTTGATTATTTTATGGATGGACGATTTAGGAAAAAGGAGAAAATAATAATTTTATCCTAAGTCTACTTGGGTGAATTATTTCACCCTCTTGTTGGATGCCAAAATACAATGCATCATTATTATTTTATATACTTTATGTTATCTCCAAAAGTTCGACTTAAGGGGCGACATGCTTGGACGCCATATGCTAAGGGGAAAATATGAAATGCAACGCCTAAGGGGTGAAATGAAATGTAATGGAATTTGGGCGCCATTTGAATGGAATTTGAATTTGAATTTGGCTGGCAAAAAGTTATAAATACATGCCTTGGGCTTTCATTTGGACATTCATGAATATTTGTAACGAAGTGCTGCCGTATTGGTGCCAAAGTTGAGCTTCGAAGTTGAGAGCTTCCTAGCAACCATCAGTTTCGTACTTGAAAGATAGTGCCTAGCTGATTATTTGTGACTTTCATCTAGAGAGATAGATTGTGCTGATCGAAGTGATTGGGAGATTTTCAGTTTTTGGTGTGTTGGGTGTGTTTCCAGTTTGCTGGTTTTTGGAGTGGCTGTAGGTGATTTTCAGTCATATCTTCCTGCTCGAGTGTTTGCTTGTTCTGGGTATTTTCTCATTCATTTCCTATGTCATGAGCGATTCATCTTGTAAGTTTTCGTTGGTTTTCTTGGAGTATTGAATTTTATTATGCAAGTCAAAGTTTTCTGCTGTAAACGCTTTATGCTGGGAGTGCTTTGGGTTGTGTGCCATGGGTTTGGGCATTGTTAGTTGATGTCTTTCATTTCCATCCTTATCGCCATCATTGTATCTCTCATTTGCATCTGTTTGGAGGTGATTCCTGATGAGTGTGGAAAGAGTTGTGAGCATTTTAGTGTCTGTAGCTTGCTGGTCTACGTATTTTCAGTGTGCTATTGTTAATTTCAGAATTTGTAGTTGGTTGTGTGAAGAGCTTTCTTGGTGTGCCTTGAGCTTTTGGTGTTGGGAGTTGATTTTGGGGTGTGTAAGTTCATTGGTGTGGAAAGAAGGAACTTGGTTATTATTTGCAGGTGTTGGTTCTCCATTCTTTACTTCTAAGATTCATATTGTAATGCTGGTAGTAGTACTAACAACAGGTCTTATTGTTCTTTCTTTTCCCACTGCATAAGTGGAAGAGGCTGGCTATGCCACCTATCTTGGAATAGTGATTTCTCTTAGTCTGTAATCCATATTATGCATTGTAAGCTGGTTAGTTGTACTAACAACCATCTGATTGGATTATTGCTTTAAGTCCCACTGCATAAGTGGAAGAGGCTGGCTTTGCCGCCTATTTTGGATATTGTAATACTGTCCTCCCGCTGCATAAGCGGTAGAGTTGATTTGAATTTCATTTCTAGTCCTCCCGCTGAACAAGTAGTTGAGTGATTGCATTCTTCAGTTCTTTGGCTTGTCCTTTGGTTTACCACCAAGTGATTGGATTGTTTTCAATATCCTGCTATATAAGCGGAAGGGGTTGGCTTGCCACTCGAAGATTGTAATCATTTTCAGTTATTGGCATCTAACGATCCCCTCGTCACTGTATGCTCTCATCCTCCTGGATTGGGCTCTCAGTGATCAAAAAGTGGAGGGTTACTTTCAGCAGCATCTGGTTTACATTTCCTAACATTAACAAGTGTTGTGTTGAATGTAACTTTGTGATAAAATCGAAAAAATTAAGGGGGATATTACAGCCTGTGAGAGGGGCTGCAATTTTAGAGAATCCCTTACAAACTAGCTATAATAGCTGCATTTTTAATCCCACAAAACCCCTAAGTTGGGTCAAGGTCTTGGGTATTGACCACTCCTTAATAGCTTTGGTCTTCTCCTCATCAACGCTCACATCGTCTTCATTGATCTTATGGTCTAAGTAGAGTATTTCCTTCATGCCAAATTCACATTTGAAAACTTTAGCATATAGGGATTCTATCTCTAATATACTTATTACTTCTTCTATGTGCTGGTGATGCTCATCCCAAGTTCTGCTATAAAGAAGAATTTCATAAAAAATTACAAGGATTTTCTCAATTGTTGACAGAAGATATGGTTCATACAGGATTGGAAGGTGGCTGGTGCATTTGTAAGTCTAAAGGACATAACTAAGAATTCAAAATGCCCATAATGACATCTGAAGGCTTTCTTGGGTACATTTTCCTGCCTCATCCTTATTTGATGGTAACCTTACCATAAATCGATTTTTGAGAAATATCATGCTCCATGAAGCTCATCGATCAATTCATCTATCCTCGGTATAGGGTACCTGTTCTTAATTGTTTTTTTGTTGAGGGCTCTGTAATCTATGCACATTCTCATAGTGTCATCCTTCTTCTTGACTATCACAACCGAAGATGCAAAAAGGGTTGTAGCTTGGTTGAATGTGTCCCATTTGCAATAGTTCTTTGATAGTTTTCTCAATTTCCTTCCTGAATCTTCGGGGGTGCCTATAGGGAGTGGTAATCACTGGCTTGACTCTCTCTTCGAGTTCTATTGAGTGTTCAAAACCTCTCCTTGGTGGAATAGCTGTTGGAATATCTTCAAAGACCTTATGCTTCCTCAAAATGGGTTGAATGTCTATATGAATCATTGATTTGTGGGGGGAAGATTTGTCTTCGAGTTCTATTGAGTGTTCAAAACCTCTCCTTGGTGGAATAGCTGTTGGAATATCTTCAAAGACCTTATGCTTCCTCAAAATGGGTTGAATGTTGTAAAGCGGAAAATCGCGATCGAACCCTAGTTGCTCTCCCCTCTTCCAACTCAAAGGAGAGAGAAGGGAGGTCGCTAGGGTTGATGGTTTTCACTTAAGGGAGAGACTTTACATTCAAAAGAGGGGTTGAAACCCACAAGATCCAATCCCACACAATGCAAGATTGGATGCTAAATGCGTTTCAAGGGTTAAGACAGCAAGGCTACCCTCTTTTGTAAAGAATGTTGATAGAAGAATTAAGCTAGGAATGCATAGAAAGTGAGAAAGATTCGCTTATAAACTGAGTTAGGGATATGATATGAAGCTGCGGACCTGGAATTAGCAGTAAAATGTCGAGACGGCGCTGTCCTGCAAATTTGAGCAAAAGTTGACGGGACGATGGCGCCCGGCGTGCACACGGTCCTCCGAAAAATCCGCGAAACGAAGGGGGATCTGTTCGTCTCTGCACAAGGATTCCAGATCTTCAATTTCAGCCGCGTACCTGCAACCTACACACAGAAAAGCGAAGACGATTGGGGGGTTAGGGATTAGGGGTTTGCCCTTAGGTCAAACCCCGGTTTTGGAATTAACCAAGAAATGAGAAATACTGTAAATGTAAATGTATGTAATGTAAAACAAGTACTAATACCTTGTTGTAAGGATGTTTGTATCCTTATGTGCGAAGGTATAGATGTTGTTGTTTGTTGTATTGTTGTATGTTGTATGTAGCATGTAGTATGTGATCTCCTCTTCAATGGTTGAATCCTTGTCTTGAATGCAACACTTAGCCTTGAATGGAGACTTAGAATGATCAATTGCTTGAAAAAATGCTTGAATGCTTGAATGCTTGAGTATAGTTTCCACGCTTTTTTTCCCATCATATCGAATGAAAGAGGAAAATGCCATTTATATACTTGCCAATTAGGGTTAATAGACTGATTTTCCCGACCTTAGGCCGACCAGGAAAGTTAATTTCCAAATTGCAAACAAAAAGACCCGAGACCCCATAGGAGACCGGGCCCAAAATAGGGCCAGGGACCAGGGCGCTGGGCGCCCTGGTCCTAAAGGACCAAGGCGCTGGGCGCTCTGGTCCCACCTCCCGGGACAGTAGGGTGCAAAGGAGGTTCAGGCCAGGGTGCAAGAAAATGCAGTTTCCAGTGTCATAATCAGGTTTCGAGGTCTCCATTCAGGTTGCGTGTTGCGTCGCCATCGTGAAGACCGAAATGCAGTCGAAATTGCAAGTGTCGCAATTTTAGGACGCTACATTTAGCCCCCACTTTAGCGGGAGTATAAGCGTATGCTCATACTTCCAGTAAAGTACAAGGAAACAACATTGAAAAACTTTCACCACGTCAAGGAGGCAAGATACACCAAGCCCCCAGTGGACTAAGGATCTTACGACTTCGATTGACAAGGTAAAAGGGAAGATCACGAGGGAGAACCATGACTGTCAGTAGCAAGGTTCCCTCACTATGAGTCATGCAAGAAAGATATCAAAAATTTTCAAGGCAAAGCTAAATTTGTCAAGAAATTTTCAAGTATCTTGAAAAGATATGAACGGGATGTATGCCCCCCTACGTTAAAGCGATCGTACACGCCTCACCGGGGGTGATTGCTTTAAGGTAGTGATACATATAAGAAAATGAAAAAGGGAAAGGAGCACGTTATCACAAGGATTTAGCCCCCAAGTGTGAGATAAGCCCAAGGATAATAGACACAAAACACAAAGCACGAGGTGACTTCGCTTTCCTTGGGGTCAGTATGCTGTATGATAATTCATGTATATCATATGTATGTATGCATAATTGTTCTTCATTCCCCAATCAAGGAAGGTCACCTAGAAGAAGGGAACACATGTGTCTTTTGAGTCAACATGAGAGAGACCAAAAGAGATCTCAATGTTTTGCATCGTCCTCAAGTAGACAACACTAAGGACAACAAATAGAAGAATGAGAATAACACATAGAAGAAGTAACAAAAGAGAGGGGGAGAGAATCTGCTATGCTAATGAAACTAGTCTAGCACGTCATCTACCCCCTGATCTTGCTGATCAATGTTTCGGGAAGGTAGGGAACACGCTAGAGGAGGAACATCCAACACAGCAGGTGGAGCTATCACAAGATCCAAACAAGGGCTATGTGCATGTTCCGAGCCACATTGTTCTTGTCTAGGAGCTAGGATAAGTGCTTTAGAAAATTCATTAGATAAATGGTTATCAATATCAACAAGTTCATATTCACTATCAGAATGAACAAGAGAAACATTTGCATCATGAATAACATTTTCATCTATATCATCATCATCAAGATTTATGAAAATAGGATCTTTAACTCGCACAGGATCAAGACCATCATGCATCTTATGTTTAGGAGATTTCGGCTCAATCGTCGGCTGAGGAGAAAATGGAATAATGCTTGTTGAAGGTGTTTTTGGGGATTGCAAAGTTTGAGAAGCAGCTGCCTGAGCTCTAAGACGACGCTTTCGCCGGCGTTCACGTGCAGAACGATTTCGTCTAGTCTTAGTAGGAAGTTGAGAAGATTGAGGAGGAGGAATGTTCTCATCCTTATCACTTGGGTGTTTAGGTTGTGGTCTCTTAGGCTGAACAATAGGAGAAGAGGAAGGTCTCTTCTCTCCATAAGAGGAGGGAGGAGGAACTGCTCCGTATAAGGGAGAAATATTTGGTTTAGGAAGGAGACCAAGTCCATCATGACGAGGAGGGATAGGTCTACTTTTAGGAAGTTTATTAGATATAGGCATAGTCACATCCATAGGAATGGGTTGGGAATCTTCTTGAGGAAAGACATTAGTTTTATCTTTCAAAGGAAGAACTTCCTTCTCAAGAACGATAGGAATATCAAGTTTGGGTGTTCTAGGTTCACTTAGAGATAGGATCATATCTTTTTTCCACTTTTGATAAGATTTAAAAAGATGATCACTTCGCGGAGGAAGAGATTGGAATTGTTTAGGCCAAAAATAATCAATAGGAACACTAGAGGTTCTTTCAGCTGGTTTAAAGAGACTATGATTGATAGTAACAACTTCACCATTATGGGGAAATTTCAAGCACTTATGAATAGGAGAAGCAATAGCTTTCATGGAAGATAGCCAAGGATAGCCAAGCTTCACACGAAATTGTTCGGAAGATGGAATAATAGCAAAGTTCACATCAAGGGATTTGTTATGGACCTCAATAGGTAATGTAATAGAACCAATTGCAGGAGAAGAAAATGCATCAAATAATTTCACAATCACATCTGTTTTGTCATAGATCACATGATTCAATTGCAAAGTAAAAAGAAATTCTTCAGTAATGACATTAACCATACAAGAAGGATCAATAAGCACCCCACGACAAGGTGTATTCTTGACTTTTGCAACTATATATAAAGGACCATCAGGTGCCCTGATAGTTTCACTAGAATCAAATGTGATGGAAGGTTCTTTAGGGATTTTCTGTTGTTCCACAAAGTTAATCACATTTGGAGTCATAGACACAAGATCATCAGGTGAGACAGAGGAATCGGTAGTATCAATCGCATTAGAGGTATGAGAAGGTAATGGATCAGTAAAAATTTGAAGATTTTGGTTAGGAGGAGCTACAGATGTGTTGCCTTTATCATTCACTCCAGAAACAAAGATAGTATTATTATCAATCAAATCTTGAATTTTACCCTTTAAAGAAAAACATTTTTCAATATCATGCCCAGGCTGATGATGAAATTGACGAAAAGATTTGTTATCAAAATAGGGCGAATTAATCTTTGCAGGATCAATTTGCCTTATAGGAGGAAGAGTAAGCACATTTTGTTCCAATAACTTATTCATAATACTATGCAATGATTCATTCAAAGGAGTAAACTTTATTTCTTTCCTGAAAAACTTAGAAATAGGAGACACACCTGATGCTGCATTCACATTGTTGTTGATGATGTTTTCATTGAATTTGATGGAATCTCTAATCGGTTTAAACTTCCCAAATGGTTGTTGACTGCTATCACCCTTATCACTCGGAGCCATAGGATGTGATTGTTCCATTTGACTCACAGTCAATTGATAATTGTGAAGAGTTGCACACAACTGTTGGAAAGAAGTAAACTCAGAAAACAGGAGTTTGTCTCGAATATCTTTTTGTAAATTAGAAATAAAGATTCTTTGAATATCATTGTCAGGCACTGGAAAGGAAATTTGAGCATACAAATGCTTATATCTACCAATGAAATCAGTCACTTTTTCTTTAACACCTTGTTTGCAATGCATTAAATCAATCAAAGTAACTTTAGGACTTATATTGTTTTGAAATTGTTGAATGAAAGCATTTGCAAGTTGTTCAAAAGAAGTAATAGAATAAGAAGGCAAGGAGCAATACCATTGTAAGGCTTTGTCTCTTAATGTTCTAGTAAACAGTTTTGCAAGCAACCTTTGGTCATAAGCAAAATCAGTACATATTGTTTGAAAGGTCTTAACATGTGCTAGAGGATCACCCTTACCATTATAAAGCTCCAAATGCGGAATTTCAACATGTTTAGGGGGAATAGCTCGAACAATATCAAGAGAAAGTGGGCTCGCAACATCAAATGTGGGCACACTAAACTTAGATTGATTCATAGAGGCAATTTGTTGCTGTAAAGAAGAGACAGTTTGTGCAAGATTGTTAATGGTCGCTTCAGTCGAAGAGTTCATATTAGACGTGTTAGATTGTGATGGAGGTGTTATGTTATTGAAAGAAGGTAGAGAGTAAGGTGGTGGGACACTATGATAGTTAGTCATAGGAGATGATTGGACAGGAGGAACACTACAAGGAGGAATGGAATGGTTAAATGAATTGCCCCCTTGCGTCATGTTCATTTGTGGTGATATAATAGGCACACTCATTGAAGGAATAAATGAAGAAATTGGATTGAATGAAGGAAGAGGGTTGATTGAAGAAGAGGGATTGCCCCCATGACTGGTGATCATAGGAGGAATGTCTTGTGTTGAAGTAGTCACTATGTTTGATGTAAAACTAGGTATGCTAGCAATAGAAGTCATCAAAGGAATAGAATGATTGACTTGAGTAGGAGGTTGTGTATAACCTAAGGTTTCGGCACAACTTTTCATAGGCATCACATTTGAATCCACAATGTGTGCAATACCACGCAAAATACCAATTCCATTCTTATCACTTTGAAGCATACGTTTTAGACCCTCAATTAAAGGAAGAGCTTGACTATCAGGGTATTCTTGAGACATCCATTGTCGAAAATCGTCAAATTGGTTATCCAATTTTGAAAGTTGTTCTACAGAAACCTCATGGAGAGCTTCTTCATCATTAAGAGGATTAGAGGAATTACCCATGTCCTCGTTAAAAAGACCATTCAAATTAGGTTCCATCTCCTCAGTAATTAAACCTTGGAAGGACTTAATTCTAAGGCTTCGTCTAACAGGAATAGTGTAAGTAGGGCTTATTGTTGTAAAACTCATGCACTAAAGAAAGAGAGAAGATTTTGAATTTTAGAGGTAGCAAATTTCAGTAAAACCAGCCAATCTTCCAGATTTAAGCTGTTAAATACAATCAGGACAATCTCCCGAAATTTCGGAAAAAATGTCTGGGACCGTGGCGCTCGGAGTGCACACGGTCCTTGCAACTTTTTTCGAAATTTGTAGGGATGAAAGTTATGATGATTTTACAGCTAACCTGAAAAAATTGAGTGATTTTACGATCTGTAGATAGGCCAAATTAAAGTTGCAATCTCAAAATTAAACCCTACCAAGATTGTCGAAAAATGCAAAATTTGAATTTTGAAAAAGAGAGGGAAACTGAAATTTTGAATTTTATGATTTTAGAGAGAATACCAAAAGCAATGCAAGTTTTGGAATTTGAAGGTTGACTCAATTTCACGCAAAATTCAATTCTGAAAGCGGAAATCAAAGTTGTTGTAATTAAGCACTTAATTTCAAGTGTCACAAATTGCCAAAAATTTGAATAAATCACTGAAATTTCGAATGAATGATAACACACTTTTCAGATTTAGGACTGTAAGAAACACAATTTTGACACAAATTTCAATTTCAACAATTTTTGAATGATTAGAAGCCTCAATCCAAGCAATCGCTAGACCAACTTTGACTGTAATTTTGAAGGTGTTAAAATTGATAAAATCAGCCAAAATTCTGGATTTTAGCAGGAAAATACAGTAAGATCTAGCTCCCGAAATTTCGGAAAAAATGTCGGGGACGATGGCGCTCGGAGTGCACACGGTCCTCGCAACTTTTTTCCAAATTTTCAGGGATGAAAGATATTGTGATTTTATTGCGGAATCCAAAGTTACAGCCGATTTGGAGATGTTTTGATTAGTGAAATTATCAGTCAAAGGTTGAATCAAGAGGGTTTCAAAAATTAGGGTTTTGACACTTAACCACTTAATTTTCAAAATCAAAGCACAAATATAAATTCATAATTTGTAATAGAAGGGCAGATCTGAAACAAGCATCAACAATTAAACATTTCACAAGTTTAATTACTTAAAAAGAAAATTGAGGGTTTTTATGCAATTAACCTCTAAAATTTTGCAAAAGATCAAACATGGAAATGTAATCAAGGAATCCAATTTTCAGATCTAACTATGAATAATCAGAAAGGATGTTCACGTCGGGTTCACCAAAATGTAAAGCGGAAAATCGCGATCGAACCCTAGTTGCTCTCCCCTCTTTGAACTCCAAGGAGAGAGAAGGGAGGTCGCTAGGGTTGATGGTTTTCACTTAAGGGAGAGACTTTACATTCAAAAGAGGGGTTGAAACCCACAAGATCCAATCCCACACAATGAAAGATTGGATGCTAAATGCGTTTCAAGGGTTAAGACAACAAGGCTACCCTCTTTTGTAAAGAATGTTGATAGAAGAATTAAGCTAGGAATGCATAGAAAGTGAGAAAGATTCGCTTATAAACTGAGTTAGGGATATGATATGAAGCTGCGGACCTGGAATTAGCAGTAAAATGTCGAGACGGCGCTGTCCTGCAAATTTGAGCAAAAGTTGACGGGACGATGGCGCCCGGCGTGCACACGGTCCTCCGAAAAATCCGCGAAACGAAGGGGGATCTGTTCGTCTCTGCACAAGGATTCCAGATCTTCAATTTCAGCCGCGTACCTGCAACCTACACACAGAAAAGCGAAGACGATTGGGGGGTTAGGGATTAGGGGTTTGCCCTTAGGTCAAACCCCGGTTTTGGAATTAACCAAGAAATGAGAAATGCTGTAAATGTAAATGTATGTAATGTAAAACAAGTACTAATACCTTGTTGTAAGGATGTTTGTATCCTTATGTGCGAAGGTATTGATGTTGTTGTTTGTTGTATTGTTGTATGTTGTATGTAGCATGTAGTATGTGATCTCCTCTTCAATGGTTGAATCCTTGTCTTGAATGCAACACTTAGCCTTGAATGGAGACTTAGAATGATCAATTGCTTGAAAAAATGCTTGAATGCTTGAATGCTTGAGTATAGTTTCCACGCTTTTTTTCCCATCATATCGAATGAAAGAGGAAAATGCCATTTATATACTTGCCAATTAGGGTTAATAGACTGATTTTCCCGACCTTAGGCCGACCAGGAAAGTTAATTTCCAAATTGCAAACAAAAAGACCCGAGACCCCATAGGAGACCGGGCCCAAAATAGGGCCACGGACCAGGGCGCTGGGCGCCCTGGTCCTGAAGGACCAGGGCGTTGGGCGCTCTGGTCCCACCTCCCGGGACAACAGGGTGCAAAGGAGGTTCAGGCCAGGGTGCAAGAAAATGCAGTTTTCAGTGTCATAATCAGGTTTCGGGGTCTCCATTCAGGTTGCGTGTTGCGTCGCCATCGTGAAGACCGAAATGCAGTTGAAATTGCAAGTGTTGCAATTTTAGGACGCTACAAATGTCTATATGAATCATTGATTTGTGGGGGAAGATTTGTCTAAGACCACACATTGTGCAATCCATTCCCCTTGTCCATGTCGAATGATTCTTTCCATTCCTTTGCATGAGACTACTCTTGGAGCTCCATTTGGCAGTCCTTTCAATGTTACCTCCCGTCCATCATGCTGAAAGAAAATCTCTAAGTTACCGGAATCACCTTGGTAGTCTTGGAATCGGGTCTTGATTCCTTACAGGTCTTGGTCCGAGCTTGGTCCCCCGTGGATTCCACCCGGGTTCCTCCCAGGCGGCTGGGTCCTCTATGGGAGAAAATGTTCCATAAACCCAGTTATAAATTTAGAATGTTTTCCTCTGTATTGTATACCAGATTTGTTTTCAGTTCATTCATATACAACTGCAATTTGTGTGTTGTTAAAGTGGATTTGTCTGGATCTGAGCAACATTTGCTGTAGTGATATGTATCATCAGTGATGGAGTATTGTAGGGATTTACCTAATTACAGTAATACCATGGTTGTCAGTTGTCTAAGACTCTAAGCATTAAAAACCTTTCAAACAAAATCTAAAAATGCTTAAGAGAGAGAAGTAAAGGCATTGGCAATTATGGATTTATGATTTATCATTTATGTATGGAACGTTACATTGTATATTTCATATTTGTATGGATTGTATCATTGTAATAATCAATAATGGTAGTGATAGTTTATATAATTATATTTTATAATTTTGATGTTTGAACATATATATATATATATATATATATATACGTGCACGCACACACACACACATACAAACGTACCCGTACCCAAGGATTTTTTTTTTTTTTTTTGCCAATTCCGCGATTCCGTACCCGATTATGTATCCGTATTCGTACCCGATTTGGTAACTTAGGAAAATCTCTAGATTTGGAAGATCCATGGTGGAACGGCCCAATGAATGGATCCAGGGCATCCCGAGTATCACATCATTTACCAATGTTACTACTTGTAATCTCTTTCTATTGTATGATCTTGTAATGTTCGCTGACCATATTGGCGAGGGAGGCAAGGTCGTACGGTGGTGTGAGGCAAGGCCATGCAAGGCGTCGAGCAGAGGCCGTACGGTGGTGTTAGGCTGGGCCATACAATTGTCAAGCAGGGTCATACATTGGTTTTAAGGCAGGCCCTACGGTGGTGTCAAGGCAGGCCGTATGATGGTGTCAAGGCAGGTCGTACGGTGATGTCAGGGAAGCAGGCCGTACGGTGGTGAGGAGAGAGTGTGACCGTACGGTGGACTTCGACCTATGTGCGTGAAGGGGTTGGTCTTCCGCAAGCATATCAAGTAATGAATTCTGAATGTTAGGAATCCTTGGACTTAGTTGACATGCATGTATACCAGATTATCAAATATGCAACTAGAAGTAATATTTGATTCAACAATGACGAGGTTCTAGATTTGCCAGATCCGGAACAAGTACACAGAGCAGAATAGGGTGAGGGATGAATCTCACCGAAACTGCGGATACCAAGTAGGGAGGATCTTCCACCTCCGAAATGGCTAACAATTGAACTCAATTGGAATTCACACAAACAAGAGAAATACCAAATTCGCATATCTACAACAATGACAGACTCGGCCATAAATATGGGCTCCAGGAAAGTTCCCGAAGGGTTAGAAACGGGCCGACACAAATATAACTTAACTAATAAAATAAAAAGGGGGCTCGACAAATTTTATTATTAAATTTAGGGCCATACAATAATTAATATTATTTAATTATATCGGGGACATTACAGATCTCCCACCTTAATTTGTAGTTTGGAATCGTTTTGGTACAATGTGTTATGGCTCCATTTGCTAGGATCACTTGAGCACGTTAAATTCATTGGGTTTTAGTTTCCTCCTTGCCACTAAATTCTGATTTATGAAATTGTGAGAGGCCTTGCTATCCACCAAGGCAATTACTTTTTGCCCCTTTAGTGTCCATTTAATTCTTAAGGGTCTATGTTCATGTTCTCGTGAGATAACTGCCAATGTTCCATGCTCTTCCTTTTCGAACCTTGCCCTTTTGTATAGGCTCCCTTTAGTTCCTTCATCTTCTGTTTCTTCTATTTGATGTATTTGACCTCTTTTGCATTGATGGTCGTGCCTCCATGGTTCTTTGCATTTAAAACATAGATTCCTCCTTTGGTCTAGGCCATCTTTTGTTTGGCATCTATGTCCATGTTTCCATATTTCTTTGCAGAAATAGCATGGTCTCCCTTTCTCTTTATAGTCTTCATCTCTACGAGGATTCTTTGGATACCAAATATTTTGGTTTTACTTTAGAGTAGTTGGCTTCAACCTTAATGGCCCTTTGTATTGCTTCACCCAAACTTTGGGGATCCAAGGGGTTTACTATTTTCTTAATTCACTCTTTGAGTCCTTCCACAAATAGATAGGTAAGCCTTCCGTGAGAGAGGTCAGGGACGATGACTGCTAATTTTGAAATTCATTGGCATAATCTTCTTCAGTCCCTTGTTGAGTGAGTAGAGTTAATTCTTTGAAGTACCATTCTGGGTGCCTTTGATCGAACCTCTTGAAGAGCTTTTGAGTGAATTCACCATAAATCGTGATGTTTTTATGCCCTTGAGTGATAAGGTCATGATGCCACCAATCGTGTGCTGGCCCGGCTAGATGAAGAGTAGCAAACTTGATGGCATTTTCCTTCGTCATAGGACTTAGTTATAGATATGTGTCCAGTTTCTGGACCCATGACTGGGTGGTAGATTTCCTTGAACCATCAAAGTAGGGTAAGGACATTTTACTTATCCTTGCCTTGAGGTCTTTGTCGGTGTGTCTTCTTCTTCTATTGGAGTTAACTTGTGTCTTGACCTACGCCCTTGTACTTCAGGATCCAACCTTGCTTATATTTCTGCTAGTTCTTCTACACTATTGGTCATTGATTTTTCTCCTTCGGGTATAGGTTCTTCTCTAGGCAAGAATGATGGCATGGTGGGTCTAAGAGGGGAAACTTGAGTTGAACGTTCGTTTTCGGAGTGATTGGAATGTGTATCTCTTCCTTGATTCTGATTAGTTCTTGCATTGTTGCTGTTCCTGCTTTGGATAGCTTGAAGGATCAGTTGGTGTGTCCTTTCAAAATTTTCATTAGTTTGCTCCATGAATGTTCTTAGTTCATTTGCCACTTGTTCTGCTATAGCGGATTGGCCCCTTCTATGTTGATAAGTTTGCATTAACTGGATTTCCACAAGATGGCAGGATTATGGCTCTGATACCACTGTGATGTCCCCTATAGAAACCCTCTTCATTGGCTGATTGATGAAAGATAAATTGAAGAAGATAGTTCCAGCATAAGCTAGCTTTAAAGACTGATATAATTTAGTTTTATATGAATTCTGAAAATAAATATCTCTTATATGCAAAATAAGTACACATATATATATATGATGATCCTCCAATATATTACTGTTCTGAATTTTATTCTTGACTATAGATAATATACCCAAACTGGATGGGCTGAAATATCCCCTGCAGTAGATGGACTGAATATGCAAGGAATATTTACAAACAGTTGGCTGTCAAACTGCGTGTTATGCGGATTATATAATCTGCGTGTTATGCTGTATGACTGTCTTAGAGTTTTCAGACTTGTTTAGAAGATATCAGCCACAAGTTCTCATCAATGAATGACTTATAAACAACTTCTAATGATAGCATAATCCCCTAGGATGAATGTGCAACTAGTTTATAATGTCATTACACCAATTTGGATACATAATCATACACCAACAGCTGGCTATAATTTCATCAAACAATTGGCATGAACCCTTTGGACAGTATACAATTAAGATGCAACCTTATTATTCCTTTTGTTCAAGAGACAATGGTCAAATAAGCTCTTACAATAACCCCATTAATGACCAAACACTAAGCAACATCAACAACGAATTCTCAGATAATCTGAAGACACATGACATCATTGAAGTATGCATACCACTGATAAATACAAGGAAATACTGATACTAAATGAACCTGACTTGAATCGCCTAGCCCCGAGTATGAAGAAGCAAGCAATATTCCATTCTTTAGAGCCTCCACTAATCCAAATTGAATTATTTCCCAAATTCGCCCCTGCTGCTGGACTGCAGATTTGTATCACTTGATTGACAGCAATTCAGTGGTACCATTGGCCTATTCTGGAGACCTGTAGGCTATTTGGAAAGGAGAATTAGGGTTTCCAACTTTTGTGGAGTTCTGCACGAGCTTTCTAAGGTTTGTCAGGAGGGAATTCTTCAGTTCTGCTTATGGTTTCCTTCTGGGTTTTCCATGAACTCCAGGGTGGCATAACATGGTTTTGATTCTTTGGTGAAGTAAGAACTTACTATTTTTAGTAAGTTAGGGGTTGGCTGTTTGGATGATGCAGTTCTATAGAGCTTTCCAAGCTCTTTCTCTGGGTGCGAAGATCATGTTTTTCGGAGTAGAACTTCTTGACTTACTATTTTTAGTAAGTGACTGTGTTGAGCATTTCTATTTTTAGCAGCCTCGGATATGGTCATGACTCAGCACAGTTCAGTGGTCTTCATCGCACAACTTTATCCTTGATTTTGGTATTGATCAGTATTGTAGTTATAAGTTATTTAATTAAATATTAATTCCTTATCCTAAGGTTTAATATTTAATTATTTTTAATACTGATTATTTGTATTGTGGGCAACTTAGGGGAAAATATTAATTTGCCATCTATATTGTTATTTTCCTAAGTTAGGCGTTGAAATTTGAAGAATGCCTTAAGTTATTGTTTGAGGACTTAGGCAAGTTCGAACTTGTCTAATTATTGATTAGATACAACTTGGGCGCCCACTTTGGTAATGAAATGAAATGCAAATTGGATGCCATGTGATAGAGAAATGAAATGCAATGAGATTTAGGCAAATTTGGGAGCAATTACATTTGAATTTCAGAGGAAAAAATCTATAAATACAGGTGCTTGGCCTCTCATTAGGTATCTTATGAAATTGCATCGTTATGTTGCCGGTTTGGGGTTTTGAAATTTGAGCTTTGAAGTGTGGCTTCCTAGCTAAGTCTTAGTTTCATACTTGGAAGATAGTACCTAGCTGTGTTCTTGTAATTCCGGTGCTGTCAGTGAGTGTTTTGCAGATTGTGGGGAGTTTTGTGTGGGATTGGAGTGTTTTCTGGTTGCTGATCGCGTAGTTGCTGAAACCATATCTTGCTCGTACCTCTTGGACAGGCGATTCTATCATTTTGGGTATTTGCTCTGTGGATTCCTATGCCCTAGGCGATGGCTTTTGTAAGTTTTCAGCACTAATCTTTGAGTAATCATTTTCATTTTGCAAATCGTACTTCCTAGCCTAGGCGTTTTTCTTGTGTGGGCATTTTGGAAACAAGATGTGGTAAATGGGGTATATGGAGGTCGCTTTTCTGATTGTAATTGGTCATTCTTGATATATTAGCAGTTTGGGAGTCTTTGGGGGATGTAAGGTGTGAGTAGTGAGTGAGTTTTATACATTTTAGTGTGTTTGGGTGTTGCTAGGAAGCCACACTTCGAAGCTCAAATTTCACATTTTAGTGTGTCTAGGTGTTTGGCACACTCGCAGAGTACTTGGCGAGTTTAAAAAACTTGCCCAGTTTTTGAGCTCTGCGAGTTTTTCTGACTTTAACTTGCAGCAAAAACTCGCCAAGTAATCGGCGAGTTTCTTTAAAAACCTCGGCTAGACTAAAAAAAGAGGCCCAAACATGTCAAAAAATTATCAATTTTTGTTTTTTCAGGTCAGTTTCATTCTCTTCATCAGAATATACACATGAAATATAACATTTAAGTATAAGTGGCATTTCAATATGTCTTTTTCCTTTCTTATACTTTATAACACTCGACGCCTTTATAAAATAATAAAAGTATTTTTGGCCTCGTGGGCCGCTGCCCCTTGACCCCAACTTGGGCGCGCTACCCCCAAATCCCCGTCGAAAAATATAGGGGGAAACTGCGTTGATGGAAGTAGGGAAAATTTAACCTCCGAGTCTGATTAGGCTCCATATAACAACATAATTAGCATTGAAGAAATCTTGGTATTATACATTTTAAAGTTGAAAGTTTGAAACTATGAGTATGAATGATGAAATTTCAAATATTATGTGTTTGTAGATCTCCACCAAGATCTAGACCTATCTCTCTACCCCTCTTTTTCTCACCCTCAGACCCCGACGAGGGGTGCTACTTTGAACCTAATTTTAATTTGTAGATGCTTGGTGATAAAGTTGGGGTGGAAATACCCCAAATCTCAAAAAATTTGCCCTCAGAATCTTATGTCAACCTTGTAGTTCATCCAGTTGTGAGCACAATTAAAGCTTGTTTGAAGCCATCGACACGAAGAAGAGGAGCAAGCTACCTCAAAAACACCTCAATGACCTTGTCTTTGTGCAATATAATCTTCGATTGCGCGTAAGGAAGGTAGAGAAAGTAGCAGGTGGTCCAATTGACTTGGATGATATAGATCCTTATAGTGATTGGACATCACAGGAGCAGCCTCCATTGTTTTCTAAGGATGACAACACTGAATTGGAGAGGCAAGCTATGGAGGAGGAGGGGGGTGGATTTGGTTTCACACTGGATGACATTGAGGAGGAAGAGGATGAGGATGAGGAGTCATTGCCAGTGCCACAAGTAGGTGGAGACATAGCTTCATCCAGGATGGAGGATGAGCCAGCCATACCGAGCGAGGAGGCACAGTCATGCCCACTGCAGACTTCTAGGACTAGACCCTCTAGTTTTACCTCTCCTCTAGTTTTAGCTATAGCTGGGAAGAGGAAGTTGTAATTGTAATTTGTAATGATGTATTTACTTTTGGTTTTACAAAACCTATTTACTATTTTGCTTCCAGCCATCAGCATTCCTCATGAGGATGCGATTTTGTAGACACTTTGCATTTATATATATCTAGAATCATCTTGTTTCTTTTGTGTTATCATTTATTGACTCATTGGATGCATCTTCTCATTAAATTTTGCAAAAAAAATGCATTTTTTATTAAAATTAAGCATGTTTTTACGTTGCCGAGTTTTTCGCCGAGTTTTTTCGAGTTTTTGCCAAGTTTTTGCCGAGTTTTTTTCTTAGGGGCTTGGCGAGCCGAGCCGAGTCCCAAGTAGTCCAACTATGGCCTCAAGTACTTCCTTAATGAGCAAGACTTGAATGAGAGGTAGCAGGAATGGGTCAACAAACTCCAAGCTTATGATTTTGACCTTGTTTATGTCAAGGGAAAGAGGAACATAATGGTTGATGCACTTTCCAAGAGACCGCATTTATGCTTTATTGTTGAGATTACGACAGATTGGAAAGAGAAAATTACAACAAAATATGCCAAGGACACTTGGGCTTCTATCATTTTGGAGGGTACTACACAGGATGACAAGTATACAGTTCACAACTAGCTCATCAATTATAAAATAATAAAGGTAGAATATTTTTGGAACCCACTTCTCAATTTAAGATGACAGTTATAAAATCTTTTCATGATACTCCCATGCTGGTCACACGAGTTTTTTAAAGACCTATAGGCAAATTTGGGAAAGGTTTACATGGAAGGGTCTTAAGAATGAACTCCTTAAGTATATTCAGAAGTATCACATGTCAACAAAACAAATCTGAGCATATATGTCCTACCGGTCTGTTGCAGCCCTTGCCTATTGCCAATAAAAAAATGGGAAAGTACTTCAATGGACTTTATCACAAAGCTACCCAAGGTGCAAGGGAAGAATTGCATCTATGTTGCAGTGGACAGGTTAACCAAATTTGTCCCTTTTTTTGCTATTTCAGTACTGTATATAGCAGCTCAGGTGGCAAATTTATTTTTTAGAGAGATTTTCAGACTACATGGGTTACCCAAGAACATAGTGAGTGATGGGGACAGGAAGTTTTTAAGCTTGTTTTGGCAAAAATTATTCAAATTGAGTGGGACTAAGCTCAATCCTAGTATCAGTTTTCACCCACAAAATGGGGCAGACTGAAATTGTTAACAAGTGGGTGGAAAGATACCGTTGGAATTACATTTTAGGACTGAAGAAGGCATGGGTAAGATGGCTTCACCTTTATGAGTATTGTTACAACTCCACATACCACATGTCAATTAAGATGTCACCCTTTATGGCCTTGTATGGTTATGAGCCTCCTAGCTTCATGGATTTATTATTTGGAGATAGAAGAGTGCCTAATGCAATGGATTTGTTATAGCATAGCCAAAACATATTGAGATCCTTTAAGGAAAATTTGAAATAGGCCCAAAATTGGTAAAAGCAATATGCAGATCAACATCGCATTGAGAGAGTTTTTGAGGTTAGTGACATGGTCTATCTAAGAATGCATCCCTAGAGGTCGTCCGCTCTCAAGAAGAGTGGATCAAAGAAGTTGACGCCACAGGTTTATCGCCCATTTAGGATCTCCAAGGGGATTGGAGAAGTGGCTTATGAGTTGCTATTACCAGCAAACAGTAAGGTGCACAATGTTTTCCATGTGTCTCAACACAAGAAGGCATTGGGACATAATGTAGTTCCTTTTTCCAAGTCGCCACCATTGGATGAGAAAGGGAAACTTATTCTCATTTTGAAGGCTATCATTGATATCAGGGAGTGCACTCTTAAGAGGCGAGTTATTAGAGAGTACTTGGTGAAGTGGAAGAACTTGTCAATTGAGGATGCAATGTGGGAGAATGAGCAGGTTTTCCAACATCCAGAGCTGAAATTGTTTGGGAACAAGCAATTTTGGGGAGGGAAGATTGTGATATCCCCTCTATAGGCCTTAGTATCTGGAGGTTGTTAGCCTATCATTGTTTCTCCATATGTTAATGCATATTGATAGGGGAACTTTTGGGATATTTATTAATTAAATGCAAAAATAAGGCTCTAATAATTTCACTTCATTGCATTTAATTAGTATTTTATTTGACTTGGTCTTGGCACCCATTTAAGAGAATAATGCAATATTTTAATTTAATCCTAAATTCTAATCATCTTGGGTGTAGAAAGAAAGGGGATGTAAGGGACATATTTTTATTGTTTAATTCTTCCTAAGTGGCGAAAGTGGGATGTTTTAAAAACTATTTTATTTTCCCATTGAAGGGGCATGGACTTACCGGGAATCAAAAAATTAGATTAATGACCTAAGTTTGGCATGGTGAAGGCCAGAGAAATTAAAGAAAGTTTTTCCTTTCATCTTGCGTCAGGTGCAAGAAGAAAAAGGACGGCAATTGCAGGTTTTGAGTTTTATAGAGCTCTTGGAGGGCAAAAATCTTCCCTGAGGAGGTCATCTTCAAGAGTGAAAGATCTCTCTAGGATGGTAGATTGATTGTTTCATCTCAGAGACCATACATGGGCATCAATTTTCAATGATTTTGGTGAAATATTCAAAGTTTTTGGGGTTTGTTCATGATGCAAATCTATATGGTATTTTGATTGAATATTGCTCTAATTCTGAGTGGTCTCTTGCATAAGATTGAGTTTAATTTTGGAGTGTGAGTAAATTATTATTAATTTCTCATCTTGTCATACAAAGGAAATAGAATGTAAATCATGCAATTGAATCAATTAGGTAGATAAAGCCAAGAAACTTAATGGGTATTCTTTGAATGCTTTTCTCAGTGCAAGGTGACCTTATTGGAGAATTAATTTGGTGATTATCAGCAAAGGCTTATTTTCTGAAGTCTAAGTTACCGGTTCGGGTTTGGATTCGGGTACGGATTCGCAGATTTGGCAAAAAAAAAATTCTTGGGTACGGGTACGGGTTATATACATATAGTACTTGAAAAACTAGCTATGAAAAAATGTATAAGAATTACATTTAAATGAAACTTTGGCAAATTAGTAAAATAGCAAAATTGCATATACTAAATACTAAGATTTAATGCCAAGGAAAAGGGATAGGTGCAGTTTTAGTGCAAGATAGGCATCCTATAGCTTTTGTGAGAGGCAAATTGAGAGGTGTAGAGAGAAGTTATTCGATATATGACAAGGAGATATTGGCCATCATGCATTCATTGGCTAAGTTCAGACCTTATCTTGTGGGAGGCAAGTTCACTATCCAAACGGATCACAATAGCCTCAAGCATAGATGGAACACTCGCAGAGTACTTTGTGAGTGTCAAAAACTCACTGAGTTTTTGAGCTCTGCGAGTTTTTATGACTTAAACTCGCAGCAAAAACTTGCCGAGTAAAAAAATCGGCGAGTTTCTTTAAAAACCTCGGCTAGACTAAAAAAAGAGGCCCACACATGTCAAAAAATTATCAATTTTTGTTTTTTCAGGTCAGTTTCATTCTCTTCATCAGAATATACACATGAAATATAACATTTAAGTATAAGTGGCATTTCAATATGTCTTTTTCCTTTCTTATACTTTATAACACTCGACGCCTTTATAAAATAATAAAAGTATTTTTGGCCTCGCGGGGCGATGCCCCTTGACCCCAACTTGGGGGCGTTGCCCCCAAACCCCCGTCGAAAAATATAGGGGGAAATTGTGCTGATGGAAGTAGGGAAAATTTAACCTCCGAGTCTGATTAGGCTCCATATAACAACATAATTAGCATTGAAGAAATCTTGGTATTATACATTTTAGAGTTGAAAGTTTGAAACTATTAGTATGAATGATGAAATTTCAAATATTGCACGTTTGTAGATCTCCACCAAGATCTAGACCTATCTCTCTACCCCTCTTTTTCTCACCCTCAGAACTGGGAAGATCTCCACTGGGAAGAGGAAGAGGAATAGTAAATAGTTTTAGCTAGAGCTGGGAAGAGGAAGTTGTAATTGTAATTTGTAATGATGTATTTACTTTTGGTTTTACAAAACCTATTTACTATTTTGCTTCCAGCCATCAGCATTCCTCATGAGGATGTGATTTTGTAGACACTTTGCATTTAAATATATCTAGAATCAGCTTGTTTCTTTTGTGTTATCATTTATTGACTCATTGGATGCATCTTCTCATTAAATTTTTCCAAAAAAATGCATTTTTTATTAAAATTAAGCGTGTTTTTACGTTGCCGAGTTTTTCGCCGAGTTTTTCCAAGTTTTTGCCGAGTTTTTGCCAAGTTTTTTTCTTAGGGGCTTGGCGAGTCGAGCCGAGTCGCGAGTAGTTCAACTATGGCTGGTTGTGCATTTCAGCTTGCTGTCATAGAATTACAGATTTCTAGAAGTTGGTGTTTGGGTGTGCCTTTCGTAGTGTGAGTAGGTTAGTTGATTGGGGTGTGATTCGGGGGTGACTTGGCTGCTTTTGGAGAGAGAATTGAGCATTTTATTGTTTCTTGAAGCTGTTGGTCTATGTATTATTGATCCTAGGATTTCATAATTTCATGTTGAAGGATTTTTTGAGAGTTAGTAATTGTTAACAAGTTTTCATTCATTAATAAAAACTAAAAAAAAGAAAATAAATAGTGAAACTTAACAAAGTTTTTATAAGTATGGTTAAGTATTTGTGAAGGATGTGTGGGGGAAACACCATAGAGAGTCCTTTCCCAAGGACAAAGCCAGGTGAGCTTCGCGGCCTCTTAAGTTGTTTCACAATGACATTTCTAGGCCCATGGCCACCAATTATCTTGGAGGAGCTAAGTACTTCCTCGCCTTTATTGATTCCTTTGAAGACATTTACCAACATTGGACAACATTACTTTTCTATTCTATCTCTGTATTTTATATTGTAAGGTTAAGTAGTAGTACTACTAACCATTTTTGGATTGTAAGCATTCCCACTGAAAAGTGGAAGAGGCTGGTTTGCTGCCTATAATAAGATATTTGTTGCTCAGTCCTCCCACTGAATAAGTGGTCGAGTGATAAGTTCTATGTATTGCCCTCCCACTGAAATATGCGGTAGAGTGATAGCTTTATGGAATGTCCTCCCGCTGAAATACACGGTAGAGTGATTGAGTTTCAGTTTCTTGTTGTTTCCCTTGGCTGGTTTACTGGCAAGAAGTTTAGGTTCTATCTTGCTGGATAAGCAAAAGGGGCTGACTTGCCACCCATGCATTGTACTTTCAGTTTGGTTATAGTGCTAACGATCCCCAGAACACCGTATGCTCTCACCTTCCCAGATTGGGCTCTCGGTGTACAAAAGGTGGAAGGGTTCCCTTTTAGTTGTTTGGATTATTTCTCTAACCTTAACGGGTTATGGTGTTTGCTTTGTAATTGTTATTGCTAAAAACAAAAAAAATTAAGGGGAATATTACAGTTATAGTGGCGAGATTGTGTGTCTCTCACAAGAACATACCCTTCCTATTGTTTCCAATCTCTTTACAATTCACAGGGTGGAATCTTCTGAGGATGTTTAGTGGTTGGATTTGAAGGGTGTTGTTTTGCTTGTTTTTGAAAATGGAAGGAGTTAAAGGATGGAGAATTCAAGCTATCCTTGACATTTTTTCTCACTATAGCTCCAGCTGAATGCATGAAGACTAAGGCAAATTTTGATTCCACTAAAGTAGGGGGAGGCAAACGGGAGCTGAAAGATTGAGAATGAATGTTCTAGATCAGTGGATGATGGAACTTAGGAGACCATGGAGGCCCTTCTTTCCTAAAAAGGGAGGAGGAAGGCTTCAACCTTTTGTTAGCCTCTTATATTAAGAGGATTTTTGTTGAGGCTGTTTCATTTGAAAAATCAAGGGGCAGTGAAAGACTCTGGCATGATTAGCCTTAGAATTTTTTTTGGTTGAAGTTGTTGAAGGTATTGAGAGGTGATGCTTCTGTTGTACTTCTGAATGCTATGCAAGAGATTGTAGTTGCTGTGCAAGATAGTTTTGTGCAAGAGTTCCTAGTTGCTGTGCAAGACATGTGCTAGCGTTCCTAGTTGTTGCACAAGGCAGTCAGGTTGCTGTGCAAGAAGTTTTTACTTTTTTTTGCAATAGTTCCTATTGTGCAAGACAATTGTTCTATGCAAGTAATATCTTTATTCTATTCTTTCTGTCACCAAAGGTAGTTCAGGCAATAGCTTGTCTTGTTACATGCCTGTTTACGATAGTTTTGGAAAAAAGTGCTAATTGTTACATCAAAAGCATTTTGTATATTGAACTGAATGTAAAATATTTTTCCAATCTTTTTTTATACAAACTCAGATGGATCCACTTCCCTCATTAAAAAACAAATTCTTGAATTAAATCAAATTGTTAATCTCCACACCATATTTATTGCCCCTATAAACCTTTAAAGAAAAATGTTTCAAGCTTGGATGAACAGTTTCAATCATGAAACTTCGTGATTTTTTATATAAGCTTGTTTTCCGTATACAGATAAAATTGTGCCCACATTAAAGCCATGACAAGGCAAAAGCATCTGATGGCTTTAACAAGTTTTTAATGCTCTCTAAAGCTTTCAATAACGTGATATAATGTCAGGATTAGTAATTTTCTTCTGCCGTGCTCAAATTACTTAAATACAACATTCCCTGAGGGATGTGGAAGGGAAGGAAACTTTTTTCTGCAGTCCCAAATTTTAGAAACCTTTTGGAGATGTCCTTGGGACCTTCTCCTAGTGTGCGGGATGTTCGCACGATCTCCCTTATTATGTTTGCATTTTGGGGACGAACTGCTGTCCCTAAGGTTGCCCGACTGTCTTGGGAACATTAAGACACTAACTTGATGTCAATATTTTAAAAAATGATAGTTCCAATAAATGCAATCTGCTATTGTTGTCATTTTATGACACCCTTGGTCCATCAGTAAGAACCGATCAGGGATACTACCCATGCACCAACACTGCCCTAGTTGATCAAGGAGAAAAGCAGTAGAATTATGAAGTGTGAGTTGTTGCCTTGCTCGGAGGAAGTTCCTCCCCTAGCCTTTTCTTTTTTTCTCTGGAACTTCGGAACCCCGAGGTTTTGAAGTTCTTTCCCTTTGCTGCCTCTTCTTTCTTTTCCCGGAACTCCGGAACCCTGAGGTTCCGAAGTTCCTCCCTTTCTTTCCCATCCTCTTCTATTTCTCGAAACCCCGAAACCCCGAGGTTTCGAAGTTCCTTTCTCTTCTTCTTCCCTTCCCCGAAACTCCGGAACCCCAAGGTTTCGAGGTTCCTTTGCTAAGTCCCACTTTTTTCTTGCCTCCTCAATTCCTCGAAACTCCGGAACTCCGAGGTTCCTTTCCCTCTTCTTCTTCGAAAACTCTGGAACCCCAAGGTTCCGAATGCCCCTTTGCCTTTCTTCCTTGCTTTCTTTGGAACTCCGAAACCCCAAGGTTCTGAAGTTCTCTTCCTTTGCTCTTTTTTAAGTTCCCCAGAACTCCGGAACCCTGAGGTTCCGAGGTTCTTTCCTTGTCTTCCCGACTTCGGGAACCTGAGTTTCCGAAGTCCTCGGACTTCTTTCTGGCTGGCAACACTTCCGGATGGCGTGATCAACACTCAAAGCTTTAAATGCTTAGATGACTTTTGTGACTTGTGCACCTTCCTTTGTGGAGCCATAGGGGTGCATTTAATGTTTTTGGTAGGATTTCCATCAAGAGAGGTATAGGGCCATGCTTGTTGTGGTGACTTATGTCATGTCTACATGCTCTGACTTTGGAAGGTCAGTCAATCCACCCTTCTCAGGGTTGCCTTTTGTAGGTATGGCTAGATTGCTTGCATGTACAAAAGTCAAGTGAATGCACTTCCTTGCACTCCTAGACTGACACATAGGGGTCATGATCATTCTTGTAACCAATTTTCTATATAAAGGCTGTTAAGCCTCATTGTAAGGGGTTCTCTCCTTGCTGACTTGAGCTATTCTATGCTCTTTCACTTCTCTTGTATTTATCTTGCATTTTATGCAACTGTAAGTTTGGCCATTGGCCTTATAATGAATTGAAATCACCATTCTTGCCTTCCTTCAAACTTATGTATGTTGTGTAACCTTCATCATAGGTATTTGTTTTGTGGCTCTTCTCTCATATATGCCATGTTAACTTATTTCTGAGTGACTTGTGGGAAACCTTCTCCCCTCTTGACATTCAACGAATTCTAACCTCCATACATGCATTGGGGTCACTCATACAACTGAAGTTTGTACATCTCCTGGGTATTTCAGTTAATTTTTTGTATCATTTCGGGTAGGAAGAGTAACAATCTCTTCTTGGTGCATCACCTCCTTTTATTTTAAGTAGTTCTCTCTTCCCTTTACCTTTGCTAGTTGATACGATAGGCTTAGGAGTAAGTTTTGAAGTGTTGAGTTGGTTCAACACCTGCACCTGGATTGAGAAGGAAGACGGCCTTCTCCGGAGATTCAACCCCCTTGCGCAAGCTCCCACACTTCGGGATTGTTTCCATGTTTCACAAGGTTGCTGAGTTGATAGCTCAGCAAGGGTGCAAGCTTTTGTGATAACAGCTACCTTCCTTAAACTGTGGTGCAGTCCCTTTTTAGAATTTTAGGAAATACACTATTTTTTCGTATTTTACAAATGTTAAAAACTTGATTTAAAAGCTAGACTATGAAATGAAACCCTATACTTTGTAATGATCAGCAATAACTACTCTTAGAATCATACATTTGTCAAAATGACAGTAAAGCCCCTCTATGATATTTTTACAATTTTTTTTTTCTGTGTGATTTTACAATATCGTAATGACTGAAAACAATGATGAAAGTAAATGCAATCAAACCCTAGGTAATTATAATGTTAAGGGAGCTAAAACTGCAAGCTAACAATATGTAATTTGTGGTTTTATTTGATCTATCAAAAACTGAAGTGAATGTTAGAAGTCTAAAACCCTTAGCTAAAGTTGATTAGAAGAATGAAATTGAAGAATTAATCATAAGCCCTCATATACTACAGACCTGGTAATTAATGGTGCAAGGTAAATTTAGAGATCCTCATAAATAACAGATCAGATTATGAAAATAGTGAATAATGGTGCAGTGGCAGACTAATCAATGACCGCACAGCAGAAAATAGTTTAGAAATGAAGTGGTGAACAATATTATTTTTATATGACAGCAAAATCAGAATTTTAAGTACTACCAGCAATATCGCAGCACCCCAAACATCACACAAGCATACCTAATATTATCCAAAGGCAGCATTAGAAAAATTAGGACTTGTAAGGTGGTCCCTGCAAACAAACTCCCCCAAAATATATTAGTTATGCTGTAATTAATTCCTCCAGAAGGCTGCACTCTACAAAGATTCTGTGTACGGCAGCACTAAGGTAATAACATCTGATTCATAAGGCAGCAATAAATAATTTTTACTGTTATCACAAACATGAAATATGGCATGGCAGGTGTGCAGCCAAGAATAAAAAATATTAGCTAGGATAGGATGGTGCAGGTCCATTTTCATCAATTTTCACCACTCCATATGACTGACTTTTTTCTCTTAGGGAGTCTCAGCTTGATTTCATATGTTACAATTGTCAATAGTGCATGCTTTGATAGTTATAGCTGCTAATAAAGTTTTGATACTCGTGTGTGTTGGAATCAATGAACACTGAGAGGGGGGGGGGGGGCAGTTATCAAATTTGTTAACCTGATTCTTTATCCACCGGATGCACAAGTAAGAAACTGAAATGCAGAAACACAAAGCAAACAAGCACATAACCATAACACCAATATTTTTATGTGGAAACCCGGAAGGGGAAGAACCACGGTGGGATTTGAATCCACAATATTATTATACTATGGTCAGTAGTAGAACAATATTTCATGAGAGGATGCACATGCATTCAGGCACACTGCCTAGAGCTCACTGCTCAATTACAAAAGGGCTACAACTCGGAGGAAGGCTCACTACCTTATAGGCTAATACAAAATGATTACAATGAGTAATGAACTGAAGAAAAGCATCTAACTATGCCAAATGATAGTTCCGGTCAGGCACAATGTGATCCGTTGTTGCTGTTTAGATAAACTGCTTTGTTCTGCTCTGCTACTAATTATCGGATCAACAAAACTTAAGGTGCGCACGTGAAACTGCGCTCAATCACTCCCAAAATCATCTCACACATCATATCACTACCCAAAAACATTATCCAAGTCGATCTTATATATCCGCACTAACAAAATTGATCTCCCACAAGTCGGCTTCACAAAATATGAAAATATGAAACGTGTAGCTTCAAGTCAGCTCAAATCTTCACAAAACCATATTCCGGATCCAAAACATATGATCACATGCCTCCCATACGTCGCTCCAATTACTTCGAACTTACCAACAACCACTAGAATCACCTCAAAGAATCCGGTCCACACGTTACAACACCAATAATGGAGATAACCTTGTTTTACTGCTCTACCGGATATCGGACCTTCTACCATGCTTAAGAAACAACACTAGAGGATGGGATTGCATGATAATCTGCTTCTCATACTCAATCAAATTAACTCTGATCATCAAGACCAAAGAACACATAACCGAAAATGAGAAATGCTCACCAAAACTGTACACTGAGTATCACCGACAAACTTATACCAAAACTTACTCACGACATCCGGATATCCCAAACTTCATACCGGATAAGATCAATAGGCTAAGTTGCCATCAATGACAACTCCTATGAAATCTCATGCACTAGACATCATCAATCTTCACTGAAGCATCACTGGAATAGTGTTTTATGCCAACAATCTCCCCCTTTGGCATTGATGGCAACACTGTGAAAAATGATAAGTGTTCCAAAACTCCAAAAACACTGCAAGCAATCCGATAATTTGAAATGTGTACACTCAACTGACTCCCCCTAAGAATGAGCATCATTTTTCACTGCTCTCTCCCAACTCTCTTCCCCTTTGACATCAATGGCAAAGGGTAGGAATCCACCAAAACTTATGTACAAATGAATGCAATAATTTACATGAATTTAAAGCGAGGGGTTTGAACCTGTGAGCAAGCTCTGATACCATTTGTTACAAATGTGGTTGCCGTTGCACCAAAAGATCGACTTGTTAATGCCCGATACAACAACTAGACTTATAGAATCCACAGGAGGTGGTTAAGCCATGTCACAAACCCGAGCGCTGCACTGGACAACACAAGGAGACCAAGGGTGCACACCTTGCAACAATCCCACCCCAGCGCGAGGGGTTTGAACCTGTGACCAAGCTCTGATACCACTTGTTACAAGTGTGGTTGCTGTTGCACCAAAAGATCAACCTGTTAATGCCCGATACAACCAGTAGATTGTAATATCGCCAATAATTTTTTATTTATTTTTTAATAGTTTTACAACAAACCAATCACCCGTTAGGGTTAGAATAATGCAATCCAAACCAACTGAAAGGAACCCTTCCACCTTTTGATCACCGAGAAATCAAATTGGGAGGGTGAGAGCATACGGTGATAGGGGATCATTAGATGCAACACTAAAATTGCAGACTACAATATTGGGTGGCAAGCCAACCCCTTCCACTTTCCAGCGGGTAAAAACAAGGAAACTTGGCGGTAAACCAGCCAAGGAAACAAAAGACATTCAAACACAAATCACTCTACCACGATATTTCAGCGGGAGGACTTTTCACTAAACAAACTCAACTCAACCGCTAATGCAGCAGGAGGACAATTACAAACAAGGATCACTCGACCGCTTGTGCAGCGGGAGGACTGAACAACAAACTGAATTACAAAATCTGAAGGCGGCCAAGCCGGCCTCTTCCACTTATATTGTGGGAATTACAATGAAGTACTTCAGATACAATAGAGGTTAGTACTACTAACCAACAATTACAATGATGAATTCAATGAAGTACTAGGAATCATAACAATGGAACTCAGAGAAATACAAGCTAAAAAACAAATAACCAAATTTGATGTAAAGTACGAACAACTCCAGCAATGGACCAACACTGAAAGTCTCACAACTCTCCCAAAACAGCTCTGAATTGCACACGAAGACAGGCAAATGAAAGATATGACCAAGATTACCAAGATAGGATCACAAACTGGCACCAAAAACACCACCAACAAACAACACGCAACCCGAGGCACCTCCAGAAAAGTATGATGAGCACTGGAAGTTCGATTTGCAGCCAAAAATCCAAACTAACACCAAAATGCACCCCACTCCAGAGCAATAATCGCCTAGCCAAGACGAATCCGATGAGCCGCTACCCAGAAAGATCTGATGCACAGGTAGGGAGATACGAACAAAACCACAGTTCAGCCAACACCAAACCAGCAACTAAGAAAACACTGAACACACTGAAAACTGAAAGCACACTCTCAAAACTTCTCCAACAAACACACTAATCAGCTAGGTATTGTTTTTCAAGTACAAAACTGTGCAAGCTAGGAATGCACAACTTCGAAGCTCAAACTCAATCACCATTCCGGCAGCATAATGTTATAATTTCTCCAAGATGATGAGAATGAGGCGCCCAACCTTGTATATATTATATAGATTTCTGAATCTCAAATTCAAATGTAAATGGCGCCAAATTCCCCTTAATCTCATTTGCATTTCATTCTAAGTGGGCCCCCATGCTAGGTGTCCACACTTAGGCATAAATCACACCACATTGTCCTAAGTCCACATTTGCATCAAAAAATATTATAACTTTATTGAATTTTGCACTTAATGGCGTCTAATATGGAGTCAAAATAACTTGCCTTCCCGACTTAGGAAAATATCGATAATATGCACTCTTTTCCAAAATTGATCAATAAAATAATTAAATATCAAACTTTAGGATAAAGTAATAATATTTAATTAATCAATTATAAATCAACTACTGATCACTGCAAAATGAAACTTTGAATTGATGTGTAGGAAATCACTAATTTGAACTAGATTGGAGCTCTGCCCAAGACTGCCAAAAATAACATTGCCTGAACTGACACTTACTAAAAATAGTAAGTCATGAGAATAACTCGAAAAACATGCTTATCGAACCTTGTGAATGAGCTTGGAAAACCCAAAAAAACCTCAAAATCTAGTTAGCCGCCACCAACTTACTAAAAATAGTAAGTTCGGAAATCACTTCAAAATAAGATGCATGTTATACCTCTGTGAAGCCCTCAAAAAACCCATAAGGAATCCACAATCAGAATCGAAGAATCCCTACCAGACAAGCATCAATTGGCTCACATAGTATTGCACAAAAATAGTAAACCTTAATTCCTGATTCCAATCAGCCTACGGGTCTCCGGAATAGGTTAATGGACCACTGGTTTCTCCTTACTGAGAAGGGGACATTACAGTCTGCCCTCCCCAAGATTGCTTGTCCACAAGCAATCGCAAGGTTGGATGCTGTAGAATTTCTTCATTTTCCCAAGTACCACAAGGAGACGAAGGGCACACACCTTGCAACAGTGTGGCACCCAAAAATCTGAACAAAGGGGTAGGAACCTCACTTGAGTTTTTGGCAATTTAGGAAAGGAAGGAACAATGGAAATACAAATATTTGACAAAGAATAGAAGTCCTGGATTTCAAATATAGATGCTTCAAACACATGCTCAATTCTATTTTCTTTATTAGGTTTACAATGTATATCCCAATAAAGATTGGGTATAATAATTCAAGACCAGTTGCTTTTCTGCAATAGAGGGGTGGTTGAAACATAATGGCACTTTATCATGGATTGTGCTGCTTATGAAGACATCTGTATGCAATTTAAAAATGAAATGGAGGTTGGTAGTGTAAATGAGCCATTTGAGGAAGCAAGACTTCACAAAACTGCTGGCTTCTTGATCAAGATTCACAACGGAAGAGTCACCATCGAAAAAGAACTTGGAAATTGTCAGGGGTATCGACTCTTGGTCCCTTAGACTGCTGGTCTCGTGGATGTTATTAAAATTACTTCAATTCAATTCATTCATTTGTTTTTTCAGCAGGGCTTTGAAATTCCTTTGAGTTCTGTGGCTTGCAGTTTTGCTTGTTATTGCAGGAAGCATGGTATAATAATCTATTGCCATTGAGTAAAACTATAAATCTTATTGTCATGTGGAAATTTGGTAATTTGATAATTGTAGGCCACTAGTGATTCTCTAGACTTAGATAAAATTTGTTCCTTATTTGTCCTATGTATACTAATGTGTTTTCAAAAAAATATTCAATTTTGTAGGGAATCTTTTGGAGGTTTGAGCTTCACCGTGGTGGTCAAAAGCTAATTGTCCCTGTAAGTCTTTCTCTGATGTTATTTACAACTAGCATTACTTTCCTATCATCTTGAGCATTACCTTTACAATTGTGTCCTTTTTTGAATTTTCTTATAGTTCTAAACAGTTGATCTATTAACCTGTTGGTTGGAGTCATATACTTTTTTTTTTGGAGAACTATTGCCTTGTAAATTATTAAGAACATGCACACTTTACATGTTTTATGCCTGTGATGGACTGTACACTTGTCCACAATAATGGATACAATCTATGGAATTCTGAGACATGGAAGATAGTTTATAGTTGGAATGTTATCTTTAGAGGTCAGAATTTCTCCTATTGAGCAATGTAGAGAAGAAGTGAAAGTTCGAATGTTATCTTAGAGAGGTCAGAACTTCTTCTTTTGGGAAATGTAGAGAAGTGAAAGAGAAGGTGCAATTATATCCAAAGATCAAGAAGACTGCACCTAAGGCTGAATCAGAGGTTTAGGACGTACCTAGATGGAACTGATGCAGATGAGAGTTCAAAATAAGAACGATCTCATACTCCACTAGTCAAACATTCCACTGAGCAAAGGAGAGCACTTGGAAGGTGTAAACCATATTTCATTGTATTTTTTCATTATCTGCTTATGGTGATGAGCTTAGAACTATGGAGGTAGTTATATCGGAGGAAATTAAGTCCTAGAAGGAAGCCATGGATGAGAAGATGCCATTCTTGTAGAAGAAGAGGCTTGGGAGTTGGTTGCATTGCTTTAAGGAAAGAAACTGGTTTGGTACAGATGGGTCTTCGAGAAAAAAAACTAATTTTGACGGTAAAATTGAAAAATGCAAGGCAAGTTGGTGGTAGAGAGTGATTCCCAAATTGAAGGGATAGATTTTGGTGAGATGTTCTCTTTAGATGCAAAGTTAACTTCCATTAAAAATTTGTTTTCAGTTGCTGTTGTATGAATGTTAAGACAACCTTTTTGCATAGGGATCTAAAGAAGGAAAACTTCATGATATAGTGTGAGCAAAATGCAGTAAAAGGCAAACAAAGGCTGGATTGCAGTTTGAAAAAATTCTCTCTATGAATTAAAGCAGTTACCTAGAACGTGTTATTAGAAATTTGATAATGTTTGTGATGAAGTTAGGGTTTGCTAGGGAAATATTTGATTATCGTGTTTACTCTAAGCAAGTTAATAATATATTTTTTTCTATCATTTAAGATGTTATGACATGTTAACCAATAACTATAAGGATATGATTATGGTGAGTAAATTTTAGCTTTGATTATATTTTGAAACAAAGGGTCTAGGGGCTATTAAGTTTATCTTGGTTATGAAGATTAGGAAATAAAAGATTAGCAAGAAATGTTGGTTGAGTTAGAGAAAGATTGTAAGTCATTTCAACTAGTGAAGATGAGTGCATGGTAACTTCACATGCTGTAAAGAGGCCCATGTGGCTTTGAAGATCGTGTTTACTTGTTGGCCTAATATAGAATGTAGTGATGATTAACTATGACAATTAGAATTCAATCAGTTCAGCCAAGAACCTTCATGCATGGACAAAGCACATTGATGTAGTATCATCTTGTTCGAGACATGGTGGAGGATAAGAGGGTTTTGATTGAGAAGGTGGACAATTCAATGAATGTTGCATTTTCATCGATGAAGTTAGTGAGGATAAAGAAGTACATATTGGCGCAAATTGGCTATGGTCGTTTTTACCCTAGCTATTAAGTTAATTGTGTTTGTTTTTGATCCCTTATGCAACGTATACAGGTGGGAGGTTCTTAGGAATGTGTTGTATACTTTGCATGTTTTACACCCGTGATGGATTGTACACTAACCCACAATATTGGGGTGCAGGGAATCAATAGAGGTTCTTAGGCCTAGGGTTTTATGCCCATTGTTTTATAATAACTCTTAATGGTATCCTAAAGCAACATTCCAATAATTAAATGGAAATGGGTTAAGGTTATTATGGGGGATAAGTATCTTATTTATGGTTAGTTTAAAGCAAGGTTATGTTGTTAGATTGACTTCAAAAGTCGGAGTTGAAGATGTCATGTATGTCTTGTCGAGAACATTGGAACTTTGCCTTGTATTATATTCATGTTATTGAGATTAATACATCAACTATACTTTGCAAGTTGGTTTTTTTCCCATAATAGTTTTCCTATCTTTTGTTGTCTCCTAGTTATTCTATTGAAATTTGTATAGATTGATTATAATTCTAGTTTTTCGAGCACTCTACAACTCGGGGTCCCTTGCCCTGCGAAGGTCGACTCCTCACAAGCAAAGGCTCAGGTGAAGGCGACCTTCTATGGTCGAGGCGGGGAGCATTAATTTCAATCTTTGTGGCACGTGGGGGGTTGTTTATGGGACATGAATCCCTGGGGGTTCTGCATAATGATTCTTTAGTGGCGGATGAAGAGAAGAGCAAGACATTCTTGCCGGTGGTGGTGGGCAACCGAACTACTCCTGAGGGTGCTCGATTCGTGGCTGTGCGGGAGGCTACAAGTGAAGAACAGCCTAAAGATGGAGGAAGAGGTAAGTTTTCTTCCAATGCCACTCTCATCGTTAAACCTAATTCTGAAATGAACATAGTTTTGGATGCAGAGAGAAATGGACTTAGGGATATTGCCATTTTTCTGGCAGTGCTTGACCCTGGCAAACTCCTCCTCTAGGAACTATTTGAATAGCTGGTTGGAGAATGTGTAGGTCAAAATATTAGGGTTTAATTTTACATTCTGTAGAATGGTTTAGAAGGGTTTATTCATTATTTTTTTCAAAGAGGCTAAGAGCCAAAAGGAAGTGATTAAGAGAGAATTTTGGATGTTAGGAAATGGTTGTTTTAGAGCCATTGGGTGGACTCCCGAGGCTAATAATGCGAAAATCCTTGCCCTGTTGTGCCCTAGATGGGTGACTATAAAAAATATCCCCCCGGTTTTGTGGAAATGCCTTCCAAAAGCTTTGGAAGTAGCTGGTAATGTTTTAAGGATAGATGAAACTTCCTCCTTACTGCCACCATGGATGTAAGATTCTTGATCTCTATCAAACTTGGAATTGATAATTCCGCAGGAAGTAAGATTTGGAGTGGAAAATGAGATCTTTGTGTGCCCTATGGAGTTTCTGGGTGGCATTAATGCCTATTTCCTTTGTAGGAAAGAGGGCCATATTAGGAAGCATTGCCCACTATTGAAAAGTAATATCCAAAATGATAATTTTGGCAAGAAGGTTTCTTCTTTGGCAAACCCTAAAGGTTGTTTCCAATCACAACTCTACTGGTTCTCTCAAAACCCCTGAATTTTTTCCGCCTCCTAAACCCCAATACAAGGTGGAATCTGCACCTTTAAGGGATCTGCATGCCAATTCTTGCCCCGAACAAGTTGATGCCTCTTGTAATGGCTCCATTATTGAAATTTTGGAGTTTCTCCATGCTGCAATCAAAGCAGCCTCCTGGTCTAAGTCTCCACCTTCCCCTGGTGTTATTAACACTGAGTTGCTTAAGGAGGATCGTCAAAACGCCTGTCCCAAGCACAGAGCATTGACTGCTCAACAGATTATCATAGACAAATTCATGAAGATTATTGAGACCAAGAGGAGAATTGAATCTCATATTAATGATTTCGAGGTGGTGGTGATCTTTGCCAGAGCTGAGGGCACCACCTTGGATAGTACGCTCCTTAGTCTTAGTAACAATCAGGAGATGGCTGGTAGAGGGGGGAAGAATGGTCCTATTATTGAGGAGTTGACTCAAGAGTCTATAGATTATATAAGTAAGCCTGTGGAATCCCAGTTGATTCCTAGTGAAGCACACAAAACCAAAGGGATTCAACAAGATTCCTATAAGATTGACAGGAATACTCTTCCCTCCACTAGCACCCATAGCTGGGAGGTTAAGGAGGCTATGGAGCCTGCTAGCCAGGGTGATGAGCCAAGCCTTGGAGGAGGAGTGGATGGTATAAGAAGTGAAACTCGGGAGATGGAGAACGCTAGGACTTCTGATTTTGTGGAAGAGAAAAGAAACAGTTGGGCCATAGTTCCTTATTCAGGTGATACCAACAAAGATCTGTAAGATGAAGCCATGAAAGAATATGGCATCAAAAAGGCTAAGGATAAAACAGTGAGCAGAAAGAAGACTAGCAAGAAGAAAGAAGGCACTCAATCTTTGGTGGCAGATTAGGTGTTTGAATTCAAGAAGAAAAGGGATAGACCCAATGGATCTATAACGAGCATGGCCGTGTAAAAGGGAACCGATAGTCAATTGCCCTGAATGCTATTATGGATATTACTCCCTAAACTAAGATGGAATTAAATTGTGTCTCTTGGAATGTTAGGGGACTGGAGTCCCTAGACAGGAAGTATGTTGTTAAAGGATTTCTCAGACTATACAAAAATATGGATGTGTTACTACTGCAAGAGATTGAGGCGGTCCAATTCACTCTAGATATCAATTTGAAGTGTATTTTGAGGGATGTGGAGTATTTGACTGCTAATCATGCTAGGGGCAAGGGTGGTGCCGCTATCTTAATTATTCATAAGTGGAGTAAGTTTGTGGTGAGGTGGGGTTGCTCACCTTGCAATAGATTGGTCCGGGTGGTTTTAAGACTCAAGGAGAAGGAGATTGGCATAGGCTTGGTATATGCTCCCAATGATCATAAAGAAAGAATTGAACTCTAGAGATGGATTGCGCAGATGGAGGATGTACTTGGGTGCTAGGGGGTGATTTCAATATGATTGAATGGCCTACTGATAAGCTAGGAGGTAGCAAATTTGAATGGAAAGGAGAGGAAAGATTTTACTGGAGTAGGATGGTGAATAAATTAAGATTGTTTGACTCATTGGCTGGTAGGAAGAATGAAATCAAAGATATTTGGTTTTCCTGGTGCAATTTCCAACAGGGAACCAAGAGGATTTACAGCAGGTTGGACAGGTTTTATGCTAATAGGGATATGTTGCAGTTCAAGAGGAACAATAATGGGAACAGTGTGAGAGTTATCCCTTACACGCTATCTGATCATCACCCAATCTAAACAGTTGTTTTATGGGTAGTTTAACCCCTAAGTCAGTAAGCAAAAAGGAGAATTTTGTCTTGAACACTAGTTTAGTAATGGATGAGGATGTTAATTAAGCAGTACTCATCATTAAAAATTTTAAAGTGAAAAACAGGGCACTACCTAATGTAAGAGACAAATGGAATCAAAATGTTCAAAGTTGGAGATGTTTGTATCAGACTGTGGGAAGGAAGAAAGCCAAAGATCTCAAAAAAATAGAGGCTGAGATGCATGACAAGCTGATTGTTGCTGAGGAGCACATTCAAAATAACCCTAGCAATAAGGATACCAAGGAAGCTTTATGGTAGGCCAAAGATGTATTAAGGAAGCCACAAAACTTCAAGATCCTAGGTCCTAAGACCAGAGCAAGAATAAACTTGTTGGAACACGAGGACATAGGGTCAAAACTTTTCTTTCAATTACCAAAACAGAAGGAGGCTAAGGAAAATATTGATTGTATATGGGAGAGGGATTGTCATGTCCCCTCCTTGATCATTATATATATAACCTAAATTAATTATTATTATTAATTAATATAATAATTACCAATTATTTATTATGTATTTATTAAATTAATAATTTATAAACATAATTTACATATTATGTTTATTACTAATGCTATTATTTATTTATTACTTACATGAAACATACTTTATTATTTATTTATTAATAATTATATTCTTGAAATATCAAAATGAAAAAAACAAATATATAAAAAGAATTGTTAAAAGAATATCGATTTGACTAATCAATAATTACTAATAACATGAATCAGTATGGTGGGTAGTGATTATAATAACCTCTATATCATTACCGATAGTTTAGAGAGGAGGCACGAGTTAGATGTTATTAACACTGACTCCCTTAATATTGTTGTTAACTCCGTTAATGACACATCAATGAAAAGGGACTACATGATAGGATAATCTGTGATGAAACAGTCATGATAGGAATCGCATAGTAAATGAGAAACAAATTGAATATAGTCAATTGATGAATATGATGAGTTGTCATTAATATTTGTTAACAATCAATAACAGGGGTGCGATTAAGAGTTAGTAAAGAAATAAAAAGAATAGGGTGACGAGGACTGTGATCAATGAAGAGGTGCATTTAAGAATGTAATCTGCAAATGAAAAGGTGCATATGATCAATAAAAGATTATAAAGAAAACAATTTGTTTGCATCTCTTTGAAAAAACACACACTGTCTCTTAATAAAGAGTGACATCTTTTGAAAGCAAGATAAAAGATATATATATAGAAATCACAATTGGAGTTTGAAGGGGAATAACATGGAGAAGAGAATATATATATATTATTGACAGCACGAATCAGATCAGATCAGAACTGTTATTAAGTTACAGGCAGTAACATCCTTGTTCTGGGTGGTATGCATGGGGATATGCTTAATATGTATACTTAATATAAGAAGCCCGATAATGTTTTTAGGCAGAATTTAATATTAACGTAGATTGCTATATGTATTGTAGTTATACATAATTTCATAAGTGGCAGACCCAATCTTACATGTGTCAGATCTGTCTGCCTTTATCAGCTACTAATATATTAATAATTAATGTCTTTTAAGCAGTGGTAGTATTAATGATTTATAAAAAGGTAATAAGACAAATATTTAATAATCTGTAATATAATTATATATATATGTACATAGATAAAAAGATGTTTTGATCAGAAAAATAATAATATTAGATCAATAAAAAATTAGAAAGAACTCTTAGGAAATAGTCAATAAGAAGAATAATGAGAATAATTGTCTAATGAGGAAAATACATAAGTACTTGTCAATAGTTAATAAATGACTGGTTCCATGTTTAGTCTCTCAACCAATAGATTAATTATGTTAAGCAGGTAGGGGACATTACAGGGATAGAAGCATTACTGATCAAAATGATATTCTTAAAGCTTTCAAGCACTTCTATTCTTCATTATTCAGTCTTGAAGATGAGCTTGGAAAGAAAGGCTCCAGAGATAAGATTAGAAGTATCATCCCCAATATGGTTTATAGGGAGGATTCTATCAGGTTAAGCAAAGAGATTTCGGTGGATGAAATCAAGAGTGCCATCTCTGCCCTTAGCAATGATAAAGCACCAAGTCCAGATGGGCTACCAGTGGAATTCTACAAAAAGAATATTGAGTGGATTGTGGAGGACTTGTTGAATATATATAGTGAAGCCATTGATACAGGTTCTTTAGGTGGGGAGACAAACAATGGCCTTATCAAGCTCCTCCCCAAAGATGGGGATAGATCCTTGATTAAAAATTGGAGACCAATCACTCTGCTAAATGTCTCCTACAAAATCTTAGCCAAAATTTTAGCTAGAAGGTTGGAGGATGTCCTCCCTAAGGTTGTGCATCCGACTCAGATTGGTTTTGTCTAATGTAGGTATATTTTGGAAAACTTGCTGACCTACTGGGAAGCCATGAACTAGGCTAAAAAATCTAACCCATCATCTGCGTTGCTGTTATTGGACTTTGAAAAAGCTAATGACAAAATTGAGTGGAGCTTTGTATTTATGATGATGGAAGGCTTGGATTCCTAGTGACATTTTATAAAATGGTAAGGACCCTAATGACTAATGCTAAAGCCTATGTTGAAGTTAATGGACACAGGTCTGAAGGATTTGAGCTTTCAAGGTCCATCTGACAAGGATGTCCTTTGGTACCTACTCTCTTTGTTATTGCTGTAGATGTTCTTTTTTACTTGTTGAGGGACAACCTCTTATCCACTAGGGCCAGAGGGTTAACCTTACCTAATCAAGAAGAGCTATCCAATGTTCAATTTGCAGATGACACTGCTATTTTAGTGAACTTCTCCGCCCTAATGGTTAAGTTGGATATGTTTTGTGAGGCTTCAAGGAGTAGAATTTCTTTGTCTAAATCCATAATGCTTGGATGAGACTCCCATCCCCCACATTGGTTTAGCAAATACTCTCTAATGTGGGGCAGTCCGAAGCACTGTTGACGTGTATTTTGTACACTATCAAACACAGAATAAAATACCCAAGGGTACCTTATCCTCTCTTGAGTAAAGCCTCTGAATGCTGAAGATATCGCGAGAAAGGATCAATCAGGGTGACTTCAAGGTTCTTCGTTGTAGGATCTCTATGTGTGGATAAGCACCAGTGGTTGTTGTAAATGTTGTTTCTTCAAGGGGCCTTACGTTTTCGAGCTGCAGGAACATAATTTTCCTAAAGCTAACAGGTTCTCAAAAAAGATCAAAAGGTAGGGTTTGCAAGAGATGAATTCTAATCTAATCCTAAGAATGACTCAATGTAGGCTAGACTTGGTAAGATTCTACCAATTTTAGTATTGCCAAGAAGTTACAACTCTACTGGAATTGATGTGATCTTCTAAGGTGATTAGTGATTTTTCAAATCATCAAGAATTATAGATACTACCATAAAGATACATATCAATAGTTCAATAATGATTGAAGGTTCAAGCAATCTAAATATCTCCAGTTGACCACACAAGGCGTCCTTACAGTCAGTAAGAAGCTAGTGGTTTGGAACGTGAATCTCACCAAAGATCAAGCACAACACTTAGTCCTTCAAACTTAAATACTACTTCGACTGAGAATGATTCAAGAAAGTAAACAACCATGAAGATAGCCACAAGAATTGCAATAAAACACCATAACTTAAATATTTTATTGATCTCAAAGCCAAAATAGACAACAATTGTTTGAAATTCTTTCTTCAATACTCAATCTTGCTACAAAATAACTTTCTTCTCTCCAGAAGCTCTAACTATCTCCTTAATATCTACTCTCTAATCATCTAATTTCTAATTGACAAAATGAAAATGAGTGAGGGTATATATAGCATCCTCAATTACAATGAACGGCCCAGATCAAAAGAAGATCAATGGCTGAGATTCTGACACCTAAACCCTAATTAGGGTTTGTTACAAAAAGTTCCCTTTTTGTTGAACATTATTAAATGCATAGCCAAATATTTAATTGGCACAAAAATCGAGGGAACATAGACCAATGATAATTAAGATGCCACATCATTTTATAACAACCTCTCTTCTAGAACCTTATTCCCCTTCCAATGTTCTTTCTTAGCATATGCAACGAATCTGGACAAAATTCCTTCAATCTCAGCAATAGGAATCTTGGGAAGATTCCTCATTCGCTCCTCCAAGTGGATAACCTGATCAAAGGCCTTGAGAAGAGCAACTTCCCATCCAGGTTCGAGTTCTTTGATCTTCTCAATCAGGAGCATATTAGTGAACATTAGATCCCGTTGCTCATCTGTGATGACATTCTCATCTTTGCAAAAGATGACCTTGACTCTTTCTTCCAACTCTTGAAGGTCCACATCTGTCTCAACTTCGATCCTCCTGCCAAGAATGGTACACAATACTTCAAACACCTTATCCTGAATTGGATGGATGACGCCCTCAACTTGATTGCATTTGGTGCTGATGTCCTCGAAGAGAACCTCTTTCATCTGGAGTAGAGTTGACCACTGAAGTAAATTATGAGCTCCTCCATCCATTATCTTTTCTTGTGCTAGGATCTTCCTTGGTGTTTGCCTGATTACTTGCAAAACAGGAAGGATAACATCTCTAGTGTGAGCGAAAGCGGCTACCGTTATCATTAGGTTGTGGACTATCTCAAGGACCTGGATAGCTCGGTGGATTGTCTGCATCATTCTTGTTGTAAATTCAACGGCTACTGTGTGGGATTTGTCCATCCAAGAGCTCATAAGCTGAACCAAGCTCTTGACTCTTTCCGCCTCGCCAACTGATTCAAGGGGAAGTTCTTGCACAGGAGACACTGCTGGATCCTGACGTCCCAAGGGCTGATTGAGATGACTAAAGTAGCCTCTCCAAGCACCTCTCTCTCTCTCAAGCTTTCTATTCTTTTCCATTTCTTCGTTAAGCTTGTCTTTAAGTGCTTCAAATGAATTGGTTGCCTCATCCAGTGCCTGTTCAGTAGTGAGTGGACCAAGCTCAAATGTTTCTACATCATATTCTTCTGCAAGAATTTCACCTTCATACTTGTCCACTACTGGTGTAGCTATCTGCAACTTCCTAGATCCTGTCTCATCTCTGATCACCTTGGACATCTTGATGGCCTTCTTCTTCTCCGTTACTTCTTGAGAATTTCCAATAAGGCTCTCTAAGTCAATTACATCATCTTCATCTTCAATCACAATCACCCTTGTCAGTCTCTCCTTCAACCAATCTGGAATGGCGGATCTCGTCTCTCTAACTTGTATTTCCTTAGGCAATGGTTCGTCTTCTCGGAGAGGAGATGTCACTTCATCATCATTCTTCTCTTCATGTAGCTCATCGACTTGGGGAGATTGACCTGATGAATGCTGAGTTGCTTGCCCCTTTTCAGGTTTATCATTCTGTACCATCGACTCCATAGATTCATCAACCTCAGGCACCGTCTTCTCTTGTCCTTCAACTTGACTTGTCCTTTTTTCATGTCGAGAAGATGTGCCTAATGAGCGATCTCGATTGGCCTCTTGCTTCTTCTTGGAGGGCTCTCTTTTCGCAGGTCTTTCTTTCCTCTTCGCGCCTCTAGGATGAGAATTGCCTTCACTTGCGCTTGCTCCTCCTCCTTCTGGTCTTTCCTCCAAAGTAAAAGTCATTGGTATGTTCTGTTCTCTTAACTTTTGATGTTGTACATCCACCCATCTGCGAGTACATGACAAAACGGGAGCCATCAAAGCTCTCAAGTCCAAAATCTCAGGCTCGTTCCAATCTATCTTCACTGCTTTGTCTTCTCTGTCATAGGATGACTGGAGATGTCTGCCACTGTCCTGAGCTTGATCGGCCACTCTGTAAACTTTGCATTTCCTGATGAAATCTAAAGGTAATCTGGAATGCATCTTTCTTTTCACTTCTAAATCACTTGAGAGATTCATCCAAAAGTCCTCTACCTGAAATTCGTGCTTGTACTTCCTACCAGCTGTCTCTTCCATATAACCATGAGGATCGAAATTCTCCCTCGAGGCAAAGAACGTGAATGAATATAAGGCCAATTCCCTCTCTGCATCATCCAAGGCTTGAGTATTAGGACATACCACAACTGAATTTCCCAATATGATGGGCACGGGAATTCCATTTCGATGCTTGTGTCTGAATGCCTTTGCATAAGCTGCCAACTATCTGGCTACCTCAAGTAGTACTATCCTATTTGTCGGATACCTTGGCAACATGTAGGGAGGTGAAGGACACCCATGAACTCTGATATATGTAAACTTTTGAAACTGGATGAACCAAGCACCATACCTCTTCACAAGCTCTTGTGCATCCAGAGATAGTCGATTGTGAATCCCACCTTGCAATATCCTAGTGATGTTCATCGTGAAGTTGTCATTGACTAACTTGTAGTCACCTCTAGGAGGATGATGCAAATGAACATAAGAGTCACAAACTCTCACTTCTCCAGGTCCTCTTCCGATCACTCCTCTGTGAGGTAGCCCCGCATATTCGAAACTCCTGATCAAGGCATATATGACGTATGAGCTCATGTGAAACGATTTGGTAGGCTTTAGTCTTCTTAACTGCACATCCAGGCAATGGCTAATAATTCTAGCCCAATGAATTGTTCCTTTCCCTTGAACTATCACTTGGATGAAGTAGAACATCCACTTCTCAAAGTAGAAGGCTTGAGGAGCCCCTGTAACTCGATTGAGCAAAGTTATCAAATCTCTGTACTCCTCTTGGAAGTCGATCCTATGTGGTGTGTTGGGAATCTTGCTCAGGCGAGGACGACTTTTGAGTAACCAATTCTTATTGATGATACTCAAGCAAGTGTCGGGATCATCTTCATACATTGTCCTGGCTCCTTCTAGGCTTTTGTAAATCATATCTCTATGCTCTAGAAGATGGAGAGCTTCACTTATAGCCTCCTCTGAAAGATAAGCCAAAGTGTTCCCTTCCTTGGATACGATCGATCTTGATTGTGAGTCATAATGGCGGGCACACTCGATCATCAGCTCATGACACTGGACTGCTGGAGGGAAACCGGCCGCCTTGATGATGCCACTTTCAATTATTCTCTTTGCGACAGGGGATGGCTTGCCAATGGAAGGGACCTCTCGAAACTTCTTCACACTGAAGTTTCCCAAGTTGGTATCTCCAATATTGCTCCACTTGGACACGATCCTGGTCTCCAATTCTTCGTTCCTTTGATCTTCCTTCATGAGAGCTGGATGACTAGTAGATGCTCCTACCTTTGGAGTCGCCATCTTGACACCTACAAAACGCTTCATAATTAGTAAAATATCTTGAAGAATAGCAAGGAAGATAAAAGATATTAATTAGGAAACCTCATGATAAATCTTGAGTTATCATTTCCTAATTAACTACAACAAACTTAGAATTTTCAAAACAAAGCACAAAATTCAAATCTTCAACATTGGGACTAGGATGATCTCGCCATACCTCCACTTGAGTACTAATTCTAAGAAATGATGCAAAAATAGGTGAATTCGCTAGGCAAAATGTAGATCAAAGTTCTCCCTTGAGCAAAATGTGCCTCCTTTAGTCTTCACAAGAATCAACTCCACCTCCTTCTAGCCTCCAACACTTGAGATAAATTCGCTCCAAATAGACTAGATTTTGCACTTCCTTCTTGCTCTCCAAGTTCGCACTTGAAGTAATGAGTGAATGATTGATTAAACTTGATCAAAACACCCCTATTATATAGGGCGCTCACTATTTTGCTCCCCCTAGGCCGACTTGTCAAAATAGGCCTAAAAAAATAAATAAATTTGCAAAAAGGAGAGGCCGACTTGATAAAATAAATAAAAATAAGTCCTCAAGCGCTCCATTTTTAATTTTAATTTCACAAAAATTAATTTTAAATGCCTTTATAATAAAAATTCAATTTTCTAAGGCTCAAAATTAATTTATTAAATGCCAATGTGTCTTATTAAATGCCAATTTAATTTAATTTTTCCATATATTTCGAAGTTAGCAATTTTGGCATTTAATGCAATTTGGAGGATGTTAATGCTCAAATATGGTAAAAAAAAATGAAGAATGCCACTAACTTCGCCCTGGACCCTTGGAGAGGGACAGGAGCGAACTTTCAATTTAGGCCTTGCATTCCTCATTTTTCCTCGGTCAAAACCTTATCTAGGCATTAAAACGGCATTTTTAATTGGAGTCTTGAGTTTAATTTCACTTGATCTCTAGGAGGGAAGTGTATCAGGACCCCTTTTCGCCCTGGACCCTTGGAGAGGGACAGGAGCGCCTTTTCACTTTTGGTCTCAATCCTTCACCTCTCGTTGTGGGGTAAGTAATGATCTCTTTCACTTGTTCCATACATGTTTAATTTGCTTCCGAAAGGCAAAATAGGTGTTCTAAAGATTTTTGCCTTGGGCCTCTAGTGAAGGACAAGAGCGACTTTAGCAATTTAGGCTAGGATTATCAAATTTTGAAGTCAAATCTTTGTTCACCATGCTTTAGAAGACCTTTTCCATCTTTGCACAACCTTACCTTAGCGTAATCTTAGAGGGAAGTTATTGGTTTTGTAAAAATCGCCATGGTCCTTCAGTGAGGGACAGGAGCGCTTTTGAGTCCTTTGTACAAATTCTTGATCACTTCAACTTCAAATTACCCTCAAGGCGTAGAACATCATTCTCCACTCCCTTCTGAATGTTGGAAACAAAAAGTTATCTCGAAATGTAAGGAAAGTGGGCACACTTAGAAATTTCGCCCTGGACCCTTGGTGAGGGACAGGAGCGATTTCCTTATTGTCATCAAAACTTGTAATCCTTGCCTCTCAATTCCACCTCAAGGCATTTCAAATATCATTTCAAACTTGCGCCTTGGCTTAGATTTGTCCAAACTTGGAGAGAAGGGCTGGATACTAGGTTTTTCGCCTTGGTCCCTCAGAGAGGGACAGGAGCGATTTTGCAAATTCAAGTTTATCTGTCCCTTGCTAGCCCTCCAAATTATCTTCAATGGGCAATACACGCCTTCTTCCATTCATTTCAATCACAAAACTTGCCTTGTCCTTGCAAGAAAATTGCACTTTTAGAAAATCGCTCTGGACCTTCAGCAAGGGACAGGAGCGCCTTTTGTCATTTGGGTTGATTTCCTCCTTTGCTGACTACTCAAATTATATTCAATGGACAAAACATGCTTTCCTTGATCTCTTCCAATCATAAAATCACTTTGATCCTGCAAGAACAGTGCAAATTTGAAAATCAAGCTCCGGACCTTCTAGTGAGGGACAGGAGCGAACTTTGCCTTCTAGGCCAAAATGCTTCATCTCTCATCACGAAATGTCTTTGCTAGGGAAGATTTCATCTTGTTACACGCCATGAATAAGAGTTCCAGTCCAAAGAAGGTCTAAAAATGTGTATATAAAGAATTTCGCCTTGGACCCTTGGAGAGGGACAGGAGTGAAATTACCCTTCTAGGCAAAACTCCATCATTTCATTGTCTTTAATCAAGTCTGGATGCTCTATCACGTTCATTTCGTCCTCCACCATGCCTTTGATATGTCAATTTGACCAAACAAGGTCAGGAATGACTCCACTAAGTCTTTTCGCCCTGGACCCTTGGTGAGGGACAGGAGCGATTTTGATGATTCAAACAAAATCCTTCATCATCTCGAGCTAAAACTCCTTCGGGCGGGTGGAGAAAGTCACTTGTTTTCCAATCATATGCAACACTTGGTCCTTTTTCACTGCTAGATGAGGGAAATCAAGTTTTCGCCCTGGGCCCTGAGAGAGGGTCAGGAGCGATTTCACCCTTTCTGGCTAAAATATTCAAAATTTAAGTCTCCAATCATTTCACAAGGCAGAGTTAGGTCATCTTCAAGGCCAGGAACCAGTTAGTAAGCCTTCTCAAAACAAGAAATTGCACTTAGAATGAATTTCGCCCTGGACCTTTGAAGAGGGACAGGAGCGAATCCTCTGTTTCAGGCTTCATCTTACCTCCAAAATTTGATCAAAATTTACCTAGGCAAGAACACACAATTTCACCTTCAAAATGCTAACACTTAAACAAAATTTGGATTTTCACCCCCAAAAACCCTGATTAGACCTAATATGAGACCTATCTGACTCTCTTGACAGGCACACCTTACTTCAACAATCTCAATCCTAGGGAGGACACTTAACAACTTTCAAAATTTGACTGGACTTAGCTTGAATAATGTCAGAAGGAACCCCTAAGGCTTAGTCTTAGCCCAGACAGACCACTCACTCACTCAAAACCCTAAAAGCAGAGAGAAGAACAGGCAAAACAAAAGGGAAAAAGAGGGGGTCCCCATTCTAATGGGGCGATGTGTGAAATGGTCACAACAAGCACCAAGTTAGATACTTGGGCATACCCTTTTCCATAAGTCCAAACCTCAAGGAAATGTGGTGGTGGGTTTAAGAGAGAATTGACAGGAAGCTAAGAAATTGGAACAAGCTAATGATACAGGTTTGTCAAAAGATTCTATCTTCATACAACATTTACTGTACCTCAGTTTGGTTATTTTGCAATTATCAGTGGAATCGTATCCAAAAACAAGTTAGGGAATTTCTTTGGTCAAATGGAAAAGGCATTAAAAAGATGCATGCTATTAGATGGAGATGGTGTACGATGAGCAAAAGTAAAGGGGGTCTTGGGTTAAAGGACCTAAGGCTTCAGGGTATGTCTATGGCTGCTAAATGGATTTTTAAGGCTTTACAAGGTATGGAGCCTTGGAAGATCCTGGTTAGACACAATATATCCAACTCTGTTTTGAAACAAAGACCGGCTTGGAAATCTCTCCCACTTAATGATTTGATTGCAGGACAATTTGCTGTCAAGCCTACTGTGTCTTTGGTCTTTAAAGCAATTTGGAAGGTTTGGGAAGGTGTCATGCACTTGATCTCTCACAATAACATTATTAATGATGACATGAAGATCTGTGGTGGACGATCCATTTGGTGGAATTTGTTTCATAATGGTAAACCCCTTGCACTCATTCAGGGTTGCTTGGCTAAGTGTTGGGCAGATAAGGGGAGAAGGTGTTGTAGTGATATAGTGAAGGATGGTCACTTAATTTCGAGGAATGAGTTATGCTCCAAGATAGATATTCCACAATCTCAATGGAGTACCTTTACTATGTGAGGGAGGCATCTAATATCCTTTCTCTTCCCAGGGTGTGTGAAATAATGATGAAAGATACACCCATTGTAAATGACCTAATGGATCTTACCTTCAGAGGTTAAAGCTAAGGATATCTACACACAAGTTGCTGATAAAGAAGACATTATTGAGCACATTAATAGGTGCTGGAATGTGAATGATGAAGGAGCCAAGTGGAGTAGACTCTTTGGCTACATTTGGGACAGACCTGTGGAACCGAAGAAGAAGTGCTTTATTTGGTGCCTACTGTTGCATAGGCTACCTATCCTTAAGTCTGTTGGTGTTTCTAATCTCTGCACTTGCTGCAGAGTGTCTGAATCTGCTACTCATATCTTCTTTGATTGTTTTTTTGCCAAAGAAATCTAGAACTTATTTGGTATTTGCATCAATGTTATTGTATTGGACTAGGAGAGTGTGGTAGGCTGTGTCAATCCTTTAGAAAAACGCTAATATCTTTTGGTCCGATGTCTCTGCGGAAATTCTATGGTTAATTTGGAAATTTAGAAATGACGATGCTTTTAATGGCAATGGAAGAATGCTTACTGAGTCTCTGTCTCTTAGGAGGCTCATAACCTATGATGTCTTTTGGCAGGTCACAGTAGTTATGAGATTGGCAAAAAGAAAGTTCGAGAAGCTGATTAAGGAGGGCACTGCCAGAGTTTTTTCATGGGAGATCTCACATGGCTATTCATGGACAAGGACCACTGAAGATAAGACCCCCTTTGAAATTGGCCTTTCCAATTTCATTGCTGAGTTGGAGGAAAAGAGAAAGAGGCAGGTAAGTGCAGTCAGGACAATCCCAATCTTAGTGGCAATACCGGGTGCCCAGTTGCAGTAGCAGAAGATATCCCAGAGGTTGTTCCAATTCCATGCAATGAAGGAAAAATTCAGGAATGGATGGAGGGGCCGGCTGGGTGGACAACTTGGTTCTATGATGTAGATGTTCGCTATTAGGGTTGAGAGTTATCTGGATATATTTTGATGCGTTCAGTTTTGATGTGATTTAATTTCTTTTTGTCCATTATCTGGACTGGTATACTCTACCTATCAGGTGATGTCTTGTTGATCTATCTTTCTGTTGATTATCAGGCTGTCTTTTTGTAGCATCTAACTTGATGAAACTATTATGATGTAATTCTCTATTATATTTAATTTAAAAAAAAATTGTATAGATTTTCTTTATATGGATTGTTTTTCTCATATAGTTATTATGGATCTAGTCTAGTTTCCTTTCATTTGGTATTAGAGATGGAATAGTTTATTAGATTTGTGTGAGTAGAGTGAATTAGTATTTTAAAGTTTTAAAGACATGAAACCTCTTAAAACATAGAGAGAGCAAACATCAAGACACAAACACCAATTTTCTCGTGGAAAACCCTTTCGGGTAAAAAACCACGACACACAATAGTTTTCATTAACAAATGGGCACTAACCCAAATTTCAAAAGTGAGCACCAACTCTCCTTGAAGCACCAACTTCAATAAGCTGAAGCACCTACTCTAATCTTTTACATACTCAAAAAGTACTGAAGCTTTTAGAAAGATCTTCAAATTTTACATTCAAAAATCTTGTCATATTCACATAAGCAGCTCCATTAAGTATCTGTCAAATATAAGATCCTCACTCTGAAAATAATCCTAGATTCCTCTGAATTGCACTCAACACAATCATATCCTCCTTATTTTCACCACTTCACAAGCTCAAGCATCCTTCACAGAGCACACACATCCTTTTTAAAACTTTACACATACGTATACGACCATGAACTGAAACAATACATAAACTTTTTGTTCTCATTCAATAAACATATCTCACGAACTATAACCACCCATAAACTTTTCAACTTGTCCTCATATGAAACACTAAGAAATTTATTAGTAGAATTTTTTTTTAATCAACAATAAAAGTGCAAGCTAAGAATCAGTCTAAAAAACGTAAGACATAGAGGAATATCTCATGCCAGAAATGGTCAGCATCCTCAATTAGAATCAATGAAGTCTGCAACATATGAAGTCTCATAGCCACGTTCACCTTTTTTAGCAAATAAAGGTCGGTCATGACTCCTTTATGAAACGACATCCAACATTGAATAGATAAGATGATCCAACTTCCATCAGAAATAATTAACTTATAAAAGCATTACAAAGTAAATGATATTCCCACTTATAGAGGGTGAGGCTGCATTGAAGGGTGGCCATGATAAACTCAACACAAAAAACACTTTTCTATTTTTGATCTAACATTCGTCAGTCATCATAAATAAAACCATTGCCATAGCTGAAATCTTATTTAGCGTTGAAAAAGCAACTGGTGACATGGCAATCAGATCTGGCCAGAGAAGTTGACAACAAGCAAGTGAAGTGGACAAACAACCAGTTCAAACAGATAACCACGTACCTCAAATATGCAGCCAAGTAGCTCAAGCAAGTAAGCAACCAAATCAAGTAGACAACCAAGTAGCTCAACCAAGCAACCATGTAGCTCAACTTAGCAACCAAGTGGCTCAAACAAACAATTGCTTACAACCTTGATCATCATCCTTTGACATCAATGACAAAATATCCAACAATCTCCCCCCTTGTTATTGATGGCAACTCCATCTGAAACCAACCTGAATCAAAGAAGTTCTGAAATAATATTGCTTGCCCTGATTTACTTACTCCCTCTTTGAGATCAATGACTAAAACCAACCCGCATAACTGAAATGGGGTTAATAGAACATGACAATGAAAACTCCCACCGAGTCCAAAGAACAATTCAATGATGGAGTGGAATCACTCTCAACTTCTCACTTCTATCATCATCAAGAATGTACAAATTGTTATAAACCCTACTTGCATCAGCAATATGTTTACTGTCTTTACTGAGTTCACAACAATCTGAATTGAAAACTAAATTGTGTCCTTGATCACACGATTGACTCACAATAGATTGTGTTTCGGACCTTCTACATTTAAAACCTTTTCAACTCTGGTCTCACCATCATCCAAAACAAGTATGCCTCTACCTTTGATTTTTGCAAATGTATTGCCACCAAAACTTACCTTACCTCCATTACTTTTGAGAGTGAGAAACTTACTCTTGTCTCCAGTCATATGCCTAGAACAACCATTGCCAACATACCATATGTCTTTTTCATTCTATGAAAGAAAGGCTGTTTGCACAATCAAGGATTCTTCTAAAACTTCTTTCTCCTTCTTCCTCCAAACCTTAATAACCTCCTTTACTTTGTCCTATTTCTCAACCTTCTTGTTCGCATTAGAGGAGTCTTCCATACCACTTTTACAAACTTTTGCTATGTGACCAAAGTTATTACATTTATAACATATAACATTGTAATTCCTTGGAGGAGCAAAAGAGTTCTTACTCATAAATTTGAAGTTATTTCTTGCAAACATTCTATAATTGATCGCCTTGTGTCCAAAATAATTGCAAGAGAAACAATAACCATAGAAGAAAGAATTGTTAAACCTGGTCATATGAGCTTGCCTTGAAAAGGGAGGCCTTCTTAAAGCATTTTTTTTGATTCTTGATCGTGAATTCTTTGTGCTGTCCACGTTGATCTTTTGCTGTTCTTCTTTTGTAGACTCAGAACTTTGACCTTCGTCAAGACCAACTCCACCTTTATTAGTGGATGATTTTTGTGTGTCAATGATTTCAGCCAATGACATGGAACTTTTTTGATTTATCTTCTCATGATTAAGATGTGTCAAAGATTTATCTAACTTTTTAAGTGAAATTATTTCAGCTTCGAGTCTCTCACGGTTTTCTTCCTTGAGCTTAAGCTGATTTCTAATTTCTTCTTCTATTTTCTTTGCTTCTTCAACTTGAACCTTTAAATTAACTATCATTTTTTTCTAAGTTACAGATTCGGGTATGGAATCGCGGATTTGGCAAATTATTTTTTTCATTGGGTATAGGTACATTCGTGTGTGTATATATATATATATATTATTCAAACATCAAAATTATAAAATATAATTATATAAACTATCACTACCATTATTGATTATTACAATGATACAATCCATACAAATATACAATGTAACTTTCCCATACACAAATGATAAATGACAAATCCATAATTTGCAATAAATATTTATATATCGTAAATGTAATATCATATTCATGATTTGCAAAAAAGATAATATTCAAGTTTCAAAATGTCACGACACAATGAAAATTCAAATTACAAGCCATCTATGGGATTTAATCTCCATATTCATCTTCATCTGAATTATCCAACCCAAGCCCAAGGTCATCAGTTGGTTCAAATTCAGCATCAATTGAACCACCATCGATTGGAATGCCACTCTCACTAGCTATGTGTCTCTCAAGTTCCATAGCTGCCTTGTCTATAGAAGACTTGGGCAAACTGTGCAACCGTAGCATCTAAATCAGCACACTCAGGGGCTAGATACCAATTCCTTGTTGCATCCGCATTATATTCAGGTTTCTTATGTTACAACAAACGAAGGTTGTAGTCCATGTAGACCAAATCCTCATCTTTCTTTGCACCTAAACAATTACGTTTGACTAAGTGGATGGAGAATGTACTCCAATTCTGCTCAGGTGAAGAAGAACTTGCAACCTGTTAAAAGTTAAAACATAATTAGAAATTTATAAATTATAAATAAACATATGATAGCATCAAATGGAATTGGAAAACTATAAAATAAAAAAATAAAAAGATACATACTTGGGAGAGAAGTTTAATTGCAAGAGGCTGCAAGTAAACGGAGCCTTGACCTTGTACATACCACCACTCATCAGCATCCATCCCATATCTAGCATGAAGAGCTACAACATCATGATTTTTTGTGGATACAAATTGGCCAAACTCCCGGAAGACAACATTTCTTGTCTCCTCATCTTGATATATCTTTTTAAAGGCAGCCCTATAGCTAGAAGCAACCTCTGCATCTCTTTATGGTGGCACCCTCTTGGTGTTGCAAGCATCTCTACACTATAAAATTTTGGCGTCAAAGAAAATGCTAAGAGATGTAAGGGGGTGGTCATCTTGTTCCAAGGGTCAACAACAATTTTTTGCACAACTTTGAAAAATGTTTCCGTTGGGTCATTTACTTTTCTTCGTATTACTTCTCTTATTTTCTCCACCATGCAATCCATGGCATCATAAATTTCACCTAAACATGGGCAATCGGTATCAACATACCTAATCATGCTCATGATGGGCTCAATGAAATTCAAAACATATTCCACATTATCCCACCATTTCTCATCAAGGATCAATGCTCTTAGTTTTAGAGCTCTTTTTGTGTTGGACTGCTTGCATACACTCTACAATCCGTTGATGACTATAGAACTCAAGGCCTCATGCACCTTCGCAAGTCATCTTAAGACGAGCGTGTGAGATGCAAATTGTGTTTCAGCAACCTAACATGACATAAAAAAAATACACATCATATATCAACTATAAAAAAATAAAAATTTAAAAATTAAAAAAATAAAATTCAAATTAGTAATTATCTTCAACAACTCCAACTTGGAGAAGGTCCTAAAAATGGCTTGTGACATATGATGATTAGTCACAAACATTGGACTCTCCTCGCCATCCGCATACAGTTTTTTCACATGATTAAATTGAGTGAGTGGACTGCACATGGTGTCCACAAGATGTGACCATATGTAGCCTCCACTATAGTCCCAGCTGCCCTACAATTTTTAGCATTGTCCGTTATGACTTGGACAACATTTTGGCAATGAAACTTGCATCTTTCGCTTGCCCCTCACAATCCACCGCTTTCGAAAACATTGCCTCTTTAGGGTGCACTGCAACAACATTGATCAATGGCCTATTTTTACAATCTTCCCATCCATTAGAAACGATGGACACACCTGTTTCCGGCCATGTATCTTTGATGACTTTCAACTGTGACTCTATGGATGCTTTCTCCTTTGCCAATAAGGTGGTTCACACCTTTTCATACCTTGGACAAACATAATCAAAAGGTGTATTGCAAAGGGTATGCACCATGTCCTGAAAGTAAGGTGATCTAACAAGGTTGAAAGGAAACACATTGCCATAAATGCAACGCCCAATGCTCTGATCTGCAATCTCTCTCATTTCATTTTTGAAGGCAATATCCAATGGGCCTCTTTTTCGTGAAACCTCAACATTCTCTAGTGCAGCAACTGGTGCTTTTGGTGTGAAAGGATGTGGGCCAGCCAGTCTTGTGGAGCCTGTACACTAGAAGGCCTCTTCAAGTTTGACTGGGCAAGAGGATGATCAGTTTTTGCTTTGCCACTTCTTCTATCAGCTTCCTCTTGTTCTCTAATGTATTCCAAAACTAGAGCTTTTGGCAGCCCCTTGCCATCTGATCCCTTACAAAATTTTATTCCAAGTCCGGGGATGAAGCAAAGCTAACCTTTCACTCGATAATATGAGCTGCTATACTCAATGTCACAATGGTTACACCGCCAAAGAAAGCTCCCACCACTAGACATTTGCTTGATCATTGTTGTATAATGCCAAAGTGGTGAATCTGGATCAATTTTAAAGGGGTTATTTTTCAGTTCGGACTTGGGCAACTAAACTAGAGCTTGCACTTGCACTTCCAGTTACAGCCATTATGTATGATTATATGAATAATGCACCTAAAATATAAAGGGAGAGACGTTAAAATTTAGTAAGTCCCAGTCAACTTATCAAGTTCTGTCATCTCTTTAATCGCTGAAACCTTTACATCAAAATGTAAATGAAGAGACCTTAAAATTTTTGGAACAATTATGGAAACCTCAACTTTTTCTCCTAAACCCTTAAGAGAGTTTACAACTTCATTTGCTCGCAGAAAACAAGCAGCAACATTTTCTTCCTCTTGCATTTTGAGACTCTCAAAATGTCTTCTATGAATCTGAAGCTTAGCCTTCTTAACCTTATCATCTCCTTCATATGTTTTTTGAAGTTCTGCCCAAATATCATGAGTTGTATCACAATGCATAACTTTCACAAATTTATTCTTCGACAAACCACATAAGATTGCATTCATGGCTTTAGCATTGTTTTCAAAATCCCTCTTCCCATCAGGATCCATTGTAGGGTTTTGAGGAATTATGTATCCAGACAGTACACTATTCCAAACATCATAATCAAGAGATGTTAGATAAGCTCACATTCACACAATCCAAAATGCATAGTTGAAGCCATTAAATATGGGTGCTCTATTTCTAGCAAGATCTTCAAGAGTACTCATGTGTGTAATCAGGATCAACCTCCAAGCATTTAAGCTCTATTTCTAAAGGCAGCCTGCTTTGATACCAATTGAAATGCACAGAAAATACTTAGAGGAGGGGGGGCGGGTGAATCAATATTTTAAATTTTTAAAGACTTGAAACCTCATAAAACATACAAAGAGCAATCATCAAGATGCAAACACCAAATTTCTCATGGAAATAAAGTGACCATCAAGATAAAGGGGGAAATTATGTAAGTGTTGTTAAAAATGTAATAAAAAGCTGTTATAAAAAGGTGTATTGGTTAATGCCAACTACCTTGAAAGTCTATATAAAGGCATTGCAATTGGATATTAGGACATATAAATTCTTGGGTAAAAGTGTAAGGCAGGCAGTGAGCATTAGAGAAGGGGCATACAATGCATGTCCAACAAAGATACTTGTATTCTATGGATGGTACCAAGGTAGGGCACAAAAACAATTATTTTGGTATTTTTCCCCTCCTTGAGGCCACTGTCTATGCATTTGCAAATATGTATTCAAAAGATTCTCAATTAATTGCCTTATTTATCATTTTTTATTGCTTTAATGTTATAAAATGTTATTTCAGTTGATTCTGTTTATATACCTTGTCTAAGATGGTTATATCTGCTTGAAGAATCTGAGAAAATAAGTGCATTACAATGGTCATTGCTATATTTTATGATAAAATGACTTTCAAAAATTGCAATATGCAGGTGTTGCTGTCAAGAGCATTGAATCCATTACTTGCTACTGGTGCATTGATTCTTCCTTCTTCACTGTATGCTTTTCTAAAGGTTATTTACTTATCTTGCATAATTGGGTTTTGGTTGGTTTCTTTTGTGCTTTTATGAAATCAAAAGGTTGGCTATTTCATAGATTTGGCATGAGTTGCATATACCGAAAATTTCACCAAAAACTAAATGATATTCCTTCTTTATAATATCATCACCAAAACTTAAATGAAACCACAAATTGAAATTTGGTAATTGTCAAACCCAAACTGACAACACTGAAAATCGCACACCAAAACCGAAAGCTGGAAGTTTGTAAATCTTTTCGATTGGAGTGCAACTGCAGTGCCTATATGGAAGAGAGTTGAAAACTAGGAGGGTTTTCGTCCTTGAAGTTCTTAAAATTTTGGAGGGTTTTTGTCTGTGAGAAAAGAAAAATGTACATTCATTCTCAAAAAATGTGATTACTTTAAAAAATGTGTAAAGGCTTTTTGAAAATACTCTTATTTATTTTTGAGGAAACAAAATATATATGTTTTTTTGATGAATTTTACTCAAATTTATAATATAAATAATTAAGATTCCTTTTTGATTGCCTAATTGTACCATGGGTGTAGTGACACTGAATTAAACAACTTAAAGCACCTTTTTGAAATATTTAAATATAATTTGTTTTTAAATTTTCACTTTTTGGGAACTTAAATATTTAACTGTTTAATTAATTGTTTCTTACTTTTAAATAATTAATTTAAGTTGTCTTTTCATAAAGTTACTTTTTCCAGCACCTTAAACTAATTATTTAGTTAATTTCTATAATTTCGAAAAATGGAGCATTACAATGTCTTTGCTATGCTGTCTCACCCAAGTTTTGATTGATGACATCTTTTCACTATCATTGGAAATGGAAACCACAATAACACGTGGCAGTTTTTTTTTGTTTCCAAAAGTAAACTTGTTTTAGAAACCAGCTTCATCAAAGAATGTCTAATAAGAAGGCATTCAACTTTTTCTTGGCCCATTTGTACATTTTTTTTCTTTTTTGATGAAATTTTGGATTAACAACAGATTATAATGGCACAAACCTTCCAATATTCTACTGTGGTGTGTCTCAAACTAACATAAAATTAGATTCTTGCAACCCAAGCAAGTTCAAGTTCAAACCTTCTAATATTTTACTGGGTGCTAATAGAACTTCAATAGAATGATAGAGGGCGTTGAAACTGGGAAGGTGAAGGTGGTACCAAATAGTTATCTACGGAAATGCATTGAAATTACGTATGGGTGGAGGTTCTCAGTTTTCTCTAGTGTATAACTGTATTAGCTGTACAAATTAAGAGAATTTTTGATATTGATATAGTGGGTGCAAGTTCAATTGAGTTTTTAATCTACAAACATGGCATAATTTTCTTGCAAATCAGCATTTGAAGCCAATATTAGGTCTTGATAAGATCCATTTAAATTATTGTAAGTTTTAGTGATGTGTTTTTTATCCAATGAAGTGGTAAGAAGAGAACATTTGTTTTTATCTTTTGGTTGAATTTGCTCTGCACTTTTGAGCACAGAGCTATGTTTTTAACGATAAAAATCCCTTGGTTTAATTTTGAATAGAAAAACAATTAGTCCATCCATGCAGTTTATTGTACCATTCTATGATCTTAAAAAATTGAGAAGTCATAATATGGGCATTCAATACTTCAATTTGCCAGCTATTAAAACGGATGACAAAAAATTTGAATAATTATGCTGTTGCAGATCTCTGTCATCATTATGAATTTATTAAAATGTCTTTTGCTTAAGACACTCTTCTTAAAAAGTGGTCATAATTTGTTTGCTTTCTGTTGAATAAAAAGTCTTTCCATTGAAAACTCTTTATTTACTCCTTTCAGGTTTGTGTCATCAAACCTTACTATCGCAAAAGGGAAAACCAAAAGACTATAGAGAAGCGACAAAAGACTTTGTCTCAGGTTTGTAAATATATTGTCCATATCTTTATCCAGTGGATCATATCCAATTTTCTTATATTTGTATGCCAAATGCATTTATATTTGCTCTTTTGATGTGTAATTATTTAGTTGAAACAACTTGAATAGTTTTTTTTCCATATACGTGCCACTAAGAGTTAGAAATTGTAAGGATTTTGAATGTTTGATTGGTTGTTCAAACGTTAATGTCATTTTATATAAGCCAAAGGAAAATCACTCATTCTACATGTTCTTGTTGCATGACACTATATAAATCGTCATGGTGCTACTTCCAACAAAGTGGCATTTGGCTTGAAAGAAGTAATTGAATTCTGTAATACGATTTGCATTCAGTATTTCTCTCAAATTGAAATTGCGTTGTGAAAAAAAATGTTCATTTAAATGATTGATGTTTTATGTTTCCGATAATTTAATACTCATTAATTTTTAGTACTCCTAATAAAGTTTTAGATTGTAGGTACTTGAGGCAAGAGCAGCAGCAAGCAATGCCCAAACACTTCTCCAGAATGTTGCTAATAGAAAACAAAAGAAGCAAGCTGAGAGAGGAGGATTAGTAATTACAGAAGCTGTGTATGGAAATCTCAAAGGTCACAGCGAAAATGAAGAGGAAACCACACCAAGCATTGATAATGAACTACCACTGCCGATACTAGATGTTACAATACCATTGAACTTTTTGGTGGATGATTCAGGCCAACTTAAGGTACATCTGCTAATGTGGGAAACATAATCTTGTCTTGTTAAATATTTTTCCTCGTCTCAGTTCTTGAGAATTTTCTGGACAAGGAACTTGAGTTTGATTTTGTTTTTAATTATTGTACTTTGACTCGTAAGTATTTAACTGCCAATACTTCAGTTAAAGTTGAACCTTCCAAGAAAAGGCTCTCCTACTGTTAAAGGCTACCTTCTGCTATGGAATATGCAAACCTAGTTTAATTTTAAATTGAAATGGTATATTTCAAAGGAAACTGTATTTTATTCTTTTATAGTCAGGAAATCCAAAATAATGATTTGGATCGATCAGTGAATGTCCGTCTTAGATGAAAGGCCTTGTGGATGAAATTAATTCACTTCAGGTCTGAACTGTGAAGAATAGTATATTCAGCTGTGAATGAAGATTAAGATTAAATGTCTGTGAATAATGCATTTTAATAGGGAATGAAGAATAATGTTTGAGGCCTGTGAATAATACATTTAGTAGGAAATGAAAAACAATGTTCAAGGATAGTGAAATAAAGAATTTTGGGAAGGCTAGAAGAGCTATGCTTATACGTGGGTTGAAGGTTGAGTAGGGTAGTGTTGGTGTACTTTTTATCATAAACTGAACATTAGAATAAAATATCCAAGGATACTCTATCCTCCCCTAAACAAAATCACTACTTGTGCCAAGATTGCAAGAAAGACCACAAGGCGACTCCAAGGTCTATATGTGCGAACGAGCGACTTTGTGTTGGATAGCTTCTTTGGTTATGTATGCTGAAATACAAGGGGGACTTGCACTCAAAAATATCATTCACAAGCTAGGACTAAGATGAATATGGCAATGAATGCTCTCTCTTTCTTTTTTTTTGGTTTTGGATTTTTCGAATTTTGGACTTCCTAAAAAAAAAGGATAAAAAGGATAAGGGTTCGGAAGTTCTATGCTACTCCTATGAACTCAAGAGATGGTAAAGACTGGGTGAAACCAATTACGACACTTTGTTTCGCCACTCTTGGACAACTATGCAAAGCGGGTGCAATCTTCTAAGGTTGTGCTTAAGATTTCTATACTTGTGAATAATATCATCAATCGAACAATATTTACTCCAAGTAAAAGTTAAAGCATCCACATCATAAGCTCAGACTAACTTTACACATTGAACGAAAATCATCCATCCAAAGAAAGTATGAGCAAAGTTTCACCAATCTAAACTATCAAATCCTTCATTCATCTAACAACTTTGAAAGCAAATCTACTTTAAGTAAATCTATTCTATTGTTGAAGAGAGTATGCAACCATGCAACCACTTAATAACAATGAGACTTAAAAGCAAATCTACAAATGAATTTTTTATTATTCAAGTAGCTCTAAGCAACAATTTCATAAATCTCTCCACAACACAATGAAATGAGAGAGTGAGGGTTTATATAGAGTTTTGAAAAATGAATGAAAGGCCGAGATCAATCTAAGATCAACGTCTGAGATCAAGACAACACAACCCTAGATAGAGTTTCCCAAAATAAAACCAAAGACAAGTGCATGCGAGACAAGTGGTGTGAATAGCCATTTCCTAGGAAGGCACATCCTTATCCTGCTGATTGGCAGTGTGTTCAATGAATCTGGACATAGTCACGTTGACCTCCTCCATGGTGACATGTGGCAGCATATTGATCCTGTATTCCCATCTGTCGAAGTCGTCTGCACGGCAAAAGCAATTTCCCACTCCAACTCCTATTTTTGGAAGGCATCTCGGATGGATAAGAATTCTGATGCCTTGGTCAAATTATTCTTCAGGACTGGCCCTGTGACGGTGATGAAAATCTCTTGAGTTTTGAGCTTGAGATTTTCCAACCGCATATCGCTTTCTCGGATGGTTTCTTTTTCAAGCAAATCAGCAGTTACAAGGAGAATTTTGTTTTGTATTTCTTTAATCTGCTCCTCGGACTTGACACTTTCAGCCTTTAGCTTCTCCAAGACCCACGTGCAACTAATGCCCAATTCCATACATTAAAATCATAGGCAACCCTTGATGCAATTATCTCCTTATCAATCAGCTCCTACTTATGGAAGGGATTGAATTGTCTAAGTCTTCCACCTCTTGACCTTTGGTAGTTGGTCCTAAGTCAAAGGTTGTAATTTCTCACTCCTGATGGGTTATATCTTCTTTTGACTTGTTTACTTTTGGTACAACAATCTGAATTGTTCGGCAGCCTGTTTCATCTCTCTAGATTGTGGAAAACTTCTTGGCAGGCTTCTTTGCAGCAACATCTCCTAATTTGGCCAAGAAATCGGCCGTGTCATCTTATTCTTCTTGAACTTCCACTGGTGCTTTTACTTTCAATTTTTTTTTCAACCAGTCAGGAACTGTAGGCTGCTCAATGCCTTCCTCTTCTTGATCATTCTCTTCACATGGCATATTCTGGCCTCCTCGAAGAGCGGATACATTCCCTCCTGAAATTCATTGCCCAGATATCCATTTCATTATTTGACTCCAATATTTCTGTGCCTGTAGGAGATGGAGGTTCTTCATCTTCCTACTGAATTGACTCTACATTTTCCCCATGGATTGGAGAAGGAATCTTTATCTCATCCAATGACTCATCAATTGTTAATACATTGTTTCTATTCCCAGATGCAGCAGAACGAGATGGTTCATGCCTTTGCTTCTTCTAAGAAGGTCCTTCATTTATAACTGTCTTGCCCTTTGTCCTTGAAGAGCTTCCAACTGCTTTCTTCTTTTTCCTAGAGTTAGTGCTTTCAATGGGTTCGGCATTTTGGGATGCTTCTGCATTTGAAGAATATTCTTCTATTTCACCCATCAGGTTATAAGTCAATGTTATATTCTTTCATCTTAGCCCATGAACCTATTGATTGACCCACCACTTCAAATACTTGACCACTGTCCTCATTAAGGTAGCCGAATCTACATGCTCTCGTTTAGACCATCTCACAAGAGGAAGAGGTGCATTCATGTCAAAGCGAGGCTGAGTGTATTCTCCATAATCTTCCAACTGATCCGACAGATGAAAAAGTTCAATAGTTATGATCAAGCTTACTAGTAGTCTGAACCATAGCCTTTTCCTGGTGTCAAACTCATCAACAACATTTTCCCAAAAGTCTTCCAAGTTTACTCTATGTCTGTACCTTTCTCCATTTACTGCCCCAATATTGTTGTGAGGGTCATAATCGGCTCCAGACCGGTAGAATGTGAAAGGGTACCATTGCATCTCAAGCTTGGCACTCTTAGCTGCCTGTGCTATTGGACAAGACTCTAGCATATTTCTGATGAAGAAAGGAAAAAAAATAGCTACCTTCTGCTTGGCTCTTTGGAAGTTCTGATACGTCTCCAACTGTCTAAAGACCTCTTGCAGGACTATTTTGTTGGTAGGATAGATTGGAAGCCGGTAAGGACAACCAGTAAAACCTTGAACTCTTATGTATGTGAATTTTGGAAATTGGATAAACCAAGATCCATACTTGCTAATCAAACTCTTGACCTCATGAGAAAGCCTCTGATGAGTTCCTCCTTGTAGTGTGCATGTGATATACATCAGGAATGCATCATTTACCTGCTTAAAGTGGGTCTTTTCACTAAGCTGCAACTGCGGTTAATAGTCATAGGACTTGAACTCATTTCACCATTGCCTACTACACCTTTGCAAATCAATCCTGTGTACCTGTAATTTCTGACCAACAGGTTGACAATGTAGTAGCTCATGTAAAATGATTTTGTCTTTTCTAAGTTCTTCTGTTGTCCATCTAGATTATCACTGATTATTCGGGACCAGTTGAACATTTTGACTTCTGAGGTGATCTCATCGATGAACTAATACATCCATGTTTCGAATGGTGCACCTTGAGGGCTGCCCATTATTCTGTTCAGATTAGTATGATGTCACCATATTCTTCTTTAAAGTCTGTGCGCAATAGCTTCTTCGACACTTTCTTGAGGGGGAAGCCCTAGGCTTTTTATTTGGTTTTATATGAGGTCCTGTTGTAGTTTTGTATCCCAAACGCTTCTCTAATGGCCAACTCTCCGAGATGAGCTAAAACTCTTCCATCAGGTACAATGAACTCTCTTTCTCGTGAGTTGTAGTGAATAGCACATTCGACCATCAGTTCAACAGACTCCATGGCTGGTGGAAATCCAGCTGCTTGGACGATGCCATTTCTCATCATCCGGCGAGCAATAGGTGTTGGCAAGTATCCATCGTGCCTGCACTTTGTCTTTTTGAAGTCTTTGAAATCTACATGCCTGAGGTTGGTATTTGTGACATTCTTCCACTTGGAATTGATCTTTGACTCCGGCTGCAACCCTTTACTGGCGAACTTCATCTGAGCTTTCCTGGAAGGTACTCCTTTGGTGGTCATTAACCTGCAATACACATGAAAATTCAATATTATTTTCGAGAAAATTCGAAGGTTCTAAGTCTGATTTTGTATGTTTTATCTCAGAAATTTCTTTTTCAGCCTATTAAAAAGCTAAATTTCTTGTGAAAAATCAAACTGAAAGGAGAGGAATTTGGCTAAGTCCTTAGTAAATTTCAAGAAATAAATGGTTTAGATAGAAGGAATTAGTCAAGAATATGAATTTCTTGAACCTCTGGGATTTTCTTTGACTGATTTGGTGAAAATTTGTTTTTAATTCTGTCTTAAACTCAAAAAAAGCACTTTGTTTCTCTTGAAAATTTTGTCTTCCAACACTTAAAAATTTCTCTTGAACTAAGAAATTTATCTTTGTCTTCTAGAATTCACCTTGAAAATTCACCTTCAAAACCTATCTTTCACCCTCATTGAACTTGATAATGAATTTTGAAGTGATAGGTTGAGTTGATATAGAGTTGAGAAGTTCGATTTCTAGAAGCTTTAAGCGTTTTTTTTTTTTATGTTTTCTCCTTAGGTTCATCAAAGTTGGCCTTGCTTTATCTCCTTCAGATTGGAAAGTTTTATTTTTCATCCTTAGCCAAAAAAGAAACAAGGAATCTTCTAGATTCTTCTCTCAAATTCCACAATTTTTCTAAGTGTTGAATTTTTGAAAATCTTTTCTTTTCCTCCGAAAATAATTCTGAAGTGTTGGAAAAATATAATTCTTTTTGAAATGTCAAGCTTTATTTTTCCAACCCATTTAATTAATTAACCCTTCAATAGTTGATTTCAAATTTGTCTGTCTTTTGATGGTAAATCTCATGTGTTTTATGCCAAATTTGTTTACTTCTCTAGCCATTTTCCTTTCTTCATCATGGCAAGTTGGTTATCTTCATGTCTAACCCATAGGTGATGGGCGCACTTTTCATCTTGCTTAGCCATCTTCACATATTCCATTTATGCCTAGGTCGAACTTGAAGGTCTAATGTCTTGCCAACTTTCAAACCTTGTGTAATTTACCTTGCCACCTTTTAATTTCTTCTTGAACGAACCTTGAAGTGTGTTTAGCCAAGAGTGGGCGGACTTCATGGAAGCTTGGACATCTTTTTCATAGGCAAGTCAGACTTTGCTCATGTTTCGATAGTGCTAAGAGGGCGGACTTTTCATGCTTTATTGGACACACCTCTTCATGGCAGACTTTGAGCTGGACAAGACATGGCGGACTTTGCCATTATTTGGACAAGTTCATCTTTCTTGGTCTTGAGCGGACTTCAACCTCCATTGGACAAGGCGGACTTTACCTTCCATATGCCATCTTCTCTAGGCGGACTTTGCTTTGTCTTTGACATGTTTTCTCTTGCTTGAGCGAACTTTAACTTCTTTTAGCATATGGCAAACTTAGAGACTTTTAGACAAGGCGGACGTTACCTTTCATTAGCCATCTCCTCTCATGTTTGGGCGAAGTTTATACCTCCTTTGGACAAGGTGAACTTGGATCTTCCTTGGACATTCTTCTGGCAGAGTTCAAGGTCCATTGGCCATTTCTTCATAGGGTGGACTTAATGGATGTTTGGACATCCTTCCTTTGAGCTGGGCGGACTTCAATAACCATCTTCCAAACCTCCTTGACCATAAGTGGACTTGGAGAGAATTGTGCCATGTTTGTATGTGCTGGTCCAAGGGCGGACTATAACCTTTTACAACCACTTCATGGCAGACTTCGCCATTCTTTGGCCAAAGCAAGACATGGCGAACTTTCATGCTTGTGGTTATCGTTATCACAAAAGCTTGCACTCTTGCTGAGCTATCAACTCAGCAACCTTGTGAAACATGGAAACAACCTCGAAGTGTGGGACCTTGCGCAAGCGGGTTGAATCTCCGGAGAAGGTCGGCTTCCTTCTCAATCCAGGTGCAGGTGTTGAACCAACTCAACACATCAAAACTTACTCCTAAGCCTATTCTAACAACTTGCAGAGGTAAAGGGAAGAGAGATGCTTAAAACAAAAGGAGGTGATGCACCAAGAAGAGATTGTTCCTCTCCTTACCCGAAATGACACAAAAAATCAATTGAAATACCCAGGAGATGCACAAACTTTAGTTGTATGAGTGACCCCAACGCATGTATGGAGGTTAGAATTCGACAACATACATAAGTTGAAGGAAGGCAAGAATGGTGATTTCAATTAATTATAAGTCCAATGGCCAACTTACAGATGCAAAATACAAAATAATACAAGAGAAGTGAGAGAGCATAGAATAGCTCAAGCCAGTAGGGAGAGAACCCTTTACAATGAGGCTTAACAGTCTTTATATAGAAAAATGGTTACAAGAGTGATCATGACCCCTGTGTTTGCAGAGAAATGTCAGTCTGGGAGTGTAGGGAAGTGCATGCACTTGACTTCTGTACATGCAAGCAACCTAGCCATACCCACAAAAGGCAACCTTGAGAAGGGTGGATTGATTGACCTTCCAAAGTCAGAGCATGTAGACATGACATAAGTCACCACATGAAGCATGGCCCCATATCTCTCTTGATGGAAATCCTGCCAAAAACATTAAATGCACCCTTGTGGCTCCACAAAAGAAGGTGCACAAGTCACAAAAGTCGTTGGAGCATTTAAAGCTTTGGGTGTTGATCACGCCATCCGGAAGTGTCGCCAGTTAGAAAGAAGTCCAAGGACTTTGGAAACTCGAGTTCCCGAAGTGGGGAAGACAAGGAAAGGACTTCGGAACCTCGGGGTTCCGGGAAGGAGAAAGGAGAGCAACTAGGAACTTTTGAACCTCAGGGTTCCGGAGTTTCGGGGAACTTTAAAAAGGGCTAAGGAAGGAACTTCGGAACCTCGGGGTTTTGGAGCTCTGGGAAAGAAGCGAAGCAAAGGAAGAGAACTTCGGAACCTCGGGGTTTTGGAGCTCTGGGAAAGAAGCGAAGCAAAGGAAGAGAACTTCGGAACCTCGGGGTTTCGGAGTTCCGAGGAAAGAAAGGAAGAAAGGCTAGGAGGGAACTTCGGAGGCCTGACATTGTTCCATTGGTTTTTCCCTTGAAAGGGTGGCCTATTCTGTTGATAGTTCTAATTTTGTGCCTGATAAGGTCTGCTATGCTGGGCTTGTTGCCTCTTTAGTGTCACCAACTCATTGCTAAAATTTTGCAATAGAGCCTTCACCTCATGTAGCTCATTGGAGGATGTAGAGGGTGTGGATGATTGTCCTGAGGGTGCCATGGGGATAGGAGCCAAGGTGGGTTGTTGAGTAGGAGCTTCTGGGAAGAGAGGCATTCAAGGCCTTGGAGCTATCTTCCCAGCCTGAATCAAACAATTTTCGGCCCTTATGGCTATGTCATATGCACTCGGTAAAGAGTCTCCACCCATTGACAGTACCATGACAGCTATATCGCTGTTGAGAGCTCTAAGATAATACAAGAAGGCATGATTTGGAGATGGCTTCACTAGAGCAGGAATTCTATTCCATGTCTTATGGAATTTGAAATTGAAATCTCCCATGAACTCGTGGGGTGCCCTCTTGATCGTAGTCAACTGCTCCACAAGTGATAGGTGATCACTTTTGTCTTCGAGATGGTTGCACAACCTCTCCCCCAATTCATCCCAATTGTGAATGGAGCTAGACGACAACCCTCTATACCACTGCAAAGCTTTGCCTTTCAAAGATGTGGCTAAGAGTCTGACAACAACATCATCCTGAGTGATATTATGGACATAGCAGATGTTTTCAATGTCTTGAATGTGCTCAATGGGGGTAGTAGTTGTTTCACCAGTGAAGTATGGTATACTCTTCAACGCAGCCACTGGTATATCATTCCATTGAGTCAAAATAAGGGGACTCCCCCCATTGAAGGTAACAAAAACCTGATTCCTTGCCATGTGAAACAATGGTCTATTGATATGAGTGGTGGGAGCCCTTGACAGCAATGGTCTTGTAAATGGAGGGGTAGAATGAGACCGAGGAGATGGAGTGTTTACAACCCTAACCTCCCTAACTGGTGACAATGAAGGTCTACCTCTCCTCCTAGTGCCTGAAGATGAGAGCTCTTTGAACTGGAAACTACCTCTAGAAGACGCCCTTGTATGAATTCTGGGCATGAAATCCAGAGCTACAACAAGTTATGAGCAAGCAGTGGACCTGTTGAGAAAATACTTCGGAACCTCGGGGTTCCGGACCTCCGGAGTTGCGCACTTTGGAACCTTGAGGTTCCATAGTTGTGAGAGTTGCGATGACTTGGAAACCTGGGGGTTCCGGAGTCCTCGAGTTATGAGCTTCGTATGAACAAGAACTGGACCTCAAGTAGAGTCGGCAAGTGCTTAAAACGTGACTGCCTCTAAAGGTTGTGACACTAAGAACATCACTGAATCCTTAGTATGTATGTCAAAATTGAGTCCCACTGGGCGTGCCAAAAACTACTATCACAAAAGCTTGCACCCTTGCTGAGCTATCAACTTAGCAACCTTGTGAAACATGGAAACAACCCCGAAGTGTGGGACCTTGCGCAAGGGGGTTGAATCTTCAGAGAAGGCCGACTTCCTTCTCAATCTAGGTGCAGGTGTTGAACCAACACAACACTTCAAAACTTACTTCTAAGCCTATTCTAACAACTTGCAGAGGTAAAGGGAAGAGAGAAATGCTTAAAACAAAAGGAGGTGATGCACCAAGGAGAGATTGTTCCTCTCCTTACCTGGAATGACAAAGAATCAACTGAAATACCTAGGAGATGCACAAACTTCAGTTGTATGAGTGACCCCAACGCATGTATGGAGGTTAGAATTCGACAGTATACATAAGTTGAAGGAAGGCAAGAATGGTGATTTCAATTAATTATAAGGCGAATGGCCAACTTACAGTTGCAAAATATATAATAATACAAGAGAAGTGAGAGAGCATAGAATAACCCAAGCCAGCAGGGAGAGAACCCTTTACAATGAGCCTTAACAACCTTTATATAGAAAAATGGTTACAAGAGTGATCATGACCCCTGTGTGTGTAGGGAAATGTCAGTCTGGGAGTGTAGGGAAGTGCATGCACTTGACTTCTGTACATGCAAGCAACCTAGCCATACCCACAAAAGGCAACCTTGAGAAGGGTGGATTGACTGACCTTCCAAAGTCAGAGCATGCAGACATGACATAAGTCACCACAACAAGCATGGCCCCGTACCTCTCTTGATGGAAATTCTGCCAAAAACATTAAATGCACCCCTGTGGCTCCACAAAAGAAGGTGCACAAGTCACAAAAGTCGTCGGAGCATTTAAAGCTTTGAGTGTTGATGACTTGGAAAGAACTTCAGAACCTCGGGGTTCCGGGAAGGAGAAAGGAGAGCAGCCGGGGAACTGAAAAAAGGGCTAAGGAAGGAACTTCGGAACCTCGGGGTTCCGAAGAAAGAAAGGAAAAAGGGCTAGGAGGAAACTTCGGAATGTTGGGGTTTTGAGGTCCCAGAGAAGGCAAGGGAAAGGAACTTCGGAACCTCGGGGTTCCGGAGTTCCCGAGAACTGAGAAGGAGGCAAGGAAAAGGCAGAACTTAGCTTAGGAACTTTGGAACCTCGGGGTTCCAAAGTTCTGGGGAAGGGAGAAGGAGACAAGGAAAAGGCGGAACTTAGCAAAGGAACTTTGGAACCTCGGGGTTGGTTCCGGAGTTTCGGGGAAGGGAAGAAAAAGAGGTTGGAACCTCGGGGTTTCGGAGTTCCGGGGAACGAAAGAGAAGGGGAAAGAAAGAGAGGAACTTCGGAAACTCGGGTTTTCGGAGTTCCGGGAAAAGAAAGGAGAGGTAGCAAAAAGAAGGAACTTCAGAGCCTCAGGGTTCCGGAGTTTCGGGGAAGGAAGAAAAGGCCAAGGGAGGAACTTCCTCCGGGCAAGGCAACACCTCATACTCCATAATTCTTTTGCGTTTCTCCTTGATCAACTGGGGCAGCACTGGTCCATGGATCATATCTCTGATCGGTTCTTACTGATGGACCAAGGGTGTCATAAAATGACAACAATTACACATTGCCTTCACCTTGCTTTATATCTCCATCGAGTGTGCTTTCTTGGTGCTGGTATGAGTTTACGCCCCTTTGGATAATTTGACCGAGGTTGACTTGGAGGTTCATTAGACATCCTTTCTACCTTTCTTCCATTGCCATGTTTAAGTTTTGATCTGCCATGTTTTGATCTTCTGGAACAAAACCCTAGGTCCTTGCTTTTTCCTTGCTTTTTACACAGAGAGAAATAAATTTTTGATTTTGAAGACATGGGCACTGATGCCACGACCTAAGGGATCAAACCCTAAACCTACTTTCAAAAAAGCAGAAAAAAGAAAAAAGCAAGCCAAAAAAGTTGCCTCTTAGATTGGTCCCAAAGAACCAAAAAGCAAAAAAGCAGAATTTCTAAAAATATAAAGTCATCAGAATTGACTCAAAGCAATTGCGATCTTCATCCTTTAGCCCTTCTAAGCACATTGACAACGATCTGAGCAAGAATTCTTTATTTGGCTTGGGGTGACCTCTCAAAAAACCTAACCTAAAACTCTCAACGAAAAGACCTAATGAAATTGCAGAGCTAAGACCAAAAACCTTAAAAAGCAAACTATTGGGGGTCCCCATTTTGCAACGGGGTGATGTGTGAAATAGGTCACAACGGGTAGTAAAGTATTGAACTAGTTTTTAATGGTAGGAAGTGAATGAGGAAAATATGTTATAAAACATCTGATAGTGCTAGATATTGCATCAAAAGGTTCTTGGTTTAATATCTTGAACTGGAAAGGAATACGTTCGATAATAGTGTGTATTATCCTCTGTGGATTTCACCCAATTTTTAACCTTTTTCTCACTGAGGATTTTGACAAATAGTTTACTTGTCTGAACTGAAGATGTTTTCAATGTTTGTTTGCAAGTTATGGTCTCTCTTATTGCAGATTTAGTAATTTCAAAGAATAATCATATCCATGTATTCAATATGCCAAGGAAATGTAAACTAATTTTTGTGATTAAAATCAGAATGTAATTTCATTGTAACCATGAGACATGTCTCCCACCCCTTGAGACACATCTCGGAAATGGAGACATCCTCAGAAATGTCCTGACGTGCAGGGTTCTTTTCGTCGCCGTCTGCCGCCATCTACGAAGTCTCCTGACCAGAAATTGACGTCTCCCAGCAAAATACTTAGGGCAAAACATGTTCAAAGTAAAAAAGGGAAGGCAAATAAATTATATAAGCCTGCATTATGTTTCATGTTGTGTGATGACCCCTTCCTAAAGTCACCCTAAAAACATAAATTAGCAATAATTTTAGGATTTAGGAATAGGAGCTCATCCTTTATACAAATTGACTTTTTTCCATATTACCCAACCATAGCTAATATTGTGCATACCTATCAGTTATTTACTTATGCCAATAATGAAATGTTAAGATTCTTTCACTTAAGATGAACAGATTGTAAATTTGTTGTATGATTTACTTCCCATAGATTCCATGAGACTCCCCTTCCAAGATGGAAGATTTACTGTGCCAAGGGCACATGACACAGTCTACATGCGGCTCCCTCAAGGTTTTCTACCTGTCTTGGGACATTTTCACCATGTGACTGATTTACTCTGCCTTTCGCCCACACACTCCCTATCTTTGCAAGTATTAGAGAAAAACGAAGAATCAGATCATGGTAATCTATGGGTTAAGTATTAAATTTGATATGGCATTAGCAAAGATTCAGGATCAAAACCCAACAACATATCATCTTTAACAATATAGGCATGAATTTAATCCATAATCAGATACCTTAATAAATCATCAATAATAGATACATAAACCAGATTACAATTTAAGCATAGTTATTATGTAAATCAGAATGAACAAATATACATCTTACAGTCATTAATTCAGATATATATATAGAATGAATAACTCAATATTATTACTATCACCTTATATCTAAATTAATATAGATAATTCAGAATTATATATTTTGTTTCCCACAATTGCATCATACCTGTATTAATGTCTTACGGCTGTCTGGCCTCAATGTTTATACCCAGATATAATTCTTCAGTGATCTTTCTTAGTGATCACCCCTTGTATATCCTTCAGCATTCCCTACCTCCCGATTCCTTATTCTTTTTCCAATGCCTGATTGAACCCTCCTTTTGTACTCCCCTTTCCTTGGTTTGGAGAGACACGGACTTTCCTTGGGACACAACTACTTGTATGGGAGGCATTGTTTGACCATTGCCTTTTCATTACTAATGACTACCTCTTACCTTAAGCAATACGAATCGTTGTTTCATAATGATTTTCATCATTAATCGATACTGTCACTGATCAAGATAAGATCATTACGCTATCTTCTTATCCGTGCTTCATGATTATATTCATCTTTAGATTAACCTTCTTTTATACTGATTATCAATATCGAATAGATGATTTTCTTTGTTTGTTTGATTGTGGTCATATTTGGAGTACACATCACTGCATCTTGAACTCTTTAGCAAATCATTGTCGTCATTATCAATACTTGTTATCCATTGAAATCTCCGATTAGTATATTATCGTTAGACCATTCTTACATCTCTAATTGTCCAATACTTCATCTTCGGTTGTGATAATTAATCCCAAGTAGACGGATGCTTTTCTTGACCATTATGTCGATACTACTGCTTGTGATCATATGCTTGATGTTTGTTAATATATCAATACCAGGTTTATTAGAGTGATATGTCTCTCATTGTCTCTGTCGTCTTTCTTTTGTATTATAAATATCATAGATTGATGTAAGAGCTATTTATTAACTCAGTTAATTATATGCCCTTATATCCCTTGATTATGAGGACTTATAAAGATAATACAAGGAGCTTTTGCATGGATACATCATATTGGTTTGCTCATTTTAATGGAGTGACATGGTGGGGACATGACATGTTGATATTTTGGATGATACAAAAATCCATGCAAAGTTATAGTGATCAGATCTACTGATGGTGTAGACTTTTTGAAAGGATCAGAGTACAGACAGATTTATTACTGATTTCCTGTCATTGTAATGATTTGAAGATAAATTGCCTTTATTATTTACTATTCTTGTATGATTGATTTACTGTTCTTGTTTTCAAAGTTCTATGTCATGATATTTTCTGGAAATTATTAGATTATATTAAAAACAATGACATCTCCAAGAACCCCTGTTTTTTATTTTTAAAAATTAGATGTACTTGTATCAGTACTAGTCTCCAAGTATCCCCGTCTCCAGGTGACTATGTTGATTTTATTGCATGCTAATCCTTAAGCTCAAGATACAAGGAGTTAGGTTCTTATTTCTGACCTCAATAATAGAAATCACAATAATGATATGCACAGTGACCAAGTCACATTCAGCTATCTAGCAATCTACTATGCGCAGGCTCAACTTGAAAGCATAATAATGCCTCATAAATCAGACTGCACCGTAAAGGTACTCTTCCTCTCCATAATTTCCACGTGCAGCAAGAGAAACAAGTATATATAGCAGAAATAAATGGAATGAAAATGTTAGTCAAGGATTGTATTTGCTGGTTAAAGAATCTTTCAGTTTGCCACCCTCTATCCAATCGTTATTTGTGACTACATGATCCTCATGTCGATATTCTTTCATTCACCTTTAAGACAAAACACCAATTGATCTCAAAACCCCTAAGCAAGTTTTCATCAGTATTATTCCATGGTATTCTTCATGCTATCAAGAGATTACCAAAATCAGATTAAATGGCAATAATGAGAGTGCCAAACGCTTAGGAAAAGGTTCACATCCTGCAAAAACTCCTAGCCATGGCGAGACAAGAGTCCTCCGACTGAGAAAGAAGCACACACTGAAGTTAAGAGCCACAACATAGAATGTTCAATTAAGAAGCAGTCACAATAGTGAGAAGACCCAGAGTCTTGGAATCACATCAATCTCCAGAAATCTGCACTTGCCCCAGTTTGATGGTATCTATCTCCCCGCCAATAATAATGGAGGTTGCAATACAAAAAGAAGGCACTTGATTACAAAGAGGTAATGCCAAGCTCCACAGAGCAATATTAATCAGCCCAATAATGCACAAGCACAATATTAATCAGCCCAATAATATATGCCTTCAATTCATATAATATTATGATATGCTTTATTTTCCCTTCGCTAAGCTGAATCTGAAGCGGTTGACATCCAAAACATTCCACACCAATATTGAAAATTCTTATGTCTTCAAAAGAAATCTTTCCACACAGCAGGAAGGTAGAAGAACGAATACTTCATATTCAGTCTGTAGTCACATTTGGCGGTCAGCACATTAAATTATTCTTCCCCATGTCACCTGCTAGAAATCTTTCACAGCTAGTAAAACTATTATTGCTTTCCAAATGCCAATCAATAAATTATATTTCTATGCTTAAGGTGTTAGTAACACAGAAGCCGATAGCAATAATCAGTGTATTCTTCCCAAACTCAAACGCCCAATATTAATGAGCATTAAACAATTAAATCATACTCAGGAAAACTTCTTCAATGATATTGCTCAAGAATAAATTCAATTAGGTGTCCAAATAACTTATAGACCAATCTTCAATCAGAATCACAAAAACTTGAAATTTGTCTTCAACTAAGACCTCACAAATCTCCGAATCCAATCTTTGAACTCCAATTGTGAAATCTGAGTGACTGCCAATTATCAGCTAGGGTGGAATCTTTCACCACCGAAACTGATCTTCCCAAGAGGGTTTGCATCCTCAAGAGTTTGAGATGGAATGAATTCCAAATCCATGGGGACGTGCCTTTTCATGGTTTGACCGCTGCCCCTTTGTTAATCCATGAGGACTAATCAGTTGTTAGGATTGTAATCGCACCTCTATTACAGATCAATTATGATAGATATGGTCTCTGCATTATAGAAGAGATCTGATCCTTTAGGCTGATGCTGTGTATTGTCTAACAAGCCCAACTTCATGGGATAAGCGATTGTGTTTGATTCGTGAAATTGTGAAAGTCTTACTTTGTAAGGCAATTTCAACAATTGGTTTTCTGTTCACCACATATCAGGTCGGGAGCATGACAAATTAGGGAATGGGCTAGAAGTGTACTAACTTCAATGCATTATGAATGTAGATGGAATTAAGTATGACTGTCATTCATATTGCAGCCTATATCGATATTACTTTTAAATTCTGCATAAGGATATTATCAGGCTTCATATATTAAGCATACATATTAAGCACATCCCCGTGCATACCACCGGGAACAAGGATGTTACTGCCTGTAACTTAATAACAGTTTTGATCTGATCTGGTCAATGGTCCTCTCACTGGATGCTTTTGATTCCTTTCCTTTATATCTCTCAATGTGAGGGAGAGGTCACACCTCTTCATTATGGATGCCCTTTGGCAAGAGACACACCCTTTGAAGAGTGCAACTCTTCATCACTTCTGCCCTTTGAGAGGGACACAACCTTTCACAATCAGATTTTTAGTTTTTATTTAAATCAGATCATCACTTCTGATTCCCAAAATTATACCCCTCGATGAGGTTCTCTTGTCCCTTTTATATCTCATGTTTGAGGGAGTCACAACTTTTCATTTCATGTCTTTTGACCATTCATTAACTTAATTAAAATTTAATTATATCTAATTATACTTGTATATTGTTTTAAAACTTATTATTATTATTTACCATTAACTTGTATTTCAAAGTGGGGACATTACATTTAACTGATGTCAGAGTTACTAATTGGATCTGAAAACTTAGTCTTGTCAACAACAAAATGTCATCCTACATGTCTGATAACAAGAATAAATACTAATTTTTTTGTACTCATAGATCCAAAAATAAATGGTGTCTTTTAGTACCTTTTGACTAGGAAAGTTTTTTTAAGAACCCATAGGGGCATAGAAGATTAATAGTACTGATTTGAAGATGATATTAGACCGGAAAAATATTTTTCAGATATGATGATGTGTTTCTTCTTTCTGTCTTTCTTTTCCATCACTTACATGCTCATAGCAAAGTTTCATTTAAAAAATCAAATGTACAATAAAATTATATATATGTCCTCCTAGATGGAAAAAGAAAGTGTTTGTTTAAGCCCACCTACTCTTGTCTACTGAAGAGTTATAGAAAGATGAAAAACGAGTAGTTTCTCCTTAATAAGAGCTTACATTTATTTCCACAATTCATCAAATGAGTAGTTTTCCTGGCCCTAAGTTTATAGCTTACTATTTTTATTCAGTTTACCCCTACATGTACTTCCAATTATGCAGCAATGGAAGTAAGCAAGGATAACACATTGAGGAAGAGAACAACCAAAATATAGCCCTGTTAAAATCAATCAACATATTGAAATCAGGCCATAATAGAAAAAATCAATAAGAACAACTCTCTCTCTCTCTCTCTCTCTCTCTCTCTCTCTCTCTCTCTCTTTATATATATATATATATAGATATATACCATGACTCTTTGAGCATACCAATGTAGGGGCATCATTGGGTTGGCACAATCTTGCATTACCCAAAAATGGATGTTTATCTTCCCACATGTGGACTCATCTTGTGTTTGCCGACTTATGGTAGTTTCCGGCACATTAGCTTAATCGTTCTTGTCGTGTTGTGTTGTGTGGCTTTTGGTGTTGTGTTGTCTATTGGTGCATCCCAATCATCTTTTCTGAGTGCAAGTTCTTTTGTGCCAAAGATCCATTGTTGATCCTTTATGCAACATGTTTTCTACATGCATACTTTGTAGTAATCAAACGATGTTAAATTTTAGGGAGTTTCTCATTTCATTAAAATGCTTTGGTAGTTGTGATAGTTGAAGTAGGATATGAAACATCTTGGTTCCAACCGATGTTTCATCTTCATATATTAATGCACATAACCATTATTTGTAGGTTAGAGAGGAGTGATGAAGGCATAACTAGCATACATTTATTCTTAAGAGACAATATGTAGAACTAGAAAATAGAACTTTGTTGTTACAATTCTATGTATGTTGTAAATGTCTTATCCACTTTTTTTTGTTCAATTGCACTCTACATGTTTCTAATCACTATTATTAATTAAATTGTTTGTGCATATAACCTAATCAAATCTATTTGGTTGGGTTGTCCATTGCATTCTATCTTGGACCCTAGATTAGGTATTTGAGTTTAACTCACTTCATATCATTTCCGAGTGATATTGTTGTGGCATATGAACTTTGTCTATATCTAATACGGTCACTCATTTTATGCTTGAATATAGAAAATTAGGGCTTTTCACTCATGACCCTTTGTCATACTTTCCTAATGTCCTTAGAGATGGGAGACAAATTTTAAGTGATGCAACTCCAAAGATGTTCCAAAAGATAATAAAAGAGAATGCATTGCAAAGACAATACACAGAATTGGAGGAATGTCATGCACATAATATTACGAAAAATATAACATATAATGATTAGCAAGATATTCAATATTAAACTGAGCAAAAGCTTCCTTAAATAAGAGTTACATAGGCTTTTGTAATGTCCCCTACCTGATTAACATAATTAATCTATTTCAATATACTAAAATTGATTGAGAGACTAATCATGAAGCCAATCATTGATATTCTTCAATTTATTAGTTATTGACAAGTGCTTATTTATTTTCCTCATTAGATGATTAATTTCATTATTCATAGTTCTTAATATAGATATCAGACCCTGCTACTACTTCAGTTTTAAGGGAGAAGGGTCTATGTATGTTACCAAGGTGCTTAGAGACCAAATACAATAGGTTCCCTCAAAGTTTATAGATCCAAGCCCTTACCTGTCTTGGGTCTATACCCTCAAGGCTTATGGGTCGATGATCCCCACCCTATCTTGGGACTTAAACCTATTGCTTGGATTTAGACTGCCCCTCCTTGGAACATCTCATCCCCATCTTCTTAAATATTAACAATAATAACATGATTCAAACTATAAGTATGCTAACTTCTCAGGTATTATGAATATATATGAAATTAAGTATGAGTGTCATACAAATTGTAGTCTATATTAATATTACTACTAAATTCTGCATAACAACATTATCGGGCTTCATATATTAAGCATACATATTAAGCACATCATCATGCATACCACCAAGAGCAAGGATATTACTGCCTGTAACTTGATAACAGTTCTTATCCGATTTGATCTAATCTAATCGATGGTGATCTCACTGGATCCTTTTGATTCCTTTCCTTTATATCTCTCAATGTGAGGGAGAGGTCACACCTCTTCATCATGTATGCCCTTTGGCAAGAAACACACCCTTTGAAAGAGTCCAACTCTTCATTATTTCTGCTTTTCAAAAGGGACACAACCTTTCATAATTAGATCTGCACTTCTTATTTAAATCAGATCTGCACTTATGTAATGTCCCTACTAGTTAGAGATCATTGACCAGCAAAACAGACTGTTAGAGCGCAACAAATATATAACTAATCTAATCTGCAATTAAACTTCCATTACTTAATTAACACTAATCTCAATTCCTATTTAATAAAAAGGATACGAGTACAATACTGGGATATGTCCATAGGCGGCTGTGCAGCTCGCCTTCTTGGAACCCATCTTGGTTCCAAGCCATACCAGCAAATCGAAGGTTAATTCGATTCCTATCTTGGATGTAATTTCTTAGATCCAAGCCATCCAAGAAATCGAAGGTTAATTCGATTCCTGTCTTGGATGTAATTTCTTACACCCAAGCCATCCAGGAGATCGAAGGTTAATTCGATTCCTGTCTTGGATGTAATTTCTTACACCCAAGCCATGCCAAGGAAGACCATCATATATGATCGATTCCTTGCCTTGGATGATGCATCTCACCATCCAAGTCCATTAGAGGGGACTGACCAGATCCGTCTCTTCTTGGATGAACTTTGTCAGCCAAGCCATAACATATATGCATATAGATACTCAGTATATACTGCCTACCAGGGATTATCATAACCCCTACATTAGACTAAGGGAATTTCTTCCCAATAGCCTCCATCATATAGCCACATCATTCATATTACACTCTACAATTCATTATCATTTTCATTCCATAATCTACCTTTACATATTCCTATATTAACATGTATTTGGTAACATATATTCAGAAAATATTCATTAACAATGTTCTCAGGAAAGTTCATTAACATCTAAAAATTAACATATATTCACAAATATTCATTAACATATATCTAGAACTATTCATTAACATGTATTAAAATATTCATTACTATATATGTGTGTGTGGGGCACACACGTCCACACACATATATATCCTCTGTGAACCGCAAACATCACTTACCTGTTGCAGTCTGCAGTCTGCTGTTGAAGCTCCTAGACCGTAGTTCGCTTGCTATCCTCCCGTCTCCCTTCATGTTGTATCACTTGTAATGTCCCCTACTAAGTTTAGGTTTGTTTTAACCATAATTAATCCATCTCGACATACTTTGGCTTAAACTAAATTGATTAGGAGACAAAACTATCTTTAACATGAATCCAATCAGTGATAACAAGAACGTAGGCTTCTTCTTGATATAATCTTAAACATTCCATCTGATTTATATACTAATATTTATTATTAATATACATATAGTTTATATATATATTTATATACATTATTTATTCTTAGATATTATCATTATATTACTGCAGATGCAGAACTTATAAAATATTATAATAATTATAATTATATTATTATTATTATAATTATTATCAAAATTTATATTACTATTAAATTCTGCATAAGAATGTTATCGGGCTTCATATATTAAGCATACATGTTAAGCACATCCCATGCATACCACCAAGAACACAAATGTTACTCACTTTAACTCCATAACAGTTCTGTTCTAATCTGATCGTAGATGATATATCCTTCTTTTTTCCCTCTTCCCATCATTCTCTTTTTATACCTCCCAATAGTCATGTCTCTTTGGAGTAATCTTTCCTTGAGGAAACGTGTCTCATACTAATTGCTTAATTGCTGATTTGGGGAATTGTTGGCAGCATTATATCAGATAATGTTAGATCGTATTCTTGGCTTAACTTATATTAACAACATTATGTAATACCTTAAATATATTTTAAAATATCAGCACTACAGTATTGTAATATGTTACCAGCATTATGTTGTATTGACTTCATTATGTTATATTATGGTAAGAAGATTATGTTATATTAATTTCTTCATCCTATATGATATCAGCAGTACTAAACGGTGTTAATAGCATTAAATTATATTATATTATCAGTGATATGTTCTCAGGTTCGTACCTGACGTAACTCCTAGACAATATAATAGTAGACGTTTTTTTTTTGTCTTTTTTTTTCTTTCTTATTGCTGACATAATTGTTGAATGATTCTCTCCTGAATCTTAATATTACTTGTGCTTTAGTATAATATAGGGGGAAGTGGTGACTCAAGGAAGGGTCACCACCTTCTAACAACAAGGTTACGTGGGATCCTTGGGCCCATACATTTAATGAGTTCATTAACAAATGAACTTTTTTTTAATAAGTATTTATTAATTGATAATAATAATTAATTAATAATAGCATCAAATAATTTTTTTTTTTTTTTTTTTTTTGATAAAAGTGGATGAGACCACTAAAATTATATTAAATCTTTAGTTTTTTTTTTTACAGGTGTCTGGTTCAAAGAGCACTGAAGGGAAAGAACCAGCAAGAAAACCCTTAAGTATTGCTCAAGAGAACATAAGCCTATCTACCCATTACAAAAGCCCATAGGCATCCCAAATAAACCCCCCAGCTACATAGCCAACCGCATTAGATATAAAGGAAGCTGTGAGAACTAGTCTAGAAGAGAACATCTCAAAATGGAGCCAAAGATGTCCAACAAAATTCAGTGCCAACACCCCAAGAGCCAACCTGTCTATACACCACATGAGTCCAAGGCTTTGAAGAAAACAAAACTCAAAGCCAAAAGAGAACCAAGAATAAGTGAGCCTACCAGCACAAAAATGGTGAGCAAACATATGTCAATCCAAATAAGAAGCAGAGAAGGATAATGAAGACCCTCAAGAAGCAGGATGAGACCGATCCAAAGAATAATCCAAAGCAAAAGCCAAAGAAGTAACAGCAGGATAAGAAACCCTCTGCAAAACCATGTTAACTACTCTTTCCAATTCCTCAGAAAAAGCCACCATCCACCGATTTTGACAAGAACTCTCCAAAGAAAACAAAGCATTTTGTTAGAAAGGAAAACAAAACAAAGATAGAATGAATGCCATAACTGAATGCCATCAAGACTATAACAGAGAACAAGATCATTGGATCATAATTATCTTCCCATCATAAGAGAAAACAGCAAGCAAGAAGCTGCTCAAGCAATGATGAAACCAACTCATGCTCACAGCATCCCCAATCATTAAAATACAACTCCCTAAATCGCAAATCAACCACGATGCTAGATGATTCAAAGAAAGGATCAATTACTAACATTAAGATACGAAACCCCATGGTAAAGGCATCAATCATCCGACCACAAAGAAAAATGATTACCAAAAAAACAAAGAATCTAACAGTTATTACTAACATACCCCTGCCGAAAAGATAATCATTAACATGTAATGAGTGCCGGTACCCAATAGTCCCCAAATTATCGAAAGGAAATTGAAATGCCCACCAACAAAGATAACCAATGACCAAGCATGCAGCCAAGTAGGACAGATCGATAGTAAAAACACAAGCCCATTCAGTACCAACACTACCAGCCAATCAAAAGATGCCCCTCCAACCTCCATACTTAATGAGGAGGTACTACCAAATATAGCTACAACAGAGATGCTGCCATAAGGCAAGACAACATCCCCCCTATAGCCATATAGGGAAGTGAAAAACCACATAAAGCAAGGAGACGGGAGAAGACAATAGCATAGTAGGAATCTCAATCCGATAGTAGAAGCCACAACAATCTCCCTACTTCATGAGGAAATTCTAACAGGAAATGTCAACAACAAAGATATTGTCCCGAAGACCAACACCTTCACTACAACACTAACAAAAGAAAATCACACCAAGCATAGAAAATGAAGTAGGTTTGTGAAAGGAGGGCCTGCTAAGAAATAAGCTTCATGCAAGAAATTGGAATGTCCGAAGGAGAAACTTCTAGGAAATCAGCACCCTCAGCAACAACCTTATTCGCTAAGAAATCCGCAATGACGTTGATCTCCCTAAAACAATGAGAGATAGAGAAAGTGGAAAAGCACTTTAATTGCACAAGAATGTGATCTAAAAAATACTGTAAATGCCAAGAGAGACATTTTTTGGCTACAACCGCCTGAAACACCACCATTGAATTGCCTTCAATAACAATATCTTTAATATTTAATGAAAGAGCGAGATCAAGCCCAAAGGATAAAGCCTGGAACTCAACCACATTATTAGTACCTTGACCAATATGTTTTCGCACGGCTTTGATGATCTTCGAAGAATAATAAAAAATAACTACTCTAACACCAGACCTTCTCAGATTCCCCTTAGAAGCCCCATCAAACTGAAGTTTGAATGAAGGGAAGGGAGGAGGACTCCATTTAGCCATTTTACGTTTAACAAGAGAAGATAGACCACCTGATATAGCCCCATGGGTAGGCATCAGACGAAGTGAAGACCATTTCCAAGTGACCCAATTATCCCAATGAGAGAAATAATTGAGGTGATCTAAATTTTTATGGATGAAAGAATGCACCACCTCACTAATGGAGGTTTGGATTTTACCAATTACATCAATCAAGGTGGCAGATTTATGTTTGAAAATTCTAGAATTCCTTTCAAGCCAAAGATTCCAAATCACTAGTGATGGGGCCACAACCCAAAGGGATGAATAAAACGAAGAGGAAAACAACAAGGGCCAGGCCATGAATTGCAAAAATAGATTAGGACAAATAGCAGAAGACCAACCAAGCATTGCAAACAGCCAATACCAACACTCAGAAGCAAATGGACATAACAGGAAAAGGTGATCCATGGATTCCATACAATAACCACAGAAAACACAAAGAAAAACTGTTGTAATCCCAAGTCTGTCCAATCGCATCCCAGTGAGGAGTTTATCTTGGACTGCCAACCAAGCAAACGACTCTGCTTTAGGAAGGCAAGCCGGATGCCAAAATAGCTTAGAAGGCCAGCAAGAGGGTGAAGAAGTCTGAACCAAAGAATTATAACCATCTTTAATTGAATATGAACTTGCAGCATTCTTAATCCAGATCAAGGAGTCCTCTTTATTGTGAAAAACAAGAGGTCTTTTGTGAAGTTCTTCCACAAAAGCAAGTATAAGATTGGTATTAATAGACAAAGGAGGAATATTCTTCCATTTAGCCACTACACATGGACCTGTGGAAACAATGTCAAAATAATCTGCAACAAAAGGCTCCCAAAGATCTGATAGAATACCGGGCAAAGGGGACCAGTCTCAGATAGCTGAAAGAGCAGGATGCCCATTCCAGACTTCATCCCAGAACTAGGCCTTTTTCCCATTATGGACAACCCAAGATAAATGTGGTAAAACAACCCTCCTACAAGATACCAAAAAGTTCCAGAATGCAGAATCCTTTGGAAGAGATGTAGCAGTAAAAATCCTCTCTCTGGAAGCACCCCTTAAATACTTAGCAAGCATGATTGAAGCCCATTTGCTATGAGGGTCTGCATATAACTTCCATACCAATTTTGCCCCCAACGCGTTATTCTGAACAACTAAATCGCAAATACCCGCACCCCCCAGCTCTTTGGGATGGCAAATATTGTCCCAAGCAAGGAGAGGGATCTTCTTCCTATCTCCCAAGTTATCATTCCAAAGGAAGGACCTAAGGGAAACCTTAATGTCCTTAATAACTTGAGAGGGAGCTTGCAAAATAGACATCAAATATGTGGGGATGGCATTCAAGACTGATTTGCTTAAAAGGATCTTACCAGCCATCGTAAGTCACTTGTGATTCCAGGAGGAAATTCTGGAGGTTATTGAATGAACAACTTTATCCCAAAAGGAGGCCTTTTCCGACCCCAGAAAGAAAGGAATGCCCAAATACATACACGGAAAAGTCCCTACTTGAAAACTCCAAAAGCGGATGAGTCTATCCCTAACTAGGGGGGAAGACATTCACGAAAAAGACTTTGGACTTGTGATTATTGACTCTTTGTCCAAAAAAAACAGCATAATCAGAGATAATTTTCTTTATAACTCGAGCCTCCCTCAGAGAGGCTACCCCAAATAGAAACGTGTCATCAACAAACAAGCAATGGGATTGCGGGGAAAGGAGGCCATCCACTTTAATACCTGACCATAAACTAGATGTTGTAGCATTAGAGATGGCCCTACTTAACGCTTCTGCCAAAAGAATAAACAGAAAAGGAGACAGGGGATCCCCTTGCCTAAGTCCTCGAGAGGAAGCAAAAACCCCGTAGGGGAACCATTAACCAAAACTGAGAAGCGAGCAGAAGATATGCATGAAAACACCCACTTGACCCAACAACGCGAAAACCCCAAACGATACAAAACAGTCACAAGGGACTACCAGTTAACACGATCATAAGCCTTAAACATGTCTAGCTTAAGAATCATGGCCGGAACCTTTTGTTGAGATATGGAGTGCAGAATTTCATGAGCTACAATCGCACCTTCGGATGTCTTCCGACCAGGCACAAAGCCACCCTGTTCCAAGGAAACTATCTGAGGAAGGAGCCTAGAAAGCCTAACCGAAATTGCCTTAGTAAATTTTTTATATAAAGTAGTACACAAGGCAATCGGACGAAAGTCCGAAAACGAGCTAGGATTGTCCGCTTTCGGAATAATAGCAATAAGAGTAGTATTAACCTCTCTCAAAATTGATCTATTTCTTCTGGATTCCTCCAAGGCTAACAACACGTCATTTCCTATAAATTCCCAACACTTCTGAAATAATAGAGCCGTAAAACCATCCGGGCCCGGGGCCTTTTCCGGATGCATGGAAAAGACTATCTCTTTCAACTCAGCCAAAGTAAAGGTAGCCATAAGCATCTTATTATCTTCTTGAGATACTAATGAGGGGATCGAATTCACAATCTCATTGTCTACCGCAATTGGATCCGCTGTAAGAAGTGACTTAAAGAACCTAACGGCCCAAGAGGCAATATCATCCTCATCAACCAAACTATTACCATTAGAATCAATAATACAGGAAATTCGACTACGAAGCCTCTTGAGCTTAGAAGAGAAGTGGAAGAACTTAGTATTTCGATCCCCTTCGGAGAGCCAGAGGTCCCTAGACTTCTGCCTCCAATAAGATTCTTCCCTAGCCAAAGTCTCAGTCAGTTGAAGATTCAACAACTTTAACCTATCATACAATAGAGAGGACATACCTAAAGCCATAATGCTCTTATTAAGCTGTTCAATTTCTTCTTGAATCCTGGCCTTTTCTCCAAAAATGTTCTTAAAATGCGTCACATTCCAATCCCTAATCCTATGCTTTAAGAAGCCCAGTTTCTTAACAAGTTGAAACATCTGAGACCCAGGAAAAAATGGGGCAGAGCACCACCATTGCTTTAATAAAGGTAAAAAAGATTGATCCCGAAACCACATTGGCTCAAACTTAAAAGGTAACTTCTTAGGTGCCCTATCCTCGAAAATAGTAAATAGAATAGGGAAATGATTAGAGCCAGTAAAGGGGAGAACTGAGGAAACAAAATCCTGATCCGAATTGAACCAATTTTCCGAAACCAAAAAGCGATCCAGCCTTTCAGAGATTTGGCAAAAGTCTCTCCACATGTTGGTCCATGTAAATGGCCCATTAAGAGGTTTACAATCAACCAAATTTAAAGAGTGAATAAAGTGGCAAAAGTTTGACATAGAATGTTTGTTAGGGATGATTCCCCCAGCCTTTTCATCCAAACTAGCAATTGCATTAAAATCCCCCCCAAAAATCAGAAAAACATTACGCAGCGGAGCAGCAAGGGAAACCAAAAATTCCCAAAGGTTTCTTTTTTCTAAAACCCAAGACGGTCCATAAACATTAAAAAGCCAGAATTTTAGATTAGATATTCTACTCTTGACCAGACCAAGCATCCAATTGGATGAGGAAGCAATTAATGAAAAATGAACACTAGAATCTTTCCAAAGGATCGCAAGACCGCCTGAAGCACCTGAAGAAGAAGATGCACAAAAATTCCATACTTTCCAAGAAGAGAATAACCTATCAGCAGAAGATAAATTTAACTTAGTTTCTTGCACCATTACCACATCACACTTCATTAAGTCCATTTGTGACTTAATCAAGCATCGTTTGTTAGGGGCATTTAAGCCCCTAACATTCTAGGATATAATCCTCATTGGTCTTGAGGGGAAGCATCTGCTCCCCTCGAAACTTCCAAAGAAACCGGAGAAACCTTACCTACCAAAAAAGTCTTATGAAGACATCGCTTAGAAGCCAAGGCTTGTGACTGGCGGACTAAAAGGTTTTTTTGTTCTTTTCATTCTGGAAGTCTCCAAAGAAGAAAGAAGAGTTGTTTGAATTCCCGCATCAATTTCTAGTTTAGTCTTAGCATATTTGGGTTTATGGCCTCTTTATTTGGATATTTCAGAATATTATTATCAACGAATATTAATCAAATAATAATATTTAATGAATAAATAAATATTTAATAATTTCAAATAATCATTCGTCGATAATTAATATATTAATTAATAATAATTATTGTTTTATTTATGCTCTACATAATGATCAAGGAGGGGACATGACAACTTATTTAAATCAGATCTGCACTTCTGATTTTCAAATTGTCCCCCTCTCAAATGAGGTTCCCTTCTCCCTTTTATATCTCATTGTTGAGGGAGTCACAACTTTTCCTTCCATGTCTTTTGACCATTCATTAACTTAATTAAATTTAATTAATTATATTTAATTATATTCTTTTATACTTTAATTTATTTATTTTTTATTCTTTTGTATTATTATTATTATTATTAAATTATATTTCAAAGTAGAGACATTACAGCTTTATCCGTAAAGGATAAGAGCAAAGCAAAGGATAAAAATTTACTAAAAGAATAAAAGAATATTCTTAAAGTATATCCCAAAGACTTAATTTACCATTATAATATTACTTTAACACATAAAATAGTGGGTATTGTTGACCAATTCTTGCTACTCTTCAGGTAGGTCTTGATCCTTTCCAACTCATAGCAACTATTTAGTGGTCACGCATCATACAAGGTACAAGTCAATCTAGACATCCCCATGTTTCAAGGCAAGATAGATGTGGATGCTCTAGATAACTAGCTTAACCTAATCTTTTCATGCTGTGCAATTAATCATTTCTCTAACCAAGAAAAGATTATGTTCGCTCTTCAAAAGTTTATTTCTATGCAAAAATGATGGGATAAGTACTATACAGCACATGAGGATGACTGACATACTTGTAAACACGTGGAATAGTTTCATAGTGGTAGTCAAAGGTACCTTTTATTTAGTTGGAAACTATGATGATTAGTAGATCAAGTTCTCCTAGTTGCATGGGGCTTAAGATTAACTAGAGTAGGAATACGTGGATGTTTTTCATACTTTGGTGACCAAATTGGGTATTAAAGATTCAAAGCAAAACCTTATTTTGAAGCATAGGTTAGGCTTGAGACCACATATTCAAATCAGATATGGATTTCTTATAGATATCTTCAATCAAAGAAGCCCACAAATTTTGAAACAAAGGCCAAAGTAAAGATAAAGTTCCAAACTAGGTGGTGCAGGAGCACCTAGTTGATTTCATGCCTCCATGAGGCAACTTCGTCATTTTGGTTTTAGTTTTGTCTCTTTGGTGTAATAAGGTCATTTAAGACCATTTCATGTGTGTTTGAGTCAATATTAGGTCATCAGGTGGATTGGAGAGTCAAGTTGCATAAAGTTGTCAAGTTTGCACAAATGTTGTAAATGTTGTAAAAGTGCAAAAACAGGGAATGTGAAGAGTCACCAAGTGTAAATGAAGGAATTAGAACGGTTGTAGTTGGAAAATCAGTTGTAAATGGTTGGTACATATTTAAGTATTTAAATAGCTTTGGGGAGGTTGAACCCAAAGGTGGGTGTTACATTTTTGAAGTGAAATTAATAAAAGACATCCTTGTTTCTGCATTTCTGAACGTTAAATTGCTGATTCCATTGCATGGTACAGATATGTACTGCCTTTTCATGACCTGAATGTGGTATGGTTGGAAAGATATTTGAGTCTACTTTCTACTACTTTTTATTGCATCCAATTTCATTGTGTTTCAAGAAAGATATGCTCATTTTACTACAAACAGGTTTGAACCCCTAGTAGGCCTAATTTGAGGGAGAACGGTCCAAATTTGAGTCCTATGTTCCAAAACAACCCTACCCCAATTCTTAATATGTGGTATAAAGCCCAAATGGGTATCTAGAACTATGTTTATAATTTTGGTATCAAGTCTGGAATGAATTTTATGGCCGAAAAATCCAATTTGCTACTACCATGCCTTAGTGTCAAGAAATAGGACAGTCAAAATTAGGGCCTGTCCATACAAAACAACCTACCCTAATTTTGGGATATGTTAAATAAGGCCAGAAAGGGTATCTGAAACAGGTTTTAGATTTTGGATATGAGGTCTGGTTTGCAAGTTATCACCATTTTATCAATTTTGGAAACCTACTAGAATTGGGTGATCTTAGTAAAGAAACCATACAAGTTATTTAGATCTCTTCTCTTGGAAGCCATGGAGGGTTTGTACAGGTCATGTAGACATATTCAAGGGTGTCTCAAAGGTTTGGTAAGAGTCTTGAGTGTTGATTACCAAAATTGAAGGTTTTAGCCTTGTGTAGGCTTAAGGGCATTGAAGCAAATCTGAGGTTTGAAGGAATAAGAACCCACAATCTTAAAACATGATGTCAAATCATTGATGTCTACCCCTGCTCTGCATCACTAGGAAATGGCTCTCAATGCCATCCATAGTCTAAGCCCTCCAAGGAAAGTTCCAAACTAGGAAATGGCTCTCAATGCCATCCATAGAAGAAGCAATAGCTACAAAATGAATCAAACAAGAAATCCAACATTGGCAAGTGGTGTTCAATTTATAGCTTGAGCACTCATTCTGACATAGAATGAAGGCTTTATTTTCAAAGTTTGATATAGCAAGTATTAGTACTACAAACAAGAGAAAGGTAAGATAATCATGTAATCTATAGCTAGTCCTATGGTTGGTATTGCAAACATCTACTTCCCTTGCCAACACAAAAGAAGCAAAAATATTGTTCCATTTTCAAATGTGGATCAATAGTCAACTAATGCACATCACCGCTGACAGCAGATGTTAGAAGAACTTGATTTATCCTAAAGCAGTTCAAAGATTGAACTTTCCACGTATGCCTCATCCACAACCATACTCTATTGGATGGTTTATAGTGGGATTTATCATTTGACAAATGTGCCACTCGGCAATGTCAACTAATTTACAATATCAGTCCTTTTCAAGATACATTCCTTTGTGATGTCACTCCATTGGAGGTATGTGATGTTTCATTTGGGTTACCATATTTAGTGATATCTTTACCATTGATTTGGACTATATGAAGCTAATCCAAGAAATGCTGTCATAGTTGGTAGTGATAGGAGATCCTGCATGGCAGTCCCTAAGTTACTTATTGGTGCTAAACAGTGTAAGAAGCTCATCACTTCTAGTAAACAATTTGTGCTTTTGATGGTGATATTTAAATGTGTGGCATCAAAACATACTTTAGTTCTTCCAATAGCATCAACAAAGACCCCAAAGTTATACGACAAGTTGGAAGAATACAAGGATATCTTTCATCCACCAAAGGGAGTGCCGCACATTGTGTAGTAAGGCATGCTATTGATTTAATGCATGGACTACCTCTACTTAATGCTTCTTTGTATTGTATATCATTTTTAGAGAATGAAGAGATCAAGCAATAGATCCATGAATTTGTGGATAAATGACACCTTAGGCCCAATTCATCGCCTTGCAGCAACTCAACTATGTTGACACATGGAGATTGTGCATTGATTGTGTGGCTCTCAACAAGAGTGGCGTAAAGAACCATTATCCTCTTCTAAGGATTGAGGACTTGATGGACCAGTCCTATGGTGTAAAGTTCTTCACGAAAATCAATCTTAACTCTAGGTATCATCAAATCATTGTTGAATATACAAATATCTAGAAGACAAAATTCGGGGCAAGAGAAGGTTTGTTTGACTGTTAGTAATGCACTTTAGCCTAATCGACACCCCAACAACATTCATGCAGATGATGAATGACATTCTCATCCCATTCACCTCTTCATTTGTTGTAGTCTAACTTGACAATATCCTGATCTTGAACAAAACTCAGGATGAACATGTGTGCCATATAGAGAAAGTGCTTGACACTTTTTGAAAACATAAGTTGTATGTAAACATGGAGAAATGTTCATTTGTGAAGCAGCAGACTGTACTTGGGATAAATTGTAGACGCAATAGGGAGTTTATATGAACTTGGCCAAGATTCAATTCATCTAGAAATGGCCACAACCAAGGAAACTCACAAAGCTGCATAGTTTCTTCTGATTGAAAAATTTCTATAGAATATTTTGTTCTTAATTTCTATCATGTAACTTGGCTGCTCAGCCATGTTATGAAAAATGAAGCTAAAGTAAAGTTAGTTGGGTCAATTGCACAACAAAAGTGTTTGAAGAGTTGAAATGTAGACTCTGTTTTGCACTAGTATTTGCATTTTAGATCTTTATCAACCATTTGAGATTGAGACCGTTCCATCAAAATATGCACTTGAGTAAGCCTCACTAAACATGGTCAACTAGTTGCTTATCAATATGAAACATTCATCGCACCAATAAGGAACCACCTAACATATGAACATGAGCTTTATGGAAGCATTATATCTTGAGCAAGGAGATTGTGATCCACATAAATCACAAGTTGCTTTAGTTATTGTAGACTTAGATCAAGCTATATCAAGAATGACATAAAAATGCTCTTCTTATCTTTATCGAATCCATTTGAACATCTAGCATGACAAGGGAAATGTCAATCTAGTTGTAGATTGTGTAAGCCATTCATTGGTTCAAGCTTTCCTTTCTTTTCTTGATGCATGTGGACATGAATTCAATCCAGTTAGAATTGTATCCTTATGGCAAAGATTTTGTAGACATTTATCAAAAACTGGTTTGTGGTAATTTGGTTTTAGATTTCTACCTGTAAGATGGACTCATAACACCATGGGCACTTGTGCATTCCACATGATGTAGACAGATACAAGCTAATGTGGAGGGTTGTAACAGTTGGTATAAATGTTCTATACCATGCAAGATTTGGCTATGGAGATAGCCACGTAATGCTATTTTATCAAAAAAATGCAAATATATAATATGATTACATCATGAGATTACAATGAAAAACCCTTGTATATAGGCAAGGGTGAGACATAAGGCACCATAAGATTATGACATGTTTTTAATCTTATGACTTGAGACATGAAGTTAGAATTCCCTAGCTTAAGTAAACAAGTGTGAAAAGGACCTAAGAGGGAAACCGGTTAGGTAATATACTTTGTTCATACCAACAAGGCTCACTTCAACAAGGTTGTTGGATACTTTGGTATTGAAAATACAATTCCAATGTTGGAGATGAATCTGGTTTGGCCACACCTCAGGTCAGATGTTGCCAAATGCATTAGGTCTTGTACCGCATATGCAATTTCCAAATTGGTCAACAAGAAGCAAGGTTTGTACACACCTTTATTAATTCCAAAAATACCATGGGAATCTGTTTCCATGGACTTCGTCTTTGGCTACTGTACTACCAAGCATGGTAATGATTGTGTTTTTGTAGTATTGATAGATTCTCAAAGATGATGGTTGAAGTATGATATGAAACATCTTGGTTCCAACCAACACTTCATCTTCCTCCCTATTTGTAAATTAATGTGCATAGCCATTCTTTTTAGGTTAGAGAGGAGTAACAAGGCATAGCCATCATACATTTGTTTTCACAGATAATGTACAAAACTAGCATAATAAACTTTGTTGCTACAGTTCTACATATTCAGTTAAATGCCTTCTCTATTTTTCCTTTTCAGTAGCACTTTGCATGTTCCTAACCTCTATTATTAATTATATCGTTTCTGCACATAACCTAATTGAATTTGTTTGATTGGGCTGTCCACCAAGTTCTACCATAGGCGCGGGATCACCCTCTCTACTGCTCATGTTTGAAAACAAAATCAGCTAATTCAAACTGAAAAAAGAGTTCCGTAATTCTTAAGGCTTTTAACTATGAAAAAAAATGAACAAACTTACCTCAATGCTACTAGTTACTACTGTTC